>NC_051070.1:20338235-20938235 GCF_004664715.2 Peromyscus leucopus | reverse complement strand
TGTATCCATACTTCCCTGAGCCCTAATGAACTCAGCCATAAAACAGAAAGGATTACTCTAGTCCGAAAGGGCTTGGGGTGTGCATGTGTGCATGTGTGTGCACCTGTGCATGTGTGTGTGTGTGTGTGTGTGCATGTGTGTGTGAAAACTAAATGAGAGTGAGGAAATCTAGTGCATATTAGACATACGCTGTTTTGTTACTCTATAATCAAAACATAAGACATCAAGTAGAGTCATAGCAGAAATATGATCCATATGAAAACATAATTATTTCACGGGTTTAAGAGTTTCTTCTAATAGCGTGCTAGCTTTTCTTTTTACGGTGATTGTTATGTTTTCTACCAATAGAGACTAAAGTCATCTTGAGCTAATATACAAACCCCTTATTCTGTAAACCACTTCCTCTTCTTATTTCCTCTTTAACCATCCTCTCTACAGTGACTCAACACGCTCTTTCTCTTTTCTCCCCACTTCTCCCTCTCTTCCTCCCTTTTCTGTCCCTCCCCCTCTCTCCTTCCCCTTCCTCTTTTCTTTTTCCCCTCCTTGTTTTTATTCTCAATCATTTGTTGTGCTGCTCAGTTCATTTTTTTACTAACTAGAAAATTCTTGTTCATCCTTGACTCCATGCTACGATAGTAATTACAGCTAGAATCTCAGTGTACTTTAGTAGTATGCTTGCTGTCCACTTAACTGCTTCTTAGGACAGAAAGGTAAGTTTGACTTCTGTGTTACAAACAATTTTCACCACGGCAATGGATGAACTGGATGGAGTATCAGAGTGAGTCTTTCAGGTGATACCAGCTACAAGACACAGTCTCCATTTTTTGTGAAAAATCAATTTGTTTTTTATGTAAATAGAAATATGTTCAAAACACTGCTTTTTAATACTGATGCCTATTGAAACTGGTGTGTATCCACAGAAAATTTAAGATTTGTGTTTGGGATTTGCACATCTGACATGACATTACAGTGGGCTAAATATCTCTGAGGTAATCTTCCTTTATAGGATGTTCTTGGTAGGATATATTCCAGAGGCTTTATTGACTTTACAAATCAAAAGAATTCCCTATGAATAATCTCTGATATTCTAAAACAGAGCTGCACAGTTTTGAATAGTGCAGTGTGCATGTCCTGGTTAGGTTTCTATTGCCATGATAAACTCCATGACCAAAAGCAACTTGGGGAGGAAAGGGTTTATTTCACTTTGCAGACTTGCTCACAGACCAGTATGATGGAGGCATTTTTTCAACTGAGGTTCTGAAATGAACCTAACTTGTGTCAAATTGACAAAAAAAAATCAACTAGTATATTGTACATGCTCAAAAGTTTCTGTAATAAATTTTTAAAATATCAAGACAAGGAGAAGGTGTAGTATAGAGTAAAGAACATAAATGTAAATATAGTAGTGTTATTGTTCTTATTGGATTTTATTGGTATTGGTTATATTCTTTTCATAACAAACATCTTTATTGTATCATTTATACTTAATTGTATTTAAATGAAAATATTAAATTCATTTTTAAGATAAAAAACTTGATTAGTATGTGTATATGTATCTGTAGGAACGGAGCATGTGTGAGTTTAGAGCCTGCAGAGGCCAGAGGTATCAGATTCCCTGGGGCTGGATTGCAGGTTGTTGTGAACTTTCTGTCCCATTTGGGTGCTGGGAACTGAATTTAGTTCTTTGTAAGATCAATATGTGCTCTTAACCACTGATTTTTCTCTCCAGTCTCTTAAACTCTTATTTTTACAACTTACTATTTTAAATTTTCAAATGTAACTTTGAATGACACAATGACATTCCTGTTCTATCCATTAAGTTTAACAATTATTAACCCCTTGCCAAATTAAAAACATATTTCTATGTACATGCATTTATTCATTTTTGCTGAAACAATTGAAAGTCATTTGAAATTTGACTGCTAAACACTTATTATTTCACTTGTAAGAACAAGAAGGTTCTCCTTTATCATAAGGGAATTAGTACTCCCAATAAAGTTAATGGTTTCATAGTACTTTAATACCCAGTCCACTGTGAAATTCACACATAAAATTAAAGAAGTACCGCTTGACTCACGTGACACATGGATGAACTCTGAAAACGTCATGCTGAGTGAAAGAAGTTAAATATAAAAAGCCATATGGTGTGGTTCTATTTATATGAACTTTCTAGAATAGAAAAGTGTATAAAGATAGAGATCTTGTGATTGCCAGAGGTTGAGAGAACAGTGATGTGTAGTAACTACTAAATATCTGGTACAGGTTTGCTTTTGGAGTAAATGAATTGCTCTGGGACTATATCATTGTGAGGGTTGCGTATCATTATAAGCATAAAGCAAAATCCCTACATTTTCCAACTTCCATTAAGGGTGTGATGCTCAGTGAGTAATCTGTGTGACTTGCTGAAGTCTCAGGGCAACTGTCATAAAAAGAGAAGGAAATCGAATGGAAAGTGATAGAAAATGAGAGGGCTCAAGGGGAAGGAAGTCTTTCTTATGAGTATAACATCAGAGTGGCAGGAAAGTAGGACAGAGGGAGGTATTGAGATTTATGTATGAAAGGAGCCAATGGGAAGGGACACTGGAACTCCCACCAAAGCTGGCGTGCAACAAAGCATGTGCAGAAAAAGCACTGATGAATGTCTTCATCTGTTTGGCCTAGATACCATTAAGCCACTGACCTTCCTCAGAGAAGGTCCCACTTCCAACCTCAGAGGTGCTTTTCTTCCAGAAAAAAAAACTATGTCTGTTTTTGCCACTTCTCACTTACCTGTGGTCTAATTCCTTGTGGTGAGACACAAGAACATGCACATGTCAACAGGCACCCTCTGGATCCCAATCCTTGCCTACAACGGTGGTATTACCTTGACACTAGGCCATTCAAGTGTTCTGGCTAGATGGAGCATCCATGCTTTTAGACTTACTGTGTGTGCAACAGAATCTTCAGGTACTTCAGTTCCTTACGTGAAGGGATGAGGAAGACCGGCAAAGCCCCAGTTCCAGCAGGAGGGGTTTGTATAGTTCATATGTTCCCTGATTCCCAGTGTCCTGCTGATACTGAATACAAGGCAACACTCGTCACCATAACCATGGAAGTGTCAGCTGACCTCTCAGCCAGAAGCTTTGATTGAATGGGAAAGTGGGCAGCACTGATTGTGAGTCCACTAGGCTGCCCACCTGACAAAGAAAAGAACAAGCATTTTGTCTGGTTGTTGGAGTGGTCCAAAGTCTGGTAAGTTTTGTTAGTCACGAGTATGGCATTTCCAAGAAATATCTTCCTTATGGCTTGAGATTTTGCTATGTAAAATACAGATGGGCAGCCAGTTTGTCCTTGGAGACATCATGGCACCCTGTACATGACTGGATTTTGTTTTTACTATTAGGATAACATAAGGACAAGGGGAAGAGCTACATTCCATGCACTGTTGACAAAGAATAAGAGAGTTTTAGGTTAGTAACAGGCTATGAATCCAATATATGAAGATCAATGGACTCTTGTCCCTCTGAGGGTCTATTTCTGTTTTACAACCAAGACTGAAACCCAGTCACAGGAACAAAGTGATGTTGTTGAACATGTCGATCAAAAACACAGTCTTCACCTCAAAGAGAATAAGAGATGGTTTATTCTGGAGCCAAATAGTGAGCATTGCCTAGGAACACATACTAGGTTATCCCAGATATGTCCAAGCAAGGTAACACTCTGATGAAAATTTTATAGTAACAGAACAAAAAAAGGCATAAATCAAAACACTTTTCAAATATATTAGTGACTATATTAGCTATGCAGGTTGCCCCAAAGTGAGGAAATTGCTGCTATAGGCCTCAGATGAGATCAGGTGACATTCTTAACCTTTGGGTTGACAAAGACTAGAGGTCTGTCTACGCATTCCAAAGGATTTATCCTAGTTAGGATATGAGGTCACACAAAGGAGGAGACAATTGAAGGGGCAAAGTAGCCCGACAGGGTTTGGTTCTGGATTGCAACATTCTGTCTCTCCACAGTCATTAAAGTTCTAATCAGCTAATCACCTTTATACAATGTTTGGTATAGGTACAGCCTCTTTTCAGACACTTCAGTTAACGAGAAGAAGTTTTAGAGCACACAGGTTCCCAAAGTTTGATCAGCTGGGAAATGTCCATCTCAGCCTTACGTTCCGCTTGAGGGAATTCTCACAAGTATTAAATGCGTGCACATCTTACATATGGACTTCTGTTTGCTTCTCTGCACACATTTTAACCAATGATGAGATATTTACTATTCTTGAAAGACAAAATTGCTGACTACTACCAAATGGCAAAGCAAATAACAATTCCAATTGTGGGAACAGTGTATCTGACAATACAGACGACAAGGGTCATTGAGAAGTGTTCATTATAGGAAAAGACACTTTGCAATTTTGTTGCATGTCATTGTATATTTTTTAATTGGTTTAATTTCTATTTTTAAATATAAAAACTTTCTCATTTTTCATTGAGAAATAAGCCCAATTAGCAGAAAAATGAACATCAATTTACCTAACATTAGCTCTCTTAGCATTAGGAAAGCTTAGCCTTTGGTTTTTCTCTAAGTTTCTGTGGGACATATGTGTGTTTTAATCTTAAATTTTGGTAATCTCTCCATTACTTTTTTTTAATCTAAATTTGAATGCATAATATGCCATCATGTTCCTAGCCAACATGGCTGAAGAGGCCTCCTCAATTTCTAGTTTAACCCTGTGACATTGTCTTCTGCTTTTGGGTATTTATTAGTCACAGAAATAGGTCTTTTCAACATTACTCAAATTAGCCCATCTTATTAAGTATTTGTGTTTGACTTGTTCTTTCCCTTTTCCAGGTATTCCATGCCTCTTCTTAGTCTGATCACTTTTTACTTATTTTGTGAACACAGACCTGTCTCTACTACACAGAATTAATTACTTCTTGCTGTGTTCTTACATGCTCTACACGTGGAAACACAGGGTCCCTCTTTCACTCTGGACACTCCAATATACACTCCGAGGAGCACTGACTCCTACAGAGCTGTCCCAGGGGTCTCCTGATTGTATATGTCAAGCAGGAAGGCCGATGAGTGGGAGAGGCAGTTGAGTAGGCAGAACTCCTGACCTCCTCCACAGTCCATGTGTCTTTCCTTCCCTCCCTTCCTTTGGTTGTGTGTGGTATATGTGGGGGTGTGCATAGGTTTGTATGGCTATTTTCACATATTCATAAGAATGCACCTGCATTGTGTACAGGTGTGAATACATGTGTATGTGCACTTATGTGGAAGCCAGAGGACAATTTCCAGTGTCTTCCTCAATCTATTTCCACATTATTTTTGAGACAGGATGTCTCTTACCCTGGAGCTCATCGATCATCTAGACTGGCTGGCCAATAGGCTCCAGAGGTTCTTCAGTTTCTTCCCCAACCATGCTGGAATTGCTGGGCACACAACATTGCACTTGGCTTTTTTGTGAGGGTGCTAGAGATCTGAACTCAAGTTAATCAAGTCCAAAGGAGACTCTACCCCCACCCCCAAGTTCTGGTACCTGTTTCCCTCTACCAAAGGAGCCATTTCTTTATAGCTTTCAGAAGGGACAAATGGCTATCTGTGGTGACTACTAGTATACCAAAGCTCATACTGGCCTCTAGGCTTCCTCAGTATCACAAGTACCTGTGTCTCTTCTCACTCTACCCACTGCCCTAAAGTTCTCCAGCTCATGTGCTTCCCTCCATCAAGTTTCTCATTCCCTTATAACCCTACAATTTCAGCCATGTGCTCTCTTGCTCCTTCTCTCTTGGTCTGCTTTGCCCACACTCTGTCTTCCTCTCTTGCTCTCCCCTTCTCTGTCTTCTCATGGACCAGCCCAGTCTGCTGGCCATGTTCAGTCTACTACTTTCTCTTCCCACTCTGGACTCTTCCAGATGCCTCTGGCTGTACTCTGCCTCATGTCTACAATAAAATCCTTCTACTCAACCATACCTTAGAGTGGTCATATCCTCAGTTTATACAGAGTTGTCATACTTACACAGTAAGCAATGGGAGGACTGAGCCATTGTCCTAGTTCTGACCTTTTTAGATAACAATGGTATACTTACCACACTGCCCCCAAAATGTGACTCCCTGGTTATGTTAATCACTTGGCTCATTGCTGTGATCAAATACCTGATGTTGTGGTTTGAATAAGAGTGGCTCTCGTAGGCTCATAGCTTTGAATGCTTAGTTCCCAGGGATGGAACTATTTGAAAAGATTATAGGGATTAGGCGGTATGACATTTCTGGAGGAAGTATGTCACCGGTGGTGGGCAGTGGGCACTGAGGTTTCAAAACCACATGCCTGCCTAGGTTCTCTCTCTCTCTCTCTCTCTCTCTCTCTCTCTCTCTCTCTCTCATTAGAGATAAGGATGTAGGTCTCAGCTACTTCTCCAGGGCCATGGCTGCCTGTTGCTGTGCTGTGCTCTCTGCCATGGGGATAATGGACTAAGCCTCTGAAACTGTAAGCATGCCTCCAGTTAAACGCTTTCCATTGTAAGAGTTGCTTTGATGATGGTGTCTCTTCACAGGAATAAAACAGTGACTGTACTGGATAGTTTTATGCAATCTTGACACAAGCTAAAGTCATATGAGAGAGGAAAGAGCCTCAATTAAGAAAATACCTTCATAAGATGAGGTTGTAGGCAGGCCTGTAAGGCATTTTCTTAATTAATGATTGATGGAGGAGGGTCCAGTTCATTGTGAGTGAAGTTACTCCTGGGCTGGTGGTCCTGGATTCTATAAGAAAGCAGGCTGAGCAAGCCATGGGGAGCAAGACAGTAAGCATCATCCCTCCATGCCCTCTACATCAGCTCCTGCCTCCAGGTTCCAGCCTTATCTGAGTTCCTGTCCTGGTTTCCTTCCATGATGAACTACAATGTGGAAGTGTAAGCCAAATAAACACTTTCCTCCCCAACCTGGTTTTTGGTCATGGTGTTTGGTGGCAGCAATAGAAACCCTAACTAAGACAATGATTAAGACAGCTGGCAAAAAGCAACTTAATAAAAGAAGGGCTTATTTTGTCTTACATTTTGAGGGCCAGTCCATCTGGGAAGGGAGAGCCCTACAGAACTATGAAGCAGCTGGCAACATCGTATCTGTAGTCAGGAAACAAATGATGTGTGCTAGTGCTCAGCTCGCTTTCTCCTTTCTGTTCTTTCTACTAGGCTCAAGTTCATGACTGGTGGATTGGTGCTGCCTATATTCAGTGTAGATCTTTGTGTTTCAATTAACCCAATCTAGACAATTCCACATAGACATTCCCAGAAGTATATTTCCAAGGTGACTATAAATTCAGAGTATGGTGAAGGATAATTAACACTAAAAGTCTTTTGAAAATACCAGTGGAAAGTACTATTGTAGAAACTTCCTAAAATATATGCATACACAAATATAAAAAGAGTTAAGATGGAGTTATCTTAGAAGGAGGGACAACACCCCAAATAGCAATAAAATTAGCAAATAAAAACCTAAATACCAGGAATAGGTTGCCTCTTTTTGAGTTATTGGCCAGTCAGTCTCATAGACTGTTCTCATAGACTCCCAAACATTATAGGTTATTGCCATTGCTCTTAGTTACCTCCAGAATTGGTAGTAAGACCCTATTGCTGAAGATACCACATTCTTGAGTCATTAAGTAAAGCAGGTTTTGACCTGGAGGCTACATCCTTACTGCTAGCTTTCATAGTGCTGGAAGGTGCTATGAATGCTGCTGGAGGAGAAGAGTAGTTATCAGTCTACAAAGCTGAAAACCTCGACAGTTACAATAATGGCTTCCCTGGCAAGATAAACCTAATGGTGTAATAGTGGCATGGATGTTATGGGCACAACCAACCACTTTATGCTTTGATTTAAGGCCCTTTACACAAGATGGAACATAGACCTTGCACCATTATCAGAGTCAAGAACTTGGAGCTAGATAGATCATAGGACACAGGGGAGAACCTACTATTTTTATTCTGCTAAATAGACATAGTATTAAAACAAATCCTAATAACTTACTGCTATATCCATAGTTTAGTGCATCTTTTGACCTTCATTACAGAAGCTTCTTATTGCAACAGATAGTAGTTTACACACAAACACAGAACTGGTCAATATGGAGAGAATAAGAAAGCTGTGGTGCTTTGAATAAGAATGTCCTTTATAGACTCAAATGTTTAAATACTCAGTCCCCTGTTGGTGGAACTGTTTGGGAAGGTTTAGGAGGTGTGGTTTTGTTGGAGGAGGTGTGTCACTGGATGTGGACTTTGAGATTTCAAAAGCTCATGCCCAGATCCAGTGTACTGACTGGTTTTGTGTGGTAACTTGACACAAGCTAGAGTCATCAGAGAGGAAGGAGCCTCAGTTGAGAAAATGCCTCCAAGAGATCCAGCTATAAGGCATTTTCTCAATGATCAATGGAAAAAGCCTAGCTCATGTTGGGTGGTGCCATCGTGAGAAGAGACCAGCATCACTGAGGTGAAATCTGGGAAGTGTTTCCTGAGAGCACAGAGAAACTGTTCCAGAGGTGGCCAAGGTGCTGGCAGCCAGATTTAGGAATGTGTAAGAGTACCCACATGGTACTTGTTTGAAGGCATGAAGGGATCATGGAGAGCAGCAAGGTGCAGCCTCAGTGCACCCAGAAATCGAAGGGACATGCAAAGAAGTTGAAACTTGGCACTGAGAGGAGAGCCTATGACAGGCTATTGATGAAAGAGGCTATTGCCCAGTTGCAGCAGAAGACCCCAGTATTTTTGGAGATGCCATTACCATGGGAAGACCACCAAGAACAGCAGCAGCAGTGGAGTAGAGCCAGCCTAGCTGGAGCCAAGAAGACAAGTTGTGTGTGCTGCAGAGGGTAGAGGCAGAGAAGGGACCCAAGTCCTTTGGGGAAGTCCAGAAGTGGATTCCAGACATTGGATGGCATTTTGTTTTGCTTTGGTTTGATTATGACTGCTCTGATTTTTTCCTCTTGAAGTAAGAAAGTATTTTACTGGAGCCCACATTTGAGAGACTTTGAATTTTAAAAGACTTTGGATTTTTAAAGAGATTGGCTATTTTATAGGGACTTGAAATTTAATGTGTTTGAATTTGTAAAGACTGTGGAACTTCTAAAAGTTATTTAAGATCTTGGGAATGAATAAGAAAGGAAGGGTTGTGGCTTAATAGTGATGTGTTTGTGTGTCAAGTTGACAAGGGGTCAGATGTACTGGCTGGTTTTGTGTGGCAAATTGACACAAGCTACAGTCATCAGAGCAGAAGGAGCCTCTCAGTTGAGGAAATGCCTGGATGAGATCCAGCTGGAAGGCATTTTCTCACATAGTGATCGATGGGGGAGTGACCAGCTCATGGTTGGTGGTGCCTCCCCTGGGCTGGTGGTCCTGGGTTCTATAAGAAAGCAGGCTGAGCAAACCATGAGAAGCAAGCCAGTAAGCAGTTTCCTTCATGGCCTCCACATCAGTTCCTGCCCCCAGATTCCAGCCCTGCTTTGAGTTCCTGTTCTGACTCCCTCCATGATCTGGAAGTGTAAGCCAAATAAACCCTTTCCTCCCCATTTTGCTCTTTGATCATGGTTTTGCTACTGCAAGAGAAACCCAAACTCAGACACCCAGTCTCTTTCCTGTCTGCCACATGCTTGTTGTTTCAATGCAAGCGCTCAGCTACTCTTCCAGCACCATACCTACCTACCTGCTGCTTTGCTCCCTGACATGATGGTCATGGACGCACCAACTGAAACTGTGAATTCCAACAAATTCTTTCTTCTATAAATTGCCTTGGTCATGGTGCATTGTCATAGCAATTTAAAAGCAACTAAGACAAGAGTTCTCATCTCTAAATGGGCCATCTGTATGACAGCCCTCTCTCTAAGGCTCAGGGATCTTCATGGAAGAGGAGACAGAAAGATTATAAGAGCAAGATGAAATGGGAGACTATAAGAAAACAATGTTTTCTGAACACAGCAGGTGGTTGCACATATGAATGCACAGTAATTGTGAGAACATGCACAAAAGCTGCACAAGCTCAGGAAAGACAAAATTCCAGCACAGAGGGGAAGAGATGGGCATGAAGTCCCATCCCTAGCTGAAGAGATATTGGCATATGAGACCTACTAGGAGAGGAAGAGTCAGTTTTCATTAAGCATGTGACCCCTCATAGGTCCGCTATGCTCCAAGGCAGGCTCTATACCCATGGGTTTTGGGCAACACAAATAGAACTCAATGAATTAGACACACACACATACACACACACACACACACACACACACACACACAGAGAGAGAGAGAGAGACAGACAGACAGACAGACAGACAGACAGAGATAGAGACAGAAACAGAGACAGAGACAGAGAGACAGACATGAAAGTAATTGCATGGTAAGGAGGTTGGGATAGATATAGGAGGAATTGGGGGAGGGTGTAAATATGATCAAAATATATTGTATGGAATTCTCAATTAAATACTATTTATAAAAGCCCCATCAAACTGATAGCCAAGAATTACATCAAACTTGCCTTTCAGAAAACAGCAGAAGCAGGAAAGTCCCTCTGACCTTCTCTCCTAAGGCAGGCCACATAGGATTCCTCATCTTTCCCTTAAGGCTCTCATTTCAAGAGAACCTCTTCCCTTCAGTGTGAGGAAAAGGGTTCCTTATATCTGTGAGGATGTGGAGAATAATCTGGAGTCCTTGTAAGACCCTAGTTTATTATATTATTTTACACCATTTGTTTTACTATATTTCTCCCCTGAGAAGGCCAGGCAAATACCATGACAGGCTCCTAATAACTCAGTTAAAAAGTAGGCCTCAGTTCCTGCCTCTTGAAATGAGAGAAACTGCACATAGCCTGAGTCACACAGGTAATAACCAAATAAGGACAAAGCCTGGGACTTGTCCAGACTTGGCCTAAGAATGGAAAGCTATAGCCTTAGCCCACCCCTGCTAGCCCTAACCAATTAAAAATATACTAATATGATTGCCACTTGTGTAAGCCATTGCTAGGTAGAATGATCACACTGCTTTTAGAATTTCTTTAGTTGTGTATAAAAGAACCTGTAAGCTTTTCTTGGGCGTCACCATCTTTGCCTTTGTGTTGGACCCCAGCATGCTGGTACCTTTATTCTTAATATAGTAAACACTATTACTAATTGCATTGTGTCTGGTGGTCTTCTATGGTACTTCTCCTGGACCCTAATATCTCAAATTGTTGACTCTTCATCAAACCTAAACAAAATACACAGATTTCTCTGATTCCTTAGTTGTTGGCTCTTGAAGGCTCTAATGTCACCTAACATTTATATTAAGTAAATTCGTATGCTTTTCTCTCATTAACCTGTCTTCCATTGTAGGGCTGTCGTCCATTTATCCCCAAACCTAGTGATGGGTGAAAAAGTATTTCTTTTTCCCCCACAATAAAATAAACAGGGTTTCCATGGAAAATTCCATGACATATTAGGGTTTTGTTGTTGTTGTTGTTTAATTGTTTGCATTTGTTTGTTTTTGGTTTGTTTGTTGTAGAAAAACATTTTGTGTAGAGAAAGAAAGAGAATGAACTCTGGAGTCAGAATTATGGTAGTTGGCATTAAAATGCCATCCTTCATTAGTGGGGTAACCATAGTGACTCACTGAATGCTTTTTATCTTAGATTCCTATTTGTAGTGTTGACTGAAAAGTACTTTGACCATAGGGTCATTGCAAAGGCTAAGTAGGATTCTGCATGCAATGTATCTAGCCTGCTAGTAAATATCACCTCTTTGCCTCTTAGCATGCTACATGCGACATTCATTGTGTTTTATTTCCTCCACATCCTCTTAAACTACACAGGCAAAACGAGAGACAGCACAGAACCTTATTTCACAAGTGAATGAATAGTTTTGATTTTGTTCCAAATTGATTGGGAAGTTTATGGGCTTACTTAATTTAAGTGAGTCTCAAACCAGACAGATGCCAGAGTTAAGGGGGGAGTTTTTGTGATATTGCAGCAATATCACCTTTTCTCACCTTGACAGGTTATTTGCATCCCAGATGGTCATATTTTTCTAGATATTTGAGGTGAAAACTATAGTTTCTTTACACATGTATCCATTTTATAGAGCTATTGATTCCAGTCAGGGAATTTTGCTCCATGGAGTATTTGCTTCATGGATGTATTTTCCTCAGTTTTATTATTCTGATGTTAAAAAAAAAAAATAAGCCACTGAGCATCTACCTACAGGTGATTCTGATCATACACTCAGAATTAACCAGGCTCAATAATGATTTAGATCCCATAAGTATGCCTAGGAAATAAAAAATTATAATTTTAATTATTGCTTTGGGAAAAAACTATAAAATATAAATGAGTGCTAGCTGAATACTACCTTTTTAATTCAACAAAGGATGGGATATTTAATAGTACCTGGGTTTTATTTTTCATGGCTGGATTTAGAGTTTCCATATGTTTAAATGTGTAGCTGTTGTGTTAGAAGGTATATAACTTCATTAACATGAAAATATCTCACTGGACAATGCATTTGATCCTGAATGAAGTGAATCATATATATATATATATATATATATATATATATTCATACATATAATTAAATTTTTATGTTGGAATGAAGAAGTAAATAAGATACCATAAAGTTTCATGAAAGCAAATGTATGAACCAATATAAATTGTAAAGTAACCTTTTTAAATTTTTTGGGAGCTCAGTAGAAGGTCTGGTTTCATCGGAATATTCATTAACATACCATTCATGTATAAGTGGAGTCTTTTATTTCTTTTTATTTATTTTTGTGTCTTTTACATCATGCATCTCCATCCCATTTATTTCTCTGTCCCTTTGTATCCACCCTCTGCCCTTGAAACCTCTCCTTTCCTAAAATAAAATAAAATAAAATTTAAGAGATAAAAGAAAAAAAACGGAGAGAAGGAAAAAAAATCAATCTTGTCATGGAAGCTGTAGTGTGACACAGTGAGTCACACAGTAAACACTTTTATCCATGTATCTTTACTTGAAAGTGTTCATTGCAGAGTCATTGGTCTAGTTTGAAGCCTCTGATTACTGCTACACTATCAATTCTGGTCCCTCATTGGGACTCCTCTTGGTTACCCTGCTGTTGCCCTGTGTTGTGGAAATCCTGCAGTTTGGGGTCTGCAGGACCGGTTCCTTCACATGCTCAGCAGATCACAGATGGGATGGATATCAGGGTGGGCCAACTCATAACCCTGATTCTGGTAGTTGCAGGGATGATCAGACCACGGGCTCTCCCTTGTCCTTACCACCAGGGTGAGCTCTCTTGCATTGCCCTGGCTAATTCACCCCTTACATCAATGAGCAAGGGGCAGGGACAGTTCTCCAACTTTCATGTCCTCAGGGTCAGATCTCCCACACCTAACATCTTCAGGGTCAGCTCTACTGTGTTGCCCAGGCATGGCATAGGGGCCACTTTCCTGAGTGCTGCAGCTGATGAGGGACAGAACCAGCTCTTTCACTCTTATGACCTCAGGGCCAGCTGCCTTAGGTGTTGATTGATGGGGGTGGGGGTGGGGAGGCATCTCTCCCCCACCCATGCTGCCACATGACAGATGGGTAATAGGGACAGCTCTCCCATGCTCACAAACTCAGGGCTGACTCACCCACACTTCTGCCAAAGGGGTTGGCTCTATTGTGTTGTCCAAGTGAGGTGCAGGGCCTGTTCTCCCATGTGTTGCAGCTGGCAGGGAACAGGGGTAGTTCTTCTGCTCTGCATAAATAGAGTCTTAAAGAACTAAAGGGAAATTGTATGCTGAGGAAGGACTGAAATCACCTCAAATAGAGAAGCTATCCTCTGCCAATTGATTTATGCGATTACCTTACAATGTTGAAAACAGATGTTAGGAAGGTTGATTGTTGCTCATTGTGGAAATGTACTTGTAAAAAACAAACGAAAAGAGTAAGGAACATCTTTCTTAACTCCTCCTTCACTCCTGGAGTACATTAACCAGCAAAACAGACTGCTCAGATTTCTAGGTTGCTACTAGAATGCTTCTATGGATGCTCTCTTTCCCAAAGAACATTTTTCCCAAGCTATTTCCTTTCCTAGCATTATCTGTAAAAATTTAAAAACTGTACCTTACACCAAAGACCTTCTAAAAGCTGCTAGAGAGGGTACACTTGGTCTTGCCTGATACCAGGTCCTTACTATGTTCTATAACCTGTCATATTAATCTCATATTTATTTCCTGTATGTTTATCTTATCTTCCAACTAATATAAAAACCCATTTAGTATTTTATGGATGGTACATTAATTATTTTTCTTATCTCTGTGATGATACATCTAAGAGAAATAAAGGGAGGAGTAGTTTATTTCATTCCATAGCTTTGGAGGGTACAACCATTATTATGGTAGGCATACAGACTAAGGCCTTTTCCTTTCCTTGAGCGGGAACATACACTGTGCTTCACTGACACCATGGTGGATCAGCAAGCAGGGAGTTCAGGCCAGAAGGTGGGCAGGGCTAAACCCTGAAAGGACCACCCTCAGTGACTCACCTCCACCAGTAATGCCTCTCACTCTGAAGGATCTGTGATTTCCCTAAATAGTACCATCAGTTAGAGACCAAGTGTTCTCACATGGGAGCCCATGGTGGCGTTTAACATGCAAACCGTAACAGATGAGGAAATGGAAGAAAAGAGATTTGGTGGATTGGTTCATATAAAGGTTTTAAATGACAGAGATTTAATTGAGTCTGATTTCATGGTCCACATTGCTATTTCCACTAGACCGATTACATATCTTTACTATGAACTCTTTGTTAAACTTGAGAATTGTGAGGAGAAAAGATCAAATCCATGATTGTCCAGCTAGAGCAAGCTGTATTTTGGGGTGCACCCAGGACTAGCCAGCTGGCACTCTCTCCCTAAATTGGTATTTGAGAGAACAGTCCCTGCCAGCTTCTTGCAGTCTTTTTTATAGGTGAGATAAGGTGTTCGAAGAGGCAAGAGAGGCGGCCTGGTACACATTGTTAGAAAAATACAATGGAAGGTAAGGAACAAGGTAAAGCTATACATCATGTGAAAGGGGTCCCATGTTGAGTGTAGGTTGAAAAGCATGTTTTCCAGTGTACAACAGATCTAAGAAATGGGAACTTAATTACAAATAGAAAGAAACCTTAACTTGCAAGGACTTAACACAGGACAAACAGGAACTTATTCTTTAATTATTGCAAAGGTTTAACACAGGATCAATAGGAACTTACTCTTTAACTACAAACAGAAACTTTAACCTGTGCAGGACAAATAGAAACTTATTCTTAACTGTCTTAACTGCAAACAGAACCCTTAACCTGCAAGGTACATCTTTCCTTAACTTACAAGGTATATTATTCCTGTTTTGGTCTCACACCTATATTATTAGTTGAATTTAGTAAAATTTTTTATAAGTAAAGACTATGTCGTATTCTTTTATAATCACTGCCTACTATAATGCCTTGCATATGGTAGACATGCAGTAAGTTTTTAAACAAATGAATGGAGGAGAAGATATTCCACAGCTTTTAGCTAATTTTCCTGTTTGGGGGAAATATTTATAACAAGCCTTTTAGTTTCATACATATGTCCTCATTAAATTCTTTTATGCTTCTTTTTCCTCTTAATCACTTGAACATTGAATTTTCTCCTACCAATATTCCATTCTGAGCAAAAAGATTCATCACATATCAGAGAAACTGATATATCGGGCAACTTGAAAATGGTAAGGAAATAAAGTATAGATAATGATAATTTCTATTTAGTAGGATTGGAACTAAGGGTACTAAGAGAATATAGTTTTTCTTACTTCCCATTGTTTGAATATATTGTAGGTGCTATTAATTTTGTCTCTCCACTAGTAAGGTGACAAGATTCTACTTTGTATATTTTAACATAGAGATAGCAAATCCACTGAGTTTAGTAATTACAGATTACTATTAAATTATTAAATATACACTTGAAGAGTGGATTAAGAAATGCCAAATGAATGATAACAACTCATGTATCTGGATTTTTTGATTCTCTTTATGTCCTTAGCCACAAACTAAATATGCTGATATAATTTATAGAATATTGAACAGAACTTCCTACCACATGCTGGCATAGTGTTCACTTGCAGTAGGACATTCTGTGGTAGGCAACATACAGTCCACAGCTGCTTTATCCATATGGTAAAGATTTAGCTTCTGCCTTGGGGGTTCTGATACAAAAACAATGGCACCAGAAGTCATGCTGCTGTCGTGGAAATGTTACGATGATGCAAAGAGGGTCTTAGTGTCAGGTCCAAAGGAAACTCCAAATCTCGAGACTCCAAAAGGCAGTCCTGGACTGTAGGAGGATTTCTGGTGGTTAGATAGAAGCCAGCATTCCTTAGGAACTTGTGAAGCTGGTTCACCACTACCAAAAGAAGTCATTTCCCTTATCCCAGGCAGAAGTGGTGCCTGTTAGCTTTCCAAAGCACACGCAGGCCTCCAGGATCCCTTAGTATCACAAGTCCGTGTTATACATTTCAAAGTCCGTGCTATAGGAGAGGTATGTTCTCTCCCTTTTTTGTCTCCCTCTCCCTCTGCATTCCTCTCTTTATGTTCTGCTCCTGCTTTTCTCCAGGCCAGTTCCAGTCTACTGACCATGTTCAGTCTATTTCTTTCTCCCTTTGCTTCAGACTCTTTCAGATGCCTATGGCTGTTTTCTCCCTCATATCCACAATAAAAACCTTCCTCTTAACCGTACCTTGGAGCATCATGTGTTATAGAATCAGTTTATACTTTCCTCCAATTTTTATTTTGAAAAGTTTTGAATCAATAGAAAGATCAAAAAGACAGTAAAATATCATTTTCTTAGATAAATGAACCAACATTTTATCGTTTGTAACTAATACATTTTTTTTCAGTTTAGAGACAATAACTAACAAAAAGTTCACATTTTTATTATTTTAGTCACAATAGATGTATATGCTCCGTGAAAGCAGACACTAGACCCAGCCTGTTTATTGCTGTGTCTCCAGCACCTACCCTGTTTGAGTAGAATAGAAGCCCAATGTATATCAGCGACTAATGGGCTGAGTTGTTCTTTCCTCCCAGGAAAGTTTGAAAGAAATTAATTATGCTTGATATTAAAGAAAAAAATCAGAACACTAATGTATTAGGGAGAATGAATGTAAGTCCTCTTATTTATAGCAATAATTAATAAAGTCATCAGGTAATTTATTATTAAATATTCTTTTTTGAACAAAGAAAAATTGGTTGGAGTACCCAAAGCAGTGCCAAAATAATCCAACTTCGGAAATAAGTTTTGATAATAACATCTTGAAGAGTTAGTTTACTCATCCAAGGATGACCCATGAGTAGAAATAATGTCTCCCTTGCCTCTATTTGCCAGATTAAATTTTAGTGCTGGGACTCGGAGAAGAGGAAAGAGCACTAAGCAAATGATGGGGGAAAGTGTAAAACTACTGTGTTGCTGGAGGGCTTCTCTCCAGGCTCCACCAAGCCCCGCAGTCCCACAATCCATGTATAAAATAATCACTCAGACGCTTATATTATTTATAAACTGTATGGCCGTGGCAGGCTTTTTGCTAACTGTTCTTTTATCTTAAATTAACCCAGTTCTATAAATCTATACCTTGCCATGTGGCTGGTGGCTTACCGGCGTCTTTACATGCTGCTTGTCCTGGCGGTGGCTGCAGTGTCTCTCCCCCTTCTTCCTATTTCCCCAATTCTCCTCTCTCCTTGTCCCGCCTATACTTCCTGTCTGATCACTGGCCATCAGTGTTTTATTTATATAGAATGATGTCCACAGAACTACTGCTACATAGGAGTCCTTTGACACAAAGGAGCTTAACTCAATAGTAAAAGTTATTAAGTTTTGAAACTGCACTTACAAAGGTAATTACACCTGTAGACCTTACATGCTATGAAATCATCCATTATAAAACAGAACATTTCTAGAATTTTAAAATACATTTCTGACTAAAATAGCTACTATAAATGTAAAGTGTAAAAATGCTGGTTCCAGGTGCCTATATAATAAACCCCAAGTAGCATGCAATTCACAAAATGAATTTTGTTGTTCCTGTCCCATATCTGTGCTGGAACTCTAGTGTCCTTCACTTAAAACATGTGATTTCAAAAATTCTACATCATGGAACTAGTTTGGAAAATGCTTTGTATCATGTCTTTAATCACCTTATTGGACATTAGCCCAATTAGAGGCTCTGAAAATTCGTGTGTGTGTGTGTGTGTGTGTGTGTGTGTGTGTGTGTGTGTGTGTTACTGGGAACTGAATCCAGGGCCCAGTATCCTACCACTGACATACACCCCCACCCTTCTAGAAGCTCTACAATATGTTTGCCATGAGAAAACAACTTATTATATAGTTTACCTAACTTCCTTGATTAAAGCATTTTGGGGGTGGTAGTGTATTAACTTGTGTCCCCAGATTATAGTATACGAAGTGTTGTCTTGGAATACCTTGGTTTTTGTTCATACTATTTCTGCCCCAAATAATTTCTTTAGAAAAATCTTACTCCCCAAACAACCTAAGCTCAGTTTGGTAGTATAATTATGTGACACCTACACCTGGGAAGCAGAAGATTACTGAGTTTGATCCACAAAACAACTGATATCTCATCTCAAAAAAAAAGTCTAAGACACTTAAAAAAAGAAGACACATTGAGGATTTAGTTCTATACAGGATAATCTTAATGTATATAAAAGCCGGCATTCCTCAGGAATTTGTCAAATGGGTTTCTGTCACCAAAAGAAAGCATTTCTCTTTTCTGTGGCAGAAGAGACATACAGTTCTCTGCTGACATATACCTGTGGTTGCATATCAAAGTCCATGCTAGCCTCCAGGCTCCCTCAGTCCCTATCCACAAGTACTTGCTCTATATCTCAAAGCCCCCATGCTAGCCCCCTGGCCCTTCTCAACTCCCCAACTCCTCCTGCACAATGCTAGCCCTTGGGCTCTTCCAGATCCCCCAATTCCTCTTTATAATGTCAAGGTTTTCCCCTCTGTCTTGCTATTCACACTTCTCTTGCAGATAGCCCTGGCCTTGTCCACTCTGCTTCTTTTTCTCTCTGTTCTGAACTCTCCCAGATGCCTCTGCATATTTTCTCTCTTTTATCTACAATAAAACCTTCCCTTTAATCATGGAGCAGCCATTTCAGTGGTTACTTTACTGCTCTCCTTGCATATAATATATATTCTGCATTTCTTATTTTTGAATAAAAATTCTTAAAACCTTATGTCATTTATATTTTAGTTTTTTGGATAAATATTTGCAGAGTAAAGAAATATGCACAATAAGAAAGGGTAATATGGGATGAACGTGGGATATACAGATATAACATTAAACAAAGAACATGCTAATTCAAATAAATTTGAAACTGAAAAGCTCATGTAAAAAGGAGAGAGATGTGAAACTAATTTACATAAAGGATAATATTTAAAGAAGATTGTTCCATGAAGTGGACAATGCTTGGCATGTTCAAAAGTCTCACTCATAAGTTTTGCAGAATTTATCCAAATAAATGACAATTACTGAAATATCAGCCAGCATTTACATCAATAAATAAAATGAGAATCATCCCTAGTATAAACAGATAGGACATCTATTAACTTTGTTGTTCTGAGATGTTAATACATTCTGCTATTTGTTCATGTAACTCACTTCTAAACTTACTGTTAAGAGAATATTTCCGTAGGTTTCTGCACACCCTGTGAACAAAGGCACTGAAAGCCCTTTTTCCTGAACCATTTTTTCAACAATTTTGATATTAAACAGAAGACAGTGTTTCCCTCTGGCTATGAAGCTCCAGAGCAGGTCTATTTGTTGTCTATACAATGAAAGCAATGCTTCTCTCTGGAGCAAGGTTTTGGCAAGTTCTTTTTTGCAGCCCAGTCTTTTCTAATAAACATCTAAGCTGCTCTAAACTTAGGACTTCTCAACTTAAACCCATTGTACGAGCAGCATCAAAGGAAGCTGCTTCATGTAACCCCTGTAGGATTCCAGGAACAGTGAAAATGACATGTGCACACAGCTCAGGATGCTGGGTGTGACATGAGTAATAAGTTCTTTCTCTCTGACCCAGAAATTGCATGCCATTTTCCAGTATCCAAAACACTATAGCAAGCTCAGCAGTCCGCTTGCAAACCTATGTAAAGTATCCAAGTTTTTCAAGTTTTCTTTTGAGCGTTCTCAGGCTTGTCTGGATTGAGGACCTTTAATGTGGGTCACTGCTGGGTGACCTTTGTGAGGCCAACTGGAAACTGAAGAAAAAGACAGTACTAGCCTGAGGCAAATAAGAGATATTATCAGGGCTGAGAGCTGATCTGATATGATCAGCTACCCACGCTAAGTTCAAAGTAACCAGCCATGAATAAATGGACCGACATCAATAGCCAGAGCAGTTCATACCCCAGAAACAGATTGCTAGAAAATAACCCTTAACTTCTTTCTCTCTAATAGGTGTCTTCTCATACAGACCAACTTTCTTCTTCTTTTAAGATTGACCTTTAGGTAAATGCTGGGCATTATAATTAAGGTGCCAAGTCGTTGGATTCTTCTTGCCCCAGGATGGGCTACCAGCCTTTTCAAAAATCAAGGTTTAAAGAAAAGTGAAGCTCTTCGCTTGATGGGGAGGATTAGCTGAGCCCAAACACTCTTTTTTTTTTTTTTTAGTGTGTTGGTTCTTGGTGTCTGGCTATTTAGAGTACAGAATAGGTTTTCTCTCTTGGGACCAGTGACCCTTGGGGATGAGGATGGGGGTAAAAAGATATGGTACTCTGGGCCTTAAGAATTCATAATGAGGAAAACACAAGTTGACAGTGGCTTATATAGCAGAAATTTCCAAAAGAATGTCATTATATTTTCTTGATGTAAACAGTTGTAGGACCCTCAGGAATTTGAAAGTGTTGGCTGTGTGCTTCCTAAAGAGAATATGGCTAAAGAGCAGCACTCCCTCCAAGCTGGCAGGCCAAACCACTGGCGCCTCCTCCTTTCTACACAAAATAGACTTAGAAAAATGATGGTCACAACGTGGTCAAATGAAGTTTTGTAGAGAAAACTCACTGGTTATTTCTGACTATTCATTGCATGGATTCATAGTGTTCTTCTAAACCAGCAATTCTATGCAACATTATTGCCAGGATTCTCAAAGCAATAAATACCTTTAATGAGAACATTCAGGAACCGTTCATCTTAGAAATGTATAATGTGACGTGTTGCCCTTTAGTTTGCTTATTCTTATCTGCTATGGAGACTATAGTTCTAAACGTTAAATTTGGATTGAAAAAGGCAAATTAGAGTGAGTATAAAGCAAAATTAAAGAACTCCCACAAAGCACAGGCCCTTGGAAAGGGGTATAACTGGTTGTCCATCATAAACACCGTTCAGAAAGAGGCATGGAGATTGAAGCCTAGAGCTACAGGGAAATTCAAGAGGAGCAGGCAGAATGAGATAGAGTTATGAATTTGGAGATACATTACATTTCAAGGACAACTTTTTAATGGGGTGTACTACCTGACTTGAGGCACAAAAAAGCAAGAAAAAGTTTAGTTTGGTGGTAATGAGACAAGGAAAATCAAATAATGCTTGAAATGTTATTCAGTCATCGTGGCACCCTAGAGTAGGTAGGAAAACTAATGAAAAGCAAAGCATCCAACAGTGGCTCACCAGCCTATTTGAACAAAGTAGGTGTGGGCAGCGACTAATGATCCTAAATTATAATCTAGTGTGCTATGAGATTGAGTAAGACCGTGTCTGCCTGGTAATGACTGTGGTGTTAACAGCAATTAGAGCCAAGAATGACAATATTTATGTTGCCCTTTTTGGCTGGAGGATACAAGTGCCCTGGCTTGTAGGGTTCTACCAGACACTGGCATTTAAAATCTCGTGTGTCAAACCGAGAAAGAATAATCAAGGATGGGGCTAAAAACTACAGTTAGTAAATCAGAGATGTTCAAATGCATTATACAACTGAAGTGCCAGAAAGCACCAGAACTTCTTAGATGGAGACAGGAGTAAGTCCCTCCCTCCCTCCCTCCCTCCCTCCCTCCCTCCCATTCTTCTCCCTTCCATATTATTTAGAGGCTATATTAGCGAGTCTTCTCTGCTCTAATAATTTAACCCTATTGGTAAAATAAATAAGCTGACTATTATCAAGACTGGTAAGAGCCATGACAGAGGTAAACATGGGGCTCCATAAAATATGTAAGGCAGTGATAAGAGTGAAGATTGTGAAAAGTGGAGGAGATGATTACTGATCTGTAGTAACAGGAATGAAATGGGAGAAGACATGTACTAGATTATAGTATAAACTCAGGTTTGTTCAAATCTTGTGAGTTGAGAGAGCATTCAGAAACCTTTTAGCTAGAGAGCCATAGAAGCATCTTTTAAAAGCAACACATGTGCACACACACACACACACATACACACACACACACACACACACACATCTCTATCAGTATCTTAAATAAATATATATTTCTCTGCTTTGGTAGACCAGCTCCAATCATGAGGCAGCTATTATTATGTAGCTTGCCTTTAAAGTCATCTTTGTGCCTTGGCCTCCTAAGCACTGGGATTACAGGTGTGTGCTACCACACCTACTAGGGGTGGTTCCCTTAGTCATCTTTGGGCTCTTCCCTAGGCAAGCTTAGCTTCATTAGAATTCTTGTGTTGTTGCTTGGAAGCAGAGTTCAAGCTTCTCGGGTGAAGGAAGAAGAAATTCCTCTGTCTTTCATATAGGCCCATATTTTGAGATCCTAACCCTTATCCCCAAGAGTCCAGTGGAATGGATCGCAAACCCACATACCCTGGTAAACCCGTGGTAATTCTTCACCTTAAGTCCTTACCTTAGTAGGATAGGCATACAAGCTCATTTCTGCTCAGGCCAAAAGCAGACTCTAGGACAGGCTTACAACAAGCTATCTGCTTCTCTCTTGGAAGACATATTTTTTAGTTTCTATACTCCTTTGGATGATTTATATTTGACATCTTTATTTCTGTTTTAAAGATGTTCCAAAAACGAAATATGATTCTTAATACCTTACAGATCGTATCTATAATGACCAACTGATGCTAGGAATATTGGAGTTTCTGTGAATTCCTTAAAAGGTAATTATAGAGAAGGTACTATAATGCTGTATTAGCCAAATGACTTGTATGGTTCTGGTGCTGAAATGCCTTGAAATCCTCAGGTTTTTTGAGACATGAAATTCAGATGTCTTGTAAAAATAATGAGGGACCAGAATGATATCCAACATTAAATATTATCTGAGTTGCTCTTTGTCTAGTTTTTGGTGGAAACAGGTGTTTTTTTTCCTTCTGAAATACTTTTTTCATAAGAATGGTTACTACAGTACTAGAATTTAATAAAAACTGACAGGTATGAGGAAAGTGGTAAAATATCAGTTAAGGCTATTTTAAGTAACATTGCTCAATGCATGAATAGCACTTGGACTCTTTCTCTGAATTTAAGGGCTGTGGCTATGTGTTGAATATTTGACTCCGTAATTCAGCATATTTTAAACACTGAAATATGTAGTATTTTGAAAGATAATTACCTTAAATATTTTAGCTTTGATCTAGATAAAAGGATTAATAATTTCCAATGGCAGTTTGCAAAATTTGGGAAGTTTTTTTTTTTACCTAGAAATGAGCAAGCCAAAGCCAGGGATCTGAAAGAAACCACAGCGCACATGTTGTGTTGGTGAAGAGGAGAATGGGGAAACAGATGAGGGTGGAGGGAGATCTGGAAGACGTTCACAAGCTTTTAGCAAAGGGTGGTGCCTGATACACACACATTGCAAAAGAGGCATGGTTATTCTGTCCAGTTGGCAATTCCCAGTTAATTGGATTGTCTATTCCAGCTTCTCTTCAGACATCCTTCTTGCTTGACAAGCTGTTGTAAACTTCTGCTAAGTACGTGCCTTCCCTTCGAAGCTTTTTTTTTTTTTTTTTTTTTTTTTTTTTTTTAAGAAGAACATCCAGGTTTATTTAAAGAATACTCAGCCATTTCTCCAGCCCTGTTTAGCAGCCTTTAAAATCATTTTATGACACTGTTCACTAATTAGCAAAGTCGTAAGGGGGGAGGAAATACTCATAATTTCTTCTGTAAATGAAAGTTATTTACAAGTCAGTTTTGGTAGTACAGTCCCTGTAATTCTAGCTCTAGCACTTAGGACACAGCAGCAGGAGGATTACTACAAGTTTGAGGCCACCTGGTCTGCATAGCAAATTCTGGGCCAGCCAGTGGTATATAGTGGACCTTGTCTCAAAAATTCTAAATAAATTAGTAAATAAAATATTTACTTATACTAACCTAGTTTTCACATGTGTGTGTGTGTGTGTGTGTGTGTGTGTGTGTGTGTATGTCAGGGTTTCTCTGTGTGGCCATGACTGTCTTGGAAATCACATTGTAGACCAGGCTAGCTTCAAACTCAGGGGATCTGCCTGCTTCTGCCTCCTGAGTGCTGGGATCAAAGGTGTGTGCCACCACCACCTGGCTTCAAAAGCTCTTAAAATGGCTAGTGTTTTCTCTCCCCCCCCCCTTTTAAATGTCTGTTTTGTTTTCTGAGTTTCCTGTTCTGATTAGAGGGAAGCTGGTTTTATTGACTATCAAAGCCACCTGCTCACAGGGAAACCTAGGTACCCAGTGGGATAAGATTTCCTTTCTCCTCCATCCTTAAGGAAATTGATTCATTAACCCCAATGGAGAACATCTGGCACTCAGTATCTCAAGCACATTGGGTTCAATACTCTGTAAGTAGGATATTCTAAATGAATTAGTATTTTCAATAGAGCAGTTTCTATTTTATTTAGCAAAGTCATATAAACGGACCACTATCATGCTAACTGTTACAAAAGAAAGCAAGGAAATTTCAAGGCTCTTGAATATTTGATGTGGTTGAGAATGTCTATCATATTGATAATATGTTAATCAGCAGTTTTCAGTTTAGTCTTTTATAGCTAGTACTCACAGATAATTCAATTTATGTGGGGAATAAATTTGAATATTTTTTACTAATATACATATACTCTTTCAGATACATTAATTGATGAGTCCCAAAACCAAGTATTGAATGCATTGTTTTCTCAATACTGTTCATCTCCTGAGTAAGGCTTATTATAGTGGATGGCAGCAATGAACTACTTGCTCCATAATCTAAAGCTTGCAACTTTCAAGTTTTATTAAAACCTTGTAAAGATATTGCCCATATAATTTTATTCTTAGGCAACTCTGTTTTGAGGCCAGAGTGATAATGCTGGAGCTGAACAGATATTTCTAGCTGTCTGGGTGTGGTGAGATGGAAACCTGAAGATCGACTGGTTTTGTCTGTTGGCCCAGAGGCTTGTGCCTGCCTGTCTCTGGAAGGGTGAGTCTGAACCACCTCGTGTGTGGGTGTTTCTTTCTGCTAGAGAGTGGTTCTGAGAAGCATAATCTGACTTTAGGATAAAAAACACATAAGAGAAAAAGCTAACAAAAGCCTCTTGGAGATTAGGATGTGTTTACAATTGCAAATGCATGTTCAGAAAGAGTGAAAACTCACTCTGGTTTGTAAAGTACACATAATGTGGAGATCCATTCAATACTGTAGAATCTGAGGCTGGTTCTTGAGGAGATTTTCTGTTTTTAAAATAGTAGAAAATACTGAAAACTGAAACTGTAGGCTCATTTATTGAGATGGACACTTAGATCACTGAATCCCAGCCCTTCATTTGCCTAGTCTTTACACTTCAGGCTCCACATTTTACCCTAAGTGTGTTTTTTCTTTTTCTCTCTCTGTTTTTTTCTTTTCAAAATTTCCTTGCTAAAATTAATTCTTTGACAATTTCATACATGTGTATAATACATTCTGATCATACTTAGCCCTTTGCCTCTCTTATCCTCCTCCCATTCCATTAACTCACCAACTCCTTACTCCTACAAGCCCCCATCCCACTTTTATGTCTTGTTTGTGTTTTGTGACCCACTGAGTTTAGCCAGGACCACTGGAGTAGGCATGGGTATGGAACTGTGAATAAGTCACTAGAGGCTACATCATTGAAGACTTTCTGTCCTTCAAGAACCATCAGCAGCTACTTTCTCCCCTGGGCCCTTCCCCATAGTTGACTGAATTTCTCTAGACTTGACCTTGTGCAGGCAACTGCAGCTTTTTAGGAGTTTGTGAGGGTTTCATAGACAGCATTTCTAGGACCTCTTCCCTGTTGTTCTTCCCTTAGATTCTTTCTGTCCATTCTTCCACGGTGTTCCTTGAGCCTAGGAAAGAGTCTGTGGGGGTTTTGTTTAATGTTAAACAGTCAGCAGTTGAGTCTAGAAAGGGGTCCTATGGGCATCTTGTTAAATGCTGAAGTCTGTCAACAGTCACTTTTTTTCGGCACCTTCAGCCATGTCTGCTTTAACCATTATTTGCTGCTAAGAGAAGCTTCTTTGATCAAGACTGAATAGCAGCTCTTGACCATGACTATAAATGTAAATATTTAGGAGGAAGTTTGACAGTATGTTTATTTAGCAAAATAACAATAACAGTGTGGTAGTTTGAATGAGAATGGCCTCTATAGGCTCATATATTTCAATTCTTGGTGCCCAGTTGGTGGACTGATTAGGAAAGATTAAGGAGATGTGGCCTTGTTGGAGGAGGTGTGTCACTGGGGAGGGGGTGGTCTTTGAGGCTTTAAAAGCCCATATCAGGCCTAGTCTCACCTCTCTATCTGTCTTGGGATCAGATACTGTTCCAGCACCATGCCTGCTTGCCCCAGCATTCTTGGCCATAATGATCATTTAACTAACCCCCTGAAACTGTAAACAAGCCCCCAATTAAAGGCTTCCTTTAATAAGTTACCTTGGTCATGGTGTTTCTTCACAGCAATAGAACAGTATCGAAGACAAATAGGTTCATCCCTAGTGACTAACCTTTCAGCCACGGGTATTTGATCAGGTCCCCAGTAGCTGGTGTGAACTCCTTCCTACAGAGACTGCTACAGCTCCAATCAGAAAGCCAGCTGACTATGGGCAGACTTACTTACATCTCACATGTTTTGAAATGCCATGTTTTCTGTCATAATGTTATGCCCAGATTGTTATGGGCAGAGATTCTTTGATCAATGAGTTATTTAGATATGTACTTCTTCTATCCAAACATTTGGACCTTTTCTAGTTACTTCTATTATTGAGTTCTTGCCTAATTTCTCAAGATTAAGGGCCTTAATGTGTTGAAATTTATTGAGGCTTGATTTATGATCTAATATTTCATCAATTTTGGCTAGTGGCTTTTTTGTGTGCATGAAAAAAATATGCTATAGTGTTATATATAACACTCAAATGAGAGTAATCAATCATGCTAAAATCTAAAAATTATGGATTTTCTTTTGCTTGTTCTTTACTGAAAAAAATGTGTTCAGATCTTTACATTTAAATGAGATGACCTATTTAATTGAATTTTTCCTTTTTCCTTCACTTAAAGAAAAAAATGAGATAACTTTTAAACATAAAATTAAGAAATTAAGTTTTTGGTTATATGTTTTATTAATATGATGTTTTTAACCTTTCTGTGCCCTATGTTTGTGATAGATTTTTTGTAAGCAATGCTGACTTTTAGTTTTCAATTCTAATGATTTTCATAACTGGAGAATTTTACAATTTTCTAAAATGTTTATATTAAAATCTATCATATTTTTTTCTGACTCATCCTTCTGCCTTTAAATTGCCTTCCATGTCTTGCCCTTTAAAAATCCACAGGTTATTTTTATGAGTTTATGTTATCTTCAATTAGCAGCTGATTACTTGATATTTTCTAGTAATTGTCATTAGCAATACAACAGGTTCTTAAAATTTAGTTTTATGTGCATAGTCTGAAAGAGAGTGAATTTGACAAAATTCTTGCTTCACAGAAAAAAAAGAGGAAAGGCATTATTTATTTAATGCATATGAGTGTTTTATCTGCATGTATGTATATACATGTACATACAATAGCCATGGAGGCCAGAAGAAGGCTTCTGATTCCCTGGAACTGGAATTACAAACAGTTCTGAGCCACCATGTGGGGTTCTGTGAATAGAATCCAGGCCTGCTAGAAGAGTATCTTAGCCTCTGAGCCACCTCTCCAGCCCCAATAAGAGACATTTTTGACTTAGCAGCATCTGAAAACTCTGTACTTTTGCTACTTCTTGAACAATAGGAAGACACCATGACATTGTGGGCCCAGGTATTACATTTCTGCCCTTTTCCCTTTCTTCCTACATGTATAAATAAGTATATTTATAAAACATGCATATTTTAGCACCCCTTTCTTAAGCATATTATTTTCTATGGTCATGGCTATTTCTATCGCCTCTTGTTTTTAATTCTGTCCTATATTTTTATATTTCTAGTTGAGATTAGTTTCCTTCAGCCAAAGGACTGCTTTAAAGAGTCCCGTTTGCTGGTGTACTGATAGCAAACTCTCCCATCATTTCTAAAAATCTCTTTATTTCTTCACTTTTTAAAAACAACTTTAGAATTGTAGAAAATTCAACTTCATTTTATTTTTCCTCTTTCCATTATTTAAAGAAAAATTAAATTGAAACGTACAACATAAAGATGTAGTGGGCTTTAAAAAAAAGAGCACACAGAGTTGAAAGGGGAAAGAGATGCTACGAGATAGTGTAGGAATTGGACAGGAGGACGTGGGGGTGAATTTTATCAAAACACATTATATGCATTTATAAAATTCTCAAACATAAAAATTTAACCATGTGAATAATTTTAAAATGCCCATTGTAGTAGGGTTAAGAACATTTTCATTCTCATGGAAGCAATCTCTACACCCTTTCACCTCACACCATTTTCCTTCAACACTGATGGTTAATTTTTCCTGAGTTTAGGAATATAACTTGATGATTGCTTCCTCTTACAAGATATAATGAAAAGTCATATGCTATTGTTATTGTTTCTTAGAGGAAATAGTTCTGGTTTCTTTGCCAAAACAAAACAAACAAACATACAAAAAACACCTCTACTATTTGATTATCTGTCCTTCCATAACTCTTCTTCTCTTTTCTAAAGGATTTGGAGGGATTTTTGCTACACAGGGGAAGTGCACAGTCAATGGGTGAGTTCAAGGCCTTTTGAAGGGTCTTATAACTGAACCTGAGATCATTTGTCTTATGGGCAAATTTTTTTTGAAAGGAAGGAGTATGCAGAGCAGCATTTACTCTCTTTTGATCTTTGGTGGGGTTTTCTAGATACACTGCTGTGGGATAATGCTCTTGTAAACTGATTTAATAAAATGCTGATTGGCCAGTAGCCAGGCAGGAAGTATAGGTGGGGTAAGTGGATAAGGAGAATTGTGGGAAGAGGAAGGCTGAGTCAGGAGATGCCAGCCTGCTGTCCAGGGAACAGCAGGTAATGGCACACAGGTAAAGCCACAGAAATTGTGGTGACATATAGATGAACAGAAATGAGTTAGTTTAGGTATAAGAGCTATTCAGTAGTAAGTCTGAGTTAATGACCAAGCAGTTTTAATTAATATAAGCCTCTGTGTGTTTACTTGGGTCTGAGCAGCTGCAGAGCAGGCGGGGCACAGGGAAACTTTCAGCTACAGTATGCCATCACATCAGTGTGTAATAGGAGCAGAACTTTTGCAAGGTTAAGTTTATGGAGATGATATTATAAAGATGATAATATAATAAAACACCAGACTACTAGTTAGTGATTGTCTTTATTGGTCTCAACCGGTCTGGAATTTCTTGTGGCCTTACCACTGCAGTAATCTCATGACACTATGCAGTCACATAAGCAACTCAGTAGTGTTACATTTGAGTGAGGGGTTCTCATCTTTTCTTTTCTTCCCAGCACTCTCTTTATTGACCTTGAACTCACTGAGATCTGCCTGCCTCTGCCTCCCAAGTGCTGGGATTAAAGGTGTGCGCCACCACTGCCCAACTACTTAAAAAATTAAGCATACACCAAAGAAAAGAATATTATGATGCATTTGGTATAGTCAGTAATAAGGGGAGTAGCAGACAGCATTCCATTTCACTCGTAACTAATAAACATCAATAATTATTGCATACAATTTATTATATAAGCATATTACCACTATCATACCTTACAAACTAACAGTAATTCATTGATATCACATTAACTCCCAGTCCATAATTACTATAGTTAATATTCTATCACTATAACAAAATATCTCAAACACTTAACTTTTAAAGAGGAAAGAATTATATTGGCTCACAATTTGAATGTTCCAAACTGCTCTGAGCCTCTGGTGTGCTGGATGCCAATGGCCTGGAGTAAAATGCTCACTTTATTACCAAGAAGAAATAAAGGCTAAGGTCATAATCCCCTTTGAGATCATATATACAATGATATGAACCTCTGGAAAGGTCCTTTCTTATAGTAGGTTCCACTACCACTCCACAGCACCATCCAAGACCTTGAACTTTTAATACATAGACCTTTGGGGACATTCAAGATCCAAGTTATAGCAATAATCAAATTGATTCCTGTTTCAAGAACATTTTTATATAGATAGCTTGTTTAAAACAGAATTTAGTTTTCACACTACATTTGTTAAATTTAATTACCTCTTTTAATCTCCATGCCATTAATTAGTTTTAATTTCAATTATTCAAAGAAGTGGTGCCAGGCATAGTGGCTCGTATCTGTAATCCCAGGACCTGGAAGCTGAGGTTAGTTGGTAAATATGAGTTAGAGGATATCCTTGACTATACAGTGTGCTTCACACCACCTTGGCCAGAGTGAGACCCTGCCTCAAAAGTAAATGAATAAATAACAAATTAAATATTTCAACTTCAGATCCCTGTAGCTACTTATATCATTTAGTATTGTTACACACTGAAACTTATGGAGAGGTTATAATCCTATTTGTAAGCATCTCTCTACCTTCTACCAGGTACCATTATTATATTTGTCAATAAACCAGTGATTGAGTGTTTATTAAAATGAGTGTGTAGTAAGATTTTTACACAAATGTCATTTTGAAAGGATATCAACAGAGTATAAGAACATAGAAAGAAAAAAGTACCACATTTTAAAGTGAAGTCTTAAAATTGAACTAATTTTAAAGTTCTCATATCTTGTTTGAGCTAGAAATTGTATTAAGTCATCCTCATAGTTAAAATGCATGTAAATGCACCTTATGTGAAATTCTGCATATTGTGGTTTTTAGTCTGCTACATTTATGCTACCCCCATGTCCTGGCTTCAAGACAGTGACAATTAAAAATCATTTGTGTGAAAGTCAATACACACACACACACACACACACACACACACACGCATGCATATCTAAAGTTCTTCAGCTTTGGAAGTTAAGATGTTTAAGAATTTTCAAAGAAAGACAAGCTGAAAATTACAACCTCACATAGAATTTTCCAGGACAAAGCATAAGTATTCAATGCATCATAGATAAAGTTGAGCATGATGTGGTCAGCACTGGGAGGTGATACCAAGATAGAACAGCATTGTTCTTCCTGATTCAATGGTATCTAGTTAGTACTGGTAGAAGGGAAATAGAAAACAGGACCAGGAGCTTAATATGATAGGGAAAAGATCCTAATGGACTGATTGATCACGTAATGGAAATTCTCAAGAGTCATGATGTCAATACAATTCAAGTATGTAATTAGGGGACAGATAACACTGGAGGAGAAAGAAATGCATTTATAATTCTCTGAAGAACCCTGCACATGTCAGTCCCTGCTGAGAGGATTTCATGTAGGAATATATAAAAATTAGTATGCACAGGTACATTCTTAGAGAAGGAATGCCTAGAAAGAGAATGGAATTATGAAAGCTATGTTTTATTTCCATTTCTCTTACTGATGCTAGAATGTGCATTCTACAAATTACCAAAGGAATCTAATATTTTTATTTTTCTCCTTGGTTACTTCAATATCATTAAAATGCTTCATTATATTATAATGATATTACAATTATTCATGAAACAGTATGGTATTATCCTCAGTCATTCACTAGCCTTTGGGAATGTTAGAAAAGTAGACACATTGGTATCTGTTTATACTAAAAATGTGCTAACTGTAAGCTAAATCAATCTGTATCAATGTGACTGGTTTCTGATGGCTGAAATACATTTTCACAGCATCGCTGGGCTTCTTGTCATTGCTCTTGACTTAAGAAGAGTGAAAGGAGAAAAACAAACTCTATTAGCACTGTCACCTAAATTGTTTGTCCAACCAATACTGCTTTGCAAAATAATAGGATGTCTCACTTTATTAAGCTCAGAATATAATTTTGACTTTTCATTTCTCAGAGGGTTAACATATGAAGCAATGGGTTTCATCTTGGTGTCTTTATATATGTGTTGTTATACTTTGCTCAAGTTTGTTTACCTTCCTGTTAAATTTGCTACTGTATTTAATTTTCATGTATTTTGTGGAAAAGTTGAAGCTGCAGAGTAAGCCTCATGATCTTCCCCAGTCTTTAGTTAAGTATGGGCATAAGAATCAGGGATGTAACGTATAGTTATTTCTAGTTTGTGTTAGCATAAACAAGTTCTTTGCTTTTGGTAGAGGACAAATTTAGGATTGAGTATTTAGCTTTCATAGGTCAGAATTATGTATTTGCAAGAATTAGAATTTTAGAATCCAGCTCCATTTTCCCAAATGTACATTTTGGTCAGTGTTGAACAGACACAGACAAAGCATTTAGGATTTAAATCAAGTTTCTCACACAGGGTTAAGTGCAGAAACATAATAGTATGTTAATAGGAGCAAGGGTTATTGTAAAAGATCAAAAGTAGTTAGAGAGAAGGACCTCCCAAAGCACACTCATTATATTGCACTGTACTTATTCGATGTTTTGTCTATTTAAATGGACTGGTCATAATTTAGGGCACATCTAGGTGAGTGATGAGATTTGTTTGAGAAATGAATGCACCAGTAAATCTTCTTGGTCCTGAGATTTGCACAGACAAGCTAGAAATAGGATTTTAAATAGTCTGTCACCAAGAGAATGAGTCAACCTGGAAACTATCTTGCAGATGCAGAAAAAAGTCTATGTGCAAATACAGCCTTCATATTTGGCACAAATAAAAATGAGAAATAGGATGGGCCTTAGCATGGTTTAGGGCATACATTAATTGTGGTCCTTCAAATGTTTATATGACTAAAAAAGACTGCATCCCAAGGTCTTGGTATTGGAATACATTGGGCCTTTAAGAGGTAGGGTCAATTTAGTGGGAGGTCCTTGGGTCACTGGGGGCTTGAGGTGGTTCTTATGTGAGTCCTTTGGTTCTTGTGAAGGGTCTTTACAAAAGAAGCAAACATGACCCCTTTCTCATCCTCTCCTTCCTGGATGAACATCTGACTATTGGCTGACACATTCTTCCACCAGGTAGTGTAGCTAAAAGTTTGGCCCAGAGTCTAAACTATTTAAATTTCAAATTCTCATGCCATAGGCCAAGTATGCCTCTTTTCTCATAAGCACCTTGTATCAAATGGTTCATAATTGTAATAAAGGACTAATGAATGCAGCTCTAGTGAGGTAAGTTGCCGTGTGGTATTGTATTTCCCTCTTAGTTTGCACTGTTCATATTTTGTGCTTGATCTCTTTTGAGTCAGAATTCCCATGATATCCAAAAACCAAAATCATATGGTCCCAAAGTAAATGTCTTCCCAAGGTATAAAGTAGTACTTCTTATGGTATTCAGAATTATTATTTCTGCAAAGACAGAATTGCAGCAACGTCTGCTAAGTTATATTTTTGGGGGATATGAGTGCTGGTTCAAATCTGGCTACTTCTTGTTGACATGGGATGATGTAGGGAGGAGGAGTTGGGAGTCAGAGGGCTCATGCTCAGTGGGAAGTATGAGTGGAAGAAGCATTTGGTTAATAGCAACTCTGGAGACCTCACGAATCCATTCCTAGAGGAAGCAGAGAAGGCAAGTTGCTAGGAGAAAAAATAGATTATTTCCACCAGCCCTATGAACAATGTTAGCCATGGGAAGAGTGAAGACTGCCAGAAAGAATGGAACGGAGATGTGCCCTGATTGTGTTGGCAAAGTTCTTCAGACAATTTGTGGAGTGACTTGATATTAGTTTCCACCAAGCCCAATCTGTTGACGCAGTGACAACACTCTTTCCCCAGGCAGAGGCAGCTGGAACAGACTTACACCTTGGTGTCATAGCAAAGGCTATGGTTTTGGGTTAAAAGGCACAAATAATTTTCCTGTGTCTAGAGAGCCTCATATATGTTTTAACCCAATGAAACACACATTTAAGTCTATACTTAGAAGACAACCAAAGGAAACTTAAAATCTTGAGCTTGTGACTGTAGTAAATAGTCAGTGCTCTATCAGTTTATCAGAACTCCATTTATCAATGCTAAAACTCTAAACCTCCAAAATTCCAGTGAAACAATAGTGTAGAAAGGGGACAGAAGTCCGAAACATCTTTACATACCTTAAATAATTTACTTATACCTTTACAACTTGCATTTATACATCTTAAATCATTTTGTGTTCCTTTAGTAGACAGTTATATCTGAAACCTGTTTATCTTTTACTATGAAGCCTGTGAACAAGGCAAACCTGTATGTCTTTTTTAACAAGAAACTAAACTAATGAACTACCAAAGTGGTTGTAGCCTTGGGAGGGGGGAGGGGGCTGTTGTTAAACTGGCGAAGCTATCAGTAGCCTAGTCAGACACCATCAGATCTGAGAAGGATAAATTTCACTGAGTAAGCAGAAGTACAGGCCAAGCATTTTCCTAATCTATTAAAAATGACAGGGACTTACTGGCTACCCAGAGAGCTACTCCAGGTTCCTACATGGTCGTTGGGGATAGAGGTCCCAGAGCAGTATTAGTCTTTGGCTGCCAGGTCCAGAAGATCTGGCAGACTTTCCTGTGGAGTAGGAACTTAGGGGGCCTTGCCTACCTTGTCTAGGCAAAGCAGAAAAAAATTCCCCAGTGTCCTGCTTGTCCACAGTCAGGACAGGGTCTTGGCAGCAGTTACAGTGTAAGGTAGTTTTTTCTGCAATACGGCTTTGCCACATTTAAAGCAAGCTTCAGGTGAAAGTTCTTCTGGGCCCATCCAGCTTCTTTGGAGGATACTACCAGGAGCAGGCATGTCTATCATGAAAAGATTTTTTTATTAAACATTTTAAATGCTGTATTCTCAGATCTCTAAAGTGTTTGAGGATCATTTTCTGTTAAGTATATCTAAAATAGATGAATGTTTATTTTTAATTACTTGTTTTAGGTTTAACTTTGAAAACATACATGAGAACTAAATCTGAACATATCAGAGAAATTGATCCTTTATGAGATATTTGACTATTAACTTGTTTATCTTATAAAATTAGGATTTTATAATTTTATTCCTGCTAAGTTTAGCCTTAAAAAATAACCATTTCTGAGTTGAAGCTCTTTTAATATCAAGATAAGACTTTTAACTCAAAAGCAATCCACAAAGAGACTGAGAATTTTTCTGATCCTTTGATAGTATATCATTATAGAACACAACAGTTTTCTATATAACTTAGTTTACTAGACTAACTACAGCTTAACAATGTTAGTAAAAGCAAGGAGGTTAGACATACATTCCTAAATCGGTCTGTTAGCCTGAATAGACCTTAGGTAAGGAGAGACCCTTCGCCAGACTGGTTAGGGCACCATCTTGCTGCATCATAAAACAGGAATACCTCTGTCTCTGCTGTTTAGCATGGTCCTAAATTTTAGCTTTTTATTTATCTATTTATTAAGATCATATGTTGACAAAGACATCATAACAAAATGTCTTATGAATTTTAAAATGTCCCATAGCCTTATAAATTTAAGCATTAAAAGAAATTTATTAAAAGTATCCAATTTATTTAAACGTTCTGTAAAAACTCTAAAATATTTTTTGAAGAAGTTTAAGATTTCTCAACTGTGTTTTCTGGTAGTATCCAACTAAAAATACCTTTTTATTTCAAGAATGAAGACATAGAGCACAATCATAATTTGTAGAAGGCAAAACCAAGTTTCAACAGTATAAACAATTCAGTGTCTCTAAAGTCAACCAAGTAGATCACTCTTATGTTACAAAAACTGGCTGCAAGCAAAGTAAGTCTCTGTATATGAATGCATGGAGTTGCAGCTTTAATACCTCATTAAACCAGCATTGTTTTAAATCTTCTTTCATAAACCTAGTTTTCAGGACAGGACAGGAATTATCATATGAAAATTCATCATAATCCAAAATCTTGGATTATGTTGTTGTTGCCTTGGTAGGCCCATTCCATGTGGTCACCGTTAATCAAGATGGTGGTAAAGTCACATGACCTCCCTCTTCTCCAAACCTAGTCAAAATGACTTTTGCCCACATGGCTGCACTTAGTTTAGTTAAGATGGTGGCAAACCACTTGTTTCCCATAACAGTTCCAATTTAGGGTTACAAGTTTTTTATTTTGTTTTGTTTTTATTTAAACTGTTTGGCCTAATGGTTCAGGCTTCTTGCTATCTAGTTCTTGTATCTTAAATTAACCCATTTCTATTAATCTATAAGTTGCTACATGGTCCATGGCTTTACCTGTTGCCTTTATATGTTGCTCCCTGGATGGCGGGCTGGCGTCTCTCTCCCAGCCTTCCTTTTCCCACAATTCTTTTTTTCTGCTTGTCCCGCCTATACTTCCTGCCTGGCTACTGGCCAATCACCATTTAATTTATCAATCAATCATCCACAGAACTTCCCCTTTTCTTTTTTTTCCAAAAGGAAGATTTTAACTTTAACATAGTACAATTACATATAACAAAACAATGATCAAGCAAGAATTATAGTTATAATATCTAGTCTATTTGTATTTGGCAAAAATAAGGAAGATTTCTTATCTATCCTATATTTGTGACTTTAAGGTTTCATATCTAACTTATCTTTTATCATAACTAAGGAAATTATAACTATCTAGTCTTCAACTACATCAAAGACCTCAGAAGGATATAATATTACTTGAGAAATGGGAGAAGGACACAAGCAACTTTTGGGAGTCTTGCGAGAGTAGACAGAGACAGCTGGCAGCCTGGACAGTCATCCAAAGTTCCTCTGTAAAGCTGGGGCATCCCTCTTTGGTCCACAGGCCTAGAGTCTCTCAGTCACTTTTCTCTGTGTCCTGTAGAATGTCTGGAAGTTTCCTCTGTGAAGCAGGAACCTGAAGGACCATTTTGCCAAGCAAAGTTCAATAGTCACCTTCCTATAGGTTCTGCATGTCCAGTCGATCTAGCAATCAGGCAAAAACAGTTTCATGCCCAAATGGCTATTTTTGCCAAGAAGATAGAGTGTCCATACAGAGTGTCTTTGATGCCTATCCTCCTCTCTGAAGTAAATTGGTGCTGCTAGGAGCAGACATGTCTCACTGTCCAAAAAGTCTAAATTTTTTAAAAACATTTTAAATGCCATATTCTGTAGATCTTTGAAGTGTTTGAAGATTACCTAACTAATTGAATTATATCTATGTATACATAGAAAACATGTATACATAGTAACATGACTATAAGTTTGACTATCATAGAAGACTAGTTATTAATCTGTATTTTTAATTATCCATTACAATCTAAATGAGTTACATAAACATAATACCTCAAATGAGAGTAGAAATATATATACAGTATAACAAAATTAACTTCAAATTTGTATCAATAAACTAAAATCTACAGCAATGTAAAACATTTCTATACAAGTTGTCGCTCTTTAAAAGTAGGTTCAACAATCTACCCCTTTTATCCTATCATATCTATAACCTATATATCTATATCATATCCCCCTTTCTTCTTTTAGAAAGAGATTGACTATGACCAATAACGATTTGTAACCAACAACCTAAACAAAGACAAACATCCATAATCGATTTTTTGGGAATGTGGGCATAGTTTTTTAGGCTACTACTTGCTGTATAAGGGTGCTGTATTCTTATGGGGACATAAAGAACATTTTAGGATTATGGCTGTATTGTCTGAGCCAGTTGCCTTGAAACTGGTCTGGATGTTGGATCATCTGGGCCATGATGTCTTTGGAGACCTTTCAGGGGGTCTTTGCTGGTCAAACCTGATGTATCTTAATCTGGAACAAATCCATAGCCTCTTGCTTTCTGTGAAAACAAGAGCAGAGCCCCCTTTCCAAAGCAACATATCCTTAGATCCAAATTTTGAAGTCAAGATACCTTTAAAATATGCATATTGGTCTAACTCAGCAGTCTATACAATCAAATGACTTTCTGCAATTAAGAATCCCAAGGACAACACAATCCAGATTCTCTGTGTGATATCCATCTTTACATGGCTTATGTTTTATATTACTTTTACTTTCTCTTTAAAGACTTTATTTTTTAAAAACTATGTATTTCTTTATATAACTGCATATATTACTTTTTTCTCTCTTTCAAGCCTATTGTACATTTTTATACATATTGTAAACTGTTTAAGAGTTTTATCCCATATGAATCTGTCTCATTGTGAATCTTTAAACTGCAGCATTCTTTGCCCACCTCAGCTTCCCAACATGGCAGAACTGTGTTTACAGCCAGCTCTGGGAACCATGCTCGCACTGACTCTGGGAAGCAGTGGGTCTATGCTTCCATCAAAGCAGTGTATAGTCCAGAAACATTTTTTTTTTAACTAGCAAATGTTATATCCACCCTACAGTGTACTGCATGGCTTGGAATCTGCCATGCTGCATGCAGGTCAAGCCTGCACATTGCGAACCCACCATAGAGTAGCTCAAGCCCGCATGTTGTGGCATCTAACCACCTGCATGAGACATGAAGTAAGATTCTGATTTTGGCTCCATTTAGAATTGCTTATTAAGTATTCTTGGGTTTTAGGTGGAAACTCAAGCTGTTGGGCACTATTTGTAGTTGGAGTTTTCTCCTGTCTTGCTCAGACCTGCAGCCACTCAAACCCAAATAAACATACAGATGCTTATATTATATAAACTGTTTGGCCTAATGGCTCAGGTTTCTTGCTATCTAGTTCTTATATCTTAAATTAACCCATTTTTATTAATCTATAAGTTGCCATGTATTCCATGGCTTTACCTGTTGCCTTTACATGTTGCTCCCTGGACGGAAGGTTGGTGTCTCCTAGAGTTACAAGTTTTAAGTTAGCTTTTTGTTACAGATTTTTAACCATACCAAACTCCTTTAGATATTTTTTAATGAAGCAGAACAGAATAAAACAACTTTAATATTATTTATACCCAAATGACATATGAACCCTGGGTTTTGTCACTAAGGTAATCGTGCCCCTGCCCCATGATAGGTTTCTCCATTGACACAGTAAGCCAGATCAAGCTGAATTGAAAAAGTATAACAACAGGTTTATTTGAGCAAAGCAACTCATAGCTTGTTCTGCAGTCCCAGGGGAGGCTGGAGAAGCCTCGCCCACAAACGAAAGTGGGGATACTTTATAAGTTGTAGGTGGGGAGTGGTGACATGTCTGCCACAAGCTGGTTTTGTATCTGAGTATGGTCAAAAGCTGACCACTTTAGGTGGGGACTTGGGTGACTGTCAACTTCAGGGGAGGGAGCTGCAGTATCTACCAAAAAGGTGGAACTGGGCTTTTTGGCGCCTCTCTGTGGTGATTTATTGTGCATCCCAATACAACTTATCTGGGGATCAGTGGACAGAGCCAGCCACTAGACTAGACATAGAGGCCACATAGTGGTGGCACACACCTTTAATCTTATCACTTGGGAGGCAGAGATCTGACTGGATCTCTGTGAGTTCAAGACCACATTGGGTACAGAGCCAGATATGGTGGTACATACTTTTAATCCCAGCACTAACCATAAAGGTCTGGAGGTCTGTACAGGCAGACAGAAAATGACAGAGCTGGGCAGAAAAAGGAAGTGATGTAGTGAGCAGAGAGAGGAAATGAGATGGCAGAACAGAAAGGCATATAGGTGTGGGTATACAGGAAGTAGATCTCTCTGGTGGAGGGTCTCCAAGTGGTAAGAACATGGCTGTCTTCTTTCTGTTTTTCTGATCTCTTGGCTTTTTACCCCAATATCTGGCTCCAGGTTTTTATTAATAAGACCACTTAGCAATTCGTCTATACTTTTCCTTTGTTTGAAGATTCTCTGAGTGGGTGGTGTTTGGAGAGAGAGACGGAAATGGGGCTTTCCAGATCATGCAGGGACAAGGTGGAGGTTCCAGCCAAACATCATTCATGAAACAATCACATTATAAACATAATAATCAATGCTTGCTGAGTCATATCCCTGACATGATAGCACTGTGTCGACATGAAGGTAATACTAAACTATGAGTTTCTCATTGTAGAAAATGTACAATTTTTTTTTAAATAGGATAAAATGTATTTGAGGCTCAATTTGAACTTTCTAGGTACCTGAGAATGACCTTGATCTGCCTTCACTGATAGGCATGCACCACCACTGGTTTTATGGCATGCTGGGGCTACATGCTAAGGGTTTCATGCATGTTAGCAAACATTCTACCAAATGAGCTACATCCCCAGCCCTTAAAGACTTTTTAATGTTCAGTATACATAGAAAGCCTGACATAGGAAGAGAGAATAACCCATATTAGTAAGATTAAAGTGTTATATCCTATCCTTAAGTCAATGGACGTTTGGACACACCAAAGGTTTAGAATGCTAGGTACTTCACATCTGGTTAATGCCTTTAGAAGTTGGCACTGTTAGTACAGCCTGCTGTTTTACATTGTGTTCTGTACTTTTCTGATAAGATTTCAGAGTGGACTCCTGTACTAGAATCTCTGTGTAAGATAGAGTTTATCTTGAATGCTTAGGACCAAATGTTTTTGGATTTAACATTATTTTTTAAATGTTTTGATATACATAATGAGATATTTGGGGAGTTAGTGAATCCTATGCAAAAACCTTACCTTTATTTAATATAAAGCTCCACTGTAGATGTAACCAACCGTCTTATTAAAATAAGAAACACAGAACCAATGTAAAAGAGAAAGCCGAGAGGTCAGAGCTCAGAGCTAAAATCTTACCTCCTGCAGTGCTCCTAGCTTCCCTGAAAGAGAGCTACTTCTTGTGTGTCTGTCTTTAAATAGTCTTTCTGTTCTGCCTTCTCATTGGTTGTTATCCCAAACACATGACTGCCTCATCACTGTCTGTAAGTAACGCCCTCCAGGTCTTAAAGGCGTATGTCTCCAATGCTGGCTGTATCCCTGAACACACAGCGATCTACCTAGCTCTTCTACCAAGTGCTGGGATTAAAGGTGTGCGCCACCGCCGCCGCCGCCGCCGTCACCACCACGCTCTTGCTATGGCTCTAATAGCTCTGACCCCTGGGCAACTTTATTTATTAACATACAATGAAAATCACATTTCAGTACAAATAAAATACCACCATACTCCACTTCAAGCATAAAGCTAATTTTCCAAATAGCAGGGCTGATGAACTCACAGAGACTCTGACAATATGTACAAGACCTACACAAATTCAAGCCGGACAAAAATCCCCACTGAGGAGGGGAAGTGAAAACAGAGTCCCACCCACTAACCAAGAAACTATTTGCAATAGATAACTACTGGAAGAGGGAAAATCAGTTTTCTTCAATGGAGTGACACTAGGTATATCTCCCACACTCCAGGACAGGCCTCACGTTCAGTAGTTGGCCAACACAAAACAGACTTAATGATTTTTTGTGTTGCCACCCCCCCCCCCGCCCCTGGCTTTTTAAAAATGTTTGGTGTTGTCTTTCCTTGTTTTGTTGGGGGTGGAGAACAAGAAGTTAGGTGAGTAGGGATATGAGGAAGATCTGTCTGGGAAGCCTTGAGGGAAGGGAAAGGATATGATCAAAATATATTTTAGGAAAAATTTAAAAATGTAAAAAAAAAAAGTGTCAGACATTCATATATGCAGGTATTCACTTTTGGAATCTGTATTCTGTACTATTCATCTTCACATCAAAATCATTCTTTGGACTATTGTGTAAAATACCCGTTTCTACTCTTTATTCAACAGGCCATTTTGAGTCTGATATTCCCCTAAGTATGTAATTGTAATTAAAGATAACTGCCAACTGGCTTTCATAGTAAGCTTTTTTGGGGGGTGGGGAGGATTGTTTTTATCATAGTTGTGGACCCTGTTGGAATCAAAGCTGTATCTCCCGCCCACATTCAAATATGGCTGGCTGGCTGTGGGCTGGGCTGTCAGTGGTCAATTTGCATGACTAAATGAGGCCTCTTGGGAAGCCACTCAGACTTAGGAAGGGAGTCAGGGCACAGAGCTTACCCTAACAGATGCTCCAAACAGGAAAGGGAGCATTGATTTTATTCCTAGCACCCTGTTAGCCCTTCACTTCTGTCCCAGATCTCACAGTGGAGGATAAAGTATCCACAGATCTTCTCATCTCTTGAAGATATGGGGACACTAAGAATCTCTATTTTGGTCTCTAGGCACAAAGCAAAGAAGGAAGAAACGGTCTCTTTTTTTGGACGGCACAGCATGACTTCAGCACATTGAAGCTTCTCCAAAGCTCTTCACCTTTAACATTGTGGGAATTCAGCATCCTGAAGGCTGTTTCCTGCAAAGCCTCTGTGTCTGCTGCTTTGCGGGGAGTAAGAGCAAAATAGATTTGATTCTGCAGACTCCCAAGGAGAACTGGTAAACTCTGAGAGAACCTGGAGAATCTGCAAATTGTAATTTGGGGGTGAAGGGAGTATAAACAAAGCAGAAATATGGATTGTTACTATCGATGTGCCTTCGTCCTGTTTCTTACATGGGTGTTATATTGTGAAATACAGGCAACATAGTCTGATTAGATAGATTAAAATACTGTGTTTTGAATATAGTTTACAGAGATACAAAAATGTACAATTAGTTACTCATCAACAGATCTTTAGAAACATTGTATCACTGTTTTACACAATTCTTTTTCTCCTACTCTTAGATATTTGTGTGTATATGTGCTTATGTGTGTGTGTGAGAGAGAGTGTATGCAGATACTTATGAAGGCCAGAGGGCAACACTGGGTGTATTCTTCAATTGCTCTCCACTTTATTGGTTAAAGTAGGATTTTCCGTTGAACCTGAAACTCGCTCATTCGCTCTAGACTGACTGGCTAGAGATCTCCAGGGATCCTCATTTCTCTACTTTGTAGCTGAGATGACAGGCATGCACCCCAATACCTGAAGTTTTTCTTAGTGCTTAAGATCAGAACTGGGGCCTTCATGACGGTGGGACAAGCACTTTGCACACTGTGCCATCTCCACAGCACCCTGATTAGTTTTCAAGTGATGAAAACTTTTCTGTGATTTTGCATGCTAATTCTAAAGCTCTTGAAAGACTATAAACTCTAAAGCATGCAGAGGAATAAAATTTAGAACAAGTTTTGTCTACTTTTCAGCTTTTGTTGTTGTATAATGAATGGTCATTTATTGCTATGCTTTACTCATTTATTTTTGACAGTTGAAACATGACTACTGACTTGACAAATGTTAACCTAAGGAATTTTAATGCCAGAGTCTCCTAGGGGGAACAAGGGGCTTGCACATGCTGTACCTGTTTCTTCGTGAGTAGGTGAGATTTAAATTGACATAAATCTTGATGGCAATGCTCCAGGCATGTGATCAGCCAATAATTCCCAGTGATTATTCTCTTATAGCCTGTCCTAATCAAGGTGTGTGCATGTGTGTGACTGTGTTGCTGTGTGTGTGCATGAATGTGTGTGTGTCTGTGTCACAAATCCTCAAGCTGGTAAGGAGTCCACAAACTTCAGGTGCTGGGGTCACCTATATAATGACCTTTCATATTCTTTGAGAACATAAATGTCCCTCAAATGGATAAAGCACCATTTCAAAGTAACAATAAAGACAAATGTATGAATCTTCAGGTATGAGACGTTTACTACTTTACTGTTAGGTCACAAAGTAGACATTACTGTTAGGTCACAAATCGGACATTGCTGTTAGGTCACAAAGTGGACATTACTGTTAGGTCACAAATGGACCCCAAAATGTCAGGGCTGCTGACAATGTCCTAAGATGATGACCTGGGCCAACCCAGGCCAGATTCTTTCCAGATAAACAGAAACCTAAGCTCAGCATTCCTCAGAAATCTCATTGGGTGGGTGTATTAGTCAGGGTTCTCTAGAGGAATAGAACTTACAGAATGAACACACACACACACACACATATGTAAAGGGGATTTATTAGAATGACTTACAGGCTGTAATCCAGCTAGTTCAATAATGCCTGTCTACCACAGAAGGTCCAAGGATCCAGTAGTGGTTCAGTCCACGAGGCTGGATGTCTCAGCTGGTCTTCAGTATATCCCAAAGAAATAGGCTCTAATGCCAGTGAAGGAATGAAATTCCTTCAAGTGAAAGTGAATGAGAGCAAGCAGGCAAAGAGAGCAAGCTTCTTTCTTCCATGTCCTTTATCTAGGCACCCATGCAGAAGGTATAGCCCAGATTAAAGGTTTATCTTCCCATCTCAAAAGATCCATAGTAAAAGTGGGTCTTCCTACTTCTAATGATTTAATTAAGATTAAAAATCCCTCACTTAGGTTTTTGCAATTCCTAAAATATAGTAATTTATGTAGTCAAGTTGACAAGGAAGAGCAGCCATCACACTGGGTTTCTGTTTGTCAGGAAGGCCACTCCTGCCCTTCTTCTCTTCCAAAGGTCACCTTGGACAAGGGCGTCTAGTTCCAAATTAACCAGAGCAGCCTGTGTGAGCTCAGAAACTCTACCCTGCAAATCCTCTTGCTGTCCCACAGAGCTGCGACTCTCTACTCTCTTGAAGCATCCCTGCAGCTTGCTCCTCACTGGACTGTTTTTCTACCCACAGAGTGGTCTAGGTTGGTGGTTTCACTGTGTCTTGCTTATAACTACTTACCGTTCTAGCAACTATCATTCTTGAAAGCAGGCTTATTTTTGTTTCACAATCTTTCTAATTGTTTTCATGTTTAAACTTGTATATGTATATTCCTGTAGGGACTGGAAGAGGGTGTCAGTTTATCTGGAGCTTGATGTAAAGGCACTTGCCAGTCAGTCACTGGACTATGTGCCGGCAACCTAATTCTGGTCCTCTGGATGAGCAGCAAACATTCTTAACCACTGACCTCAAGCCTCCGTCTTCCCGTTTTATGCTATTTGTTTTATCATCTTTATCACATCTCCCCTTTTGACAATAACTGCACCATAAGAAAGAAATAAGAGAGATCCAAAAGGGAATTGAGGTCATTTGAAGTTTCTGAAAGACATGTAGATGTAACCAACCGTCTTATTAAATAAGAAACACAGAACTAATGAAAAGAAGAAAGCCAAGAGATCAAAGCTAAGAGCCTTACCTGCCTGCTGCAGCTAGCCTCTTGAGCCAAGAGACCTCTCCGAAAAGAGACCTACTTCCTGTCTGTTTGTCATTATATAGACTTTCTGTTCTGCCTTCTCATTGGTTGTAAAACCAACCACATAACCTCCTTGTCACTGTCTGTATGTACAGTCCTCCAGGTCTTCTATGGTATTGAGATTAAAGGCGTGTGTATCCAATGCTGACTGTATCCTTGACCACACAGAGATCTACCTAGCTCTGCCTACCAAGTGCTGGGATTAAAGGCATGTGCCACGAACGCCCAGCTCTGCTATGGCTTGCTATTAGGTCTGATCCCCAGGCAACTTTATTTATTAACATACAAATAAAATCACATTTCAGTACAAATAAGATATCACCATAGAAATGTTTAAGGATATGCTGACGATTTGACAACTAATAAACGTTTTTTGTTTTTTTTTTAACTAATAATGTTAGTTAAAACCACATTTTGGAAAATCACCATGTTGAAAGTAAATTTTTAAAAATGAAGGCTTCCATTTTGTTGTAGATTATACTAAAATGTTAGTTTTCTTTTTATCTTTGTTCTTTAAGAAAAAAATCAGGAATTGTGATAGGATCAGAGAATGGCTCAGCAGGTAAAAATGTAAATAAATAAATAAGTAAATAAATAAAATTGAGCCCCCTCTTCATTCTACTGCAGATTAAACTAAAGTGTTAGATTTTGTTTGTTTTTGGTTACCAAGAATTGTGGTGGGGTCACGGAAGGGCTAGACGGGTAGAAACGTTTGCTGTGTGAGCCTGGAAGACTGAGTTCGATCCCTGAAGTTTACATGAAAAGTCCAGTGTGGTGGAATCATGTGTAATCGCAGGACTCCTATGGAGGGGTGAGAGGAGAGCGAAGAGCATCACTTAGAAGCTCGTGGGCAGCAAGACGAGAGCGTATTGCCCTGCAGAGACAGGGGGACTGCTTCACCAAGGTGGAAGGTGGGGACGGGATGCCTGGAAGTTGTCCTCTGACCCGTACATACACATGGGCACGTGCACAGGCACGCACGTGTACTCACCCCCCCCCCCCCCAGTAAAAACAAAAAAGCATTGCGATGGATCTTAGGATTTACTCCATTTGCAGTCTAGCCCCGGCCAGCTTCAGTATCCACTGCCAATCCTCTCACCTGCCCACGTATTGATCTTCTAAACCAAGTCCCTTCCGTAGCAGGGTTCTTATGTTCTACTAGCTCACTTTAAAACTTCCTTTTCTTCTTACTTAAGGATTACATGGTATTCATACAACTTATTTATTTCTTAATGCCATCTGGTTCACCTAAATAAATCTGATCCACTTTGTCCAAATTTAGATTGTTAGAAATAAGACAAATAGAACAGTCTGAGGGGCCTCTTTTTGTCTAATGTCTTCAGTACTATGTGTGGCTATGAGTACGTAGCTCGTTGGACTTTGCTATTTCTCCCATTTTTTTTTTTGAGAATTTTACAAACTGAACTATTTCTGTAAAATCTGTTATCTCTCCCCATATTGAGAATTTGCTATCTCTCCATATTTTTTTTTTTTTGAGGATTTTACAAATAGAACTATTCCTGGAAAATCTGTCACAAATTCTTGGGAGATTATTTTAGACTTCGGTCTGGTATATAAGCTGTACTAAATTCCCTAAGGGTGGCTAATTTATATTCAGACACAATACATACTTATCAAGCTTTTATGATACGTCATATACTGGGATAACTAAATGACTTCATGTATGCACCTTGTTTTATTCTTAAATCAGTGAAACAGGTATTAATTCTATTTTACAGATGCAGGAGCTGAGCTCAGCCTTAGTATTTATATACTGAGAAGAGAATGTAGTTGTTATGTGGTCCTTCTTCCTCATGATCAATAGACATTTCAGTCATTTCCACAGCATTTCTTAAGAGTGTATTAACATAGGAAATAAGATTACCCTATGGGTTTCAAGAAATAATTTTGCTTTATATGAAAATTGATTATTTATGTCTGCAATAACAGTACTGAACCAGATTGTGGTCACACAGCAACAAAGACATTCAAGAATGTTTCTGGTGAAGACAATCAAATTGTATTTTAAATGCACACCCTAAGCCAATTTCAAGAAATGTTACTACAATCTCACCATTAATGATACAGTACATGGAGCTGGAGAGATGGCTCAGTGGTTAAAAACACTTGCTGATCTTGGAAATTAGATAGTAAGTTCAAGACACCAGCAGAAATGAAGCAGCTTTTAATGTACAACTCTCCAGAAAGGAATGCCAGCATAGAGAAATAATAGCCAACACGCTGATTTGGTGTGAGATGGTGGTTTTAAAACCTCTCCAAACTGGAGAAGTTTCTGTCCTCTTCTATAGGCTGGGACTCGCACCTCCCAAACTCCCATCTCATTGGTCGAGGACACAAAGCTTCATCCAGTGAACAAGTTGGGGCTTAAGATGATCCCCGCTTTTCTGACCCTGGGCTTAGTGACATAACAGATTGCCTGTAACTCACAAACTCAGTCAGCACCAGCAGCTAGCTTTGGGAGACAGTGGCCCAGTGCCCCTGCTTGCTGTAACTCCAATGAGTCCTAAGAACAGCTCATATTGAACACGGATCATAGCAATTTGCTCCTTACTCTACTCTTGCGGAGGACCCATTTTAGTTTTCCAGCACCCACATAAAAGCTCATAACTATCTATAAACTCCTGTTCCAGGCTATCTGATATCCTCTTCTGGCCTTCATAGGGACCAGATACACATGTGCACACACATACATGTAGGTGGAACACTCATGCACACACATAAAAATGAATAAGTCTGAAAAAATGTGGTACCTAATGCATTGATAAGCATTTAAACTGTTTTTTAGCTTAGAATATATAAAATGTAAGCATTCATAGGTGATTTCTCTCTCTCTCTCTCTCTCTCTCTCTCTCTCTCTCTCTTTGTTTTGTTTTGTTTTTTCGAGACAGGGTTTCTCTGTGTAGCTTTGCGCCTTTCCTGGAACTTGCTTTGGAGACCAGGCTGGCCTCGAACTTACAGAGATCCACCTGGCTCTGCCTTCTGAGTGCTAGGATTAAAGGCGTGTGCCACCACCGCCTGGCTTGATTTTTCTCTTGATAAAATTCCTTGTCTCTCAAGAAAGGTTAAATGGCCATAATCCAACCAATAAAGATTAAGCTAAGCATGATTTTAGTGAGTTGCTAAAGAAAAAATAATACAGTGGTTAATTTCCTAATGAGAGTTATTCACACCATTTGTTTTCCTTATGCCACCATCCTTACCTTATTAGGCAGAAAATGTATTCTCTTTTTATATAAGTAATAAAAAATCTACATCTGTACAATAGGAGTCTAGACATAGATCTCCAAGTTTCTGTTTAATATTAGGTCATTGAGAAATTATCATGTCAACAGGTATACTTTAATATCAAATGCAATAGAAATCTGGTGTATGCAATTATTGTTAACTAGTTTTATTTCAAATTTCACATGTTAGGTATAATGCTAAGTACATTATATGCATTTTATATTATGATTTGGGTTCACATACTCACTAAGTCTCCATGTTAGACATATTTAACCCCTTTGGATTTGGAATTGCATAAGAAAAGATGCAAATATATACATACACAAAATTTTGCATATAAATTTAGGGGATCCATGGGTCTTATGAGGTCCACTATTGGATTGTCACTTCAAGTATCCATGTTCTGAGTAACCTAGGTTGTGCTTATAGAACACAATTACAGTAACATTTTTGCTTCCAAACTCTAGCTTGCTTATTTTAATCAGTATTTTCAGCATAAAACTTAAAGGATAAAATTTCAGTGACCTCATTAAGTCAATTATATTACAAGAGTGTATTTTTATCATGAAAAAATAGATATGAAAGACAATATATGCCTAAAGTAGCAACTAAGGAATAATTTATAATTAGACTAGAACTGGACATACTATATAATACATTAAATAGATCTGATAAAATAAAATATCTCAAATTTGTTTGCATTGAAGAAGCACATTAATCCCTAACATCACATTATGTCATACTGATTTCAAAGAAGCAAGATTCTAAACAGGACAGATATTTTGGGATACATATACTGCATAGAAAATGTCTGGAAAGAGCTCAGTAATGGATTGATGGATCTCAGAAGAAAACTTAAAGGGGAAAATCCCTTGGGAACCCCAGTAGTGGAGGCCATTATGCAGCTGATGTCATGAAGTCTGGAGCTGGAGGTACTTCTGGGTTTCAGGAGGCTCCAGGGAACCAGAGTTTGTGAGGCTTCTCTCTAGTACTTCCCTTTAATGTGACTCAGTAACACCACTTCATTTGGTTTACACATTCAGCAGCAGGGTTTTGCTATTTACCCTGGTCTGGCCTGAATCTCACCACATAACCTGGGTTGGTCTGGGACTTGTGATTCTACCACTCCAGCTTCTTGCAGGCTGTGACAGTAAGTGCCACCAAGTTCAGAGCTCTCCAGACTCTGTCCCACTTTTCACTGGCATGCTCGAAGAGTGTGGCACACTGCAGTTGTTCCAGCTCATAGTCTGCTGGTCACAAACTACAGGGCTATCTTTCTAGTTTAAATTATTAGAGTAGAGCTAGTTGAAATTATTAGAGTAGTCGCTTGGCTAATTTTATTGATCCGTGTTTGTTTCTGGACATCCTGGTGATGAGTTCCATTAGGCGGATGTACCTACAGCTGGGGTGATAGGCTGAGGTCATTAGTTTCATATAACAGAAAGCAGCCTGGAGGCTCATTTCATTTAGAAATGACATGTGCAAATAGGCTGCACAAAGTAAGTCTAATGAAGCAATATTATGTACCAAAAATTATTAGTTATTTCTATAATAGTTATAAACATAAATAATGTTTAAAATGATATGCTATTTGTGCTTTTTATTTCTGATTTGTCTATAATTACATGTGATAAAAAGTGATTGGGTACAGCCACCATCTCCTCGAAGAGTTAGCAATTCAACTAATTGTAGGAATGTGAAATATAATTAATAATACAAGTCAGTGTAGGGGGTCAATGAGCATGCAGAGAATTCAGATGGCTGTGGGTCCCTGTGTTTGTTCCCATCTGCTGCAGGAGGAAGTTTTTCCGATGATGGCTGAGCAAGGCACTGATTTATGAGTGTAGCAGAATGTTTTTAGGAGTTATTTTAATTGCTACTTTCCTTTAGCAGATTAGTAGTATTTGATTTTCCACCAGGTCCTTGGCCTATCTAATTTCAGGTTCTTGGCCACCCAAACACCGATGGGTATAGGTTCTATTTCATGGAATGGGCCTTAAATCAAATCAGATATTAGTTGATTACTTCCATAAGCCTGTGCCACTATTGAACCAGTGTTTCTTGGTGGGATTGTAGATTGAAGGCTTGTAGCTGGGTTCATGTTTACCTTTCTCCTTTGGCAGAGGGCAGAGTACCTTCTAGTACCATGAACACTAATCAGTAGGGGTGAAGGCTCTAGGTAGGCACCAGCTTGACTTCTCCATGTTCAATGAGTTGTGTAGGTGACATCTTCAGCACTGGGGCTTTACGGTCAGTTTGTGGAGAGTCACCAATAGCTTTGACAATAGCCTGGGTTGTTTGGAGGTTCCCATGGGACCTCTTTGGCCAACAACTCAATTAGATGTAACCTAGTACTATAAGCTTCATTTGGTGACAAGAGAATGTCCAGTTCAGGCTCTGTCTCTACTGTTATTTGGCGATTTCATTTATATATATATATATATATATATATATATATATATATATATATATATATATATATATAGACATGTTAGGTATCCATACTACCCTTCACATGACCTTTAGTTTTAGCTGTCTCTCCTGTATTCCTTTTCTCACCTCCTTTTCTCTCCCCCTCTCCTCTGATCCTTCTATTTCAGTTCCCTACCTCACCCTCATCCATCCATAACTATCTAGTCTGTTTCCTCTTTCTAGGGCGAGCTGTCTTTGAAACTCTGGTCCCTTACTTTCTACCTAACTTCTGTGGTTATATGGATTATAGCTTACTTACCAATGACTTAACAACTAAAATACACATATAAGCAAGTGAAATTTCAAGGCCCTTATACTCTGCCTAAATATTATCAACTTCTTTTTTGAACCCAGTATGAACAAATGGACAGTTCAGAACCATGAGTCTGATGTGACTCTTATTTTAAGGAAGACCATCTGAGTAACTCATAACCAGATCACCTGATGTGGGTTTTGCCCCCCATCCCAGGGGCATGTTTCATATGTTATTTCCTGCTTAGCTCTGAAGGACATATTAGAAACATGCATAAGGACACATATAGTTTAATAACTGCTTATTGATTTTTTTACTTATTCTTTCAGAGATAAGCTCTGTATATAATAAATGCAAATAAATATATCACATTTTATACAAGTTTCAATATTTTGTGCATACTGTTCTGCCCTACCCCCTTTTTTCTTGACAGTCGTTTTGTATGTAATGTAAGAACTATAATTATCCAGAGGAATGTGAGAAGACCAATTCTCAGCTTATGCAAACTCTTCCAGCTTTTTTTTGTTCTGTGCAGTGATTTTAAAATTTCTAATGAACAAGTCTTAGGTTTACTTTACAATAAGTATGCCATCTTCAAATGAGTACTGAATGTTTATAAAAATATTTTGTCTTAACTACTTGTGTGATATTATTCTAGATAATATTTGATGCTTAATATAGTTTTCCTACTATGATTACTGAGTACATACTGTTTATATTATGTTTGCTGGACACATAGTATAAGACACTGTACTACATGCTGTAAGAAATGCAGCAAAGAACATGGGTTATGTAAGACAATGAGGAAAGCATGGTTCTGTGGAGAGAGTGTGATAAGCATATGTAGATGTGAGCATAGAACATAGGAACTTGTACAACCGTTAAAGGGCAAGAAGGCAGTTTTAATAACAGTGACATCGCCTTGGCTCCTGGCTAAGACAAAGAATAATTGTATGCTCCAGACACAAAGTATGCCCGGCTTAATTGCCTTTGTCAGTTTGAAGGAGCAGATACTCAGGTGTGCAGACAGATGCTGGTACTCCTTTGGGAACACTTGATCTGTGTGTGTGGCTACTTATGAGGGTGGTCATGCCCACTGATTTCTGCTGACACAAGCTTCATTATGAACTGCATGCCAGACCCCTTCTACACTCTATTCAGTTATGTATGACCTCTGCTTGAAAGAACTTCAGCAGCTATGATGACAGCCTAGTGGATGGCAAAATCCACATCTTCATGTCAAGCTAATTCGGGAAACATTTCATCATTTAGCTTCCCAGTGTGAAGGACATTAATAATTCAGTGATTCTTATACATTTCCATTCATTTCTCCCACAAAGTTGTTTGCACTGCATACAGATGGTGCAGGGTGGAGGGGCTCAGAAGACCTGAGTTTTGGGCTATGGCTGTAGTCTTGAGGGTGTCTCTTTCACACCCTCTCTCTATATATTCTCTTTCTAGAATTTTTGTGGTTTCAGCAGCAGAGAACATTTGGTAGAAGAAGTGCTAGGTTTATTAACAACTATGCTTCCCAGTGTTATACCCCTATGCTCACTCTCTCTGGGTTGTTGAATAATCTTTATTTTTAAAGCTTTGTTCCTATACTTGGGTGTTAGAATATGACTTAATATAAAAATATTTTTCTGGGTTGCCACACATATTTTTTTTTTAAATGCAGATTTTCTAAAGGAAGGTTTCAGAGATTAGGACCCTTGGGAGCTACCCATCTGTGAAAAAATATTTCTATTGAATTAGAGCTCTGACAGTTGCAAAATGATTGCTATTGCAAGCCATTTACTTTGTCTCTTTGGACAAAATAAATTGTTTCCTAATTGGAGTTACATCATGACATGCTCTGAAAAATGTGGTAGCCGTAGTTTCCTCTTGGCTTACAGAAGGTTGTGTGCTTTTACAAAAAGCTTATTTCTATCAACCCCATTATGAGATGATCTTTAAGAAGGAGGAGTACTTTCCTACTATTTTTGTACATGAATGTATGCTATATGTTTTTCAGTCATTTAAAAGAATTAGCCAAAATTATTTTGTGGGTGCTTTTGAGTTTTGCCACTGTAAAGTAGGTAAATCAGAATTTCTTTAACATAATCTCATTTATCATGATGTGTTCTTGTTACAGAAACATTATGTTGTCGACAGGAAAAATGGCGGAGAACTCTCCACAGGAAAATAGTAGAGTTGGTTACAGAATATTCATGACGGATAATTTCTGGAGCAGATAGGAAGCAGATTCACATGTAGAAATTTGAAGCAGATGAAATAAAAAGCAGCTTGTAAAGCCATATTCATAGCCTGATTCTATTTTCATATGAGGAGACAATGACAACAACATGTGTTCTGTAAGCACAGAGTAAAGAGAAGACTAGAAAACTATCTGTCGATGATGGCTGTAGATGGAGCTGACCTCAGGACCTGAAGGGAGTTTCTTCAGCAATCAACACTAAAAAGCCGAGGGGATATAGTTTGAACTCTTTGCCTTTTTCTATTTAACATCTCTCTTACAGACATGCATTACTTCTGTATTTGAAAAACAAATGTGACCTTGAAAAGATTATTCTGACCTGTGGGCTGGAAACATGAAGGGAGGCAATTTAGGAGATTTTAAGTGCTTGAGAAAGGCCTTGGAAAGTAAACCCACTGTAGAGACAGAAGGATGGAAGGAGACATGGGTGGGAGGCTGGGAGGCAGAACTCAGAAAGAAGCCTGATGACCAATTGAGCTTGGAGCTGATGACTAGTTTGGGCTTGGAGCCTGGAATTCGAGTCCAGAGCTCTTCTGCAGGTTGGTCCTTGAGCTGGGCAAGAAGAGGGGTCATTATCCCATCACATGCTCCACACTGAGACTTTCCTAGGGTAGAATTTCATGTGAGCACTCACAGAGTACCTCTGCTCACGCTGTCTATCTGTGCAGGCAGCAGGTTCAGTCCTGATTCCCCACTTACGTGTTTCCACATGGGACCTGGTAAAAGCAGTACCATCTCTGCTAACAGCCTCTTGGGCTGCAACTTGGTGACCTAAAGACGATGGCACCATTACATCAGCCTTCTCTTGGGGACTGGCAAGCAGCTCTCTGGCTGTTTCTACAGAAGCCAGAGCCTTCCTTCACTCGCTTGAAGCATCACTGTTGCCTGCAGTCTGCAAGGTCCTTCTGAAAAATCTTTGGTTTCTGTTTTCCCTATGACTTCTACAAACTTGAATCTGAACACACTTGAAGTCGGCTCTAAACCCAGTGTCGTCATTGCCCAAAAGCAGTCATTGGGAACGTCATTGCTTCATCTCTGGACTCCTTCCAAGCCCCAGGCTTTACCCTCTAATTTGTATAACCAACTGCTCAACACAGGATAAGCAATGTCACACCGTAGATACTCATTTCATGAGGGACCACTCTTTTTATTTGTTTACTAAGAAACAGATGTTTAAACATCTGCTTAAGTACTGTGATCTTCCCCCGGCAGATTGAATCTTTCCTTCCAGCAACATAACCAGGAAAACCAATATTTACCAAAGTAGAGGCAAATTGTATTTGGAAAGAGGAATTCTGTAAAAATTGCTTTTTATAATGTCTCTAAGACAGAAAATAAAGTGTCAACAAAAGCTTACACATATTTAATAGGAAATATCTTTGGCTATTTGAATTTTTAAAGCTCATAAGAATACTATGACCCTGAAGCCTTTTTATTGTATGGATCTGTGATATAGAAGGCTAAAAATAAAGGTCTTTTTTTTGTGAAAATCAACTGAAAAAGTATAAATATATTTGAGAGATGAACTGGTGTGGTAGAGAAGATACAATCAAAATTCACCCTCATTTTATTATCTAGTTTTTTAAAAATGGACAACTTCCTACTTTTAAAGTGTTTACATGCCCTCTCGACGTTTCTGGAGGACTGCATATTGCTGTGTGCACACACAAACCTGAAGGCCTGCTGCTTGCTTCTGTAATACAATATAAAAGCATTTGGCTTATACAATTAAGATAATCTGGTTACATCCCAGAGCTGTCTTATTTTGAGACTGAGTGATTTCTGTCTATTGTCACTTGGAAGAAAATATAATTCTGTCTTTTAGCAGAAAATAATTGGTAGATTCTGTGACCACGTGGCTTATCTGGAGTTGGAATTTTGAAATTGCAACTTCAGACTCATGTCATTTTGGACATAATTGAAACAGCAGTTTGTTTTGTTTTTAGCCGGAGCTGATGGAAATGCAGCTAGTTGTTTCTTGCTGATATGAATAACTGGTTTTCACTGAATTATTCAGTTAGTTGCTTATGCATCTTACAGAGCAGTTTGGGAAGGAAGAAACTACATCCAGTTCAATCTATTACCTGTTCTGGTATTGGTTTACTTGTTACCATATCACGCATGCACGTGCAAGCACACACACACACAGAGAGAGAGAGAGAGAGAGAGAGAGAGAGAGAGAGAGAGAGAGAGAGAGAGAGAGAGAGAGAAGACTGGAATTAAATGACAGAGACTTCTTAATCCATTATAAAGAAACACTACCACCAGGCCCCAGTGCTTAACTGGTTATTTGAAGGGTGATGTCATATGTCTTTCTTGCTCCTTTTGTGTAGATTTCCAGTGGCCATGTTCTTTAACATTCCTAGAGTGATCAGCATCACGTACAGTTGATTTCAGAGCTTACTGATTTGCCATTAGATAGATGCAGTCTAGACAGACGTTTCCTGCCCCAAAGCTTGAGCTTAAAGCTATTCAATTATTTTTCAAAAACCACACATAGAAGAACCATTTCAACCAATGTGAATATTTAATATTCCCAAAGGAAGCCTAAAGGAGGAATAGGGATGCATATGAATGTTTGATGTCCATGGGTATGCCTACAACAGCCTTACGCAGTGGCAGGCTTCAATGTGGAGAGCTTCATCCTGAACCCCACTCATGTGCTCTTGCAGCTTCACACTCGGTGTTACAAAGCAACATAACCCCCACATCTAATGCTTTATGATATTGCAGAACTTGAAAAGTTTGGGCAATGTGGTGTCTGCCTGTCTCTCTGCTTCTTAAGTAGTTGCCAAGGAGCAGAACTCAGGATTGATTCTCTATGATTTTTGGTTTTACCTTTTCTAGACACTCTTGTAACAGGTACACCAGGTCTAAAGGACAGCTATCCATTAGTAAATGGAAATATGCCACGCTTGTCTCCAGGGTTTAGTGATGAGATGCAGAATAACCAGCTGCAGAAGGAAAGCATTTTCTATTTAAACTTCACTGGAGAGTGTGGTTTTTACTGAAATACTGCATTCTTTCTACCATGCTTTACAGAAAATTACTGAGATTCTTCACTTTCTGTATTTGATTTTGAAAGAAAAAGGAAAAAAAATCCTCATTGGTGTTCTAAGCAGCTCAGATTTTATCTATGATAAAAATAATTAGTAAATCTTTTAAACTTTGTTTTGTCTCTAAAACCATTGTCTTCCTGGTAGTCAAAGGTCAATGACTTAGATGATGTTTTGGTTTTAAAAGACTCTTTGTTGCACCCCTGAGCAAATTTGGTTTGATTTAGATAATTTTTTTCCTTTCAGAAAAATAAGAGGTCTCCTTTTGCTTCAGTCCCCATTAACCATATATGAAATCTAATGGGACTTATTCTCAGCTGGTCCAAGGCAATTAGAGTCACTTTTTCTGACCATAATCAGCAGCACTAGCACATCTTTTGGTTATCATCCATGCATGCAGAAGGAGAAATGATGATGTTTTGCTTTGTCTGAACAGAGTGGTTCCATCACCCCATTTCCTAAACCCTTCTGCTAGGACAAGCTGGTAATTCTGGGAAGACAAAACTGCCTACAGACATATACACTCATCTGTTCTCTGCAAAAATACCTTATTTTTCTTCATATGTAGCTGGTGGGAGGTGGGGTAATCACTGAAGGTAAGCAGGCTGGGTAGGTCTCAAACCAAGTAAGGGAAATTTCTAGGTTAAACATGTATTGACAAGAAAGGCTGATAGAAAAGGACTTTCCAAAAAAAAAAAAAAAAAAAGTTGTCTCTCTGCTTCCCGTTGGCCCACAATCCTCTGCAGCATCTATATTCCGAATGCTTTCAAAAAATTCTTTGTTTGCCTTTGGTAGACATGAAAAAGCTTGCTTGTGTGTTCTTTTCATTGTAGATCTAAGATCAAGCCTGCATACAGTGCTTGAATTCCTCTGTGAAGGAGGCCAGGCAGCTGCTATTCTTCTCTTTACTCATACTTCACCAACTTCTCGGAAATAACAGCCAGATTTTCAGAGAAGCTGCCACAGGAGCATTACCCAGTCAGGAGCAGGCAGGAAGAGAGACTTTAAGGACAGTAGGTTCTTTTGTTTTCTTTTCAGATCACTTCTTTCTTCTACTGCTTCGTCTTAAGGCTTCAAGGGGGACAGTGTATGAATTCTCACACTGACTTCTTCCTAGCATTTTGTTTTGAATGTGAATGATAAAGTTTGTTTCAAATTTTCCATAATAGGGGTTTACTGTGTGAATATTGAGATTATAAATTTAAACAGTTATTGACTGAGTGGAAAGCAATTTATACAATCTCTTAACTTAATATTTTTTTTTCCTCCAGGGGAAGAAACCAAAGTTCCGGGAAGTTAGGTGACTCCTGTGGTTGCATAGCTTGTAGAGGATAAAACAGAATAATTTCTCCCTCTACCCTGTGATGCAGGGTAGTGAATGTGTCTGTTCACTCGGATACACAGATCCCAGAAGCTGTTTAAAAACAGTTCTGGAGACATTTAGTATACGTAGCATATTTTAAGTGCTTCAAATTTATTTAGATGTCTTAGTATGTTTTGAATGTTTTTATGGCATGACAAAAGATTGTATGTGTGAGTGTGTGGGTGTGAGTCAGTGGGTGTGTGAAGCTTTCCATTTTTTTCTTTTTCTTTTTTTTTGCAATCTTAACATTTCCTGAGTCATAAAAATATGGCTTAGCTTTACACTTACTACTTCTAAAGCTCTCTAACCTGTAAGTAGACATGAGTAGAAGACCCAAGGGGTTCGCAGAACACATTGACTTCATGTGGCTGTAAGTCTGGATCTAACAAGCATAAATTCACAATATACCTGGGAAACTCTAGCAAAAAACAAACCAAATACTAAATTTATTCAATTTTAAAATAGAAATTTCAAGCTGGATTGTGGTGGTGCATACCTTTAATCCCAACACCCAAGAGGCAGAGGCAGGTAGGTCTCTGTGAGTTTGAGGCCAGCCTGGTCTGCAAAGCGAGTTCCAGGATAGCCAAGGCTACACAGAGAAACCCTGTTTCAAAAAACTAAAACCAAACCAAACCAAAGCAAAACAAAATCAAAAATAAAAAACTGAAATTTCTTCAGTTTTTACTTATTGTAAAGTATTGATTTTATACATGTATAAAATTCCTACCAAGAGTACCTAATTGATCACACTCTGAATAAATTTTTACACTTTATACCCTACCCTTCTTGATGCGTTTCAGTCATTATACACAAATTTCTGGAGTTTAGTGTGCCATCTCTCACCATCTTTGTTAAGTGATGAAGAGACATCAAAATATGCTTGATTGTAGCACCTCTGTAAGCCTTAAGTACTTCTTGGGGCATGGGCCTGGAAGGATTGGCAGAATGCAGCATCTGAATGGAGTTAATACTTTCCCACCTGCCCATTCTCTTACATGTTACAAGACTCTCTGTTGCCTTATAAACTGCTCAGATGCCTGTACTGCACCAGCCTAGCAGCAGGGTCCCTCACCACTACCTTCTCTGTACACCATCTCCAGCTTCCTTGGTCTAGTCACTTGCCTCCATTTCAGCATGATTAATCCACAGCCTGCCTATGTTTTTGTGAAGGAGGTTGATGAATGGTCCTTCAAAGATATTAAGATCGATATATAGATGTGTGAATACATTATCTTAGGGTCACTACATAAATGTGTGATTACATTATCTTAGTGTCACTACATAAATGTATGATTACATTATCTTAGGTTCACTACATAAATGTGTGATTACATTATCTTAGGGTCACTACATAGATGTGTGCATACATTATGTTTAGGAAGACTTTGTTGATATGATTAAGATAGAAACTTGGGGCCCAATGTTATCACAATGGTCTTTGTAAGTGGTAGGCATGAGGAACTGTCAGAAAAAGAGGATTAGTCACAGGACCACAGTTCAAATAGATGCTGCCTGAAACTAGACAGGAAGGTCAGAAACTATGTGAGGTGGTTTGAATGAGAATGGCTCCTATAGGCTCATAGATTTGAATGCTTAGGCCCCAGCCGCTGCAAGTGTTTGGGAAGGATTAGGAGGTGTCACTTTGTTGGGGGAGATGTGTCACTAGGGGTGGGCTCTGAGGTTTCAGATTCCACACCATTCCCAGTCTCTTGCTCTCTACTTCCTGCTTGTAGATCAGATATAAGCTCCCAGCTGCTGCCATGCTCCCCGTCATGATAGTCATGGACTCTAATCCTCTGAAACTGTAAGCCAACCCCCAATTAAATGCTCTCTCTCTTTTATAAGTTGCCTTCGACATGGTATCTCTTCATAGCAATAGAAAAGTGACTACGGCACTGAGAAAGGTGGGAAACTTCCAGAAACTAAAAAAAAGGAAGCAAACATTCTTCTCTGAAGCTTCCAGGAGAAAGGAAATCTATAGACAAATTAGTTTGCTTATTTCTAACTTCCTGAGCTGTAAGATAACAGTTTGTGTTGGTTATAGCCAATGTGTTTGTGGTAATTTATTATGGGAGCAATAAGAATAATGCAAGTATATATTAAAGCACTCTCAAGATTATAATGTCATATTGGGTATTATTCTCAGTGGAACATCATGATACTTTTAAGACTTTTCCTTAAAATGTGCTTTAAAATTAGTTTTTCAAAAGCACATTTTCAAAGTTTTTCTTACAGATACATTTTGTGCTATATCTGTATTTTTCATTAATAAATTTATTTATTCAGCTTGTATTAATTAAGCAGATAAAGGAATGTATTGTTGAAGACAGACATATTTAGGATATAGAGTTTGATCCTAAGGAACTCATAGGTCAGCCCGAGGCATTAAGATAGTGTATAAATAACTTCGGCCCAAGGAACTATGCTGTATTATAGTCATACAACCCTGTTTTCTCACAATTCCAGTGGCTAACACTTGAGATCCAGGGGCTGCTAGAGTTGTTTGCTTCCGAGACCTGGAGGTGACATTTTCCCTTGCGTGGTGATGTGGTGGTCAGTTTGTGCCTGCATCTCATTCTCCTCTTACTAGTCATATTGGATCAGAAGCCATTCTGCTGAATTTTAAGTTAATTGTCTCTCTAATGACTTTATCTCCATATAAGACACATTTTGAGACCCTGGGAATTTAGATTTCAGCTATATGAATGGTAGGGTGGGAGTGGGGCAGAGTTCAGCTCACCATACAGTCAAGCTGCTCTCTTAAGAAATCCAGAGCAGAGTGGGATACTCCAGGTAATTGTTAGCAACAGGATTTACTTAAAGATCAAGTGATGGTCTGCTGGTGGCATGGCTCAGTGGGTGGGGATGCTTGCCACCAAGTCTGATGGCCTGGGTTTAATCCCTTGCACCCCACTTGGTAGAGGAAATAACTGACTTCAGCAAGTTGTTTTCTTTGCTTCATATGTGTGTGTGTGCGCGCGCGCGCGTGCGCACACGCGCACACACACACACACACACTGCTTGTAAAAAAATAACCAAGTGATGAACAACAATCTTGTCGCAAAGAGGTTCCTCACATCATATTGCTAACCTGGAGGAACAATACTGTTTAGAAGATGTGGAAATAGTAAATACAACAAAGGCTCCATTTTTTTTAACAATGTTTTATTGATTCTTTGGGAATTTCACATCATGCACCCCAATTCCACTCACCTCCCAATCCTCCCTTATTCTCCCTTTACCCCTATAGTGTACTCTTCCAAAACAAAATTTAAAAAAACAAACAAACAAAAAAGTAAAAATATTAATTAAAAAACCCCAAACAACAACAACAACAAAATAACAAAACGACAACAACAACAACAACAACAACAAAAAACCACCTCACTCCTCTGCTTTTTCCACCTTTCCATTACCTCTTCACTCGTCTTAATGGCATTGGGAGCTGCAGTGTGTCATGCAATAGACTCTTCTGTCCAAGCAGCTTTACTTTTGAATGTTCATTGTGTAATGAGTTGTTGGTCTGGTTCAAGGCTTCTGGTTTCTGGTTCACCATCAAATCAACACTGGACCCTCATTGAAACTCCTTTTGGATGTCCTGCTGTTGCCCCAAGTCATGGAGATCCTGTGGCTATGGTTCCATAGGACCTGTCCCTTCATGAACTCTAGCAGGTCACAAATGGGATAGATGTTGGGGTGGGCCAGTCCAAAGCCCTGGATGTGTGCCTGGGTGATAGAAAGGCTCCATTTTGGCCCTTTATAAGCTGAGAGAGCAAAGCCTTTGGTAGGATTCCTCCATGCCATTCCCAGGCTGCCAAGGAATTCAGGAGTGAATCTATGAGCCTTCTGATGAATCTGACCTTTAGGAGTAACCAAATTTACTGCAATGAACTTTAGTGTGTTTCCAAGAGCTGCCTCATCCAGGTTTATAGATGTATTTTGACTACCACAATATATATATAAATGTTTATTGTTCCCTTAACAGAATGTATTCCAATAGAAAGAGCATGATCTATATTTAACATGTTAGGTAAGCAAAATATGCTAAATTCCTTAGGGTCCTAATTATTCCAAAGGGAAGTTCTAACCAACAGAGTTGAGCTCTGATCTTGTTAGAAAAGCAGAGAATATTCACACAAATCCCTTCATTTCCCTATCAATGGCAATAAAAACACTCACCTTGCTGGGAACTCATTAGAGCTGGTAATTTTGTTAGCTTAATTTGTCACACCATTGTTGAAGTGCTGTAGATATGCACAGATATCTCCAAGAGGCTGAGATCCCCAATATGGAAAGATAAAGCATACATATAAAATGAATCACCCATTATGTGTGAGATAACATCTCAGAAACCTGATAATGGATTTGAGCTCCTTAGAATTTTTAGGCACAGGAAAAATAATAAAAAGGAGATTCTACCTTTAGGTTATTCCTTTGTTTACATAAGTGTCTGCTAATCATGTGACATACTGTAGCTGGAGAGTTTTCTCTCTGGGTCCCGCCAAACCCAGGCAGTCTGACAGCCCACTTATAAAATAAACAAACAGACGCTTATATTATTTAAACTGTTTGGCCTAATGGCTCAGGCTTCTAGCTATCTAGTTCTTACATCTTAAATTAATCCATTTCTATAAATCTATACTTTGCCACGTGGCTTGTGGCTTACCAGCATCTTCACATGCTGCTTATCATGGCGGCGGCTGGCAGTGTCTTTCTCCGCCTTCCTGTTCTCTCCATTCTCCTCTCTGTTAGTCCTGCCTATAGTGCCTGCCTGGCCACTGGCCAATCAGTGTTTTATTTATTGACCAATCAGAGCAATCTGACATACAGACCATCCCACAGCAACATAAACTTTTTTTTTTTTTTTTTTTTGCCTATCCTCTATCATTTCAGACAAATTGTGCTACTATAGAATTTTGGTGGACATAATTTAGTTCTCAAGTCCCAAATAACCCTGTTAGGGGTAGAAAATGAATGTTTTCATGTAAAGAAATAAAATGGGAGACAGGGGGGTGCCCAGCACTGACAGTTTAAATGCTGCTTTTTCTAACTTAGTATTGTTTCAATTGTAGGGTAATTGAACCCAATTGTCTAAAGAGTGTTTATTTGTGAGCAACATGTGAATTTATTTAATGACAGTGCACAGTTTGTAGCAGGAGTGTCTGGATTTTTCTTATAATGTTGATTCACCTCAAACCACACTGTTTTCCAGGTCGGCTCTGCTGGGTTTTAACAAAGATCCCCTAGCTAATCACAGATAGGAATCAATTATACCATACAACTGTTTGTGTTGATGGTGCTATTATCATGGAATGAGCATGGAAAATTGCTTCATAGCAACACACTTTTCTGTAGTCAAGGAGATGCTGTCGCATACTTTGAGAAGGAGATGTTGAGATAGAGATGTCCCGAGGGTGTAGAGAGGGTGCTTTCAGAGAAGCAACTGACATCCCTTTTAATCAAATCTGCAGCAGTTTCAGTCACAAAAGACTGAAGTTGGAAAAAGCTATTTTTGATAGTAAAGACGTTCAAACTTGGATAGTGGAGATGTTACAGACACAGATGGATCACTCAGAGTCGCGAGGCACAAATACGTAGGTTCCAGGTAGATAGAGTCAATTCAAGAATTTTACTTCAGAGAGGTACAAAACATTTCCAAGAGGGGTCTGAAGAAAAGGAGAGCCTGAAGGGCAAAGTTTCTCCTTCTCTTAACCATGTGTACTCTGGGGTAAAGCAAGGCGGTAGGGTTGATAGCAACCCAAGACAGAGAAAGTTTGCCTTGGGCCTTCTCTAATCACTATGGCTTTATAATCATAGTCTTGTTGCCTCCTCTGAGGCAAACCCACCTACAGTTTATTTCTCTCATCTCCCTTCCAGTGTCCGGGACTCCACTCCTTCCTGGAATGGCAGTGTCTTCCCTTCCTTTGGCCTCTGCAATCCTTTGCTCTTGGCTGTGCTTCCACAGACCTCTCTTCAGAGCACTGTCCTCCAAGCATTCTGGTCTCCCGATCCTCTAAGTAGGTGCTTAGCTTCCAGTGGAGAAGCTCCTGCTCCACCTCCTTGGTGCTGATGAAACCAATCTCTATTTCTGAAATTAATTGATTTTCTCAAACTTATTGTCATTATTTTTTTGGAACAGTGAGACGAAGCAACCACAGGGCATCTATAGGCTATAAAAGGCCTATATTGATAGAAAGTTTTAGTATTTTGATAGCTGCCATTGCATTTTTTAAAGTGAAAATTTTCCCTTGAATACAATGAAATTGTTCAGAGTTTCTTAATGATCTGTGTGGCTGTCGTTATACCAGTTGAGACATACAAACATCACAAGCCATTACCAGAATGGGGTAAGTTTCAAATTCTAAAGCAAATCTGTGCTTTGTTCAAGTCATCTTAATATTTTATAAGTTGCTTATAACACTGTGAGCTTCAGCTAAGGAGTAGCTAACTCTAAACCAAATTATAGATTGTTAAATGTGTACATTCACTTCTAAACAACATCATTGAACAGGCTATATTGGTCTTTTGTAGTTTAGAAATTTTCTTGTTGATAAGAATTTTTAAATGAAGAAATACATTTGTTGTTTTTCACATCTTTGACAGGTGATGCAACCCATCCATATTGTTTCTTCATTATAATGTTTATCTAAAAATTGGGTCCCAATCTAGGTACCAATAAATAAAATATGCACGGGGAGGGGGGAGGCAAGTAGTCCTGTTGGTCTTTTTTAAGTGAAATTCAATGCTATAGCATCACATTCCCTGCATGGATGGAATGCATGCTGTGTTGACGTCGCCTTAAGTATCTCAATGCTGTGTTGAAGCCAGGATACAGCTCAGCATCCTGTCTGCTGCTGGCTTTCTGAAAAAGATTCTGTCTGCAGGTAATCTGGTCTAGCTTCAGGGGGCTGAATCTGAAATATGTCCTTGATTTCATGATCCAGAGACTAAAAACTTGAAGAATATAGAATGCATAACACAGTTTGGTTATTTATAGGAAAACACACTGTATTTGTATCTATACTGCCAAAGAAGTAAATAAGATACAGACTATATAAAATCCAGACAGTTGAAGACTAATTTCACTTTTGTGTCTAAGTGATGCATGCATATTTTAAAGCTTCTGAAATTTATGCCAGAAAATTCTTGTGCCTATTCTCAAACTCTTCTGTGACTAATCAAAATGAAATTGAACTAAGATTGGAGGTACACATTCAGTTATGCAATTGCTTGCTTCCTGGTCTCGCAAACTTAGCTAAATGTAATTTCTTTTTGGTCAGCCAAACTTACAGTGAAAAGCACTATCACGTTTGTGCTTGGCATGGTCAGTTTGGATAGTTTTTGGTCACTCAGTCACATGCTCTTCTGAAATCTCTGGTCGCATTCTTTGTTTTACCTGATTTTCCTAAAGCATCAAGATTCATGCTGCCTGATTTCAACCAGCCTTCATTATTTCCCCCTACATAATGTATGACTCAGTCTTCATGCTCTTCGGAATTTCATATTTTTCTAGATCAGACTTGCCTGATGCCATTTCCTTCTTTCTATTTGTTTCTTCTGTGATGAAATTACACTTTCTGGGAGCAAAGGAGTTGATAAAACTCTTAACGTCCTATTTATTTCAGCTTGTTTACTCAGAGAGGGTAGGTGAAGAGACTAGGAGAAATAAAGAATGGACAGGATGATCTAACCACTTAAGAAAAAGAGATTTAGAACTTCAAACTAAAACCATACACATCCTAATAAACTTTAAAAGCAAAAATTTATATACATATTTGTCATAATTCTGAACCAATTTTGTGATCCATAGAAAATGTAAATTGAAATATTCAGTTAATTCTGCCTTCCATTGAAAGTAAATTGTGTCAACCATTTTCTCATTAAAACGTTTTAGAGCTAAACCAACAACAAAATTACATCTCCAGAAATGTGATTAGATTTCCTAAAAGAACATCAGTCTATTTAGAGAGCAGACTTGGCATTTTTAAGCATGTGTCTACATCAGTGCTTTTCTGCTGTGGGCAGAATGATGTAGTCAAAAGAATATGAGATTCTGGAATTAGAGGAACTGGGCATGACTCCCAGACTGGCCTGGCAGCCATGTGACCTTGGGTAGGTCATTTCATCTGTCCAAGGCTTCTTTTCCTTACCTGTCAAATAAAAAATAAGTGATAACCGCTTTTCAGGCTTGGTGTATAAATCCCAGGAATGACATGAGTGGAAGTGTTTTGTTGATTGTGAAGCGTCATATAAAGTACGGTTATTCTATTTCAGACGAACTTGGGTTGGAGTATACCGAAACAAAATAGATGACTCTTAACACCCATGGTAACCTGTGCTTTATTTAATTAACAAATTATCAATATGTCTTGAATTTTTTGAAAAATGTTTGACATTATTCAATCTAGGAAAAAGCCTTTTTTAAAGGCCACCCCCACCCCTGCAGCTGAATCATATGACTCTCACCTCAAATTTTTCCGTGTTAGGACCACCCTACCCTCCTTCCTTCAGAGAAGGCTGTTTAATCTTGATTGCTGTAAGAGGTGATATTGGAAGGAAGTCCCTGAGCATGGAAACCACTAACCTATTGGACACAGTGAGCACAGTGCCAAGGTTCTACTTTGCTTGGAGGGGTCCACAAAAGTGTTTTACTTTCTTTAGAATCTACTTCTAGGTCCAAGTAAGCGTTTTAATGTATGTTATTAATATAGTCACTTTGGGGCCAATGTCATAAAATATGTTTAATATTTATCATAACCCTGTGTAACCTGTGATGAATTATTCAAGAACTCAGTTACCTGCAACTCCAGGCATACCAAAGCACTCTTCCAACAGCAGTAGCACTGCCAAGATTTGCAGATGTGGATGATTACTTTTGTCTGGGAAACAGGGAAGGCTTCCTGGAGCTGATATTTCAATCAGTCCTTTGCATAAGGAAGGACATTTCTGAAAGAAAAGCCATGGAGCTGTGGAGGAAACAGTGTTATCGCTTAGCAGTGCTAGTAATCAACAATGGCCTCTTTCCTGTGTATTCGTGTGTGGGGCGGGGTGTAGGAAATCATTTACTAATTATATAATAAAATCTTGCCAATTTTTCTCCATTTTGCATTAAAATGTTTTAGAGTTAAGTTCCTAAATTTCAAAAACACCTACTGAAACACTTCATGAGTAAACAATAGATTGTTCTTGAGCTAATGAGATTAGGTGAAGTTAATTGGGATATCATGTTCTGGTCATAAGAAGGCAAATTATTTTATGTACCAGTTATTATCTGACTGCAAAGACTGACTCTAGCTAATTCAGTCAGCCAAGAAAGAAAAAGAACAAAGACTCGAGGCTGTTCCCATTAACAGATTGGTAGTCTTTTTAAGGTCAGCTAAGCTAGACAATCCCATTCCATCTGGGGGTTCGATTTTACCGGAAAACCCATCGCACTGATCCCATCATCCCTGGTCCGTATTCAGATTATCCAGCTCCAAATATGCAAGCTGAACCATGCTCCGTGTCTTGTCAAAGACACTGTCCCTTTTTCTAAAATCAAATTCTCCCATTATAGCCAAGGTTTGTGTTCTCTTTCTTCTTACTAATTTTTCTTTCCTCTCCAATCATCTCTAAGTGCCTGCACGTAGAACTGACATTACTTCTCTAAAGAATGCCTTGGGCTGGTTATTTATACCTGTGTCTATGCTAATGACTAGTTATATTGGATTCTGTTCTGATGTTTTAAGGCACCCTTCTGGCGTGCTGTTCTGAATAGTTGTTTGCCCGTGTGCACCAGTCGTTAGATATTTTCCCTGGCATTCTGAGGTGAGAATATTTACCCTATTGCATAGCCTGTTGTTCTGTTTTGACACTCTGGAACCTTTATAAAGTAGGACCTGGTTGGTGGAAATAGGACACTATGGATGGACCAAAGAAGGACATACCCACTTCTGATTCTTGTATCAGTTTCTGCTTTCTGGCCAGCCACAGTGTGAACAACTGCTCCAACTCACTTTCCTGCCACCAGGGATGGAGTCACTCCACCTTGCTCTCTCGTTATGGTGAACTGAAATCCCTCAGAAGACATGATCCAAAATAAACCTCCCCTTCCTTAATTGTCTCTACCAGGGATTCCTTCACAATATGCAAAAGCAACTAATATGGCTGTTTTCCCTGCCACGATGCTGTGCCAAGTCACAGGTCCAAGAGCTAGGAAGCCTTCAGACTCTGGATTAAAACCTCTGAAATTATAAGGAAGAGTATCTATCTCTCCCCTTTAAGTGTTTGTTCTTAAGTACTTGATCAGAGCAGCTGGAATAATGTAAATAATGTAATAATGGTAAACAGAGATGATTCACACCGAGTAGCCTCTCACAAGCATTGCTTTTGTTTTTCTCTTTCAGTTTGTTTGTTGCTTGGCTTGGTTTTTTTTTTTTATCATCTGAGGACTCTTGTTCCAAGGTCTGTTCTACTGTACTTACCTGGTTAACTGCTGTACATGCTGTCAGACTCACTGTAACATCAGATTCCATAAGGATAGTTTCCACTAATGGTTCCCAAAGGCTTAATTTGTGATTTCTCTTGGGGATCTGTACTTGTCCTGTCAAAATAATCATATAGAACAACAATTCCTTCCATTGATTTGGATACCAAAATTTGAGCTGTTGTAATCCTATATTTCTGTCCAAGGTTTATTTATGGTTTACTTCAGAAAACATCTTTTATATTTAAACCTCTCAATGCAAAATGCTGGTGCATGCCAGACACTTTAAATCTATTATTTCACCCATTTTTGTATCAAATTTGAAAATATAGGCTTACGAAGCACTCAGGAAGTGGGGACTAAAAGATCAGGAGTTCAAGGACAGCCTCTACTATATGAGAACCTGTTTTAAAAAACAAAAACAAAAACAAGACAAAATAATGAACAATAAACAGATTTATGAGTAAGATAGGTTTTCAAGTAAAGAATGTCACTTAAAGAATTTAAATAAACCATTTATTGTTACCCAAATTCTATATTTTCTAAATAGTAAGGTCCTGTAGGTTATAAAAACAAAACAAGATAAAAATAAACCCACAAGATGGAGAAGAGGGAACATACTGTATAGATACACAGTAATTCCAAGACTGATCCAGTCAGATACAAGGAAACTGAGGGTAAATTCTGGACTGTTTAATTCTAGAACCATCATATACATATTTAACTGTGGGTCCACATTTTTCAGATTCTTTGGCTTTTAGTTACATGGTGTTTGTAAAAGGCTCATGAAATAAATACTATTTTTTTGAAATTGTGAAAATAATCCCACAGAGAGTATGAATACACAAATAAGAACTAAATAAAACCCCAAATGGCCCCAAATCACTAAACAAACTTGTCAGAATATTGGCATTTTAGATGTCAAAGAGGATGCAGAGTAGAATATGTATGAGTGTGTCTGCTGCCTTACCTGGCTCACTTCATTTAATATTCTTCACACGCTTAAGCTCATACCAGCTTTGGTTTTGACAACATTCCATTTTTAGGATCAGAGCCCAACACAGGGATAAAAGTCATTGCGTTGGGACAATCTTTTGTCCTTAGACTAAAATCTGTGGTCAGGCCCTGCTGTGGGATGATTTGTATGTCCTGTGGAAGCCCTTCTTGGGTTCTTTGTGGCGTTACCCAGCAGGTCCGTATAGAGGATGATTAGGACCATGGGCCTGAGTGCAGGTGTCTGAGATGGTCTGCACTTGGCTGTGCTGGGGGATGGTCTGTATGTCAAGTTGTTCTGATTGGTTAATAAATAAAACCTGATCGGCCGTGGCTAGGCAGGAAAGATAGGCGGGACTAACAGAGAGGAGAAATAAAAAGGGACAGGAAGGCAGAAGGACGCTGCAGCCGCTGCAATGACCAGAGACGCTGCAGCCGCCGCCATGACAAGAAGCATGTGAAGGTGCTGGTAAGCCACCAGCCAAGTGGCAAGATATAGATTATAGAAATGGATTAATTTAAGATATAAGAATAGTTAACAAGAAGCCTGCCACGGCCATACGGTTTTGTAAGCAATATAAAGTCTCTGTGTTTACTTGGTTGGGTCTGAGCGGCTGTGGGACTGGCAGGTGACGGGGATTTGTCCTGACTGTAGGCAAGGCGAAAAATCTTAAGCTACAAGGCCCTGTGTTTTGTTTCTAGTTGGTGTCTGGCAGATCTAAGGACTTAACAAATACTCTCAATATTAATGATCTGTATAAGAAACCAAACAGAAGCAATTTTGCTTTTAAACAATATCAACAAAAGGCAGATCTTAAAGATGAGATTCTTTTGTCAGCCCGCAGTCAACCCACACAGGCCCTTTGATACATTAGAAAAAGTGCTCTGCCAGGTGAATACATTAGATCCAGCTCAGCCCTGGAATCCATTAGAGTAGACTTTTCAAGCATTCTGTCTCATGCCTATAAACTCATATCTCAGGATGAAGGCAGGATGGTTACAATTTTGAGGCCAGCCTGGGCTACATAGTGAGAGTCTGCCCCTCTCCTTTCTTTGCTCCCCCTCCCCAACAAAAAAAACAAAACAAACAAACAAAAAAACAAAAAAAACAAAAACAAGACAAAAAAAGAAAGAAAAAAAAAAAAAAAAAGATTTCCAAATTCACCTTCTCTTTGGCCTGGCATACTTAAGTTTTACTGCACAAAATGTCTCACTATATATGTCAGTCTGATTTATATCATGGCCCGCCTTTCATGGTGTGTGTGTGTTTCTGTTGTGTACCTGTGTAGGGAGGAATAGTGTCCTTTTGTCTTTCCTAAGAAATCTCCATTTCTGTCTAGCTTATCAAGACAGAAAGTGAGAGCATCTATTGATTTATACCTTATTCACTGTCCCTGTCAGTCTACTTTTCAAGGACAGTGCTTTAGATTGATTGGGTATTATTTTCATCCTTATATTATGATTTATATATAATTTATATTGGATGTTTTCAATGTCTGGAAACAAAACTATCAAACCCTAAAACATTATATAAATTTTCTAATGATTTTCATTTTCTGTGTTTATTGAGCCACTAGAAAAATAATTAGTCAAATCTAGTGTCACATAAGGGTGAATTCTATTTCTTTTCCAGTTATGTGCTAGAGTACATATTTACATGTATACACATACAAAAATACAGAAACACACTAGCATAAACTGCCCTCCTGTGTTATTTAGGAATTTAAGGGTAACCTGATTCAAAGCAAAGGATGTAGGAATCCTGTTGCAATTAATGTCTCTATAGATAATACCAATTTACTGAAAATGATCATGCCAGCAATTGTTTTTAAATTTTTAATTAAATTTTTTTTACAATTATTTATTTTGTGTGTGTGTGTGTGTGTGTGTGTGTGTGTGTGTGTGTGTGTGTGTCTGTACTCAAGACAAGACACATGTGGAGGTCAGAGGGCAATATGGAGGAGTCAGTTCCCTCTTTCCACCATATGGGTCCCAGAGATTAGACTCAGGTCTTCAGGCACATTGATAAGTGCCTTTACCTACTCAGCTATCTCACAGGCCCACCAGTAATTATTTTTTCAAGTATGGCAGTAATAGTTTCTCATGAAGGGCTTCTTAAAGTTTACATGTTAACACTCTGTCTCAGATTACTTAGATACAGAAATATTCTAAAAATGTAGGAATTAAAGAGATATATCAAGACAGGCTCTCACTATATAGACCAGGTTAGCCTTGAACTCACAGAGATCCATTTGTCTTTGCTTCTTATCAAAGGCATGTGTTACCATGCCCAGGCCAATTAAAACATGCTTGTATTGACTGTAGTTCTGCTAGTACGGTATGCCTTTTAGGAGTGATACTCACGTTTATTTTTAATAAGTACCACAGGCCATTTAAAGATCATTTTTAGTTATTTTGGGGAGAAGCGTGTTCTCTTTCCACTCGCAAGTCCTCAACTTAGAACCTTGTCTTCTTGTCCCCAGATGCATTTGAAAATGTGGTATCTCAACTGACATCAGTGTCTGGTGTTCCTGTTAATCCTGAAGATTCTCACCCAGGAGACTGAAGCAGAATCCTGGCCCTGCCCTCACTCTAAGGATGAGTCACTCAGTGTGGGCGACGTTTGTAGATGGAAACTGGCTCTGCTCCCTACTCTGGTAACCAAGGCAAAGCCTTCTTGCTGAGGGAATGCTTGCAATTACCAGCGAAGCCATAGGAAAATGTCTAGAAGAAAAGCGAATCCCACTGCCAGGCTTGTGAATGCCTGCTACCACTGTTGACTGTCCTTTGCTTATTAAAAAATTAAATTCGTAGCATCTCCAGAATGACATTGTTTTCAGATACCAAGATACTCAGTTGTGCCATTGTTAGCTGTGCCATTGAGCAGGCGCATACATTGACTGGCCTTTGGGTGAACTAGGGGAGGACTTGAGAACAAGAGAGGGCTTGGATATTTGGGGGAATAGCACTGAACAGAATGTCAGAGAGCGAGGGCTATAGAGATGTGCCTTAAATTCCAGCTTCGTATTTCAGTTTTGGCACGTTCTCAAAGGCATTCTAGTTCCCTTCATCTCCAACATCCCTGACTTTAAATGGTTGTTGCAGGGAAAACACCTAGCCAACAGTGCCTGTGTTGTTCTCAGTGACTGGTAAATGACATCTTTTTCAACTATGAATTTATCCTCATCAGAAAAAACAAACGTTCTGAAAGTCCCTTCTCCTCTGTTGATTTAGAAGCCCCATAAATAGCTAGGATAAATAAAACCTTGGAGACTTTTGAATTTGGATGATCTTGCCAAGGGTGTCTACTAAGTTAGCCTTAATGCATACTACGTGTTTCCAATGGGCTTGATTAGATAAATATCAGAAATAAAAATAGTAATGATGACACCGAAATGCGTGTATTATTTTCTGTTTGTTCAGCATAAACTTAATTTACTCTGTGGCTTAAGTAAATAATTTTCCAGTATTTACAGCAAAGGTGCACATTAAGTGTGGCTGTTCCTATTTGATGGCTACAGCAGGAATAGAGAGATTAAGGACTGTCTTCAAGACTGCACCACTGGCAAACAGAAGCCCTGCAAATCAAGTCTAGTCTTTCCTCTTTTGCACCTGCTGTGTGCTCTGCTGGGCTAAGGATTTTGTCCCTGGAATGAGTATAGTGAACATCAATAGGTAATTTGGTCATCTTAGTAAAAAACCAAATTCTTTACTGCTGATTTCACAACCACTCATGGAATCCCACAAACTCCTCTTTGCTGTGACTCAGAATCCCTTTAGCTGATTGAATTATTTCCATTGATGTGGATTTCAATTCCATCTAATAGCAACAAGATTCAACTAACAAAGGATGAGCTGTGTTAGGGGATTTTCAGAGAGGGGTTTCTGTCATAACTTTTCAGTTAGATGAATTTGGATAATAGAATTAATAACATCTGTCCAGTTCAGGAGGATCAAAATTTTATTTTAGGGATAGGCTTTACTTCTTGTGGATCTTGTATGAGATTAAAAAATAAAAGATCCCAAAGGAAAAGAGTTCAATTATACAACTAGGGCAGGTTATAATATCAGGACATATCGAAGATGAAGAAGGCATAAACAATGGGGAAGAAGAGGCAGGCCTCTCACTCAATAACGAGGTGAGAGTCACCAGGAGGGGAAATGCATAGACTGTATTTGGGAGAACAAAAGAGAAAATGAGCAGCCCCATCTGTGAATTCAGGAAGTTCTTTGAAAAATTGAAAATCACTGAATTGAGTCTTAGACAGTGAGTAATATGCTTCCAAACGATGGAGGAGAGGAATGGAGTGTAAAGTGGAGTTCAAGCTCATATAACAAAGGAAAGCATCAGACAACTTGGAAATAGATCAATAGTATCATTCAAGTGGAACACAGAACAGAAAGTAATCAAAATAGTAGAACTATTTAATGAATTCTCCCCAAGTGCCTGCCCTGAGGAAATTTCTACCAGGGTCTAGAACAGAAGCTACAAGCTGTTAAGGATACTAATCTGAGGGATAATCAACGAATCTGAGCACACTGAGTTCTTCAGTCCACACACTTTATTCTTCTACGTCAATTCTATCTACAGTTTCTTTTCCGTTCTCATACTCAGCTCCTCTCAGTCCCTTCTGCTCTTCTCTCATGTCTACCTAGTTCTTTCCATAGTCTTCTATTCTTTGTTCCCCCAAGCATATATATATCCATCCGTTAACAACTTGTTAGTACAAACTACAAAGTTAACTCTCTGGGACAAGAATTCTGATACAAGTCACACTTGGCAAAGACTTGGTCAGCTTCATTGTGACTGACAACAGCTGTAGGTGGTAAAGAGTTCTGGCTGTCTCTTAAAGGGAGAGCTACAAAGGTTACAAGGGAAGAAGTTCAACCAATGAGAGATTTAGGGAAAAGGCAAAGGATACATGTACTGTTTTACAGGATTAATAATATCCAGGCATGGTTAGTCAGTTAACAGCCTTTTTCTGTTAGTCACCTGAATCTCAGGACCTGTACATAATTAGTCTACTGAGCCTAAAATGATGTATTAAAAACTGGTGTAGAAATAAACACAAAGTGTTGATTGTTTTTTGAATCAGAGTGGGGAGGTGCTGGTGGAGGAAGCTTAGGGCAACACAAGTGCTATTGATCTCTTGAAGGACTAAGATATACCAAGGCCAGACACCTGCACTATCACTTCCAGTTCACTATAATTCTTCTCAAGGGTTTTTCATCCAACAGGACCAGGCACCTGCAATTCCACTCTTTGAAAGTTCTACGAGGACACTTTGGCCAATATTTACCTTCTCAGTGGCTAAGGATGGAAAAGAAGACCTCTAAGTGTCTACAGTCCACATGGAACAATAGATCTAGCATGAAGCATATTTTAGTATGTTTCTATTCATAAAAATTGTACTGTTAAATAAGAAACCATCTTCTAGATTATCCACAATTATTTATGCTCATAAGATTAAGATGTAGTCATGAGATTACATGTACACTAACATGGAGATACACAGTAATTAGGGAGAATCACAGCTGTTGTTGCATAAGAAGTTTGCAACAAGAAACAGCCAATTCATTCAAAAGGCAGTCATCTCATAACACCTTGCATGATGGTTTCCTCTAACAGAACCCTTAGTTCTGATAGGTTGACTTTCTGAACTCTATTTGCCACTTGCTGTATATTCCCACGGTCTTTTGCTACCACCGGCTCTCAATACCTATTGTTATGTGGCAGATTTTACTGAGGAGACATGACATAACATGTTTGTTCACCCCAGAAAGGAAACCCAAGACAGACCCAAGCAGCAACTGCACCACTGGTCTACTTGGCCAGTGTGTTCTCGTTAGGGTTACGAACAGGGATATGGGTGAGTGGTTACTGAAAGGGAATGAGGATGACTCAAAAGCAGCTGCATCATCAGAAGGCCTACTGCAGCACGGGCTGCGATTCACAAAAACTGCAACCCTGGAGCCCTCTGGACAGCCTGCCTGCAGGCTTCAGTCCAAAAACCTCACTGTTGCAACTCTGAGTCTCCTCCCTGCCGACTGCTTATTCCTCTTATAAAACTGGAGAGGGGCTTTCCAGAGGATCTTCCAAGTTGCTGTTCTAACAGACTTCTGACTTTTTATTTATCTCCTGAGTCTCCCGAGGCGCCCCCTTTCCTCCTGGATGCAATGTTTTGGTTCAGAGGAATTACCATACAACTTATATGTGCCCCTTTCCAATACTAACAAATCATCTGCTCCTTCCAACCAATAGGGCAGAATTCATTATGGCATTGCGTATGTGGAGTTAGTACCAGATTCCATGGATTAAAGAGTTCATTACCATAGCATGGCTCCCCATTTCTCTTGGGATTCCCTGGCTACCCACACTTTCCAGTTAACTGCAAACATGATGATTCCCCAGACACCCCTCCATAGGTTCAATAATTCCATTGAATCACCCACAGAAACCCAGAAAGTGCTATAATGCAATGATTGGTCTGTTGTAGAGGATAGAACTCAGGACCATCGGAATGAAAGGATCCAAAGCTGAAGACACAGAGGGCAGGAGGGCAGGGTGCAAGGCTACTCTGCAGCAGTGATGCATTTGCCAGCGGGTGTTCTAGGACCTCTGTTGTTTAGATACTTTCATTGAAGGTTCCTTATGTAAACATGACTAAGTCATTGGCTATAGGTGACTGAACTCATTCTCCAGCCTCTTTCCAGCCCACTCCTGGGGATGGCAAAGGTTACTGAAATTTTCAGCCTGTTAGTGAAGGGATAGTTTTTCTGGTGACTAGCTCTCATCCCAAACGTATTTCGGTCCAGTTCTCCTCTTGTGTCATCATAGCATACAAAAACAAACAAATAACTAAAACTTAACCAAGTAAACAAATAAAAACCATCTATCAATAGCTTGGTCCAAGTGTTTTAGGACTGTTGTGGCCAAGAACAAGAGACAAAGACCAAGTATATATCTATATTTTATTATACCTCACCTATCTAACTTTGTCAAAAGTCATTTTAAGTGTTAGTGAGTTAAGCTTGTGTCCAATATGGCTCCCACTATCACAAAGAGTGACTCAGAACTATTAATGTTAAAAGTTATTTATAATGCCATTCATTACTTGCAGTAGCTACACTGCAGTAATCACAGGTAGGTGGGAGATATCATATTTGGTAGTAGAGATGAGAACATTTTTCTCCCAGAAAGTCCCCTTAGGCTATATTGTAAACTGAAATTTCAAAATGAAACAGTCTTTAAAAAAGCAAGACCAAAGGGCTGGGGATGTAGTTCAGTGGTATATTGCCTGGCTACCATGTGTAAGTGATGTCCTGGGGTCAATCCTTTGTAACACAGATATACACAAAAATACAACCCAATTATGTGTTTTCTGTAAAAAGGTATATTTATTTATTTGTACATTTATGTACCACAGTTCTGGGGACTGAGCCCATGGTTTGTGTGTATGAGGCAAATGCTTTACTACTTATCTTTATCCCCAGCCCAAGAAGTACATTTGAAATGTAGAGACATAAAAAGATACTCTGTGCAAACGATATAAGGAGGGATGCTATAGGGACTATGTTAATGTCAGCTAAACAAATACTGAAGCAAAAATACGTTATTAGAATCAAATGGAAATAGTCTGTCATGTTCAAAAGGTCTGCGGAGCAGAAAGTCTTAATAATTATAAATGTTCAAGCCGGGCAGTGGTGGCACACGCCCTTAATCCCAGCACTCGGGAGGCAGAGGCAGGCAGATCTCTGTGAGTTCAAGGCCAGCCTGGGATACAGAGTCAATTCCAGGAAAGGTGCAGAGCTACACAGAGAAACCCTGTCTCGAAAAAAAAAACCAAAAAAAAAAAAAAAAACCAAAAAAAAAAAAAACAAAAAAAAACAAAAAAAAAACCCCAAATTACAAATGTTCATATGCCTAATAATAATACAGCATCCAAATACAGGAAGCAAAGTTAAGACAATTAAAGGTAAAATAAAAAAATTTCCTCGTATTTGGAGATTTCAATACCCCTGTACTACTAGTTTATATAGTAACCAGACAAAAGAATAATTAAGGACATAAAGAGTCTGAGCAAGACTATCAGTCATTACAGCCTAGCTTGCATCTGTGGAACACTATGCCCCATAACCACAAAATGCATATAATTGAAGGTGGTCCTCCAATTATTCTAGGCTATTAAACAACATCATAAACCTGAAAAGATTGCAATCATATAGAATTCCTTTTCTAACCACACAGAACTAAATTAGGAATCAATAATTATGATATATCTAGGGAAACTCCAAATTTAAGGAATGAAAGAGCAAACTCCTACATAACCCACTGATCAAAAAGGTAATGAGTAAGTTAGAAAACATTTCAAATTAAAATTATGACAAAATGACAACGTATTTAACTCTATGGGACACAGAAAAATCAGTATTTGTAGAGAATTTAAAATTTTTGTTTTATTTAAAACAAATGTAAAATCAATGTTTTCGTTAGGCAAGAAGACCTCTCGCCAACGATTTAAGGTATGTCTTTAAGAAGGTAGAAATGGGGTTGGGGAGATTGCTCAGTTAGTAGCATGTTACTGGGGACCTGAGATCACATCCCTAAACCCACATGGAAAGTTGGGCACAGCAGTGTGAGTCTCTTACCCAGCGCTGGGGAGGCAGAGACAGGAGGGTTCCTAGAACTGTCCTGCTCCGAGTCTGCTGCATCAGTGAGCTCCAGTCAGGTGAGAGACCCTGTCTCAGGAAACAAGGTGGAGAGCAGCTGAAGAGGACACTTGATATTGACCTCTGGCCCTCATTCACTCATGCACATGTACACACATGTTTACACCAGAACCTAGAAAACAAAGAGGAAACAATGAAAGGGAGGGGGATAAAGATAAGAGCAGAAATTAATGAAATGGAGAAACCAATGAAGAAATATAATCACATCAAGGGTCAGGGAGAGTTCAGGGGGTTGGAGATGTCCACTGCGAGGACCACAGGTCTGTGGTGAGAACACCCACAAGCTCATAACGTCTTTGTAAGAACACACAGTCCTTGGAGGCGCTATACAAATGATGTTGTGAGGCTGTATCATTTTTAACAGTATTTTGAAGTTTCAAGTATTAGTATTTATGCTTCTGACTTCTCTCCTTTTCTACTTGCTTCCTTAGAAGAAAAACTCTACTTGGCTTTCCATTGATGTTCACTTTGTTGGTTCTCAGCAGTGTATGAAGCCATGTAGATTCCAGGCACTGGGCACGGGCATGGGGCAGGGCCTTCAGTTCTCCAGCTGGTCTTAGTGCAAAACCAAGAAATTGTCTGAAAAAAGTCTATTGGGGGCTTTTTTTTTTTTTTTTTTTTTTTTTTTTGGTGCTGGGGTTGAACCCAGGACTTTGCACAAGCTGGGCATCCTCTGCGCTATCTTGCCAGCTCTCTCTTTTCTTTCAAATTTGGCTGTGAGGCAGACCATCCCTAAATTGCCTAGGCAGCCTGGAACTCATTTTGTAGCATGGCAGGCCCTGACTTTGCATTCCACTTTGCTCTCTCTCCAGAGCAGATAGGATGACAGGCCTGTGCTACCAGGCTCTGCAATCTGCTCCATGCTGTGAAATGTGAGGATGACTCACACACTGTAGAATGTTGGTCAAACGGTACACAATTCCAGTTATACAGACTGAATAAATTCTGGAGATTCAATTACAGATGGTGACTAGAGTCCGCAAAGCTATATTTTATACATGAAGGCTTATCATAAAAACTACTTTTCTTAATTAAGATTTTCATAAGTGGATTTCACCCAAACTCCTTTAGACCCACCCCCAATCCCTTGAAATTTTCTAAAGCAGATTTTATTACCATATACAAAAAAGTAATTATCCAAGGTGATGGAAATCTTAAATAGCTTGACTGTGGCAACCAGTTAAAAATAAAAATATATCAAAACATCAAATAGACTGCATTCCTTAAATAAATATCGTTTTTATTTGTCTATTATACTATGGTAAAGCTAAGAGTAGGACAAAAGTTGCAATTTTGTGTATAGAAAATGTCAATTTGGCCAATGTAGCTTTGGGACCTCCATTTGAATTTTAAAGTATTTTTTTAGTTTATTATAATTATTATTGTTATTTTTTTAATTCAGTAAGAGTTTTAGGTAGGGTACACATGAGCAGCAACACTTCATTCTATATATTTGACCAGAATATTCTTTGCTTCATTGTATTTTTTCTTTGGTTTTTAATGTGAACAGAAGCTAAAATACTTGTTTTGAAGATCTGAAGTCTTTCTTGTAGAACAAACAAAATAATTTTGTTATACAGCAACATATATACATGTTTGGCTATGCCAGAGGTCAGATTATCTCCTGTAAAATCAAACTGCATTCAGTAAGAAAGCATCATCTGCAGTGATGCTTGTGCATTATCCCCCACCCCCACCCCTACCACACACACAATACCGTTATGGAAAGGTTATGTCTTGTCAGAGATGGAATGGTTGGGCAGAAATGATATGTTTGAGTCGGGCAGCTCTGGTTTCAGATGGCAGCTGTGGCCCCTAGTTTTTCTGTAATCTCAATTAAGCCCCTTAGTGGGTTTCTGTGTCAGTATTCTTAATACCTACTTCACAAGGCCACAGTGTGCTATGGCCTTCAGTGCTTTTGAAGAATTACATAAGTGAAGCACCTGGCACCTAGGAACCCTTCCTTGACCCTCTCATGCAAGAGGCTTGACAATCAGCAGTCTTCTACATTTTATTTTTAAGAATCAGTGTGGCAGAATGGAAAGGAGGAGGTCTTTAAAGTCACACAAGGGGCTGGAGAGATGCCTCAGTGATTAAGAGCACTTGCTGCCCTTTCAGAGGACCGGTGTTTGATTTCCAGCACCCATATAGTGACTCATAGCTATCTATAAATCCAGTTTCAGATTATCTGATACCCTCTTCTGGCCTTTGTGGGTACCAGGTACACATGTGGTAGACATACATGCATTCAGGCAAATCACTCATAAACATTAAAAAATAAAAGTATACAAAACCAGGTTCCACTCTTTGTCATCCATTGGCACCTCTTTCAACCAATTATTTAGCCCCTTAGAGTTTCTGTTTCTCCATAGGAAGACTGATCATCCATCATATCCATAGACACATGAAGAAGAAATTAGTAAAAATATGTAAACACCTGGAATACTGCTCAGGACTGTGAAAGCTCAATTAAGCTTCAGATATTTCATCTTTGTGCTATTAAGATTTTTATTATTAAGGTTTTATTTACAAGGTCAAATGTGTTCAGTTGAACAAAGCCTGCAGGATTACCATCTGCACTGTTGGAGTTCAGATCACTTTCTGGTTCAAATGCTGGATATTTAATTTTATCTCTGCCTCTGTGCATGTGTGCCAAGGAAGTAAATCTTACTGCTTCAGGTTCTGCAGAGCAGAGAGATGCCACAGAAGCTCAATGGACATGTTTCTTCTTCTAAGCACCAATATTCACATTTTTTTGATTGATGGTTGTTGTTTTAAGATTTTTTAAATTTCTATCCAGAGAACTCAGATCAATAATTTCTATTACCTGCTTTACAATGCACCAGGATATAAGATCAGTAGGTACAAGCAGTATTTATTTGATTAAAATTCCTTTTGCTTAATTTTCTTGTTGCTAGTAGCAACCCACAAAAGATAGATCTAAAACGACAACTGCCACAATGATGGCTGTGTATGTTTTGTTCTTTCCTGAGTTGTGGTTCTAAAATAGCTTCCCCATGCTGATAGGAATAAAAATAATTGTTGTTTATTCTGCCTCAGACACATTGACAAACCATCTCCTCAACAGCCTGTCCTACTAATGAACCTTTCCCTGAGGCTTTCAGAGGCAGCCTTAGGCCCCATGTGCTATGGCTCTGTTCATAGCTATAGGGACGATGATAGTGTTTGTATTATAGAAATTATCTTTTAATTTCTGTAAACTGATGCTTGGGATCAGCATAATATCCCCAGTAGTGGAAGTGTTTACATCTTTTTGAAAACTACTGTCACTTAATAAACAATGTATAGCAGCTCTTTATATATTTGGTTGTTCTGTTATAAAGACGTGCTGAAAGCATTAAAGGAGATTAAAAATAAACCCTGGGCAGAGCTGTTTGTAGACAGCAGAGAAATTCTATTAGGCAGTTTTCTAAGGGCAGGTGAAGAGCATCTCTGTCAGCAGGAAAATGTTGCTGTGGAGAAGCAGGATGAACCTTTGAGATGGTTGTTGGGTCTCCTAAAACTGAACCAGATGAACTGAAAAACAAACAAACAAACAAACAAACAAAAAACCCAAAACAAAACAACACACACACACAAAAACCAGAGACCATACTGGTTATTATGGTTCATAGGTAGGACTATTGGCTGCTTCTCTCCTTTAGAAGCTTGTATGGTGCCTTCTGATACCATGAAAGCTAGGAGGAGGCATTCACATCATCAAAACCCAACTGAGGTAGTATGTAGCATAATAGTTTCACTCTATCCAAAAACGACGGTTTGCTCATAAGCAGGTCAACCTTGAGAGAACCTTGTAGTACTTACTTGCTTTCTGCTTGCTACAATGCTCTGTGTTGGACCCCTGCTGCTGCGCTCCCAGATCAGAGGAGTCCAGAATGAGGGAGTTTACCATACTGACCCTGCTGTTTGACAAGCCTCTTTGTTAATAATGGAATCTGCTAAATTGCATTTCTCAAGGTCCAGAGCAGGACTCCATACCCAGCATGGTGAAGGACTCCAGAGCTGAGGAGGACAGGCCCCTGACAGGTAGAGGGGTGGTTGTTGACAGAGTACCGCTTAGTCATCTAGGACTTCATGGGACCCACTCCCATTGAGGGGGAGCCCTTAGCAGCATGCTGTGACTCGGGAAGCATGCTTTCGGGAAGACCACTGGGATGGACGAGGGAAGACAAGCAAGGAGAAAGCCACAAGTCATCAAAGGAGGGTCCAAAACATTGTGTCACTTCATAAAGTTGCCCAAGATTGACACCCAAGACTTTTTCTAATAATAGGAATTTCTGAAAAAGCGCTGAAGTGGAGTGGAGTCGGTTTTCCTTTTGCCTTCTTTCTCAGTTTCTAGTGTTGCAACCATGTCTGCTTGCTCAAGTTTGCCCTGGGCCGTGAAGACGGGCACTTTCCAGCTGAGTGTTTGCCAGTGAGAGCTGCCAGGGCAAAATCTGGTAAAGATGACTCAACTAGCCACCAGTTCCTGATCTTTTGTCGCCTCCTCACTCACACTGAACTCAGAAGTGACTGAGGGCCCCGATGTCTCAAGGATGATTTATTATTTATTATCGTTGTGGCAGTCTACCTATTATTAAAGCAGGAAGCAATTTGCACATGAAAAATAACAACAACAATAAAACAAAAAACAAGGTCCAGGCCTGACTGCCTGGCAATCATTCTACCGAGTTTGTGTGTTACAGCCCTGCCCATCCCATCTTGTGTTCCCAGGGAAAGTAACAAGGTCCTCTCTCTTTTGGGGCTCACAAGAAGTGATTCTTTAGCTCAATTATTCCAATTCCTGAGGCTCTAGACAACTCAATTGTATCCCTTTCATTAGTTTGTAGTCCTTTGCACTTCACATTTGTACTCAGGACACACATTGCCAATTGTTTTGCCCAGCCTTTTTCAACTTAGCTCAGCCACTTGAAATAAATTTTATTTTATTTTACTTTGAGACAGGGTTTCTCTGTGTCCTAGAACTTGTTCTATAGACCAGGCTGGCCTAGAACTCAGAGATCCACCTGCCTCTGCCTCCTGAGTGCTGGGATTAAAGATATAACCCACCACACTAGGCTTTACAAAACTGCTTTTAGACCAGTGAGCTTGCCTTTATAGAAAATGTTGCCTAAAATTTAACCCCACTGCTATAGATGAGAGAAGAGAAACCCTTGTCTTAAATAGTTGACATTTTTGGCGAACACCTGACACCAGGGAATGGGAATTTATAAAATTTAAGGTCATGTCTGTTTAGAATAGAATTAAATGGTGTTTCAGGAATAGAGGGTTTGTGAGGAGTGAGGATTCTGGAAAAACAGACTGCTTTTTTCTTTCTGCTTTGATATCTTGGAACAAAATGAGCCCCGATAAACACAGGCCATCAGGGTGACTGAAAGGGCACAGAGGAGAAAGGAGGAAGATCAGGACGAACTAGGTAGGAGTGTACCTGCAGTAGCTAGAGAAAAACCTCTTATAATGGCCTGATTATGGTGAGTCTGCCAGAGCAATTATAGATCATTAAAAGCTCCCCTTTCCCCTTCTAGTCTACATCGACTTTTCTAAGTATGAATTGTACTGCAGTTCTGATGATCACAGTGCATTGTTAGTATTTGGAGGAAACCTTTGAGAGATTAGTCATCTCATTGCTGTGTAACAAATAATCACAATGATTCTGACTCTTTCTCCAAATTTTGGTCTAAATTCTTGCTTGGTCTTCCTTTTCCTGAGCACAGAAGAACTGTAATACATGTAAACTTTCATCTAGAGTACATTGTACTTTACACCAGAATGAATTCTTTGTGTAAGTGTTTGGGTAGGTAATATATGTATCTTTGTGGTTCTGAAAAAAAAATCACCATGTATTTTGCACTTTTGCTACTCGTTTTACATAACTAGATGTCTTTAGTAATGGCGAATGGATATTAATATATATTCTATAATATTTATCCTCATGTTTTTGTGCTTTCTTTACAGATTTCCTGGAAAGTAAAGGAATGCATTAACATCCTGTATTTGGAATGAAAGGTATAACTGTAATCACTGAAGTGATGTAATACTATGATTCCAGTGAGTTGTATTTCAGACCAGTATGATTTCAACTATACAGCAACTCATCAACAAACTTTTAATATGCTTGTTTCATGGATTCTGCCCTTGAAGAATCCACAGTTTACCAGGAGAAAGAGGTCATGCAGACAAGAGAAAATTAGCAATCTGTGGGAGCAAGACTCCTAGTAGAAAATTAAATAATGTGGATTCAAATCTTATTAGTAGATGACATTCAAACTCTAACATTCAAGCAAAGATATTTCCTTGAGAACTGGCAATAAATATGACTTGCTTAAAGTTCCTATTCAGAGCAGAGGAAATTAAGAATTATGAAATGGACATAAAATTTATATTTAAAAAACTTTAAATTTGTTTACATATTTTTTCTTGATATCACCAAGAAATTTTATGATACTGATGAATAGAAAACAATGTACAAAATGTTAAAGCATATATTTAAATTTTTGTTTTGTTTTTGGTTTTCAAGAGAGGGTTTCTCAGTGTAGCTCTGGCTGTCCTACAACTCACTCTGTAGACCAGGCTGGCCTGAACTCACAGAAACTCAACTTTGCTTCTCTGAGTGCTGGGATTAAAGGCATATGCCACCACCTCCTGGCTTAAAATTCTTTAAAAAAATAAAACAACTAAAATATGTGTTTTGATTGTTGAGGTTTTTGTTTACTCAATTCCAATGATTGAGTTTACTTTTAGGAATATGAGGCCATAGGGCATAGGAAAATCAGTAATTCTTGCTTTTGGTTAGGGAAGATGATGGGCAGATCCCTAACAGTTAATTATGTTACAAAAAATAGTATATGATTAAATCTGAAAGGCCCAAGTACCCATGGTAAGAAGATAATTATGTAAGGACAGAGTCACTGAAAAAGTTCAAGGAGATAGTTTAACAGCGACTCTTCCTTCCTTCCTTCCTTCCTTCCTTCCTTCCTTCCTTCCTTCCTTCCTTCCTTCCTCCCTCCCTCCCTCCCTCCCTCCCTCCCTCCCTCCCTCCCTCCCTTCCTGCCTCCCTCCCTCCCTTCCTGCCTCCCTCCCTCCCTCCCTCCCTCCCTTCCTGCCTCCCTCCCTTCCTTCTTTCCTTTTCTCTTTTCAGTTTTATGTATATGAATGTTTTATTTGCATGCATGTATGTGCACCATGTTCATGCTTAGGTCCAGCAGACACCAGAGAGAGCATCAAATCCCCTGGAACTGGAGCTACAGACAGAGTTGTGAGCCTATGTACGAGTGTTAGGAACTTAACCCATGTCTTCTGAAAGAACAACAATTCTCTTAACTGCTGAGCCAATGCTCCAGCCCCTCAAAATGATTCTTAATGATTTCCAGATAGTGCCACTTTACAGAAAATTCTTCCTTAAATGTATGTTATGATCACAGACTCCTTGAGGGAATGGCTTGGGCAGGCTTAATGTAGACCTGCAATTAAAATACATGGTTAGATTTGTGACATGGCCTTGAGGTCATCTCCTTTTGATTTTGTTAACCCATTTTTGGTTGCTTTAGATTATGGTTGTGCAGCTCTTCACAATCCACACACCGGATTAATGTATTGTTGTTATTTTTTCAATTCATGAGGATATATTTATACTCTGTAATGTGGCCATAGTTGAGTTGGGTGGAGTCATATTAAATATGGTTATAGAAACTGGAGCCAGGGCAAGGGTGAAGGCCTCTGAGAACCACTACTTATGAAAATAATACTCGCAATCACTTTACATTTTTCCCAAACTATGCTTTATTCATCAATGTTTAAAATTGTATAAATGTATAAGACACCAAAATAGAGTTCTTTTTGGTCTGTTTTACTTGCTTGGATTTGTTAATTTGGCCATAGCGAGTCTTTCTAGTCAACTCATGTTGGAAATTAACCTTCAATAATTGTTGATGAAGATGTTAAGAAGTTAGATCTGTTGCAATGAGCTGACAGGGCAATGCAACATGTCCCCTGGCTCTGAGCCTTCCTGACCACTGAGCTTATGGACAGAAACAGATGAATAACTGGCCTTCCTAAAGACACAGGCATCTGGATGACATGGTCATATTAACATCAAAAGCCATCCTCAACAGAGACATAGATTCAGTTTTCAGAAGTTTGGGTAGAAGATTATTCTGTGAACAAGTCAAGTCAAAGACTATAAATTGTATCCTTAAAACACTTTGGTTACTATTTTGCAACAGGAAACAAATTTTGCTATAAATTATTTGTCATTGGTTATTTAATTGATTTTTTTTATTTCAAAAAACTATTTCTAAGGCATCGTCCTGCATTTGATAGATTACAGGTAGCTACAGGAAAAACAGAAGTAGGGAGCACGTAGCCCACATTGAACTTGCAGCAGAAGCAGAATAGAAGCCCTGCTTATGGAAAGTGGTTTTGACCTAAGATATTCAGGTAAGTGGTTTTGTCTCCCAGAGCCTTGTTGAATCTCCCACTCATTTGACTGGTCTTGGAGTAGCAGGACTTGGCTAACTAAGCATCATCTCAGTGCTTTCCTGTGGCCAATGTACACAGTGAGTAAGTGGTAGGAACCTGGTGCATTCCCGCCTCCGCTGTGCAGGGTGAACTTGATATTTTGTGGCAGCTAAGTTCCATTCAGATCACATAGCTATACAGACATTGAAGTTTCTCTGGAAGTCATATTTAGTCCCTAGTCACCAGGTAACCTCCAGCTTTTTGTTTTGTTTTTTTGTTTTTTGTTTTTTTGAGACAGGGTTTCTCTGTTTAGCCCTGGCTGTTCTGGATCTCACCCTGTAGACCTGACTGGCTTCGAACTCACAGAGATCGGCCTGCCTCTGCCTCCCAAGTGTTGGGATTAAAGGTGTGCGCCACCACTGCCCTGTGACTTGCAGCGCTTACGTATGTGGAACCACAGGTTTCGTGTACAACACTGCCCACGGTTTAAGGAAAACCGGCACAAATGGATGTGAACTTAGACATATTGTTGGAAGCCCTAGCACAAGAGTTTGGGGAACTTGTTTTTTGTTTCTAGAAAGGGTTGGAGATCTAGCTCAGCGGTAGAGCATGAGCAAGACCCTGCCTGGGTTTAATCCGTAGAGTGGCAGAAAAGACAGAAGCAGAAGCACAGTTCTGTGAAGGAGCCGAGCACCGGCTTCAGCCGCACTGGGTTTTACTCACCTCCTTCGCTTGGCTTCCCTTCTGTGTGGTTTTCCCTCTGTTCCACTCTCACGTGCGCACGTGTGTTTACACTACTTTTTATGTGTTTCTATATCAACAATTAGATTGGGATTTGAGTGTGCATATTTAATTTCTCTCTTTATTGCCTTTGCTGAAATAAGGATAAGAATCCTCACCTTTCTTAAGATCTGCGTGAATGTTTGCTGCTTAGTAAGTGGTCATGAAGCAAACTAGACTATATGTTCATCCAGGGACATGACTGTGGTTTCTGTTTGTTTCCATTTAGGTTAAATAACCAAGAAATGTTGCCAAATAACAGAGACTCAGCTGTGAACACAAGAGCACACACTGGAACTGGCTTATGAAATGCAAGCCAGCTGGCTGCTTTAGAAAAAGTCTTAGGAAAAAATAGCCTTCCTCATCTAAGTCACAAATGGAAAATTGAATCTCCCAGCTTAACTGGCTTCTTTTTTATCTTGTTTGTTTGTTTGCTTGTCTAAGGTAGACTTTGCTGAATAATTGTGACGACATTGAGAGAGTAAAACCAAGTGCGACCTTCAGTAAAGCATTGTTGCAAATATAGATGATTCCATGTAGGAAACATTGTGTGCAGGGCATGTCTCAGGCCAGGGCAGGTGATAGGAAACAATGGGAGACTTCCTGCCGGCTTGCTGTATGTGTGCTTGCGTTTGTTTGTGTGTAAATACATTCCATGTATACACATGTTTATACATGCATATAATCAGTATTTATTTCCACACCTTTTATGCTCCCAATATCACAGACAGAGCTGCAAGCCTAAGAGCCTCATGTCCTGGATCCCTTCACTTTCTTTGTTCTGGAAATACTTTATGTTCTATCCACCAAATGCACACACAGAAAGAAGATTCCAAAGGCGTAACAGAGGCCCAGTGAGTACAAACATTTAAAAAGTAAGAAAATAATACATTCTCAAATTTACTGATTTTATGTTTGGAAGTGTAAACAGCCTCCCTGCTGCCCCAGGAACCAAGACACTCTTTTTGCTTAGCATTTGCTGCATGGAGTGAATCATTTATTAGTCAAACAAGATAAGTGAATTATCTTTATTCCTTCCTATTGCCAAATGTGATATTGTTGGGGAGAGCAAAGAGCATTTTGAAACAGATGCCAGTATTGTCATCTTTGAGTGGCACACATTTAGTAGCAACAGTTGGGTGTCTTTTTCTGAATTTCTTTACAGGACATAAACCAAAAGCTATTCCTCTGTGGATTCAAGATAAAATCCCATTGAGAGTCAGTGCTGAGCATGCAGATAGAAGCTGAATGTGAGAGAGATGATCCAATTTTCATCATCGGAAGCAGGGCTAGACTGTGAAAAGGGGTGAGTATGACTGAACAAAATGATGGTTCACCTCTGAGGAACACTCACTAAGGTGAGCTGTCAAAAAGATTTTCCCTTTGATAGACTCATCCATTTTAATAGCATAGTAGTTCCTGGGATGACAGATTGGAATTTATGGTCTCTAGTTTCTGGGGCCAGAAAATCTGAAATAACTTCTCAGTAAGTTGCCTTGAAAAATTACTGAATTGTACCATGTACTTCCTTTTGGTAAGATGTAGGATGCTACTAACTGGTTAATCTCCTTCCTCCTTGAAGATGATTTACAGAGCCTGGCTATTTGACATGATGGAAAATCACTGCTATTTGGCCTCATACAAAATGGAGTTTCCCATGGTGAGCTTGAAGATGTCTCCCATATTATACTTCTATGGTATAATTTCTGGGAGTCTTTCGTTTGGACTTCATCTCATAGGGTCATATATGATGGATTCTTAAAAATAAACCTATTTACATAGGGTTTAAATAGAACCTCATCCTATAATCTACCTGGTGTTTGGACTATAGTGATTCTGGAGTATGAATGTGCTCATAAAGTTGATACAAATTTAATTCCCTGCTAAATCAGGAAATGAGTATTTGTTCTCTGTTCTTGATGCTGTCTTGGTAAGTTTGGCAAATGGTTGTTATCTTTCAGTAGCAAGAATTGAGTAACTAGATGTTTAATGGCAATCTATATATTACATGAATTCTAAAATTGATTACCGGTAGAGAGGATAGTTAAAAGAACAATATACTTTTCAACAAATGACACTTGTGACTCACAAGAAGGTAATTGTAGTACTATTGAACAAGGCAGACGTCTTTCCTGACTTGTCTGGCCTTTTGTTTTTGTTTTATTTAGAGACAAGGTCTACTTCAGACTGTTGAATATCTGGACTTACAAGTATGTCCACCCCATACCTGGCTAGATTTCCTTTTGACTGAAAACAGGTGTCTGTTTTACTTTGCTGGAAAAGTTTCCAGAAAGCATTTTATAAGAAATACTTTAAGAAGAGTCTAGAAGATGCATAATTCACAGTAGCCAAAGAGAGGAAGCAGCACAAGTGACCAGCTACTGAGGAACAGATAAAGCCAAAGTGGGGAATTGATAGAACATAACGCTTCAGGATTGTATTGAAATTCTTTATGCATGAACCTTAAAGGCGTGCAAAGTGAAATGACAGTTACAGAAGACAAATGTTGTATTAGTTAGCTTATGGGAAGTGCCCAGAAGAGTCATGTGCACAGAGATATAAAGTGGGATGTTGGTTTCCAGGGGGAGGAGAAATGGGGAAAGAGAAGTTATTGTCTAGTGGGCATATAGTTTCTGTTTGAGAGGATGAAAGTGTTCTGGAGATGGATGAAGGCACTGGTTGCATAGCAAAGTGACTGCATTTAAAGCCACAAAAATATATGTTTAAAACTGGTTAAATGGCAAGTTATATGTTACATATATATTACCATAATTTAGAAACATGAAAGAACAAAACTTAAACTTATTTTAATTGTATCTTTACGTTTGGCCTGTGATGATGTATTGTGTACCCTAATAAAATTTGCCTGAAGATCAGAGAACAGAACAAGCCACCTAGATTAAACATAGAGGCCAGGCAGTGGTGGCACACATCTTAATCCCAGTACTGGGAAGCACACATGCCTTTAGTCCCAGGAAGTGATGGCTGGGTGGAGAAGGTATATAAGGCACGAGGAGACAGGAACTAAAGCCTTTTGGACTGAGGAAGCTCATTCAGCTGGAGGCCTATCGGCTGAGGGTTTTTCAGGCTGAGGAGCTGGTGAGGTAAGAGGGGTGGCTGTGGCTTGTTCCTTTGTCTCTCTAATCTTTCAGCATTGACCCCAATATCTGGCTCTGGCTTTTCTCTTTTATTAAAAGACTGTTTTAAGATTTGTGTTACATTGGCCATTTTCTTAATTTCAGATGGAATAAGTTCTGTTTTCCCAAATCCTATGTTTCTACTCCTTTAATGTTGACCAAAATATGCCTGGAAGCTTTTTGCTTGTGTAAACTCACGTTTTTAATGGCAGCCATTGACTTTAGGGTACATCAATGTGCCTTTGAATTCAGAAATAACAGAGTTAAACTTTGGATTTATTTTTAAAGTTTCAAATGTTAAATGTAAATCAAGAAAGATGGTATTCCATCTTTGAAAATTTCCTTTCGGAAACTTGTATACATCGCCACTTACTTGAAAGATATGAACATTGAATGGCCTTTTGTCTTTTGGATATATTTAGAAATGCACATTATACAGTAACTTGAAGATACTTATAAAATATTTTCTTACTTGCTGAAACCAATTTCTCTTCCTACATACCTTTCATCCCATTAATTTTTAACTGTTTCTCATTCTCCTTTCACTTTTCTATAGTGCCTTAAAAGTCTTATTTTTTCCTATTTATTTTGTGTTATACTAATTTTCAAGATTACCTTTCTGTGTCAAAGTTTCAAGTCAATAATAGCAGTGTGGGAATAATTTTACCATAGTTTCTGCAGTTTACAATAATCTATCAGGCATTTTATAACTCAGGTTCTCATCCAAACACTTGTGTGAAATTTATCTCAGGCATTTACACCTACAATGATGCTGAAAAACAGGCAAGCAGGCAGGACTGAGAGCATCTAGACACACTTTTGATGGACTCTGAAGTTCTTCCTGTTTCTCCCTTAGTTTGATCCTTTTTATGTTAATCCTTCCTAACTTTCGGTTGAAAATGTCAGGATTGTTTAATTTTAGAGATAAGACAATTGAAGATAAATTAATTGCTGTGGAGAATACTCAATAGCTTGTGATGTTGCACTGAGCTTACAGGTGAGAACCTCTGAGGTGTGAGCAGACATGCACATGGAAGCGTAAGGACAGTCACTAGACGGTAAGTTCTGTGAGTCATGAACAGCAGCAGAGTCGGGCTCAGACAAGGCGGAGTTCTCTTCCCCAATTCGAAGTGGAGAGTTTTGCATGTTCCCCAGTAGTGACCTTCTCAGTGAGAGGAATTCCATGGTGGAGAGTTCATGACTGTAGTCCAGAGGGTCAGCGTTTCCTCTCAAGTCTTGTGACTTTCCTTGCATTCAGTATGGGTGGAGGACAAATGTTTTTTGTTTTCCACATGGTGAGAGTGTCTGTTCTGTCATTACTGCTCATGAAAGCTTAGCCTTGTGGGGCTGGGGGACAAGAACAACATAAGCACCTCAATGTAAAATCTCAAAACCTTTGTTTTCACAACCTCATTGCCGATTGTATTAGACCTGACCTTTTAAGTGGCTGCTTGTGACTTTCACTAGAAACACGTGTGTGTGGTTTCTTGTGTCAATGCAAACCCCAGGATTGTTCTGTATACGTTTTTGCACCATAGCCCTCCAAAGTGGGAATGCCTCTGGCTCTAAGAGCTATGATGATGCTTCTATAAATCTCAATATTACTACAACTAAGTAACGATAGTACTTCCTGAAATATTGTTACCTGGGGGACATGGAGAAGACTCATCAGTTAGGATTTAGTGCTCTTCCATAGAACTCAATCTCTATTCCCCGCACCCATGTTAGGGGGCTCACAACTCCAACTCTAGGAGATTTTACGTCTTTTTCTGGACTCCATGGGTACTTGCACTCACACGCACACACCCACACACAGACACACATATAGAAAAAATTAAAAACTATAAAAATAAATATTAAAATAAACTCATAATTTGCAGGTTGTATACTAAGCCCTGTGCTAGGTGCTCGGTAGATAGCAGTCACCAACACATAGTGTTGGTTCTATAAATACAACATGTTGAATGATATGAAAAGAACAGAACAAGGTACAGGAAAACACAAGGAAGGAATTAGGTTAGATTACCAAATCATAACGATTCTTAAATGGGGCCCCCAGAGAGCCTGAGAGATTGCAAGTAAAGAAGAAGCCATTCCATGCAGGGGAAGTAGGGTATGGGAAGGTGCAGGGGTGGGGAAACAATTTAGCAGATGCAGAGGATGGAAGAAGACTGGTGGTTTGAATGAGAATGGCCGCAGAGGCGCATAGATTTGAATGCCTAGTCCCCAGCTGATGAACTGTTTGGCAGGATTTGGAGGTGTGTCCTTGTTGGAGTAGACGCCTCTTTGTTGAAGGAGGTGTGTCCCTGGGAGTGGGCTCTGAGGTTTCAAAAGCCCATGCCAGGCCCAGTGTCTCTCCCTCTGTCTGCTGCCTGTGGATCAGATATGACTCACAGCTACTTTTCCAGGGCCATGCCTGTCTGCCTGACACCATGGTCTCCGCCATGATGACAATGGACTAACCTCTGAATCTGTAAGCAAGCCCCCGTTTAAAAGTTTTCTTTTCAAGAGTTGCCCTGTTCCCAATGTCTTTTCACAGCAGCAGAATAGTGATGAAGACAAGAGCCATGTGCTTGGTACCTGGTAAGGATGAGGAACTGAATTTTTATGTCGGCAGAGGCTAGATATGTTGAGCTGGATTTGGAAAAGTTAAATTCTATTCTATTTGTTGTGACCGAAATTAAATTTTAAAGTATTAGCTTAGGCTGTGATTATATTCAAATAGTGAAATATAATAGAAGAAAGCTAGTGGAGGTGAAACTTTTTTAGATGAGAGATGATGGAAGTAGAGATCACTGTAAAGGAAGCAGAGATGGTTAGGAGGAGAAAGATTGGGAGAAAAGATTGGCAGGACTCAGTGGTACACTGGTTGCAATACTTAAGGAAGAAACTCCTATTTTCTAGGAGAGTGGAGATCCCACTTACAAGATGGAAAAGAATGGAGAAGGAACACACTAGTTTAGGCTGCCCTGGGAGAAAGCAGGAGCCCGATTTTGTGCACTTAAGGCTTGTGATGTTTTTAAGACGTACATACAGACATGTCACATAAACACTCTAATAGACAGATCTAGAACTGACATATAAAAACTAGAGAATATTAATTTGGGAGTTGCCATATAAATAGAAAAAAATAGAAACACATGAGAATATTGAAGGAAGAAAAGTTTAAAAGGCCACATGCTAAGGAACTACAAAATTTAAAAATCGACTGTCAGAGGAAGAGTCAGCATTTCAGAGACAAAAGCAGTGGCCATACCAATGGGGGGAGATGTGGTGAGTGTGGTGTCTGTGAGACAAGAAAAAGGAATTCCAATAATGAGTGCTAAAGAATGTGGGATGCTGCAAAGATGGGCGATTCTGGATGTGCTTCTGGTTCTTGACAGTAGGGAAGTCCCGGCGGCCTTGGAAGGAGCAGTGTCCGTAATTTGATTCTGGTGGGCCAAGCGCTAATGGAGGGGAGCTCACTTTGGCGGCTTTGTTGTGGATGGGTTCAGAGAAGCAGGGAGGTCAATAGGGAAAGATGCAGAAACAGGAGGTAATTTTAGCCATGAGCTCTGAGGCCATGCTTAAATGTTGAAAAGAATGATGTGTACCCAAAGAGATGCTGCAGATTCCTGGAGAGGAGGGATCCTAGCAGCCAAGGCTAATGCTTGTTCTGTAACAGCATGCTACAGACATTATGTACTTTAATCCATTTTAATCCTCACACTACCACTGGGAGATAAGTATCACAGATCTAACACCTTGTTACATTTCAGATGGTTTAGGAAGCCCAGCAAGAATGGCCTCCGGCTTAATGTGTCTGTTAGGGATATCGAAATTCAAAAGCAAAGTGCAGATGTTTCTTTACTTCATCCCTTGGCAGCTGAGTTTGTTCTTAGCGGGAGGTCATAGAAATCCTGTTTTCTTGCTCTCTGTCCATCCTTACTCCTACCTCTCTCCAGTCTCCCCCTCAGATCTGACTTTATGTCATAAGGCCCCCTCTATCTTCTGTGGGATCTCCTCATTCTTGGGAAGCACCCCAAGGCCAACAAGATCAAGTATTGACTCACAGCACATTTTGATTACGTGGTGATTGTGTTCTGACTGCTAGGTACGGTACTGTGCAGTAAGACACAAGCAGACAAAGCCTGAGGACTCATCTAACTTATGTCTGATGTGTCTGGGTGGATGGGGATGTGTGCATGTCATTCACAATGGAAGCAATGAAGGTTTTAAAAAGAATAATTTCAGATAGTAAGGAATTATGCATAAATATTCAATATTTTACCAAACGTGACTATTTCTGTGGGTGGAAACAAATCAGGGCAACGTGATAGAGAATTATTGAATGCTCACTTTAGAGTGAGAGGTCAGAAAGATCCCAGTATTATGCTGATAAGAACACCCCTCCACTGAGAGTATAGAAACAAAGAGCAGCGTCTCTGTTGACTCAGAGGACAGTCTGGTGCTGGAGATCGGAGCTTTGTCCACCAGTCTCTTCTCATTTCATAGATAAAGAAACAAAGCACAGTCGCCAAGCCAGCTCAAGGCTCTGTGGCTCCAAAGGACAAGCCCGGCTTCCAGTCAGTCTCATGACCTTAAACAGAAGCACTGAGTCCAGGCCTTGGACAAGCCCTGGCTGTCCGAGTCTTAGCTAATTCAGTTCTCAGGGCCAAACGAGAGAGCAAAGGGAGTCGAGAACCCTTCGGCAAGAACAGACAACATCAAATCAAGACTCCTACCGCCTCACCATCTTGTAATTGTGAAATGTCATTTTCTTAGACAATTAGGTCTGAAAACTTTGCCAAAAGCCTTTTGGTCTTTCCTTTCTCTCCTAGGAAGGAATGTGCTTAAATTTTCCCAGAAAAATGGGTGTTCCCTGCAGAGAAATTGATTGCTCAATCTTCCTCAGTGGCAGCAAATTCCAGAGAATCAGGGAAAAAAAAAAAAACAAAAATGAGGGTAAGATTTATTTATTTTCATATCTGAAAAAAATCACTGTATAGAAGCACAGGGTTTGGCATGATGGGTGGTCTGTGCTGAGCTGTGGCAGAGGAGAGTGCCTGTGACTGTATGCTGAGGTCTGGGGTATACCTTGAGGCTTTACTGTGGGGCACGGCCTGGAGAAGAATGAGAAAGTGGTCGGTCTGTCTTTTGTGTCTAATTTAGTGGGTTGTTCTTCAAACTTCCTATGCAAAATCAGAAAATCATTTGCTGTCTCAAAAGAAGGCTGGTGTGTGTGTGTGTGTGTGTGTGTGTGTGTGTGTGTGTGTGTGTGTGTGTGTGTGACATGATAAGGAAGCCGCCAGAGAGCAGGACGTACGGGGGATAGTAAATAAAATGGAGAAGATAGCGAGAAGGCCTGGAAAGTTGGGTCCAAGATGGCTGTTACTATTTCCTTCCCATTCATGGCCAGAATCTTAGGGCTCTTTGGAGCCTTTTAGAGGAGTCTCAAGGGGTTTCTTTCTCCAATCCCTGCTTCCCATCTCCACTTGCATGTCTTTCTCATGTTCCTTCTCTACTTCTTCATGCCTTTTCCCTTGTCCTGTCCTTCAGTGAATTGTTGTACTAAAGTTAGTTGTTCCCAGGGTCTCTACCCACTCCCATCTACCTATGAACTAGAGGAAGACCCTCCTTGTTGGGTTCCTGCATATAGCTTATATTTACTCATTTTCTAATTTTAATATTTCCAGTGTCTTTGCCATGTTGATGCTGCTTGGGTTAACAGTAGGGAGAACCCAGCAGATCTCTGCATCCACACTTCCAGGGAGCTTGACCCTCTAGTCCAGCTGAATTCCACCCAGAAAGATTTTTAGAATAATGCCAGTTTCCTCAGTTTGGCAATTTGGCTGGCAGAGGCCAAAATTAGTAACTTTCTCATTTTTCTGGGAAATTTTAGGTATGTTCTTTGCCAGAAGAGAAAGAAAAATCTAAGTGGCTTTTGGCAAGTTTAAGAAAGTTAAACAGAACTTCAAATTTTCAAAATTTAAAAAATTTGCATAGAAAAATCCCAAATAAAGTTCATTGTTCATAGTATAGTGTTAGCCTGGTTAACTAGTTAAGTCTTCTGGGTAACTTACCTCAAGTAGCAATGTAGGCTTCTAGAAGCTTCTCTGGATCCTTAGAATTGGGCAAGTGCAAGTGGAAAAACAAAGAGAAGAACTATGGATGGGAGGGTGTTGGTGCCAAGCCTGGGAGCAGTCTACATCACTTCTCTTCACACTCCCCTGACGGACGCTCTGCACCAGGCTATATCCAACGGGAAAAGTGGCAGTGACCTGTCGTTTTAACAATGTGCTCAAGTAAAAAGGAAAAATAGTTTGGTGGAAAATTAACCGGTTGTGGGCACAGATGTCAGGAGTCAATCTCTCCTTTTATTCTGATTTTTTTTTTTTTTAAGACAGGCTTTCCCTATGTAGCCCTGGCTGTCATGAAACTTGATGTGTGTGTGTGTGTGTGTGTGTGTGTGTGTGTGTGAGAGAGAGAGAGAGAGAGAGAGAGAGAGAGAGAGAGAGAGAGAGAGAGAACCACAGTACATGAGTGGAGGCCAGAGAACAGCTTGTGGGAGTCAGTTTTCTCCTTCCACTGTGTGGGGCCTGGCGGCTGAACTCAGGGCATCATGCTCGGCAGCCAGTGGCTTTACCTGCCGAGTCACCTTGCCCGCTCCCTCATTTTATTTTTTGAATCAAATGAGCCTGCAACCTTAAGAAAAATCTTGGTAGCTTTGAAAAGCATGTATAACGTCTTCAGAACTCTACACCGTTGGGAAACTATGGTGCCTTTGGCACAATGGATTGTGGAAATATGGTCAAATATCAAGGAAGCAGAGTGAGTCTGCCTGAACGTCCGCCAGCAGGCGACTGGATCATGAAGTGTGGCACATACGTGTGCACAATGGAGTTTCATTCAGCCACGAAGAAAATTGAAATATGCAAAAAGAGGGTGGAACTAGAAAATATTATAAATAAGACAACGTAGGACAAATCCACATGTTCTTTCTCATACGTGGATCCTCGCTTCTAAATTGTATTTGCACTTATTTATGTGGGAGTGAGTGTGGGTAGAGGCCAGAAACCTGGGAACAGGCCCGTGACAATGGAAAAATAGGCTACGAGGGAAGGCGTGTAAAGGGCAATAGAACAAACATGACATCTCAGTGGAGTGGAACTATGGGAAGGAAAAGGTGATGGAGAGGCAGAGAGATGAAGGAGGATTGGGAGGATCCGTAGAAACTATGTGAGGAATGCCATAAAGAAACCTGTTACCTTGATGCTGAGTAAAAAAAAAAAATAACATTTTCAGAAAGTATATTGACATTTAAAATATACATAGTTGATAAACTAAAATTATGAATCTGCTATTTTTTCCCCCACAGTGAAACCATCATCACTATTATACACTGAAGACAGTACCGTTACACTGGGACGTTTTTTGTGGGATGTTGAGTCCCTCCACGTTTCTCTTACTTTTTATATTTTCAAAATGAGAAACACTAGCTTCTTCACTTTATCTAGTTAAATAATAACGAAGAAAAATGAAACAATGGAAGGGAGTCGGGAAAGGAGAGTGAGAGGGAAGGGGGTGGAAGAGACACCGGACATAAGCACCCCACACTTATTTTTCATGATTGGTGCTGTTGTAGAGTAAGAGACCACATTCCATCTTGAAGTCTCCCTCCCACCTCTGAAACAAGTAAACGGGACTTTATTTCACTGTTTATGTTGACGTCAAGTTTGTTTTTAACTTAATTTGTACAGGCTCTGGGTTGCACCACTGGTACGGAGAGCTGAGGTAGACTGGAAGCGAAGGGTAACTGGGGACATGGGTGGGGTGAGCCCCTCCCTCTCTTAGCTCTGTAATCCCATTCAGGCAGTCCCTCCCCATTTAGTGAGCTACGAAGGAGCAATATGGTTCTGGGAAGTTTTAGCCTGTGTGAGACACAGCTTTGCTTCAGGAGTGTGCAGTGATTATAAAACAGTCTAAAAGGTACAATTAGAAATGATGGAAGTGCATTTCTCTTTTCTGGCAAGACCAGGCAAGTTGCAGAGGAAATCTCTACAATCTATTCAACTGCGCATTTTACCCAGGCATCAAAATCTACACCTTGCGGGCACCGGCACCTCAGGATCTGTGCTTTCCCTCTTGCGTCGGAGCTCATCCTGACAGTTGCAGGGCAGTCTGGGCTCTCGCCTGCAGTAGACATGGGTACACAAAACGCCTTTGGTACTCAGGGCATGCAGCCCACAGCGGTCTCTTCAGGAATTGTAGGAGTTGTCTCTTACTGTAAGTAGAAGGACCCCAGTGAACCCATGTGGCCAAATTCTCCCACCCTTCCTGGTTCTACTGTTCCCATTAAAATCACTGTTATGGAAAGAATAGGAACCACAAGTCCAAGGTCACATGGATTCTCAGAGGAGGTTAGAATAAAATGTGATCAAAGGACTCATTATAGAACCTCTTAACATTTGATCATAAGATTTGTTTCTCTCTGTACTCATGGGAGAAACATTCAACTAACTAAAAATACAGTATGAGAAAATATGTTCAATAAATTAATTGCAGCTATGTTTTAGACAGATGGTTGGAGAAGTGGTCACAGAGCTAAGTTTCTCTCTTATTTCTTTTTCCTGCCAACAAAATGGGACAAGTCATTTGACTTTAAGGAACTAGGCCTTGGGTGTTCCTCAAAGCATCCAAGAGACTTTTCCTTCAGGAATTCAGGATGTCAAGTGTGGAAGGGTAGACACTGGCCAGAGAGTTCTGCATCGGGTGTGTGGCTTCTGTTCTCACTCTTCACATGCATGCCTGGAGTCCCTGAGGAGTCTTCAGTTGCTTTTAGCATTTGCAAACTCTATGGTCACATTCCCATGAGTTCAGCAATAGCAGATGTCCAAAATGCCTCCTGATGCACTACATAGGACGTGGATTTTTCTATCTTAAAATGGCTAGGAGCAAGATTTGAGCATAGAATGAACAGAAGATAATAACAGTCTTTATTAGCTTTTGATCAGCTATTTTCCCTAACGTCTGGAATCGATTCTTGATTGTCTTCCCTGCCCCCAGTCCAGTGCATTATTTGTTTTCAGAGCCCCAGAGATCAGTGCTTTCAATGCCTGCCACCGTCTCATCTGCATTTTCACAAGTGTTTTCTGTGGTCATGTGAGTCACTTCTTCCTCACCTCCCACAAATAGCGTGGGTTAAATAGAGCTGTGGGGATTGTGTTTTTAAAGAATCGTTTTGACTTCACAATCTAAAAAGGCATCATTTATATTGAACACACACACACACACACACACACACACACACACACACACTCACCACCACCATACGAACAACCTACCAATGCATTGGAGGTGGAAGGTTCCGTGAGGTCGGGCAGCAGTGATTTGTGTTTTGTTGTGGTGCGGTTGCCCCGCCGCCGCCCAGGTCTTTTGCTGTTTGGTAGGCAGGTTAAATCACAGAGTGAATTGAGAGTCTGACCTCATTGCATCCTACATGCTGAATCACCGTGCTCCAACTGTCAGCAGAAGCTCGGGCAGGAGTCTGCTCTCCTGGAAACAAGACCGCGCGCAGACTTGTGTGACCTGCTTACTGCTGTTTCTCGTTAATTTTACATGAAAATGATCAACAAAACGCTATCTTCTCTTTCTCTTCCCTTTTTCTATTTGTCAAGCAAATGCTTTTCAAATCCTGCCAGCGGCTTTCATTTTAAGGCCGTGGTCGGAGGACTAGCCTCACATCCTCAGTGTTGTGACTGGCCTCTAGCGGCTGCGATGAGTTACATGAAGTTGCAAATGCAATTCTCTTTTTGTTTCTCTCCAGAGTAAATCTAGTCTCAAATAAAAACCCAATTGCCCGAGAGTCATCTTAGAAAAATGTGATGCTTCGGTGTTTGCAAATAACAAGAGATGGGTGGTAGATTTTAATCTCTATTTTGACTCATTTTGTCTTGATTTTGAAACCCCTAGATCTCGGAAGAGTTAAGGAAATCAACCCTTCTGTGTCAGAAAATTGAAGAATTCTCTCTCTCTCTCTCTCTCTCTCTCTCTCTCTCTCTCTCTCTCATATTTTTTTTTTTTTTTTTTTGAGGATCAAGCTGCTTTTGTCTGAACCACTCAATTATAAGGAAAACTACTTCTGGAATTCTACCCAGATTCTTGATATTCTGTGTGATGGCCCCTGCCACTCTGGTCATAAGACAGGAGGCTTCTTTGAGAGTACCAGCTTTCAATTATTTAAATAGTTGTCCAGCCAACCATTTTTTCACTCAAAATGCAACAAAAGCTAAAATTGCATGTTGAATTGTGTCCAGATGCTGTCTTCTTTTGGGTCTGGCCAGCTGACGCTGTTGTTCATTTCCTGGTGTGTCAGAAACACATTTGTACCCTATGAGTCTAACTGGTAATCTGCAATGAAGTCTACAACACAAGTATCGGCGAAATTGCTTCCCAGATCCAGCAGACAGGGCGTGTTAAGAGTCAATCGTTGTGTGTGCATCCCTGCATACAACCACACACACAGTTTGCCCAAACCAAAGCCTTATTCCTCAGAGACTTGGGACATGAGCCTTCCACTGTTCTCTTCAGTATAAACAAGGGCTATTTTGATGGCTACATTTCCCACCCATAATAATTTTTAAAAATCACCTTTAATAACTTGATAGGAATATCAATTCTAAATGCTCTGGTAAGTATTTTTTTTTTACCAGAGTATCTGGTATCTGCTAAGTATCTGGAAAGGGTGTTTTTGCCTGACTTTTTTTTTTCATACTTTGGTATGCAAAGAATCTCTTCATCTCAGAAAGAATTGAATCAGATGAACATCCAGATTCTTTAAGAACAAATTTCAGTAATCTCCTTCTTCCTTCGCTCCGATTTTTCTTACCTTCTGGACCAGCAAACAAGCTCAGTCTGAACAGTTGCAAAGCTGTAAGATTGAAAAGCTACATAAAATCTCTTGCTGCTCTGTGAAATTCATTCAAGTTTGCAAGTCCCTGATTGTTCTCTGGAAAAGATTCAGAGACGATTTATGTGTCCTTTGTCTGAAACATGTCTGTGGAAGTGGCTAATTGCTCTTAGCAGATGCAAATAGAAACCACTGCCTCTGTGCAGCTTAAGAATCCTTCTGCCAGCTACCAGTGGCCTTCCTCTTCAGTTTCTCATGGAAGCTTTTACAGAATTCACTCTTCTTAGCAAATCCTCCTCTCACACCGACACTGTCAGCAGATGACCTTAGCTCTCATGTCCTAGAGGACACAGACTATTTACGTAACTCCATCCAGTTCTCTAGGCTAACTAAAAGTGCTCACCTTTACAAACACCCCCTTATCTCTTCTCTCCGGGGGAGGGTGAAGTGATGCTTCCTATTTCCCAAGTGAATCCCTCCCCTGTGTCGACCTCCATCTTTGTTTCCATCCCTGCTTCCTTCTCAGGTATCTTCAGACTTTCACTGCTCACTGTCTTAATCCCCCCAGGATATAAACATGACGTCAGCTTTCCTGAAATACTGCTTTAGACTCGGTGAGAGGAGGAGAAACGGCCCCCTCCTGAACACAGAGGCCACAGTGGGTCTGTAGACAGAAGCTGACATGAGTTTGGTCCCATGGCCTTGTCACCCTGGTTTCAGCAAATTGGATTATGGATAGGAGCTGCAGCCAAAAGCAGCAGATGTAAAGGCCATAGCCAAAGGCAGCTCAGATGTGAGAGCCAAAACTACAGGAGTTCTGTTGGGTTCCTATTTGCAAGCAATAGAAAATTATTCCATTTAATTTAACCTCAATAGGAAATCCACTGGATAGATGGCTGGCTCACATATTGACAGGAGCCAGCAAGAACTTTAGAAAAGAGAGTTCCCTGGAGCATCTGCCTGGCGTCATGGAGAGGAACAGCAAATGTTCTACCAGGTGAGAAGCATTTTTAGCTGGCTGCTTCTCCTGCCGATCCTTTGATGGACTGAGCTGCAGAGGTCTCTGTACTTGTCCATCTTTGGCCAGATGACTTGCTTGTCCATGGGCAGGCTGGGCAGAGACGGGGAGCATCGGTTCATTCACTATTGTGTGGTATGTGTGTTCTACCACTACCCTAGTCTATACTAGGACATTTCTAAAGTGAGAGTTGGTTGCTGGGTTGATCAAACCCACAGATGGTGACCGTAGATGATTCCTCTACTACGGCGAGTTTCTCCCAGGAGGCATGAAAATGAGACAGAGACAGGAGGAGAAAGTGCTAGAAACAGACGCAGACTAACTAGAAACAGGAAAATTATAGCAGAGAGGAGCAAAGATGACATAGACTCTGAGAGCAGCTCTCAGCTCGGGGAGCTGAGTCATGAAAGGGATGATCACAAGGGGGTGAGGACAGATGGCTATCCGCTCAGAGGGGCCGGAGACAGTGGCAGCGCAGTGATGAGCGGATTAGATGCAGGAGCTGGATTGTTTCTGAATGAGTGTCCAGCGGGACCTAGCTTGAGGGCTTTGGATAATAGATACATACTGTCGTTGTCGTCGTCCCCCCACCCCTCGTGTGTGTTTGCGCGCGCGCGCGCCTATCAGTTTCACTATTCAGCTGTAGTGTAACCATGAGCATGTTGTTATTATTTTAAACACATTGTTACATGTGCCAGCCACTTCAGCTGTAAAACTATGCTTCTGTTGATTGTGCAGTTGATGTTAGAATTAAACTTAGCAGACTTTCTGGGATACTAGGTGTTACCTATGGTAGCTGTTATTATTACTATTATCACTTCATACTGCCATGATTTTACAAACGCTAGTTTATAATTTTATCTCCATTGAAACTTCCAACTCATCTTCTAAGATTTAGTTCAGATATAACTAACTAAATCTTTCTCTTGGTACTAAGCATAACTAAGGCTGCAGTTCTGTTCAGCAATTATTGAGTAACTATGACACACAAGCACAGTATGTGGAGATATCAAAAGAATAATTCTGTCCTTCAAAAGACTAAAATGTACAGCGATAGTGACACAAACATCCAGTTTTATTGTCTTCTAATAAACGCTCTAATAGAGCTATGACAGGGTGGCATCTGGTTTTATATTCTTTTCCACCTAAATCATGTCTGTACTACAACAGACATGTTAGTATCATTTAATTATTTGCGTATCTACTCTTGTATCTGTATAACACTCAATACATTGGTTGTATGTGTGTGTATACATGTGTGTGTTAGTACTCATGCACGTGTGTGCATTCATAGTGTCAGAGGACTTAGGTGTTGTTCCTAAGAAGCTGTCTACCTTTCTTTTTTGAGACGGGTTCTCTCACAGACCTGGAACTTGTCCAGGAAGCTGGCTGGCCAGTGAGCTCCAGGGGCCTCACCTATTGCTCCTGCTGAGATTACAAGCACCGTCAGGCTCAGGACTTGTTATGTTTTTAATGTGGGCCTTAGACTAGAACTCATGTCTTCATTCTTACAAGGTAAACACTTTATGGAACTATCTTTCCATCACTTCAGCCCCAAAGAAGACATTTTTATTTGGTTATTACTATTTAAAATAAAAAGCTTTATTCTGAAATCCCACAAAATTTTTCCTTAACCCAAATTAAAGTTCAGTCATCAATTAATGTCATCTCTAATGTCTTGAAATTTAAATGAGGGGAGGGAGATGGGGTTGGGGTATGTTAGGTCAAAGCTGATAGGTTGCTGTGATGTCCCAAAGGAATCTCACTCATGCAAGATAAAGCACCAGGCCTGGAAAGGCTAAAATGTGGCCGAAAACAAAAGAACGGGCTTGGGGGAGCAGGTGAAAACAGAGATGGAAATGGTAGGCTATGAGGGGTGGGCAGAGTCCCAGGAGGAACCGAGAAGGGAAGGGAGGATGCTCCGAGGCATCTCTGTGTGTAAGGAGGAGGAGAGCTAGTGAACGGCGAGATAAAAGAGCAGAGGACAGATAGACAACGCATGTGGAAGGCAAGACAGATGGATTGTAACTATTGACTTATGTGAAGGTTATGAGAGACATTGGCACACAAAGTGAGTGATCGGGAAAGGTTGAATGCAACTGCCTAATTATAAGAGGGAAGGGGCCTCTGGGAAGATCAAAACGGCCCAGATGAGGCCACCTTCATGGGAAGAAGACACTCAGTGTTCAGCTTCAGTCATGCCAGAGTGAGTGGAATACAGAGGGAAGACCCAGACATAGCAGTGGGCCTGATACAGACTTTGGTGTCACCTTCCAAAGTGTTCTGTCTCACAGCTCTTCAGAAAGATGGCTTATGATTTACATAGGCATAACCATGCATCCCTAATTTTAACATCTCTCTTTCTTTTTCTGGTTTTGACTTATTGAAAAAATTTTGTCAATGTCAATTTCCCATGTCACTGTTTCTTACTGTTTATGATTATGTTTGGTGTTGACTAATGACCAACTACAGCTTGAAGAGGTAACACAGCATTATGCAAATGCTGAGTAACTATGTTATTTTTTGCTTAGCTGACTCAGAATGTGCAGCTGTATAATTTGTGGGGTTTTTTTTTTTTTTTTTATCCTTTGGCCAATGACTTTGACCAATGAAGTCCAATGAAAAGAGCCAGCATGGGGGGAGGGGAGGAGGAACACGTGCCAGGGGAATGATAACACAATGATGACAGTCTTTCAGAGAGGAAAAACCTAGCGTCTGAGCTCGTTCATTTCGCAAACGTGAAAAATAAACTTTGAGAAGCCACATGACTTGCTAGGGTCATCACATGGGAGGAGGATTAGGAGCCGTGCTTCCTCTTCTGCTGCGAGGATAGAATCTTTAATATGTGGCAATGACAGCATCCTCGGGCAAGGGGAGAAGGGACTTCTTGGAAGTTTAAATCAGGCCTTGTTCACTAGCGTTCATGTACTATCACCATTTTTGTAAAGCTGGGTTCTCTCTTCAGAGTCAATGAGAACTTTGAGGAAAACAGCAAAATGATTAAATTATACTTGAGGAAGTTAGTAAATCTAGTGGGAATAGCCTTCGTGACTATGGTAGGTTAAAAATAATACACACTTTAAATATATTTATCACTGCATTTTAATTGACTCATGCTGGTTTTAGTGGTTTTTTTTTCTTTCCTTTTTTGACTTGTATAGGAAATCTACTATGCTTTTTGCTTCTACCCCGCCCTTTGCAAGCACTACCTTTTTTTTTTTTTTTTTTTTTTCTACGAAGTAACCTAGTTTCCAAAGGTGAAACTTCTGTTTGAGCTACTAATTGTGATGTTCTTTTGGGTGTCACGGATGTTTGGTGCTCTCTCTGAGATGGCTTAATATAGAATAAAGCCATCTCAGACTGCAGTGGCAAACTACATCATAAACAGTGGAGATTTGTCTCTCCCAGCTCTGGAGGTGGAGAAGGTCACGCTCATCAGACACAGCACTGCCATATGTGTTGGCTGATAAATAAGTGCCTGTGTCCTGGTTCACTGATGACCACCTTCCTGGTATATACTCACAAGGCAGAGGGACAAGGGATCCACATGGATTTTTGAAGGGCACTGTTAAAAGTTTATCTCTGAGCAGACCAAGTGAAGTTTGACTGTGTGGAGATGGACTACATGGATTTTCTTCATCTTGCTTGATGTGGGAACACAAGCAGGGCTTAACTTGGACTATTTCTTGGAAATGTCTAAATTAAAGAAAAATGAAACTTAGCCAGGCATGGCAGCACATGTCTTTAATCCCAGAACCCAAGAGTCAGAGGCAGGTGCATCTTTGAGTATGGGACCAGCCTGATCTATGCAGCAAGTTCCAGGACAGCCAAAGCCACACAGAGAAACTCTGCCTCCTCCTGCAAAACATAAACAAACACACAAAAAGAAACTTAAGCTTTACGGATCAGAATCCACAGATGAATATACACAATTATGGAATTTTTAACAAAATAGACTAAATATGACAGCTTAAGCCTCATCAAACAGCTCCTTTGTCTTCTATTTGTGCTCAGTCTATGAGAACCTTCTCTAACATCTCCACCGCCACTTCTGGTTTGACCTGCTGGATTCACAAATCGATGTTCACTAATACAAACTGTTTAAAATTTTTTGTGTGCTTTGGTTTCCCTTTTAACAGCCCCCTCACACTAATAATGGCTCTGCCTTGAATTCTGAGCCTCTGTGTGCTAGGCAAGCACCACGCTGCACCATTGGCTCAAAATTAGGCTCCAAGCTATGAATTTTGGAGGCACCAAACATTCGATCTACAGCAAAAACCACCAGTGAAGGCTCTCACAACACATGCTTTAAAGCTGCAGAGGGACATGACATGCTCTGCACTCACACATCCTTAGATTTACTCTTCTAGCATAAAATGTTATCTCTCATTTTGATTTATCATTGGGGATGTTAATTCAGAGTGTGAGTGTGTCCATGTCTCTCTGTGTGTGTCTTTGTCTCTCTGTGTGTGAGTATGCGTGTGTCTGGGTGTCTGTGTATGTGGTATATGTGTTTACTGCTTTGGAGGAAATGTACTATTAAACATAATTAACAATTTGAAATAATTGTAGTTGGAGAAAATAAGCACGAATATATGAAAAGTTAAATAAAATATTGCCAGGAGGAGCCCTAATGAATACACTGTTCTGAGGAATTTTTCATGTAATAATAGCTTTCAATGTTAAAATACCTGGCTCCCATCCCATTGTCCTAAATTTGTGTAAGAGAAGTTTCATGTCTGCTTTTGGTCATGAAAAGCCTCCAGAGTTAACCTAGAGTGGGAAATGGAGAAGGTGATAGAACACGTAGGATAAGAAAACAGGAAGGAGGGCCAATTGGGGAGGGAAGGGAAGCAGTCAAGTGGGAAAAGGGAGCAGGAGTAGGACGGTGTGGGAGGGGACAAAGGAGAACAAAATATAATAATGTGTGGGCATAGATGCCATAATGAAACCCAGTACTTTGTGTGCTATCCTAGATTTTTCATTAAAAAATGAACTGGACAAAAAGATGCCTTAAAAATAAAAAGGAAAATTGAAATTGGAAGTGAAGGAAATGGACAAGCTGAAACCCACTTCTGTTTACACCTGGTGCCAGCCATTTCTTACTAAGCCCATAGCAGAGAGGCATACATTTTTTTTTTAAGTTGTATTTTCTATCCAAGCCTAAGAACCCATTCTCTGTTTGGGAGATGTTTTCCTCAAGATGACATGCTAACTGTTCACCTTTTCACACTCTTGCTTTTAGGGCCTGGAGTTGGCCTGAAGATCAGGTCCACCTGCCCTGCCCATTAGGCATCTAAGAATATAGCTGAACACTAGGGAGTGGTGTAGCAACCATCTCGCAGAAACAATAATGCCCATGTCTCCAGCAGCATCGTCTAACAGTAAGGGTTCCTGAGTGTGCGATGATGTCTAATGGTAGCAGGTGCTTCCAGATAGCTTTGCTTAATAAATCCTAGTGTTCGATTCTGGGAATTGGTTATGACTGTGACGTGCATAGATATGCTTCTCACACCTTTTGAGAATGTATGTGAAATTCCCAGCATCTTTAAAATAAATTCTATTATCTTCTTTAGTTAGCTAAAGTCATTTTTGTTTACATTCATCTAGAGAAAGTAGTGCCAAGAGAGGTTAAAAGCATCGCAGAGAACCAGGGGAAACTAGAGTTTACTGTGTCTTATTAGGAACTAAAGAGCAGTGGGAAATCAAGTTGTTGTTTTTGCACATGAGAACATTTCCATACAAATATGTGTTATGTTTTAAGCATCTTCCCCCACGCTCCTCTCCTCCCATGTCCTATGTCTCCTCCTAACATTAGTTCCTTTTGTTCCCCTGTACAGTTCCCCTTCTATTTTCATTTATCATATATATATATACACATATGCATACACTGAGACCACAAATGATAGAAAACATGGTATTCGTCATCCCAAGACTAGCTTAATTCATTTAATGTATCTTCAGTTGTGTGTTTTTTCCTGCAAATAACATAACTTTGATCTTTTTTATGCCTAGAAAATTCCATCGTGTGCAAGTATCCTGTTTTCTTTATCCATTCCTTTGTTGTTGCGCTCCTACGCTGATTCTATAGCTTAGCAATTCAGAGTAAGGCTGCAATAAACATTGACGTGCAAATATCTCCCTGATGTACTGACCTGGAATCCTTTGGATAAATAGCCTGGAATGGTATAGTTGTAATGTGTAGTAGACTATTTTTAGTTTTGATTCTTGTTTTAACAATTTTCATTGGTTGCTCATTATATGAGATATACTGTGGACTGATTATTAGGAACAAAATAAATAAAAATTCCATACTCAGTAGAGTAAAAATTTTAGAGGAAGAAGATAAATTAGTAATACAGAATACGTGTGTGATGTCAGGCAGTGACTGGATCTATGGGGAAAATATATAATAGGGGTGAGATGAGGGGTCATCTGCTCTTCATTTCTCATGGTGCCCAGTGGGATTAAAATGAAGGGAATAGGCTGATATGGGGATTCTAGGCTTGCTGTTATGACCAACATAAAACACGGATTGAAGAAATAAAAAAATAATGCATATTGTCAAATACACAAGCTAGTAAATAAAAACGACTTACAATTTCCTGGAAGAAGCAGGATGATTTAGGGGCTTAAAGTATTCAAACGAGATTACTTGCCTCCTTGATTGGTGCAAGAGGCAGATAGCCACTGGAGAAAGATGTCTTTGGGAGTCTGTAACACAGTAAGATGGAAGCTATGTGCACGGCATAGACTTAGCTCATTGTGGGTGCTCAGGAAATGCTGTGCTGCTCCGAGCCCTCGGGGTAACTGACCTGTGATCCTCCGCACTGATAATTTTTGATGTTCCTTTGAAAGTGTTCAGCTGCTCAGCAGGTCTCCGTGGAGTGATGCTAGAGTCAAGTACTGTGAGATGTGTAGATATTATCATCTCTGCACTTCGTTGATGGTTGTACTGTTTGTTTAGGACTCTCCCTCTGCACTTAGTTTGGCTATCATTAATCAGTGGGGTGGCCTGACAGGTGCCGGAGTCTGGGATAGTTTCAGTGAATTAGTTCTTCGAGACATGAATGACTCAAGCTAGGGTTTGTCTTTCTATACCTTTGTTTCAGAACCTGTCAGTTCAATTATGTAGAGTGTGTTAGTTTTTTCCTTGAGCTGGCTGACTTTGGATTTGACCCTCCTGTCAGATGTATTTCTTTGTTAACAGATTAAGAAAAAAAGGTTTCAGTCCTCTTTCCTAGAAGCCCATCCTGACTTATCCATATTGATTTTCCTTAATGTTTTTAATTTCTTCAGTTCAAACCCATAGCTTTTTTGTTTGTTTTTGAGATTGTGATTTAATTACAACATTCCTCCCTTCCCTTCCTCCCTTCAAATCCTTGAATATACCCCTTCCTGAGTGCCTTCAAATTCATGGCTTCTTTTTTTCCTAATAATTATTATTACATAAATATATGTATTTGTATATGTGCCTATATCCACGACTATAACCTGTTAAGTCCATATAATGTTATTTGTATGTATGTTTTCATGGATGACTGCTTAACACTGAACAATTAGCACGTTCTTTCCTGGGGAGGACCACCCCTTCTTCTCCCAGCTTTACTCAGTTCACTGTAGTTCTTTGTGCAGGACTGAGGCCTCGTAGGCTTCCCCACTCAGTTTGGCATGTTCTTTGGTGTCCTCCAGTTCAGCTCACATTTAGACAGTCATGTTAGTAAGACATTATGGGTGTAGCTTCTGATGTTACTAGGAAACAGATTCTAGGGAACTCCCTGATTCTCTGGGTCATATTATCTTTCTGCCCCATCCTCCACAATGTTCCTTGAACCTTAGATGCAGGAGTGTTTTATAGGTGCATAGTCCTCAAACCCACAGATAAGTGTAGTCTTCTTCCCTTATTGAGGAAACTCTTCTTTGCAACAGAGATCGCTCCAGAAAAGCACAACCAACCAAAATGCAGAGTAGTGGAGTCCACATTTATTTTTTAAACTATGGATAATTCTGTAAACACTGTATTAATGCATGATAAATTCCCACAGACTTAGCAACTTAAAAGAATAAGTTATTTCACATCTTTCTTGGGTCAGTAGTTTTACCATTGCTTAGAGGGGTTCCCTAATCAAACTCAAAGGCTTTGCCTCATGTGATGCTGGGCTGTGGTTTAATCTGGGACTGGGCTGAAGTAGCTGTTGACAGAATTCCTTTTCTGCTGTCATTGAATGCATAGTGACTTGATTCTTCAAGGCCACAGGGACCTCTCCTTTCAGGGACACCCTTTACTACCTTTTGCAAAGGGATCCCTTGATTTAGCCTGACCCTCTTCCCTAGGATAGCTTCCTTATTGATGAACTCTGGGTTAACTGATTAGAGACTTAATTCTGTGACCCCTCTCCATCTTTGCCAGGTAGCATAACACAATCACAGAAACACATTACTGCATATTCACTGGCCCATCCAATCTCAGGAAGACAGAGTTTTCTAGAGTTGTAGTGGGCCATGTCAGAAGCCTGCCAACTATATATATGACCACTCCATGGTGTGGTGAGGCTGAAGGCTAGAGGCTCCCTCCCTCTAGTGACTCTCAGGGAAACCATACAGTTTATTATTCCCACTAGATTTATATTGGCCATAAATTCCTTTCCCTACTTCTTCTTGTTGTTATTGTAGTAGTTATGATTATTATTTGTGTGTGGAGAAAGAGAGAGAGAGAGAGAGAGAGAGAGAGAGAGAGAGAGAGAGAGAGAGAGAGAGAGAGCAGGTATATGGAGGTCAGAGGACAACGTTGTGAAGCTGGTTCTCTCCCTTCCACCCTTCTGTGGCCTCCAGAGGTTGAGCTCAGGTAAAGCAGCTTTGCACAGCAAGCGTGTTTCCCCGCACAACCATCTCACCAGCTCCTCACCTGCTATTTAATTAAGCAGAGTGCCCTGGCTAGTTTTATGACATAAACTATAGTCACCTGAAAGGAGGGGACCTAGATTGAGAAAATGCCTCCAGAAGACTGGGCTGTAAGTAGGCAAGCCTCTAGGACATTTTCTTAATTAGTGATTGATGTAGGAGGGCCCAGCTCACTGTGGGTAGTGCCACCCCTGGGCTGGTGGTCCTGGGTTCTATAAAAAAGCAGGGCGAGGAAGCCATGAAGAGCAAGCTAGTAAGCAACTCCCCTTCATGGCCTCTGCATCAGCTCCTGCCTCCAGGTTCCCACGAGGTTTGTGTTCCTGCACTGGCTTCCCTTAATGGACTGTGGTTTGGGATCTGTAAGCCAAATAAACCCTTTCCTCTCCAAGGTGCTTTTGGTCATGATATTTCATCACTTCTGTAGAAAGTAACTAGGACATGTAGTTTCAAGGGAATAGTAGCATGGAGGTGTCTTTGCTATGGTTTCTGTTGCTGTGAAGAGACACCATGACCATGGCAACTCTTATAAAAAAAACATTTAATTGAGGTGGTGGATTACAGTTTCAGAGGTGCAGTCTGTTATCATCATGGTGGGAAGCATGGTGGCATGCAGGCAGAAGTGGTGCTGGAAGGAGCTGAAAATCCCACATCTTGCAGGCAACAGGAAGTCAACTGAGACACTGGTTAGTATCCTGAGCATAGGAAACCTCAAAGCCCACCCACAGTGACACACTTCCTCTAACAAGGTCACACCCACTCCAACAAAGCCACACTTCCTAGTAGTGCCAACCTCCTGTGAGATTGTGGGGGCCAGTTACATTCAAACTACCTCAGAAGTCATTACAGAACTGAGAAAAAAAAAAGTCATGGAATACAGTACAAAAATTATAAAGAAATGTAATAAAAATGATACAAACTGTTTTGACACTGTGAAGCAAATTTTAGAAAAATTCATGTTAAAGTGAGAACAATAATTCCTTAAAATGAAAGGCTACATTTCCAAGTGAAATAAGGAATTGGCTCTTAGGTCCCTTGCCAAACCGTATAAATACACTGAAAGAGTCAATTTCTTTGCTGACAATAAGCATTGACAGTGACTAAGGGTGCTGTAGACATTCTAACAAGAATTAAGGTCTATGTTTGCCTTGAATTTCACAGCTCATATGTGAAAGGAACCTTAACTGAGCCTTTCCTGAAAATTTACAGCACATGACTGAAAGCAGGATGTGGAGAAATGAAATAAAGCTTTCTAAAATACCAGAAATTAAAAGAAAACATCTATGTGTAAACATGTCACAGTGGGCCCTTCATATGCAACCCATATCATTCAACCAGATACAGACCAGAAAACCATTGTACTAATCAGGTACAGAATTTTCCCTTGTCAGTGTCCCCTAAACAATACAGTGTAACAAGCATTTGAGGAGCAGTTACATGGTGTTAGCCATCACAAGTTATCTAGAGATAATTTACAGTACATGAGAGTGTGTGTGTAGGTTATCACAAATATTATAGTATTTTAAAGATGTATTTATGTGTATGTTTGTGTGTCTTCGTGAGTGTAGACCACATATGCGTGGGTCCCCTTGGAGGCCAGAAGATGAGGTTGACATCCTGGAGCTGGAATTACAGGTAGTTGTGAGCAGCCTGATATGGGTGCTGGAAACCAAGGTTTTGTCCTCTAGAACAGCTGGGTGGAGTCATCTCTCCAGCCCCAGTGACATTTTACACAACAGACTAGAGCATTTATGGTTTTGGAATCTCAGGAAGTGTGTATTTGTTCATGTGTGTGTTAATCCTAGGCAACATATGAGACCTCTCTAAGCATTGTTTCTTTATCTGTGAACAAAGATAAAAATATCTATTTCATATACTGTAAAAATATTAGTTCTTATTAAGCCACTTTCTGAATTGTGTGCTTGGCCATACTTTCAGCACCAGAGCTCAGCCAATATCACAATAGATAGAAGATTCTTTAATACTTGTCTTTGACATATTCATGAGGCTGAACTATGGAAGGGGATAACAATGGGATAGTAAAATGATAATGAAGTGTAAGTGGTCCCGAAGAACGGCTGCTGGGTGCTAAAACCTCTGAAATTTCCTTGGCTTAATAGAAGAGATGATGGGATGCATTTCAAAGTCTGCACATATTGGACTCAGGGGTAGCAAAGCTCATTCTCGCTAATCTCAGCCTTCAAAAATAGAAAATGAGTTTACTTTCTAAGGGTCAGTTTTTATGAAAACCACTCAAGTTTAGTTACACACAGGGTTGGAGTGGAAGATCAGCTGGTGCCCTGTAGTGGGTCCTCAAAGGTTATAGTTTTGTGGGAACAAAAGTTCTGTTTCCTTAAACAATCTTCCACTGGCTGCTAAATACTTGTTGCTTATTTTTGAGAAAACAGTTTAGATGGGCTAGGGATTGCATTTTGTGGCAGGTGCGATCATCTGCAAATAATGCCAACTATTTTTACTCTGAAGCTAGCCCTGAGGAAAGAGGATGTATTTATAGGGTGGTCTCACTTTGGACCTGGCTGCTTGCATTTGGATTCCAACTCTACAACCAATGAGTTCTGTGATGTCAATGTGTTAATCCTGAAATTCACCAGAAAAAAAACCAAAAAAACAAAAAACAAAAAACAAAAAACACTTCCACCATTTTGGCTGAATTTAATCAAGCTTTTATTAAAATTTTAAATACTGACCAAAATGTAATTTTGTCAAGACCACCATCTGGAAACTTTCTAGCTGTGTGGACTCAAGACACACGTTGGCAGGACTTATATGGGCAAAACCCATAGACTACCATACTTTCCCATGAGTTTTTGCTGTTATTTTCCAAGAACTACAACTCCCAGAATCCCAGGAAGCTACCTGGTCTTTGGGCAGTTGGGGCTTACAGGTTAACTTCAGTTCTAACACACGGTCTTCTTTAAAAATAAGGAAAAGGCTGTTTTATGGTCATAGACTGTGTAGGGTTGAGTGAACTGGTATATGAAGAGAATATTGCCTCCTATTATGCTTATGAGATGAATACAAAGATTTGGAAGATGTAATTGTACTCTTGATATGGTGTGTGTGTGTGTGTGTGTGTGTGTGCAGTCAAGGAACATCAGTGAAGGTGTTAATAGTGGGGTATGCTACAGAATATTTTAATGAAGAACCTACCTAGGAGAGGTGGTTAATTTTCCCTTTCTCAAGATTTTTCATAGAATTGTAAATTACTATTTAAACACTGTCAGCCTGTCAACACATCTGGTAGAGAAGGATCCATGTCAACGTTCTTTCTCATCTTAAGATTCACTGATGTTTTTCCTTTATCAGTAAGAGAGTTGTTTAGTTTTGAGCTCTGTAGCTTCCCCTTTAGTTCCATTCATTTGACACAACTTTTTAAATTAAGCAATAGGGGTATCAAGAGTGTTTCAATGTCTGTTTTAATATTTGTGAAAAAAAATCTGGTGACCAAAAACAAACAACAAAATACCCCAAAAAACAAACAAAAAATTAAAAAAAAACCAAAAACAAACAAACAAAAAATTAAAACAGTGACAGAAGTGAAAAAGTTGTATTCTGAGAATGTTATGTCATTATTCAGCTTTTATGCTGAATTACATGTTAAGTGGTTCAAACTGATTTTGTGAAAATTGATTTCCTGCAAATGCACCCCCATTTAATTCACTTTGTGTATCAAGAGCCAGTGGGAACACTTAGTACTAATGAAGTCATTGAAATGTATTTTATCTTTGAAATGGTGATGGTTCATTGAATTATTTGGAGTTGGATTAGGCTACTGGGAATGCTAAAATATGCCTGGAACACCAATACTAGGGTGGCTAGGGCAGGAGGATCAAGAGATCAAAGCTAGCATTGGCTACAGAGTGAATTCGAGGCCAGTCTAAGCTACATACATGGTGACACCCTGTCTTTAAAAATGGATTGGATTTGTTCAATAAGGTTATATTTAGGAATATATATGCATATACACATAAACATGTGACAACAAGTAATAAAAAGGAGGTCATGAATTTGAAACTGAGCAAGGAGGGAGCAAAGGGAACTATATAATTATCTCAAAAATAAAATAAATAATTTAAAAACATTTTAAAAATTAGTTAAAAAAAAAAAGAGTTAATCCTCCAGGCAAGCATGCAAGGACCTTGGATAAAATCCTTTTACTTTGGTTGTAACTATCAGGAAAACTCAAATGATGGGAGTTTAACCAAAACTGAAGCTCATTTTTGTCTTCTGGATGTAGGCACACAATGCCTCTAACGGCAGACACTTCTCCCTGTGGTTTGGGAGGCTTCTCTGTTAATTTATAACTACACAGGGTCTTTCTCCAGGCCAACCCATCAGACCCCCACACCAGCTACTTCAAATGACAGAGGGGCACAGAGTATTTTCCCACCTTTCAAGGGTCTTTCCTGCTGTTTCACCCAATAGTCTGCTCAAATCCCAGTGGCCAGAACATCAACGAAGCTTTGCCTATCTGTAAGAGAAACAGAAGTTTGTGCTTTACTTTATGAAGCCATTTGCTCAGGAAGAGGGACAAGAGACACTTGGAGATAAAAGCAATCTTTGCCATCCTGGTCTTGGGTGTCAGTGGAGTGCTTAACTACAATGATATGTCTATACCACAAGGCTCGGGACTATTAGGGAAGAGGGGCCTGGCCTGGAGAAAGACCCTTGCCCTTATGAACTTAGAGCAGTTGTGGTTGCTTGCACAAGACCTGTACAAAAGTCAAGCTTGTTAACATTCTAGAATGAATGGGGAAAGATTCATAAACTTCAAGAAGAGAGAGAGAATTTTCTTTAAGGATGCAGTCCCTGCTAGATCCATCACATTCCAGCAGATGGCCCTACACTAAGGAATATGTGGGCAGTGTGTGGGTAATTAAACAAAAAGAGGAGGACACAAAGTTGGGCAGGTAGGAAAGTAGGGTAATCTGGGAGGAGTTCCAGGAAGGAGTGGAGGGTGAATATGATCAAAACACATTGTATGAACTTCTCACATAATTAATAAAAATATTTTTAAAAGATACAATGCAACACACACACTTAAATATTTACCTAAGACTTTTAGAGCCATTCTCTCTCCAAATTTACTGAGTTCTCAGGAAAGGAGCCCATTCATTTCAATCAATAACTTCAAAATGAAAGCAAAGAAGAAGGATTGTCAGTGACCTACCTGATTTAACAACCATCTAACTGTTAAAATCCCATAGTGGATGTTATACAGCTCCTTGCATGCTTGCCTGGAGGATTAATTCTTTTTAAAATTATTTTTTTAATTCATTTTACATACCAACCACAGTTTCCCTTTCCTCCTCTCCTGCTGGTCCCTCCCTCCACCTCCTGCCTACCCTCTCCCCTCATCTACTCCTCAGAAAGGGGCAGGCCTCCCATGGGAGTCAACAAAGCATGGCATATCAAGTTGAGGCAGGACCAAACTCCTCCTCCCTGCATCAAGGCTGAACAAGGCATCCCACCACAGGGACTAGGTTCCAAAAAGCCAGCTCATGTACCAGGGACAAGTCCTGTTCCCACTGCCAGGGGACCCACAAACAGACCAAGCTACACAGCTGTCACCCACGTGCAGAAGTGGTTTCTCCCTAACCCTATAATGGCCCCCTCTATCAAAATATTTCTTTCATTGCTCTCCCTCTCCGTCCCTCCCCCAACTCGAAAAGCCAAACCCTCATGTTCCCATCCCCCATGACCTCCCCTATACTCCCCGACCCCCAGTTTATCCAGGAGGGAGATCTCACCTATTTCTCCTTCCCAGGGTGATCCATGCATCCCCCTTAGGGTCCTCCTTGTTATGTAGCCTCTCTGGAGCTGTGGGTTATCCTTTGTTCTACATCTAATATCCACTTTTAAGTGAGTACATAGCATGTTTGTCTTTCTGGGTCTGGGTTACCTCACTCAGGATGTTTTTTTCCCCTAGTTCTATCCATTTGCCTGCAAATTTCATGTCATTTTTCTTTTTAACCGCTGAGTAATACTCCAATGTGTAAATGTACCACATTTTCTTTACCCATTCTTAAGTTGAGGGGCATCTAGGTTGTTTGCAGTTTTTGGCTATTATGAATAATGCTACTGTGAACATAATTGAGCAAGTGTCCTTGTGGTATGATTGAGCATTTCTTGGGTATATACCCGAGTGGTATTGCTGGGTCTTGAGGTAGATGGATTCCAAATTTTCTGAGAAACAGCCATACTGATTTCCCGAATGACTATACAGTTTGCATTCCCACCCGCAGTGGAGGAGAGTTCCCTTACTCCACATCATCTCTAACATAAGCTGTCATCAGTGTTTTGATCTTAGCTGTTCTTACAGGTGTAAGATGGTATCTCAGAATCATTTTGATTTGCATTTCCCTGATGACTAAGAATGTTGAGCAATTCCTTAAATGTCTTTTGGCCATTTGAGATTTTTCTGTTGAGAATTCTCTCTTTAGATCTGTACTCCATTTTTTTTTTTAAAGATTATTTGGTGTTTTGATGTCTAATTTCTTGAGCTCTTTATATATATTGGAGATCAGCCCTCGGTCAGATGTGGGTTTGTGAAGATCTTTTCTGATTCTGTAGGCTGCCATTTTGTCTTATTTACTGTGTTACTTCTCAGTTTCAGGAGGTCCCGGTTTTTTTTAAACTACTGATCTCAGTGTCTGTGCTACTGGTGTTATATTCAGGAAATAGTCTCCTGTGCCAATGTATTCAAGGCTAAGTCCCACTTTCTCTTCTATTAGGTTCAGTGTAACTGGATTTATGTTGAGGTCTTTGATCCAATTGGAACTGAGTTTTGCACATGGCAATAGATATGGATCTATTTGCAATCGTCTACATGTTGACATCCAGTTATACCAGCACCATTTTGAGGAGGCTTTTTTTCTGTTGTACAATTTTAGCTTCTTTGTCAGAATCAAATATCCATAGGTGTGTGGATTTAGGTCAGGGTCTTCAATTCGATTCCATTGATCCATATTTCTGTTTTTATGCCAATACCAAGCTATTTTTATTACTATAGCTCTATAGCAGAGGTTGAGGTCAGGGATGGTGATGCCTCCAGAGGTTGCTTTATTGTACAGGATTGTTTTAGCTATCCTGGGTTTTTTGTTTTTCTATATGAAGTTGAGTATTGTTCTTTCCAGGTCTGTGAAGAATTGTGTGATGATTTTGATAGGGATTTCACTGAATCTGTAGATTGCTTTGGTAAGATTGCCATTTTTACTATGTTAATCCTACCTATCCAAGAGCATGGGAGATCTTTCCATTTTCTGATATCTTCTTCAATTTCTTTCTTTAAAGACTTAAAGTTCTTGCCATACAGGCCTTTCACTTGTTTGGTTAGAGTTACCCCAAGGTATTTTATATTATTTGTGGCTGTTGTAAAAGGTATTGTTTCTCTGATTTCTTTCTCAGCCTGTTTATCATTTGTATATATGAGGGCTACTGATCTTTTTGATTTAATCTTGTATTCTGCCACAATACTGAAGGTGTTGATCAGCTGTAGGAGTTCTCTGGTAGAATTTTTGGGGTCACTTATGTACACTATCATATCATCTGCAAATAACAGAAGTTTGACTTTTTCCTTTCCAATGTGTATCTCCTTGATCTCCTTTTGTTATCTTATTGCTCTAGCTAGAACTTCAAGTACTATATTGAATAAATATGGGGAGAGTGGAAAGCTTTGTCTTTTTCCTGATTTTAGTGGAATTGCTTGGAGTTTCTCTCCATTGAATTTGATATTGGCTGTCAGCTTGCTGTATATTGCCTTTATTATGTTTAGGCAGGTTCGTTGTATCCCTGATCCCTCCAAGACCTTTATCATGAAAGGGTGTTGGATTTTGTCAAAGGCTTTTTCAGCATCTAATGAGATGATCATGTGGGTTTTGTTTGTTTGTTACAGTTTGTTTACATGGTATAACATCAACAGATGTTCATTATGTTGAATCATCCCTGCATCTCTGGATGAAGCCTACTTGATCATGGTGGATGATTTTTTTTTTTTAATGTGTCTTGGATTCGGTTTGCCAGTATTTTATTGAGTATTTTTGTATCAATGTTCATGATGGAGTTTGGTCTGTAATTCTTTTTCTTTGTTGCATCCTTGTGTGGTTTGGGTATCAGGGTAACTGTAGCCTTAGAAAAAGAGGTTGGCAATGTTCCTTCTGTTACTACTGTGTGGAACAATTTGAGGAGTATTGGTATTAGCTCTGCTTTGAAATTCTGGTAAAATTCTGTGCTGAAACCATCTGGCCCTGGGCTTTTTTGGGGGGATGGGGTTGGGAGACTTTTAATGACTGCCTCTATTTCCTTAGGGGTTATAGGTCTATTTAAATTGTTTATCTGGTCTTGATGTAATTTTGGTATGTGATACCTATCCAGAAAACTGCTCATTTCTTTTAGATTTTCCAATTTTGTTGAGTACTTTGTTTTTGAAGTATAACCTAATGATTATCTGGATTTCATTATTGGCTGTTGTTATATTCCTTTTAATTCTAATTTTGTTAATTTTGATATTCTCTCTCTATCTTTTGGTTAGTTTGGATAGGGGCTTGTCTATCTTATTGATTTTCTCAAAGAACCAACTCTTTGTTTCATTGATTCTTGTATTGTTCTCTTTGTTTGTATTTTGTAGATTTCAGCCCTCAGTTTGATAATTTCCTGGCTTCTGCTCCTCCTGGGTGAGTTTGCTTCTTTTTGCTCTAGAGCTTTCAGTTGTGCTGTTAAGTCACTAGTGTGAGATTTCTCCAACTTCTTTATGTGGGCATTTAGTGCTATGAACTTTCCTCTTAGCACTGCTTTCATAGTGTCCCATAAGTTTGGGTATATTGTGCATTCATTTTCATTGAATTCTAGGAAGTCTTTAATTTATTTCTTTATTTAATTTATTCTTCCTTGACCCAGTGGTGATTCAGTTGAGCATTGTTCAGTTTCCATGAGTTTGTAGACTTTCTGTAATTTGTGTTGTTTGTTGAATTCTAAATTTAAGTCATGATGATCTGATAAGAAAACATTGGGTTATTTAAATTTTTTTTGTATTTATTAAGATTTGCTTTGTGGCCGAGCATGTGATCAGTTTTAAAGAAGTCTCCGTGAGGTGCTGAGAAGGTGTATTCTTTTGTGTTTGGGTGGGATGTTCTATAGATATCTATTAAGCCCATTTTGGTCATAACATCTGTTAGCTCTCTTATTTCTCTGTTAAGTTTCTGTCTGGCAGACCTGTCCATTGGTGAGAGTGGGGTGTTGAAGTCTGCCACTATTAGTATGTGGGGTTTGATGTGTGGTTTAAGCTTTAGTAATGTTTCTTTGACAAATGTGGGTGCCCTTGTATTTGGAGCATAAATATTCAGAGTTCAGACTTCATCTTGATGGATTTTTTTCCTGTGATGAATAGGAAATGTTCTTCTCTATCTCTTTTGATTAATTTTAGTTTGAAGTCTATTTTGTTAGATATTAGGATATCTATACAAGCTTATTTCTTAGGTCCATTTGATTGGAATGTCTTTTCCCAACCCTTTACTCTGAGGTAGTGTCTGTCTTTGATTTTGAGGTGTGTTTCTTGTATGCAGGAGAAGGATGGATCCTGTTTTTGTATCCATTCTGTTAGGCTGTGTCTTTTAATCCATTGATATTAAGAGATATTAATGACCAGTGGTTGTTAATTCCTGTTCCTTTTTGGTTTTATTGTTGGTAGTGTGTGTGTGTGTTTTCTTTTTCTGTGATTTGCTGGTATGAGATTATCTATTGCCTGTGTTTTCCTGGGTGGAGTTAACTTCTTTGGGTTGGAGTTTTCCTTCTACTACTTTCTGTAGGGCTCGATTTGTGGATGTTATTGTTTAAATATGGTTTTGTCATGGAATATCTTGTTTTCTCCATCTATGGTGATTGAAAGCTTTGCTGGGTATAGTATTCTGAGCTGGCATTCGTGGTCCTTTGGTGTCTGCAAAACGTCTGTCTAGGACCTTCTGGTTTTCAGAGTCTCCATTGAGAAGTTGGGTGTAATTCTGATAGGTCTGCCTTTATATGTTACTCACCTTTTTCCTTTGTAATCTTAATATTCTTTCTTTATTCCATATGTTTAGTGTTTTGATTACTATGTGGCGAGGGTTTTTTTTTTTTTTTTTTTTTTTTGTGTGTTCTGTAAGCTTCTTGCCTCTTCATAGGCATGTCCTTCTTTAGGTTCGAAATTTTTTCTTCTATGATTTTGTTGAATATATTTTCTGTGCCTTTGAGCTGGAATTCTCCTTCTTCTATCCCTATTACTCTTAGGTTTGGTCTTTTCATTGTGTCCCAGATTTCCTGGATGTTTTATGTTAAGAATTTGTTGAATTTAACATTTTCTTTGACCAATGAATCTATTTCCTCTACTATATCTTCAACATCTGAGATTCTCTCTTCCATCTCTTGTATTCTGTTGGTTATGTTTGTATCTTTAGTTCCTCTTCGTTTACTCAGATTTTCCATTTCTAGAATTCCCTCAGTTTCTGTTTCTTTATTGCCTCTATTTCAACTTTCAAATCTTGAACGGTTTCCTTCACCTTTCAAATTGTTTTTTCTTGGCTTTCTTTAAGGGATTTATTGATTTCTTCCAAAGTTTTGTTTTTCCTCAATTTCTTTTTGTTGTTGTTGTTTTTGTTTTTTGAAACAGGTTTCTCTGTGTAGTTTTGGTGCCTATCCTGGATCTCACTCTGTAGACCAGGCTGGCCTCAAACTCACAGAGATCCGCCTGCCTCTGCCTCCCAAGTGCTGGGATTAAAGGCGTGTGCCACCACCACACAACTTTCCTCAATTTCTTTAAGGGAATTTTTCATTTCCTCTTTAAGGGCCTCTATCATCTTCATAAAGTTATTTTTAAGGTTGTTTTCTTCTGTTTTATCTGCCTTGGCATGTTCAGGTCTTGCTGATGTAGAACTGCTAGATTCTGGTGGTGCCATGTTGCTCTTTATGTTGTTGAATATATCCTTACACTGCTGTTTACCCATCTGGGTTCAGTACAGGTGTTGATCCTTGTGATGTCTTTGTTGGATGCGTCTTTTGTTCCTTTATTGTCTGTTTCCTTTATTGACTTTGGGCCTGAATGGCCAAGGGTTCTGGTGATTGGCTGGTTGTCAGGTCTAGTGTGGTTGTCTCGGCTGAGGTTTGTGGGGGTTTGGGTGTTTAGATCCAGCATATTGTCCAGTTCTTCTGGCTGCTGTAGGCTTTACTTGTGCCTATTCGTTCTGTTCTTCCAACTGGTGTAGGTTTTGCCTGTGCCTGTTCTAACTGGTGCAGGTGGCATTTGTGCCTATAGGGTCTGCTGATGTTCCTGGAGAGGGCAGTTCATGGGGAGGCTGCTCTTCTTCCAATTGGTGCAGCTGGTGCTTGTGCCTCTAGGGACTGCTGATGTTGCCAGGCTGGTTGGACAGGGGGAGGATGATGGGTTCCGTGGGTTTGGGTGGCAGAGTAGGTCTTGGAGGTTACAGAGTCCAATGGTAGCAGTGCTGATGGAGTGGCCTGCCCACAGGACTCTTACCTGCTGCCTAGCTGCTGGGGCTGAGACAGGGAGGATTAACTCCTTTGTGAGGCAGAAAAATGTAGGGTAGGCTTGATGGATCAGTGTGAGGACAACTACAAGTTAGGAACTTTACTTGATTTTTTTTTTTTTTTAATGTTGACCGTTCTTAATCAAGTACTTGTTTTGAAATACACTGAATAACATTATCGGTACCAAAATTTTCACTGTCTGTGGGACAAGTGCCATAACCTCTTCACCTAATCCAGGGCACCCCACTTTTTACATTCACTTTCTGACTTGGTGCCCTGTCTGTAAGGTCAAGAGGTTCCTTTTCCACCCACTGCTCATCCATTTTGCCATTCTGGGCTTCTGGACCCTGGCTCTTCCTGGATTGCTTGAATCACTGAGAGGTTCTCAGAATGTACATTTCCTTATTCCACCCATTCTAGAAAGCCTCTAATAGTACGGCTGCACCTTAACACCACCAAGTGATTCAGAGTACAAAGGAGAGGTTCTGTGTGACACGTTCTAAGCCTTAGCTGCATGACGTAAACAATAATCAAATAAGTATGTATTAATAGTCACATACTCATTATCTACAGGCTACATGAAGAAAGAGTTGGCCACTACTAGGAACTGTGCTTGCAAATTAGATTTGTGGAAGGTAGATAGATGGATGCCTAAAATAAATTGATTCTCTAAAGGACCATACATGCATGCAGGTAAGGTAAATTATTCTCATGTAAATTAAATCAGAAATAGTGTAATTCTTGGTGATCTGTGCCATGGTCCAGACAAGGTAGAACTGCTTCCCATACCAAGCTAGGTCTATATTGTTGGCCTAGAAGTATCTTATAGAGGAGATCTTCACATTTTTCTTTCTAAAATAGAATCCAAAATAAAACTTAGAAATTCTTTCTTTTCAGGAGGATTACTGGAAGGAACAACGTGGTCAGAGTTCAGGCTCTCATTCAGACTGACTCCACTGCTGTCAGCTGCTACCTTGGTAAAGTTGCTTCATCCCCTAAACCCTTATTTTTTATCATCTTTAAACTAGGGTCAATTGTGATACTCAACTGGGAAAAACAAAGAGCACAGTTCATTTAAATGCTTAGCATATATTCTGATACATTGTGTGCACCAACACACCACCTTCAACACAGAAAGAAAATTTGAATGTAGCTTCAATTTCATTGCTGTATTCAAAGTTGAGAAGGTGAATAATCACACATCAGATTAAAAATATAGAGTGACCTTCCCCACTACCCAATGTGAAGTAAAAAAACAACTTATATCCTATGTGTTGTGATATGCCTTGTTATTTCGGTGTTTTCGTTTCCATTCTGTATGATGAGACGTTGAGGACAGACGCCAGGTTCAATGTGGGAGTCAAAAGGGAGGTGTTCTGGGAAAGCTGCATAATAGTGTTCCACCTAAATGCCATTCTAATCTCTAACACCTCCTCTTAAGTCTGCTGTGATACGTGTTACTCCTGGTACAGCTGGCTGCACCATACCTGTTCCAGTGTGGTGAAACCTGAAAACTTGGATGTCAAACTTTCATTTGACCAAAAGATAGAAATCTAAACTGATAGGACAAAGAGGCAACAGGTAAAAATTGCAACTCACCAATCAGTGCACAGACTAGTAGATTGGTATCAACCTGTTAGAAATGCAGATGTGTGGGTCTCACCCCATTCTAGCTGAATCAGGAGTTGATTAATGTCAGGACCCTCAGAGATGCACTGAAGTGAGGAATGTTTCACATCATGTGTTTCATTTTCATTTTAGAAATTCCTATGTTGGGGTGATGGACCTCATTGCTTCAACCAATTTAATAAAAATGGTATAGTGAGTGAGCAGATAAAGTCCTGAGTGAATGTGTACTGTTGACATTAGTACAGCCATGTCAAGGACACAATGCCTCAGACCCCTGTGGATAGCAAGGCCTTCCTGTGGTTCTACAGATGTTTGCAGTGTATATTGACCACAGTTTCCTCCTCCTAGATCACAGCAATGAGACTGCTCCTCCACAGCTACGTATAACAGATGCACCGAGTTTCTGGGGTGCTGGGGAAGCTCACTGTCAGAACAAATTGCCCACTCAGCCCCAGCTTTTCTCTTGTGTGTTTGTCCTTTCTTCATTTCCTGTCAGGTCAGTCTCAAAGGCGTGCAGTCACGGCATTGTATGTCTCCTAATTCTAGTTATTGATTGTAATCTTTGCCCATGGCTTAGTGAGAACAAAGACCAGTCCATCACTGTTACCATAGCCAACCCAAGTCTTGCTCAGCTGTATCCTAGCTCAAGAGACATGGTACTAGCAAGGAAAAGAAAGATGTTCCTCCATGGAACTGACATTGTAGAGACCACTCCACACACTGTAAATATGTAGTATACAACAGACTTTATTTTCTGTTTAGGAAAACACCTATAGGGCATGGGATTGCTGTATTCTATAATTCTTAGTTGAGTAAGTCAATGTCAAAACTCAAAGATGAAAAGAAAAGGGCTAGAATCATTTTATTACTACTAATGTTGTAACTCTTACAGACCTTAGGAATTATGGGAACTGCTTCATTTTGAAACTTATAAATAAATAAAACACAGGTGTAACATTTTTCAGTCATTCTGCCACTCAAAGTTATTTTTTCAGAGTCCATCACTGAATGAAAAAATTTAGGAAATTAGGCATCAATAAATTTGAGCCTGAATTTGTAAAACCTCAGATATTAAAATTTCAGAAAAGACTAAGAGCTAAGTTATACTCAGGTACTCTCACTATTCTTACAAATAAATAAAGGACTTATAGGGTCATTTGACATACAAAAATTTTGACTTTACAAAGACATCATAAGCAAGGCAACAACAATCACATTGTTTTTCCTATTTTGAAGCTGGTTCTTTAAAAACAACACACCGGGCATGGTGGTGTATATCTTTAATCCTATCACTCAGGAGACAGGTAAGTGGATCGCTGTGAGTTTGAGGCCTGGTTACATAGCAAGTTTCAGGACAGCCAGGGATACACAGAGAAACCCTGGCTCAAAAATCAAAACAAACCAACAAAAACATAACACATACATACATTTTATAGATATGTCTTAAACTCAAATATGCCTCACCAAATCTGTCTAATAAGTTGATGAGTTTTGGTAGGTTTTTCTCTTTTAGTAAGAATGATCTTAGTTTGAAGATTAGTTGATAACGCCCATTCTAGGTTCAAGTTCAGGTGTCACCATTATGGCCTTAAACTGATCCTAAAGTTTTGCAGGTGTAAAACATGTCTCAACATAGTCATTAGTTTAGCAGAAGAACCCTCTCTCACCCCAAGTTTTGCTTCGTTTTATTTTCCTCAGCTCCCTTGAAGAGAAGAAATAGACAACAGATGAAGATGAAGTTTTAACCATTAGGAACTCCCAGAAAGCTTATTATTATATACAACAAAACTCTCACATCACATTTCCTTGATGGGTGATGAGAATACACGAAGTCCACACTTCTTTTTCCTCAATTTCTGAGAACATGGGTGCACTGAAGGAAGAAAAAATTCAGAAGGGTTTGTTCTCCTGTCCTTAATTATGGCTATGTGTAATTGGGAAAGCAATTTCCTAAACAGAACTTGAATAAGCCTTGAATAACAGGTTTGTGTAACCCAGGCCCTTCTCAAGCCTGACTTGGGGCTTGGCTGTTTTTCTCAGCTGCAGCAGAGTGATGCCTTTTCTGAGACTCATCTGTACGTTTGCTTTTGGAAAGTGAACTTGGTGTTTTGGGGAATCAAATCCAAAACTTTTGAAACCATTTAATCCCCTTTTCACCCAACAAAGTAGAATACATTAGAATGAAAACAATGGTTTTCTTTTCAAAGCACCGCAGGCCAGTCTTCAGTATTTTTCCTACTTTGCTTCCCTCTAGTGTCTCAAAGTGAAATGTGCATGGAAATTTTACACACGGACATGCCCTGCTCAATGAATTTGTTCATCAGAAAGAAGTGGTGCAGAGTCCTCTTGTCCTTTTAAAGATTCAAACGCCCTCTGTCTCCCTAAACTACCAATAGCACCTCTTCCTGGAAATACTTGGTTCTATTTTTTTTTTTTATTTAAACTGAATAATACTAGAGATCATAAAAGTGTGCAGATTTCAAGCTCAACTTGTATTTTAAAGGTGAATAATTTACTATAATGGAGTGTTGACTTCATTATGCTATAATACAACATTTTTAAAGGAAGGGAGAAATCTATCAACATTTAGATTTCATGTGTATTACACTCTACTCTTAGAGACAGCATCTTGCCTCTTTCTGGTAATGTTTTTACATCTGTTTTTGTTTGTATGTTTGTTTTTAGTCTTGTAAAAGAAAACATTCAAAGTTTGTCCCACAGCAGGAACTGTTACTGAGTAAGTATTGCTACTTGGTTAATGGTCTAAATGAGACTCACTGTGCTTTGTGGTCACTGTGGGCTGATGCTTTGGAACTGTGATTCAGAACCACTCAAAGTCCCCTTTGTTTGAAGGCAGGGAATACATCACCAAACACATTTCCAAGATTTGATATCTCACCTTTCAGGTTGGGTGGCTCTCCCTAGTGACAGGTGCATTAATCAAAGAATCTAGGTGTGATTGATTGCCAGTAAGTGACACTCTGTCTTTTTCTCAAACAAGAAGATGCACTGTATCTTGAATTGTTTGTGCTCACAGCAATACCACAAGACACTATGTATGCCACATCTTTGCCTGTTCTCCATCAGGGAGTAACCTAGATGACAACCGAAAAGCGTCATTCTGATTTTAGTCAATTCTCTAATGTTTTTATTTTTAGGGATTAAAGGTTATTTTTCCTTTTTAAGAAACAATACATATTATTTTATTAATTCTTGGGGAATTTCTTACATGTGTGAAATATATTATGAGCATATTCACCCTTCACTATCTATCTGTCTACCTCTTATATCCTTTTGAGGTATAAGGGAGAATTGTTAGGCTGTAATTAATAGCCCTGGTATTAAGAAGAGAAGAGGTTCTGGCCTGCAGAGACACATGCAGGCAGAATACTGTATACATAATAAATAAATAAATAAATAAATAAATACATCTTAAAAAAAGAAGAGAAGAGGTAAGGTGGAGATGAAGCAAGCTTGGGTGAGATGCTGTTTTTGGCATTGTTTTAGAGACACTTGGCAGTAATCTTCAAAAGAGGGTGTGTTTATCTTTCTTGGCATGGTTTTTGTTTACTTGTCTCAGAGCCCCACCTTTTACTTGGAGTAGTATTTTCTTCAATATGCTAGGCAACTGTGCTGAAACTTTCCAGAGCACTCAACTCTCCAGTAAATTAGAAACAAATTAAATTTGGTTGTTTGTTCCATCCAGTAGAAAAATAATATCCAGATGATTGTAATTCAGTGTCCAGATGATTGTATTGCAATTCAGTGTTGCTTGATATACTGAGGCAAGCACTAAGAAATTTGAGTGCTTCAAAGTTGTGATAACTCAATATATATAAAACTATAAGCCCCAAGGCTATTGGTTGCTCTGCATAACTTGATGGTAAAGCCCTGTTGCTGAGGACAACACTTACTTGTCCTCAAACATGGAGAAGTCAAGCTGGTGCCCAACTAGAAACTTCATCTCACAGTACTAGAAGGTACTCCATACACTACTGGAGGGAAAGGTACTCATCAATGTCACCCATCTACAAACCCTGTGGTCTACAAGAGTGATCTGCTGCCAAATACACCGGTGCAATAGTGGCACAAGCATAGGAGTAACCAACCACCTTTAGACTGAATTTAAGGCCCACTCCATGAGATGCGTCTCATACCTGGTACTGCTAAAGTGGCCAAGAACTTGTGACTATATAGGTCACGGGCCTAGGGAGAAAATTATTACTGTTATTCTTCAAAAGAAGCATAACAATAAAATGACTCCTAATGTCACACTGCTCTACCCATAGATCAGTGCATCATTCAACGTGCAGCAGATAGCTTCTTTTTTGCAAGAGATGGAAACTATTATAGAGATCCACAATTGGACACCATGCAGAGGGTCAGAAACTTTGGAGCACTCAGGTGTAAATGGGATGTCTGCATCAAACCCCTCCCCTCAAGGCTCAGCGATCCATGTGGAAGAGAAGGCAAAAAGATTTCAAGAGCCAGAGGTGGTTATGGGTAGCACTATCTCCAAGACACAACTGGACTGATGCACTTATGAACTCACAGAAACTGTGGTACCATACATAGCACATTGCACAAGTTCACATCAGATAGGGTCCCAGCACTGAGAAGGGAAAGTAGACATAAGGTCCCACCCCTAACCAAGAAGCTCTTTGCAATTGATACCTGCTGGCAAAGGGAAAAATCAGTTTTCTCCAATGAAGTGTGATTGGATATATCAACCATAATCCAGGGCAGGCCTCCAAGTCCAGGAGTAGTTAGCTAACACAAAACATTCTCCATGGTTTGTTTGTATTTTTTTCTGGGCTTTTAATTTCATTTTAGCATTTTTTGTTTTATTTGTTTTTTTGGTTTTGGTTTGGTTTGGTTGTCTTTTTGGGAAAGAGAGAGAACATAAAATTGAGTGGATAGGGAGGTGGGGAGAATTTGGGAGGAGTTTGGGAAGAGGAAAATGTGATGAAATGTATTATATGAAAAAAATTTTAAATAAAAAGTTTTTTAAAAACCATAAATTACCAATGAACATTTTATTTTACTGAAAGTGTTATTCTACCTTTATTAGTCATTACTAGCAACTTTACCTTTCAATAAAAATCATAACTACTGAAGTTATTTGTATTTGAAGATCTACATTTTAAGATAGAAATTTGTGAAGGGCTAATTGCTAGTGTAAAAACATAGTGGCCAGATGGATGGGTGATAGGGATAGATTGACATGAATGTCTCCTCAAGCAAGAACTCTCTGGGACTGAAGGCTTCATGAGGACAGGGATCTTTGATTCGTGCACTTATGCCTCTGTCTACAAAGTGCCTGACGTATTGTTAAAATAAAACTGTAAGATTGTTTGTTACTTTTTTTCTTTCTATGTGTGAATTTTCTTTTTCAGCTAATTTCTTCACACAAAATAGAGTGATTTTGCTGCCTTTTGAAGAACAGTTGGGTTCTGCAGACTAATACATGCTTGAAAGAGGAAACATTCTTCAGAACTCTGACATGCTTGGCTTCCTGTTCCCATTATCTTTCTCATAGTTTTCAGTGAAATTATTTAGGAAACTATTCCCCTATTTAATGACTAAATGAGATCATAAATGTATCTAATATTAAATGTTTTAGTATCCAAATAAAAGGATTCTCCATATGCAGTGTTGAAAAGCAGGAAAGGCTCATTATGTTCCATTATTATTATTGTTATGAATACTATTACAGTGTGTCGGGAGGATGTTCATGTGCTACAACACACATATGGGGCCAGATGACAGTCTTGTGGAGTAGGTTCTTTCTTTTCCTGGGCTCCAGGGATTGAGCTCAGGTCATCAGGCTTGGGTGGCAAATACCTTTAACATCTCTCTGGCACTAGATTTTATTGTTGCTAAAATTTTCAGTTGATTAATATCTTTCATATTCTATGACCTATAACCATCAATAAATTTCATCAGCCCCCAAATTAAAGTTGTATTTCATAACCAAATTAAGCTTTTGAGAAATAATTTCTCAAGGGCTTTCCATAACTGAAGGGTGTCTGTGCAGAGTGTTCATGGTATTTAACCTGTCAGTGGCTATGAATGGCACCCAATTTCATCTCCCTTCATGAGTAATTGCAGTGCCATTGGCCCAGAGCCAGCATTAGAGCTTCAAAAATGAGTAGAGATATTTTATTTCATATCCAAAACCTATGTGTTACAATTACAACATTGTTATGAACACAGATAAATTACAATGAGGTACTGTAACTAAAACAACAGCAAATACCACAACAATGGGTATGTAGAAATTGATAATTCTCAACCCTATATTAATACTTCTCCCTTCCTGTCTGTGCTTGAATGGGGTTCCTGGGAATTGAGCTTAGAGCCCTGAACAGTGGTAGGCAAGTGCACTGAGCTATACACCATGCCCCCTTTTCTACTTTATATTTTAAGACAGGGTGTTGCTAAGTTATCCAGGCTAGATGTAAATTTGTTCTGTAGCTCGGGCAGGCTGTAAATCTGTGATCCTGCCTGGTGAGAGAGGAGACAAAATCCCCAGTTTCATTTTCCATTTTCTATTGAAGTTAGTTGTGACCAACAGACTAAATTCTGGCTAACAAGAAGGAAGTGAAAAGTTTGGGGTTGGAAGCCTAGTGAAGTCTTTTTAGCAAAGGAAACTTGCTGTCTTGAACGTGGATGTAATGGTTGGTGCTCCAGAAGCAAACTTGGAGGAATAGAATCCCAGAACTCTGGGCCTTTGAGGATGGAGTGGGTGCACAAAGATGGCAGGACACTATGACAGGAGCAGCCAGGACACTGATGACTCACCAGACTCATGATTGACACTCCCTTGACTTGGATGTAGAAATCTGTTTCTGCCTTAAGTTTTTGATACGTCCCCTCTGTTACTTCAGTCTAATGTGATTCCAGATGATGCCAAAGGTGCTTTTTGTTTTTGAAAGAAGGATGCTCGGGAAATTATCAGAGAGGAAAGTCTTGAATGATTGTTTTAAAACAGTGGTTCTTGTTAGGTGTGCTGGCACATAACTTTACTCCCAGTGCAGAGGCAGAGGCAGAGGCAGAGGCAGAGGCAGAGGCAGAGGCAGAGGCAGAGGCAGAGGCAGAGGCAGAGGCAGAGGCAGAGGCAGAGGCAGAGGCAGAGGCAGATAGATCTCCGTGAGTTTGAGGCTGGCCTGGTACAGAGCGATATCCAGAGAAACCCTGTCTTGAAAACAAAACCAAAAAGAAGCAGTCGTTCTCAATCTTCCTAATGCTGCAACCCTTTAATACAGTTCCTTATGTTGTGGTGACCTCCCACCATAAAATTATTTCATTTCTACTTCATAACTGTAGTTTTGCTACTTTTATGGATTATAATGTAAATATGTTTTTAACATAGAGTTTTGCTAGAGGGGTCACGACCCACAGGTTGATACCCACTGTTTAAAGGAGTCCCAGGAGGAGCTGTCCTAGTTATAGGAAATAAGGAATCCATGGGATTGTTTATTGCTACCACATGCTTCATTAAATGATTTTTGGTTTTGAAATAATTTCATACTTAAAAATTGACACCAATAGTATTAAGAACATATCTTTACCCTTCCACTGGATCCAACTATTACCACCATTTTACTCTATTTCTCTGACAGTTTGTTTTCCTCCATCACGCAGTAGCCATTATATGAATATGAAGCTGTGCACATCACAGTCATTTTTCCTATACCAGTCGTGCCCTAGACATTTCCTAAGAAAGAAATACTCTCTTTCATAATAAGAATTCGGTCCACAATTAAGTGGCGGTAACACGGAGGCACTGGTGTTTCAGAGCTACTGTCCTTCGCAGGTCTCACCTCCTTACTTTGCTGCATTTTTCCCTCCCATGTAGGACATGGCCTGTGCTCAGATATTTCCATAACCTTCAATAATTATCTTCTGTTTCAATGACATTTTGAACATATCATTGTCCTCTTTTTTACTCGAATATTCCTCTTTGGTCTTCTGTTTTCTCTTGGATGGAGTCAAGTACACATTCTACACCAGCCCCTTCTCCGGTGACATCGTGTCCTTCTCAAGGTATCCCATGTGGAGTCAGACAAAGGCCATTGCTCCTTACTGCTGATCTTAATAAGGTAGTGAAAGTGTTGTTTAGTTTTCACCCTGTGTAATTGCTTTGTTTTTAACTTGAAATTAATTAGCAACATGTGTGGTAAGACCCTTTAAGTCCATGCCAAGTTTCTGGTCTTCATCAAAATCTCTTTTTGGATCTAGCATCTGTTGATGTTTCTTGTCTGATCCAATCTTCCTTTTAATACTATGATAGTGTAAAATGATTTTTCAATCTCTTTCACCCCTGACATTTACTTGCCAGCACTCAGCTATTTACCTTAAGCAAGAGAGTTCCATCCCTCCCCTCCCCTCCCCTCCCCTCCCCTCCCCTCCCCTCCCCTCCCCTCCCCTCCCCACTTCCCTCTAGTTGCAATGCATTCCTTTTTTTTTTTTTTAGCCATATTTGTGTGATCCATCTTCCACAGCAAGGCTCTGGCTTTCAACTATACAAACTCACTAATTCACTGCTCAACCCTAAAACATATCTGAATTGTTTCACAATCATGTCACGTGTACCACTACAATAAGTAAATCTATTTTATATATGTAAATTGTAAAAATAACAAATTTATAATAAGTAAATCTATTTTAAAAGGCATTTTGGGAGCTGGAGGGATGGCTCAGTGATTAAGAGCACTTGCTACTCTTACCATAAGTTTGGATCTAGGCTTCTACGTCAGACCATCGACAAATCTCTGTAACTCCAGCTCCAAGGGATCCAATGGCCTCTTTTAGCCTCCATGGGTACCTACACACATATGTGTGCATATGCATACACAGAACCGCACACAATTAAAATACGATAAAAATAAATTACTTGTTTTTAGTTGTATACCCACCTCTCTCATTCCATAAATATTGTTTTAAGAACAAAACAAGTTTCAAAGTTATCAGTGTGCACTCCTGTCTATTCTATTGACCTAAGACTATAAACTTAACTTGAGAATGACTAGAAATGTTTTTCACTCCAAAATCCAGGTTTCTTATATTTGGAACATTAATATTGCTGAGTGTAAATCTTAAGTGACTGATACGTGTGTGTATATGTTTACATGAGAGTGCGGATGCAAGTGTGCATGTCTACATGTATGCATGCATATGTGTAATAGCTATTGGTAAGTAAAAATATTTGTTTAAAATGGACTTACTATTGTTTTTTAACACTCAGCAAAACAGTGAGTTCTATCATATTGCTAAGTGTAAAAAACAGTCTGGGAAGGCTACATGTTGAGTGATTCCAACTTTTGGGAAGAGGTAGAATTACAGGAACAGTAATTATAGGAACGGCAAGATAAATCTGTAGTTTCTAAGGCTTGGGAAAGGGGGCTTAGGGGATGAATAGGCAGAGCAGGATTCTCAGGGCAGTGAAGAATTCTGTATGGCCCTGCATGCCTGAAATGCATCTATAAGAAATGTATATGTAATAATCACCACAAAAGAGTAAAACTCTGGATTAAATCACACAGTACCAGCAATTATAAAATCAAAAGATTATTTGGGGGAGAGACATGAGAAGCTAATATCTATTCATTTAATTTTTTCTGCCACGATACCAAGAAGCTACATAAAAATTCTCCGAGGGGTTGTGGTGTGTTCCAGGCTCTGTTGTATTTAGGTAAACCTGGAGACAGAGATAAAGGTGTGGTGCTCAGACATCCTGGCTGAGTATCTCAGGCTTGTTTTCCAAATGAACATGAAGAGCAGTGGGAGATTCTGTCCCCAGCTCAGACCCAGACTTTTCAGGCTCACTGCCTGTGTCAGCTTGTTCGACTAGACCTGGAACACAAGCCCTCTTTCTTTAGTACCTCTCTCTCCACACCCACCACCCACCATTTCACTAGCTCCCTTTTCAACGCACTTTCCATTTTTCATCTCAGCCACTACTCTCCTTCAGAGTAGTGTCATCTCTTGCCTAAGATGTGGATCCACCCCCCGAAACATTCTCACCAAGGTTGGATTTCTGTAACCAGGGTAGTCTTTTGTAAAGAAAAATAAAAGGCTTTAGGTGAAGCAAAACATAAACACAGTAAAATGGTCATGCTTTAATTATGTAGCTCAGTTCAAATTTATGTTTTTATACACTATAATCACTATTTAAATCACACAGATGTAGTGAAGCCTCTGATAACCCAGAAACCTCCTGTGTGGTCCTGTTGCAACATCCTGACTTTGGCCAATGGGAAGGGAAAGTGCCCGATAAACAATAAACGTAGGAAGCAGTGTCTCAATTTACCTTCTGTGGGAGGGAGGTCAATCACATTAACATACTATGCTAAGAAGGCCTGAGAAATGTCTGCTGTAGCGAGGCAGCCATGGGCTCATTCACAATTCTGTTATCATAGAAGAAAGGGAAAATAAATTGTGATGGAAGCCTAGTAACTTCTGCTACAATATTATCATCATCATCATATTTTTCTAACTCATAAAATTTTATCTCACAATATATTTAGCACTTTACATTTTTTCAATAAAGTTAATAATCGCCCACTCCACGTCCTATATGCTTTTTCTTAGATGTATTTCTTGGAGTTTCATATTCTAAGCACTATCTTTATTTAATTTTCTGTGTCGTCTATGTTATCGTTCAGACTCACTCCTTGGAATCCTGGCCAATAAGCAGATAATACGCTGGCCTGCCCAGTGCCCTGCTGTCATCTTATTTAAAGCCCACTTTAAGAGGAAACTCTTCCTCCTCCCCTCCCTTTTTCTTTACTCCCAGGAGGTGTGCACCCCCTCCTTTCTCCTTCCCTCCATTCTTTCTTCCCTCTCCCCCAAATAAACTTTCCATGTGGACATGTGTCTGCATGGTGTGAGTGGCTTTCCACCACTCCAGGCCAAAGCCCCCACCCCCACCCCCGTGCCTGCATGGCTGGTGTGTCTCCCTCCCTCACCGTGGCACCTTGACCCAACCAGCTGAGGTCTCCTGTGCACCGTATCGTAACAGTCTATAGAGGGCAATGCAAATTGATTTAGTATGTTTCTTTTATGTATTTATTTATTCTTCTAAACTAACACCATTGCTTGGTATATTTGTGGGTGGTGCCTACATAATCTGTGTAACACAAAACACACAAAACTAGATTTGTCAAAAGTAAATTGTAACCAGCGTGGTTTTTATGCTGGTGGGAATGTGCACTCAAGCGTGTTTTGGGTAGTAGTTCCTTTGTGCTTGCCTCTCAGCTGTGACGTCTAAGGTGTGATCCCCCTGCCATCTTGTCTGTTCCTCCCTGTCACCATCTGACGGACAGACTCTTCAGAGACAAGTTTCCTCTTCTGTCTTATGCAGGCCCCGTGGTGTGTAGCTGATCTTTACCTATGAGCCCTTCTCTCTTGAGCATCCTCAGGAGATAGAATCGATGATTAGAGGGTAAAGCTGAGAGGCCGGTCTTCAAAGGCTCTGCATTGGAGTGGGCTGGAGAGTGAGAAGGGCTGTAGACCATTGCTCACCACTACCTTTGCTCCAGCACACAATCAGAAATGATCACAGTGTCCCTGTGCTAATGTCCCAAAGGGTTTCTATAACTGCTTTCTCCTCTATCTTTCTTGTTTTTCAGCTGGTCATTATGGCTTAGAGGAAGTGGCTGATTTATTTCATTTGCCTCTCCCCATGGATGGCCCACTCCGTCTTCCTTGTTACAACCTCAAAATAACAACCATCAAAAAAAAAAAAATTCTTTCAGTGCTCCACCTGTTCCATTCTGGCTTCCAGGAGGGTCATACACGGTTCACAAATGATTCACAGACCATGAGAGCTGACTCCCGTTGAGAGTCAACAAGGCCCAGGATGGTAGCACAATTTATTTCTGCAGGCTCCGTGATTCATTCACCCGGCATGGGACTCCTCTGTGATGTCAGCAGGGCAGCAGATTGCACAAATAAGCAGACCACATGTCACGACCGACAGGGAGTACCTTCTTCAGCTTGAATCTAGTAGGAATAAAGCTAAAAGATGAGGTTGGAACCAAGTTCTTCCTCCCAAGCCCTTGCTTTTTCCAGTGACTGCTATGGCCTGCAGAAGGACAGTGGTATTTCTGGTATTCCACAGAGGGAAGCTTGTGAGGAAAGAGGAAAACAGGGGATATCCATGTAAAGTACCCAGTGTTACACCCATGCCTTACCTGGGTTAGTGTACAATCACTTGCCACTGTGATTTTTTTTTTTTTTAAATATCTTACAGGTATCAGTAGCAGGGGAAGTCTATAAAGATTTCAACATAAATACGGATTTCGGGGTAAGTACAATTTAATAGTAATTTCCTTTCCAGAAACTCTAGATAATCCTGTGCCTCTGGCTGAGGAACTTGTTCTCTGTGCCACACCTCATGGGGAAGACTCGGCTGACAAATTCCTTCCTCCACACAAATCCCCAAAGAATGCTGTTGAGAGTGTGTTTGCTGGGCCCTGTCAAGTTACTCTGTGGAGGGTGGGTCAGCAGCACACAGGGCAGGCCGCATACCTTTCTGGGGAGACCCAGGAAACTGCCCTGCAAAGCAAAGGGCAAAAGAACTTGGGAACCTCAGGTGTTCACTGGAGTTCGGAATTTGCCTCTCTCTCTCTCTCTCTCTCTCTCTCTCTCTCTCTCTCTCTCTCTCTCTCTCTCTCTCTCTCTCTCTCTGTGTAAGTGGCAGTTGTTGGTCATTATTTTAAATTAAGTTCTTTTACCTTCAGAAAATGACCCCCTTGACCAGTCACCTATCTTTACTGATGCTCTTTTACTGTGATATCTTTAAATCCTCCCCTAATAATTTTACACATTTACAGGCATATGGAATGACATCTCAATGTGTCAACCATGTGTGATGATCAGATCAGGGTAATTGGTATAATTTATAACCTCAAATACTTACAATTTCTTTGTGTTGGGATCATTCCAAAATCATCTCTACTGTTTTGAAATATTGGTCTTGGTATTGAAACACTGTTAATTAAATGTGCCACCCACAGCTACCTCACTGTGCTGTGGAGCACTAGATGTTACTTTTCCCGTCTAACGTTGTCCCTGGGCCTGTTGACTTCCCTGTCTGACTCACCCTCTAACCCCATCTTTCCCAGTGCCTGGTAACTAGAATTCTGCTCTTGGATTTTGAAGCTGACATTTTAGTTTTCACACTTGATTGAGACCATGGCAATATTTGTCTTTCTGTGCCTGACTTGCTTCACTTAACAGGACTGACCAAATTTTTAACATTTTGTGATGGGCCTCTGCTCTTGACAAGTCACATTTATGTGAAATGTGATGGTACTCCTTCCTTTTGCTCTTAGGGTTACTCCTGCAAAAACTCACCATTTTTCAAGGTTCCGCTGAGAGGACAAAGACAAAGGCATGCATTAAGCACCTCTTTGGATTCCACAATCTTGTTTTATCACTATCAAGTATTATATTTATTATGAATTGCCTCACCCAAGGGACTTTTCACAGTTTTTTAACTATTGGAAATTATGAGAATTGGGGCCAACTGTAACCTCTTAAGATTGTGGTCAGGGTAGGACGCCTGACAGTTGACAGTCATTCCCATGGGTCCAGGGAACTGTTTACACTGACTGGTTAAGAGAAAACTCACCAATCGAAGCAGCCTGAGTTGTGTGAAGGAAAGTGCGCAGTTGCAGATGAACCAACCTCGGTTCAGGATCCTGGCGCAGGGCACAGGGAGGGCCTGTTTGGTCATGGCACCAATGCTATTTATTTACAGGGTGCAAGAAAACACAAGGTACAAGGGAACCCACTATAAGAGTTTTTATTAGGGGACAGAAAGGGTGGAGGTGGGTAGACCTACCGGTAAGAAAGAGAGAGAGAGGTGCGCGGGTAGAGCCTGCTTTTATAGGTCACCTCGCGCATGTGTATATGGGCTCACGTAAGTATGCCACGCATGCGCATAGATTACGTGATCACGCTTTGTGCAGATTACGTAGGATGTAAGGCCCTGGAGTGACTATGCATTTTGCTTGACTGCTGACACAGCGCATACACAGTCGTGTGACTCCAGAAGTGGCTAGGAATAATAACATAGATTACACCCATTTCTGTAAGTCAATGGGTCAGTAGTGGTGGCCTACATTCACACTCAGAATGTATGAAGAATAATAATTGATTCTGTAACGTGGACACATCAACTTAAAAACTCCCCTGCCTCCCCGGCTCATGGCTTGCCATTCAGACTTGGATGGCTCTTTCTTTTAATGATGGAGTCTAGTTACAGTACTTGTCAAAAGCTCACAAAGAAAACATTAACGGATGAAGAAGCATGCATTGAACATCTCTTTATTCCTCTGTACACACTTTCATCTAGTTGATGGTCAGGATTCTGGGAAGACAAGTCGAATGAAAACTTGTTTAATACGTTTAATAAAATGATTATTAAGTAGACACAATGGAAGACAAAATGGAACTCAAAGGTGAAAACATTAAAGTGTATCAAAACAAGTGGGTGGGTGCCCATGTAATCAATATTGGGGTGCTTCCTATAAGCAACAGACATTTGGCTGTGGATGGGAGGGAATTCAACCTATTTTTTGTGGGGCCCTGCTCTGGCTCTCAGTAGCTTTGGACATGGTCTGAGCCACCAAACTTCACCAAGCATCCCACAGTAGAGAAGAAGCATGGAGTCCATTGACTTCGCTTAGCAGGGCCCATGGTTGTGGTTACAGGTGCCTTGAGATTCATGCCCTTGCATAACAGAGATCAAACATGTACACTCCCCAGCCTTTCTCCGCAGGCTTGGCCATGGGTGTGTGAAGTCAAGACTCACTCCCTGTTTCTGTGTTGCAGAATGATAGTTAGGCTGGATAGACCAGTCAGGTGATGTGGCTATGTCAGAGGGGGAGCAAGGGCCAAAGACTGGTGAGAATGTGAGGACTGACTTTTCAACGCAGAGACTATGGAGGCTTGACTGAAAAGACTTCTCCCAGGCATTGTGGAGCACTGTGTGATAGGAAGCAGAACAGTGTGAGCAGCCGTAGAAATGCTGAGAAGCGGCGAGCTCCTCCCTTGGCCATTTGCCTGATGTGAAACTCTAGCTACATTTCTAAGGTCTCTGGATCTCAGGGTTTTGTTTCATTCCTGTGAGTTGAAAATGACGATAGTATTTTTGCAGTGTTGATATGAGATGCCATGAATCTGTAATCTTAGCACCGGGGAGGATGAGGCAGGAGGACAGCCAATTTGAGGCCAGCCTGGACTACCTAGGGAAACACTGCCAAAGAAAAAGAAGAAAGGAAAATAGGAAGGAAGAAAGGAGGGAGGGAGGAAAGAAGGAAAGGAAGAAGGGTTAGAGGGAGTGGGAAGGAGGGAAAAGGGAGGGAGAGAGAAAAGGAGGGAGAGAGTGCTGTGGGTATTGCTCTGTATAAGTAAAATGCTGATTGGCCAGTGGCCAGGCAGGAAGTATAGGTGGGACAAGCAAAGAAGAGAATTCTGGGAAGCAGAAGGCTGAGGAAGGGAGACACTGCCAGCCGCCGCCATGACAAGCAGCATGTGAAGATGCCAGTAAGGCACGAGCCACGTGGAAAGGTATAGATTTATGGAAATGGATTAATTTAAGATGTAAGAACTAGATAGCTAGAAGCCTGAGCCATTAGGCCAAAAAGTTTAAATAATATAAGCGTCTGTGTGTTTATTTTATAAGTGGGCTGTCGGACTGCCGGGGCTTGGCGGTACCCGGAGAGAAAACTCCAGCTACAAGAGAGGGAATGGAGGGAGGGAGGAGGGAAAGGAGGGAAGAGAATTAAGAAAGAAAAAGAAAGTTGAGAGGGTGAAATCAGATAAGGCATGAACGGCTAGAAGCTTGCTGACATAGTACATGGTCCAGATGTGCCCCACAACTTTGAATGGATGGCGATATCACTTCCACACAAGCTAAGTTAGTGAATCTTATTCTAGTCTCCCGGACCACTCAGAAGCTCATTATTACTGTTTATAAAATGAAACATTTGCTCAATCCTATGCTCCTTTTCTGCTTTAACATTCTCCTTGCACAAGAAGGGAGAGAAGCAGGAGACAGTCTTTCAACAGGACTGGTCTGCAGAGACCAGCGGCTGGCTAAGTATCGGCAGCTCCAGCTGTGGCAGGGTGTTTGGCCATACCCACTCTTCCATGTTGCCCACTGCAGCTTCACAGTGCAGTGGCAGAGCTGAGGTGTTTGCATACAGCCAGCATAGCCCCAAACAAAGTATTTCCTATCTAGCCTTTAGGAAAAAGATTTCAGGTCTCTGGCTGAGTTGCCATGAAGGGGCAACACGTTTATTATCTGATGCTGTCACATCTATACTGGAAATCAAGTGTGTCACGTTTTATTTCTAATGTTAGCTTTGAAGGCTTCTTCAGTTGTTGGGAGGAATTTCCCCTGATGGGGAGGAAATATTCTGAAAGATTTTTTTTTTAAAAAAATAACTCATATTTTAAACTGATGAGGGTTTTGGAATCTTAAGTTGTTAGGTCATTTATGTAATGCTTGTATATAGATATGTGTAGCTGAGTCATGTTTTAGCCTGCCTTCACCTCCTCTATATCGGGTATTAGTAGTAGAACTGATGAAAGTTAAGTTTTGTTTTTATGAAAGACACAGGAATATAAGCCTATATAACCTTCCCAGATAAAATGATTCTTAAGTAGACACAAGAGAAGACGAAATGGAACTCAAAGGTGAAGACATTAAAGTGTAGCAAAACTTTAAAAAAGCACAGGATACACAAAATAAAAAAGCAATTGGGACGGGGGAGATAGTCAGCAGATAACTGATCACATGGTAGAATTAGATCTCTGAAGTCCACGTCAAACTCCGGATGTGATGGTTCATAACCACAATCCCAGCACTCCTCTGGTGAGTGGGGAGCCACAGACAGGAGGTGGCCTGGAACCTTCCGGGCTGGCTAGTGTGGAGCATAAGCTGCAGCAGTAGAAACCCCTCTGCCTCAGTAAGCCAGAAGGTGAGAACTCACAAAGTTGTCTCTGATTTCCACAGGCACATGGAGGCAAGTGTGTGCCTGCACACACACATACACACACACACTCACATACACACACATACATACATATACACACACACATAACCACTCCCACATACACACATACATACACACATGCACACACACATATACACACACACACTCACATATACACACATACTTACATACATACATACACACACACACATAACCACCCCTCCACATACACACATAGATACACACACACACACACACACACTTACATACATACATATACACACACACACATAACCACTCCCACATACACACATACACACACACACATGCACACACACATATACACACACACACTCATATATACACACATACTTACATACATACATACACACACATAACCACCCCTCCACATACACACATAGATACACACACACACACACACACACACACACACACTAACACTAAAACTCTCAAACTATTGAATCCAACTATTTTCAATAGCCTTTAGTTATAACTACTCCAGTAAGAATAGTTATACTCTTGGTTGGAAGAAATGGTGTAAAATTAAAATGATGACATGGTATGCTTATGTAAAAACTTCTAAAGACCAACATTTTCTAGGGACACAATTAGAGAATTTAATTAATCACAGATTTGTTATGGTAAAGGATGACTCACTATTTTACAATAATACTTGGGAGATTTGAAAGTTCCAGAACTATCTGGAAGTAGAAAACAAAATCAGGTTCATTCATTTGATCATATAAAGCACAGGGGCTGGGGGACACTTTGGAGGTGGATTGTGAGGGGATTGTGAACAAAGAAGCAAGCAGGCAGGAGAGGGGTAGGTGTGGGGAATGGAGGGCTCTCACTGAGTGTGTGGGCAGGGAGCCAGGTCACAGTGTTGGGTCACTCAGGTGGCTTGAAAGAATGAGTGTGAAGTAAAGGAAAATTGCCACAGAAATAGCGTGAGAGAAGAGGACTGTGCGAACCATGTTTCCCTAGTCAGCCAGGTCCTGGGACTTCAGTTTCCTTCCTAGTGGCTTCTGGGCTTTTTCCTCATTTGTCCTAGGTAATACTAATGCATTCGAACAATAAACTGTCTCTGAGACCTGGCTAGGGTGGGCTTGAGAAGGACTCAAGAAAAATAAACTCAGATCCACGTTCAAGTTGCTTACATCCTCATAGCAAAGACAGGTACAGAGAGCACTCTGTGTGTGTGTGTGTGTGTGTGTGTGTCTGTGTGTGTCTGTGTGTCTGTGAGAGAGAGAGAGAGAGAGAGAGAGAGAGAGAGAGAGAGAGAGAGAGAGAGAGAGAGACTGGTAGATATGTGTCATGAATGTGTTAAGGATGTATAATAGAAATTATATATATATATATGTATATATATATATAAATGGAAGTATGTACATGTATGTGCTTATGTAATATATGCAATTTATCATAGTTTAGGTAGTATGTTTCTCCAAGATTCCCAAACTACACTCCTAGTCTCTTACATGGTTTTAAATATAAAGTTTTAGATGTGACCATAATTACTCCATCTACTTTAAGTTAAAAGTCATAATAATGTGTTCTATTTTGTATTGATTTACTCACTCAAATTATTATGTGCATTTTGAACTTTTATTTACTAAATGAGATGTTTAGCCCTTTAACTTGTGAAAATTGATGAAGTTTTAGAGAGCTTGGAAATAGGTGCTGTAAGCTGAATATTGGACTCCTGAAAGATCTGAATTCCAGATCTGGTAAATGTGCTATTTTGATCAGCAGAAGAGAATTTGCAGATGTGATTAAATTAGTGAGAATGAGACAGGGCAATCATTCTGGACTGTCACGATAGGCCCAACCTTTTTTTTTTTTTTTTCTTCAGGTTTTTGGAGATAAGGTTTCTCTGTATATCCCTGGCTGTCCTGGATCTCACGCTGTATGGCTGGCCTCAAACTCACAGAGATCTACCTGCCTGTGCCTCCCAAGTGCTGGAATTAAAGTTGTCCACCATCACTGCTGGATGATAGGCCCAATCTTATCACAAGCATCCTCATAAGAAGGAGACAAGAGGACCACTGTCAGTGGTAAGAACTGTGTTAACAGAGCTAGAGGGTGAAATGAGATCTGGAAGAGATGTTGACAAATGGATGGAGATGATCTCCAGAAATGAGAAAAGGCAGAGGCAGGGTCACCTCCCCCCCCCCCCCCCCCCCGCTTGGTGCTTTCAGAATAATCTAATCCTGATAACATCTGAACCTGAATTTGATATGGCTAAAGCATAGGGTGCATGAGAAATAGCAGAGGCTGACTCTATGATAGAAGGAAAGGCCTTTAAAAGGCAGAAGACCAGCTTTATGCATTTCCCACTTTCCCTACTTCTATATTGGCTGAAATGTGGCTGGTCCAAGTAAAAAAAATGAATATTAAGTCTTCCACAATGTAGACTCCACCTTCTAAAAGCTCCCAAACCGCCAATATAGGATCACCAGTTGGGACCAAGCATTTAAAACAGAAACCAGTGGGGGACATTTTAGAGAATACTTCGAACATTTCTAGTCTAAATTGTCCTCTATTGCTAATTAGTGACTCGTGTGATGTCCTTGAACAAGACCCATGGGCCTCTAATGCTGGATGACCCGTAGACTCAAGTGGATCTCTAAGATTCCCAGCACCCACATGGTGATTCACAACCATCTGTAACTCCAGTTCCAGAGGATCTGATACCTCTTTCTGATTTCTGTGGGCACCTGGCTTATTTGTGGTGCACAGATGAACATGTGGGCAAAATACTCATAAAATAAAATGAATAAATATAATTTAAAAGTAAAAAAAATAATAATTAAAAAATGTTTTTGAAAAGTGAAAAATTAAGCCTAAACAGCACTGGTCTCAGACAGGGCAATAGACAGTGTGTGTGTGTGTGTGTGTGTCCGTCCATGTGTCTGTATACATGTTTACATGCATGTGTGTGGGCACGTGTGCATATGTGTGTGGACGCCTAAGGCTGACGTTGGGTCTCTTTCTCAAGTGTGTTTCACTTTAGTTTTCAAGACAGTGTCTCTCACGGCATGAGAGCTCATTACTTCAGCTAGACTGGCTGGACAAGCTCTCTAGGGACCTACCTGTCTCCTGTCTACCCTCAGTGCTGGAGTTACAGATGTATGCCTCTGCATCTGGGCTTTTCATAAGTGCTGGGGATCAGACTTCAGGTCCTCACACTTATATGACACAGACTTTGCCAGTTAAGCCATCTCGCCAGCCCTGACAGTATTGCTTTGTATTCATGCACTGTGAGTTCCAAGATGGTTTGTAACAGTCACCAAGCATTGATGATTGCTAAGAATGAGATAGTTTTTATCTGGCAAGGTCCCAGAAGGCCTGCTTGTATAGTAGAATGTGCCTGCATGACCATCAAGCTACCAGGTATCCCAACTGAGACTCCAGGTGGGTCTTGCGTGTATAAATCAGTAGCTCTTGACTTTAGAGTGAAACTGGGTGCTGAGAAGAACCTCAGAGAAGGAAGACACTTGGGACTCACGTATGGCCGCTCTGCTGTTACTATAAGACAGTCTTTACCTATGATGCTCGCCTTTACTGTAATGTAAAAGTCATATCTTTTTCTGTAATAAACTGTCGGTTCTAAGTATTATCATGTTGGGCTTTGTGGGTCTTCTCTGCAAAGGTGCTATTAGTGTGATTCCAAGAACTGAGGTTTCCAGAGCTTGACTTTGATCCTTACAACCTGAAAGAGTCCTGAGTGAGTCATCAGGGGATGGATTGAAAGTGGGAGTAGGCCAGGTAGCAATTGATTGAAGTAGTTCTCTCAAGACTGGAAAGTCTGAAAGAGGTAGCAATGGTAGTCAAGAAAAAGGGAGGTTCAACCAAATAGAGATGTAGAATTAACAGTGTGGTTCAGTGACCGACTAATTGGATGTGGTTAGAATATAAGGAGACTATGAGGAAGGAGGCAATGATGATGTGGATTTCAACATTGGACAATAAATATGGCTATGATAATTATTATTTGAGCAATATCTATAAAATACTAAAAAATACTTGTTTGAAGAAAGCAGTGAGGATCAAAGCTAATTTTATATTCTTCCAGATAGAGATAGAAAATTCTAACAAGAAAATCAGAATGTAATTTTTAGAAAGATATATTAAATATATACATATACATATACCAAGTGTTACTATGATCAAGAAGCACTACTGTGGTGTATATGGAATCCCCTGACCTCAAGAGGCTTAGCATGTAATTCCATTAGGTATTTGGTATTAGAGAAATTTGTGTAAAGTAGAAGAGCTTGATAGGAGTTGAGGAGAACCATAAAGAAAAAAATAAATTATGAAATAATGATCACAGCTTAAACATAAGATGGTAGTTATATAAATACTTTGCTACTCTGCGTTTTACAGCGGAAGGAAAAGCAGTTAATTCTTCTAGTCCTGATGCAGCTCTTTTCTCCACCCTGAAGTCAGGGTGGTTGAACCATATTTATAGACTAGCTCATGACTGTCTACAGAGGTCATGAGACTTGGCCATACACAGATACGCACAGACTCTGAGAGACTAGGACTTCAGGGACTGCCTTGGAAACATGTTTGGAATTTCCATGCCCCTGACCATGGTCCATATGTATTAACCAAATAATTAATGTTTACAAAACTTTAACTAAAGAAGTTATAAGTCAAAATTAGTGTCGTGTTGTACCTGAAGTAACTATGTTCTGTCTAAACAAATATTGCAAGGTTACTATGAACCTCGTCTAATGTTGATGTAACTGGGGTTTTGCTTTTAAAAATGCTGTACCCCTGAGGTTGGCACCAAGAGACTTTGAGGCATGAACATACTCTTGGTCACTGGTCAAAATGAAAGGACTCCTATACTCTTAATTGGTTTAATAATATACTCTTAACTGGCTTAATCAACATGGCTGTCTGTATCTTTCTCATGTGGATTTATTACTGGTAGACACAGGAATAGAAGGGGGAAATTAAAACTTTGAAGTAAGGTTTTTCAACTTCAGTAACAAAGAAAGAGAGACTAGCTACAGATCTCCCTTATCCAGTTATATCAGTTCCTCTTTCTGCCATTAACTGGACCAGCTCTGCCCTGGATCCCTCAAACCAGAGCTGTGTTCACTGTAGAGAAGATATCTGTTACTTGTTTTGAGCTTGAATAAGACACAGAAAGCAGCAGGAATTAAGGACTAAGTCTTCCTGGTTCCTGCTGATGTTGTCTCTACAACACAGGCTTAGAGTTTGTTCAAGGCAAAAACACCTTGATGTGCTCCATCCTGTTGGTAAAGAGATAGTCATTACAAACCACTATATCAAGAAGAACATGGGCTCAAGGGGTAAATGATTTGCTCACAGTGAATACTGAGTCCACAGGGAATTAAACCCAGGCTCCAATGTGTTGCTTTTTTTAAATTTTGTTTTGTTTTTTGTTTTTCTCTTTGCTCTTTGGGGGCCCACCACCCAGCTCCCAAATAAATACATAGACTTATTCTTACTTATGAATGTCCAGCCTAGCTTGGCTTGTTTCTAGACAGCTTTTCTTAAATTATCTCATCTACCTTTTGCCTCTGGGCTTTTACCTTTTTCTATTCTATATACTTCTCTTTCCTTCTTATTCCATGGCTGGCTGGCCCTTGGAGTGCTTCTCTCCTTCTCCTTCTATTTATTCTCTCTGCCTGGCAGCCCCACCTATCCCTCTCCTGCCTAGCTATTGGCCATTCAGCTCCTTATTAGACCAATCAGGTGTTTTACGCAGGCAAAGTAACACAGCTTCACAGAGTGAAACAAATGCAACATAAAAGAATGCAACATGTCTTTATCATTAAACAATATTCCACAGCATGAACACAAATGCAACACATCTTAAACTAACATTCCACAACATGCATGGGTCTGTGCTGTGCTCTCCCACTGGCCTCTGTCATGATGGCACGTGAAGTACATTAAGCAATACATCAGCTCTGGCAGTGCTGGCAGCAACCCATTAATTATGGCATCTATCTACTCCTAGGCAGGAGAAATTGACTCTGTAATTACCACCCTAATGATGTCTTTTGTGTTAACAGGCATATAACATTTATTTCATTCACCTGGAAGAAAACTGAAGCATCCTCTTTAAAAAAAAATCCCCAACGTCCAGGAAAAATAGACTAGAGATCATGATTTGTCTTTAACAGTTTTGGAACATCTTTGAGATGAGGAGGTAATAGTCATTTAATAACAATTATTAAAATAATGTGTGAAGGCTTCTTAGAACAATGCTTAGCACATAGAAAGTACAATACACATGTTTTCTCTTTCCAATATTATGTAGAATAAGTGCTCACTGGAGCTGGTATTTCCTTAGAATATATAGACAAAGCAACATGGCATTATGATATCTGAAAGACATGGTCCAAGTATACAGAAGAGAGGGCTATGGTGCAAGCTTGTTGAGTCCAGATTGTCTTATAAACTTCATTCCATCTCTCCAGGCAGCTATCACCATTCATTTGGCATAGCCACCTGACATAAAACCTTTGCCATTGCTGCTTCTGAGCTTACATTCAGAGCCCTTGGGAACTCACCGTGCAATGGGCCTGACCAAGCCCAGTTATTCTAAGCATCTTCAAGGCTTTGCAGTTCAGGCTGGAGTGAAACTGAGGTCACGCCTACCTGACTACCACCACACCCAGACACTTTCATGTTTGACCTCCTTACACTCCTTGGAATTCTCAACTTTTAGATAGTCACACTGAAGAAGGCCTCTTCAGTATGAAGAGGTCTCGGTTTTGCTCAAGTGTTTAGAATGCGTCCTCTTTTGAATCAGAGTTGAAAGACACTGGTTTGGCTTGGTAAACTGGTTGCCCTGCTGCAAGGGAGATGACCCACTAGTTACACAAAGAAGTAATTGTTGGTAAACTCAAATATGTCAAATGTATCTTCGACAGCTATTTTTATTTTAAACTTCAACATGAGGTAAAATCCCCTTTTTGCTTCTTCTGTATTTTATGAGGGATGAAAGCATATATTTAAACAGTTTATAATGGAAGTTACTACTTGTCCATACAAGATAGCTTAGAACTGTTTATTCCCACAATTTTAGCCAAGCTCTAATGCTGACTATAACTTTATTTTATTTTTAAAAGCTTTCCTTTATTCTTGATATTCTCATGTGTGTATACAATGAAATATGACCACACCTATCCCCACTGTCTCCTTTAAGTCTCCCACCATGTCTCCTTCCAATTTTATGTATTTTATTTTTCATTTTTGATAACATACTAAGTTCAGCTAGTGCTGTTCATATGTGCATGGGTATGGGACCATCTGCTGGAGCATGGGGAACCTCCCAGGTGCCCTTTCCTTAATAAACAATTCTCCCTCCCCAGTAAACTGTGATGCCAATAACTCCTCAGTATAGGGTGAGACCTGGAGACCATCTACCCCATCGATGAAGGGGATTTTGAAGGCTTGATCCTGCAGAAGATCAGTCACATTTTGTTTTCCAATTTTTTCATGGGGGTTAGCAATATCCAACCTTACTCTAATCAATGTTTATCACTATGACAAAAATTTAAATTTTATTTTAAAAATAGTTTAGGGGGCCACGGAGATGGTTCAGTTAGCAGAGAACCTGCAGAACAATTGTGAAGACCTCCGTTACCCAGCATTCATGTAAAACGTGGGTGCAGTGGGGGTGTCTATGACCTTAGTCCTGTGGTAGTCGAAGCAGAGACAGGTGGATCCTTCGAGATCTTTGGCAAGGAACCCTGTCGTATAAAATAAGGGGGAGAGCAACTGAGAAAGACACCTGAGATCAACTTCTAGCGAATGACATGTGTATACGGATGCATGTACACCTGCATGCACATGTGCGAACAGCCCCCACCCTCACATACATACCTAAACATGTACAAAATCCCATATAAATATTTTATGTACATCACGAGTCACAGCTGTATGTGTCACTGTGAAAACTATCTTTGCTTTAGATTTTCAAATCCCTCAGCCTAGAATTAAGGAACGATCAGGAAGTGATCTCCTGCAATCAGGAAGTGATCAGCTGCAAGTCATCCTGCAGTTGCTTCGCCCTCCACCTGGGTGTCTCTACTTCCTGTTATTCTTGTCATAGGCACAGCCAAGCTGGACCAAGGTTTTTAGGAGCAGTCTTAAGGAGGCTAATTGTTGGTGTGCTGACCAAGTAAGATGACCCAGGAAACGTAGATGATCCAGCCCCCTTTAGCAACGTTCCAGAATGCTCAGCTTCCTCAAATCCTCCTTGCTGTTATGAAAGGTACATTTCAGTGTCTGTGAGAGCAACCAACCCCCATCCAGGATGCTGGTCTGTGTCTTGTGCCCTGCATAGCAGAAACAGCTTTGATGTAGGAATCTATGCCCCCATCAGCTGTAAGAGAACTTTTAAACATTCTTATCACATTGAAAATTAATTAAAATTGTATTTTTTTTGTGTGTGTGTGTGTATGTGTATATGTTTGGATATGCATGTTAGAGTCCGCATGTGGTCAGAGGACAGCCCAGAGGAATCCGTTTGCTCCCGTCACCCACTGAACCATCTTGCTGATTCTCTTTTAAACTTTGCTTTTAAAAAAACATATTGTGAAATAATATAAGGAAGAGGATTCTTACATTTGGGGTGTGATATTCCTCTGATGTCTCTATAAAATGTTCCTCGTGTGGAATTTTTATAAAGGATTCCTTCTGCATTTTCTGGTCCCAGTGTTCCTGCAGATATTCCTTTCCCAAGTGAGCAGTGTACTCCTTGGACACATGTCGATGACCTCACATCCCAAGTAGTATGGGGAAGGAGGGAGGGATTCCTTCTACCACGAGTTTTTATTTTGATTTTTAAAAGCTTATTCACCAGTGGTGGCCTGGGACACCAGCTTGCTAGTATTGCGTGTTGTGGGTATCGGTTAAAGGAGTGCTAGCAAGAGCGTTTGGGGCAGAGCACCAAAATTATATGAAGAACTCACCAACAGAGACAGGAGGCCTGTGAATGAGACTGTTTTTGTTGAGCTGGTATTTGTACAAGGCGACACCCTCTTTCACACCGCCTACCTCCTCCCTGCGTGACTCAGTGTTGAGAGAGAAGCCTGTAAGCTGTTCATTAACAGAGTCAAGCGGAGGTGGGAACTGCACCTCGGAAGCTCCAGGTGCCCATTTGTTCCAGCCAGATCCACTTGGGGAATCACTGCGGGCCAGTTAGCCAAGAGTTTTGGGTTTCTGCGCAAGAAAGGTAAGTTGGATTCTACTTGCAAAAATAAACACAGCTGCTTTGCTTTTGGTGCCTAACTTTCTCGGCTTTCCCTCCAAACGGTTCAGATCGGGGCTGTCTGCATTATCTTTGACTTGTTTCCAGTTCGATTTTGACAGCCTCTGATGAGTATTCTGTACGCCCATAGCTCGGCACTTCCAGTTCCGATGGCTTTTAACTTGGCTGTGGTACACATCACGGCATCATAGAAATGGAGAGCCCTTTGAATTTCCCGTGGGAGCTGGCAGTTTGCGAATCCTACTTCACATAAAGATAATAAAGCTCTCAATCAGCACTCACTGGTCTGTTTTCTCCAGTGACTATAAAATTGGTTTATAAAAAGATCTTCCTGTTTTCACAGATGATGTTGCTAATGAAATTTTAAACTTTATTGATTTACAAATAGTGTCATTTCTTTTTCTCAACTGTGACAAACACTGCAAACCCACTCAGCCTTATTCTCTTCGGGTAGGAAAATCACCTTTGCTCATGTGGAATGGTGTGGAGGAAGGATGGGGTGACTTGGAGATGTGCAGTTCTTCACAGGGCTCTGTGTGCCTGTGTGCATGTGTGTATGCTAGGTTCTGAATCAGCTTGAGAATGGATTAAAGAATGCAGAGGCAATTTTCAACCTCTCTGCCCATCTTACGCCTAAAAAACCAGCTGGCTTGTCTGCCTCCTCCCTTTTTTCCTTTTATCACTTCTGTTTATGATAGAGTAGTGGGAATAAAGTACAGCTTGCAGTAGCCACCCCCTTCTCCTGCAAACCCGGCTCTGTTTAAGAACTAGAGGTTTCATTGTTTTCTTGACTGTCTGAGCCACCAAAGTCTCAGTGGCTGAGACGCATCAACGCTCCATTCCCAAAGGCTGACTGACAAATTTGATGACTTGGTTTTCCAACATGTGTAGGCAGTAGGATACCCAAGGATCGCATATATCAAGTACAGCTTTATTTTTCATGAAATTGAAAACTGGCTTTCACTTCTGTAGACAACACAGAGACGCCCTTTCTGATACTGGCCATGTGCTAGTAATTACACTATTGGAAAAGCTGAGCAGTTAAGAGTTTACCAAGACAGTTAGGTTCTAAATGTCAAGACATACAGTGAATGCATGAAAACAGGTCAGAATTTTATAGAAATTTAGGTCTATGTACACCTTAGCATCTCATTGGTATAAATTTTCAACTGGGAAGGAATTATGGGATCATCTAGTCCAGCCTTTGCATTTTCTTTTAAAAACTCATGTATTACTATTAGTATTAGTATGTGTGTATGCGTGTCTGTACATGTGTGATATGTGTATGAGTATGGAAGTGTGCATGCCATAGCATGCATGTGGGATCAGAGGACAATTTTCAGGTGCCGTTTCTCTCCTTCCACCGTATTGTGGCAGCATCTCTCTTCTGTTTCTGCTGTGTGGTGTACTGCAGTTTAGCTGGTCCATGAGCTTGGAGGCAATCATCCTATTGCTGAGTCTTATTTCACTGCTGGGGTTACACACATGTGGTACCATGTTGGCCTTTTTACTTGGTTTTCAGGGATCAAATCAGGTCTCTAGGCACTGAGCCACCTCACTGGCACTACCCTTTGAATTTTCTAGATGAGGACAACAAAGAATAAGTATTAGGCAACCTTCCAGGCCCGGAGCAACAGAACCAGATTGTGAAGTCAGATCTCTGTCATTTGCCTTATTAGATTTTCTCAATGATTTTTATAAAAAATAGTAATAAAATGAACTATGCTCTATCTTTATTAAAGGACTACAAGTGATATGTAAATAAGTATGTCCAATGCTCTTGCAGTGTATGTGATGTGATTTTGGCATAGAAATACAGTTCTATTTTGTGGTGTTTAGATTTGGTCTTTTCAATTTTTATAGTTGTTGGGTTAAATATTAAGCACCAACAGTCCCTTGGCGTGAAGTTGTCTGACAGACAAGTGCAGGCCATAGTCTGGCCCTCACAGTCAGCGTTCTCCTCACCTCCACAGCCTTTCCATAGGCTCTGTTTCCTGGGCTGTCTTCTCTGACTGTCAGAATTCTGATTGCTCTTCTTCAGAGAGTCCCATTCCTGGGAACTTCGTAAACAAAACAGAAGTGTGCTCGGAGTGATTGACTACATACTGTGGAATGAACTTCATATGGTCCCCCCAGGCAGTCAACTCAAGAAAACATGATTTCAGATAGCATCTGGTATGGTGCATGCATTAACTCCAAGCATCCCTTAAGAGCAAAGAGATTAAATTCCTTAGTCCAGGAGTCTTAGAGAGAAATCTTAGTTGTTTCCTCCAGCTTCCCTACTGGCTTCCCTATCCCAGTTCTCAGCCGTTTGTAGATCCTTTTCTACTTTCTCATCTCAAGAACTTTGAAATCAATAAAGGTTGTAGGTATTAGTTCCTATATACCTACCTGTAGCTGCCTAGTGCTCCCTGTTTGCCATGGTGCAAAGCTATTATGATTTCCAGATTTGGGTGAGGCTCTTCCTCAGGTATGTGCTTTGCAAATGGCAGCTTTATTTATTATGCTGGTGTTTTATGTCAGTTGCCAAATTCTTTAAAGATACAGATTGTCCTTTTAGTGTGGTTGTTAATTGAAAGCTTGAATTTTATGTTAAAGGTCAATAGGCTCATATCTAGACAAGAAAACCAGTAGTCCTGACTGCTCATTGTAACTGCACACGCAAGAACTCTAAAAATCTAAATGATTTACCCTTAGTCTCTAAACCCAAGGTTCTTGGTTCTAAAAATGTTAGTAAATCTCCTTTATGTGGACATTCCCTTAGAAGACAATGAGCTAGTTATTAAATTTATTGCAGCACAGACATCCTAAGACACCACAGAAGGCTTCCCAAAGGTATATAAGAATTACACGGTGAGCAGAGTATGTCTGCATACAAAACTAACTTCACTTAAAAGGTCTGTCCCACGCATCATTAAGGATGCTGTGTGCAAAAACTTAAAAGGCATCTGTATGCAAGAAATTCAAGGGATTGTCTGTCCCCGGGATAGGCTTGACCTTGAATCAACTGGAACTAGAAATGGTCCATGATAGGACTCAGGTGACAGGTAACTTTTATTCGATTGAATGCTTGTTAATGGGTATTCAATCAGTGTCTCTGTAGGATGAAATGGACAGTTGTCCCAGTAATCAGGATGTCATGTAGGTGATATGTCAAATTATCCCGTAGCAAGGATCAGGAGAGTTTCATGTATTAAAACCAAGAACTATCAGAGAGTCAATTTTATGTTAGGGGGTTATAAAGATAGAAAACTGATAACATTTAGAGATCTGGATAGCAAAAGATTTCATTTGTGCTAAATTTTGGATTCCTTTTTTTTATCATCAAGATTCCCATTGCTAATCTTAGGCTCTTGGCCTGTGAGAGAAAATAAACAGCCCATTCCTAACCCTCTTAACAGACTAAGTAAGTCCAGGTCTGCATTTCCTTCATTGGGTAAAACACAACAGAGATGTTTACCATGATAAAGCTGTTTACATATTAACCTAAGGGGCTTGTCCAAATGGAAATATAAAGCTAAGATACTAAGAACTATCTATTTGTCTTCCCTTTCCCTAACGTTTCAAGGTTTGGGGGTGATAATAGCTCTTTGAGGATAGTCCTTCTCTTCACAGGTCTGTCATTATTGGGTCTCTCTTCTTCTTTTGAAAATAGTTTTACAGCAGTTGCCCTCTTCCTATTCTTAGGGATTCTGCCTGTCACACTGATTTCCAAGGAACAAAGTACCCAGGGCTTCCTTATAAACCAAGGTGTGTACCACTCCGGCCAATGCCATTTACACCATTTTTCTAGACATATTTGCTGTATTTCTACTTTCCATTCTACAGAATTTGTCCTAGGCTAGTGTTCTCATTGCTTTCCAAAAAGTCAGCCATTTCCATAAATGCATTAGGAGTTCACTAACTAGGAAAAAGATTCTGGAGTAGTTAACCTGCTGCTCTCTGCAGATCCCATAATACTTGGTAGAATGAGTTACGAAAATCTGCTCCGATTTGTGCAGCTCTTGACCCATCCCAAGGCTCTGCTGCAAAGGGACTGTTATTCTATTTACCACTTCCTTTAGTCCAGTAACTTTCCACTCACTTCCCCCTTTAGTTTCCTAAGTTTCTAAGACAGAAACTTTGGTATTAGGTTGGTCTGAGTTTGAACCTCCGCTGTGTAATTCACCGGCTCTGTAACCCCAGGTAAACCATTCATCCCGAGATAATGGTTTTTCAGTGCCTGTCCTAGCTTTCTATAAAATGGCTCTGATGTTACTCTAATCATAGCAACTGCATTGGCTGCCTTTTGTTGCTGTGATGGCGCACCATGGCCAAGGTCAAGCCAAGAAGGTAGAGTTTACATGGCTTGTAGTTCCAGGGGATAAGAGTTCCTGATGGCATAGTGGAGGCATGGTGGAGGGAAGGAAGCTGAGAACTCCTGTCTTCAAAGGTAAGCATGCAGAGAGCAGACTGGAAGTAGCAAGACTTTTTAATCTCAATGCCCATCACAGGGATGCACTTCCTCCTGAAAGGCTGAACCTCCTAAACCTCCACAAATAGCCTGGTAACTGGGGACCAAGTATTCATCAAGTACATGAGCTTGTGGACAACATTTTCATTCAAATGTCACATTCCACTCCCTGGCCCCCAGAGTGTCACGGCATTTCATGTAGTTATGGGATAAGGATAATCATTGTAAACTACTGACCTAAAAATGTGTGGGTCTTAAATGGGATGATGTGCATAAAACATAAACTTGTTACCCTATGACCAGGTTTTTTTTTTTTTTTGGTTTGCTTTTTCAGTTTTTTTCCTTTCTCCTCTGCTTTGTTAATCTACTTTCAGCTCTACATTTTTTTCCTTTTCTGTTTCACTTTCCATTCATTCCTCTCTGTATCTTTCTCCCCATCTAGTCTAATTTTTTGTTCTCATAATCCTAAGAGAAGCTAGCAGAAAGAGACAAAGGCATTGTTACTTCAGCCAAGAGGCATTTTATCCTTGGGTAACATTTTTAAAGTTTATTTTGCTGAGAAGACCCAAAGATGAAAACAGAAATTGCAGCTGAACTGGGAGGCAGCCTAGGGAATTCCAGAAACTGAGGGAGTTGGGGATAGGCAAGGGGAACAGTTAATTGATGGACATGAAAGCCACCCCAGGAAATGTCATTATTAAAGATATAAAATGCTGGGGATGTACCTCAGTGCTGGAGTGTTTGCCCAGCATTCATGAAGCCCTGGACTCAATTCCCAGATAAACAATGGCAAACTATAACAACACAGACCACTGAAGCAAAATGAGGGTGGACAGAGTGCAGGCTTAAGAAGCAGGTGGTGTGAATGGTTTCTAAGGTATCTGAGAACTGAGAAGTTTGATTGGTTTCAAAGCAAGTAGAGTCAAAGCTTAATAGTGTTTTCATATAAAACCCAAAGATGGATGTCTTTGGGCAAAGCTTGCAAACAGTGAATGCAAAGGACCACCTTCTGGTGTTGAGCCACACACAGGAAATGAAAGACTGGCTGGTGGTTGACAGTTTTTTATATTTGCTTTTCTTTTACTTTGTTTTGTTTATTCTACTGTTCTTGAGAATGTTGGCTTCATGGTTAGAATCTCAGCTCAGGCATTCAGTGTTTTGAAGTGAAGGAAGATTTAAACTTGGATGTTGAACTTTGCATATACAGCTCTCTAAACTGTAGGTGGTTATGGGTACATGGCTACTGTGGCAAGAATGCTAGATTTAAATGAGAATTTCTAGTCCAGAACTCTGGTTGGCTGTAAGACCCTAGACCCCTTCTAATGGTCTTTGTCTCCCTAATTATAAACTGTAGTTAACAATACTGACATATCACAATATTCTTGAGAGAACTTTGGGAACAAAACCCAAACCAAAAGATGATTTTTGTAGTTCCAACTTGGAGCACCATTTTTCTATGAATTTCCACATTTAAAATGTAGTTGCTCTCCTGTAATCCCAAATTCTTGGAACCAGAGGCAGCTTCTGGAGTCCAGCCTGGGCTTCATGGCAAGACTCTGCCTCACAAAAAACCAAAACAGAGAGCTCTCTGCACAGTTGCTGACTACGCCACTGTCCCACATAGACTCAGGCAGCAGCTTTTTGAGGAGTTTCCTCTTTCTCCCAAGAAGCTATAAACTTTACTGCATTGAGACTGGAAGGTGGCTCCTAAGAATAAGCCCATTAGCTGAACTGAGGCTAATAAGTGGCCTGATTTGATTGGATGTTGAGTGGTTTAAAATCCAGGCAATTCTAGTCCTTAAAAAGTAATTGCATTAAAGAATTGCATAAAAATACGATTTTGCTGCAGTTAATTTTATTTATTTATTTATTTATTGCAGTTAATTTTTAGCATTCAATTTGAGAAGTTTGTGATTGGCAAACCATTCATTCCCCAAACATCATTTTTAACAAAAATATTCTTCACAATGTATGCTGTGGGTTCCTTTTTAATAACTGCTTACAAAGTATCTGTACATTAAAAGATGTTACTTTCTATCTAGCAGAATAGAAGAGTTCCATTGCTGTATAATGTCTGGAGAAGTGGAATTGGATGAGAGGGGCTTGCATTACAGATGCTTTGGAAGCCTCTAGAAATGGCTCGGGACCACTGAATGGGCTGATCAAAGGAGAAGGCAGACAGATGATGGTTGGCTGAGGAAAGTTATTCAGGAAGGACACTAAGAGAAACAGAGAAAAATCCACAGAGCAGACCTTGCCCGCCTTGAACCATTGAGCAGGCAACCATTATTTTAGTAATACTTAAATCCAACAAGAAAACAATTAATTTCTGCAATATCAGTCACTTTTATTTCGAGGGAAAAACAGAATTCTTAATGAACTATTATTACCTGAAAATAGCATACAAGCATCTTCCTTTATTATCTAGGTTGTATCACTGGGCAACATTAGTTTTGGAAATGAATAGGAAGCATTGCTCAGCTGTCTGGCAGCAAGATGGCCCCAGGGAGGCAGTGTGTTATCAGGACTAATGTTGCTACACTTGGTTTCAGTGTGGTGGGAGCTGAGAAGCTCCAGGCTGAGCTGTCTGGAGATGTTGGGGTTGGCCTTCATTACTGTTGCTACCTGCAACCACCCTCCATTGTTGCCCATCTTTTGGTATACAGGAGTGATTCTCTGCATGCCTTCTATTGGCGGTATCACAGAGCATTTGAGTTGTATATAGAACCATTTACTGCATTATAGTCATCCACACTTAATTACAGCTCCATTTCACCACTTACTGTGATCTGTGCAGGTTACATCTTGGGCTCCTGTAATTAGAGATAATAGTACCCATCTGAGAAGACCAAATAAAGATCATGTGCTTGATCACAGGAATTGGCACATGGCAGCAACTCAACAAGTGGCCCCTTTTACTAAAAGCCCTGATCACAGATATATGTGCTGTTCACTAATAAAAGAATCAGGACTCTCTTTTGTTGACCTCTGTCAGATTTTAAACCTATTTGTTTCCGTACATCTTGGAAACATGGAGGAAAAGTATCAGGCTTGAGTAATAAAATCAAAAGGCAACTTAATTTATAATAACAGGAGCTTTGTCATTATTCCTGAAGGAAAAGTTTATTCTTCTAAAAAAAGAAAAAGATAGACAATGGACGATCATTGTGGCAGCTGTATGACCCTGTCAAGTCCAAGATGGCCACTCCTACCTTCAGAGAAGAGCAGCTAGAAGCAAAAAGGGACCTCTTCTTCAGCATCAATAGCCTGAACTGTAAATGTGCCCTCTGTCACTTCAACAGAGGCTGAGAAGTGGGGTTTTATCCATAAGTAAGGGGCAAGTAGAGAATGGGTACTAGAGAGGCTATCATTCTGTGTCACGAGTCTCTAAAAACATCCTGATGACCTGTGTCTGGGCTTTTCCTTTTCATCCTTTCCCATGTGCCCAGGGTTCCTTTGATGGCCCCTGAAATGTAAGAAGGCTCACACAATTAAGAAACATGTAAGTGATATTTTTAATTAAAAAAATAAGAAGCCATGGTATCTGAAGAGTGTTTCTTTTTCTGTTTCATTCTATGCAAGGACTCTACCAATAAACAGGATCACCAGCCCTTTTTAATGTTTTTTTTTTCTTAAAATTTGAGACAATAATCCCAGCACTTGGGAGGCAGAGGCAGGTGGATCTCTGTGAGTTCCAGGCTAGCCTGGTCTACAAAGCGAGTTCCCGGAAAGGTGCAAAGCTACACAGAGAAACCCTGCCTCGAAAAAAAAAAAAATTGAGACAAAAATTTCACTCACTTTCCCAGGCTGGCCTTGAACATACTCTGTGGTCCAAACAGGGTCCCCAGTAACTAGAATCACCAGCCTGATTGACATTCTGGTGGCATTCTAAATATGAATTTCAGAGTGATGATTCTTGACCTTTTTGACCATGAAAATTCATTGAAAAAATTATGGGGTCCAATTATATGAGACCAATTATATATTCAGTGGCTTACCAGCAGACAAAACACATGGTGGATATAGTAATTGGCACTTAACTAATAAAAAATGTTTGGGTACACACAAAAGATGTTTAGACACTGAGTACAGGCATATTTGTAAGCATACTTGTTACAGTAACCAGTGCTTCCATCTTCCATAGCTCTGTATCCTCAGTTCATCAGTTTTGCCACCAGGGTCTGGGTACCATGCTAGGATGGGTAAGATCCTGATACTGTCACATTGTCAGTCTTTTACAGAGTGCTACATACAAGACAAAACAAAACAACAAGAACTGCCTCTTCATTTTACATTTAGGACTAACTCCAACAAGACAGACTTAACATCTTCCTAGAAGGTGTGGCATTCTCATGCTTGGGTAGTGAGGTATTCTTCAGAAGGCTCGATTAAAGGAGATAGACATCTGAACCAGCTTCCAGTCCTTTACCTCTTCCTCTCTTTTAATGAGCAGGCTTGGATATAGTATAAACACCCAAGGGCTCTACCATAGAACCTCTGGGATGTGTCTAGGAGTAAGTAGTTAAGGGGATTTTGTTCTTGTTCTCTGGATGTGCAGTTTCTGTCTTGTTGCATCTTCCATGGTGTGCAGCTCTCTGGCTCCAAATACATGTAGGGATTGTTCTTTGAATTCTCCTTGTTCTCTCACACATGTCCTAGTCAGTGTTTGTATCAACCCAGGCATCTGTTGCCTTTGTAGGCTCTGGTAAGGAGAGGGGAGAGTTCAGACAATAATAATAGCTTAGATGATTTACAGTGATTTATAATTTGTAGAACGCTATCTTAGTTTTCACAGTAACCTTTTAAGCCTGACCTAAGCCCCACTTTGCAGAGGCAGAGTAATGACTTGGTCCACGTGGCTAATGAGTGTCACAACTGTGTCTCAGCCTGAGGCTAGATCACAGCTCATCATTCTCCTTTGAGCCAGCATGCAGCCTTAATGTGCTCCTTGCCCAGGAATACTTTACTTCAAGCTAGCTAGTAGTCAGAAAGATTGAAAGACATGGATAGTCAACTAGATTATGAGAATTCGAGAAAATTTAGAAGTTCTGAGGTCTAACAAGAAGCCAAAGATGGGATACAATAGGGAGAAGAGGCATCACCATCAAAATGGGAGGGAAGTATAAAGCAAAAAGGGTCAAGTATAACGTATAAAGATGTGTATACACACACACACACACACACACACACACACACACACACACACACACATAAAGATCCAGTAGGCATCATTAACATTCCAATGACAATAAGGCAAATTACAACATGCAGAAGATATCCATACCAAAAGCTAGCAGAAGTGGTATGCATAAAACATGGCAAACATAATATGAGAGTTATGTGTTTTAAATGAGCACAAGTATGTCTTCTATACATTGAATTTTAAGTTCAATGATATAGGAATAGCTATTTACATTATTTGTTTTGTAAATAAACTATATATAGTCTATACTTACCATATATGCACAAAATATTCTATTTATCCAATATGTTACTCTAAAAAGGGTATATATGATATGTTGTTATATAGCACACAAATTGAAATATCAGAAAACACAGCGCCCAATAGTTACATGTTTATGCAACATGACAAAATGTTGCATTCTCTTATTGTCACACAGTCTGCTGTATCACCTTGTTAATTCACATGGACATAATCTTGAATGAGATTGACATTTCCCTTTTGACTCCCATTCATGCTTTCCTATAAAAGAGAGTGACTCTTGTTTCCAAACCCAAAATAGAAATTGGCGTCTGGTTAGGAGTCAGAAATCAGGAAGCAAGAATGTTCCTCGGTGGTTGGATGGATATAAGTCCTGGTCAACCTGAAGTAATCCTGTGAAATAAAAATCTTACTTCATTTTATTCTGGCAAAACCATGGGGGCAAAATCAGGCTGTCCCTCGAGCTCTCGTATGTCTTGTGCCTGCTGACAGTTTTTAGTTTGGGTTTTTTTAGTTGGAAGCTTACTTACATACCATAACATTTATCCAGTTGAAAGTATAAAATTCAATGTTTTCTTTTCAATTCACCAGTTTGTAACCCATCACCCCTAATTCCAGAACATTGTTGCCCCCAAAGAAGCCTCATTTCCATTGGCAGCATTTTCCTTCTCCTTAGCTTCTAAAATGCACAAGTTAGTTTTTCCTAAGAGCCTTTATCGTTCACATTTCTTTAGTGTCTGGTTCTATTCATTTAGCCTGTTTCAAGTTTCATCCATGTTCTAGCATGAAACAGTACTTCAGTCCTGTGTATTCCTGAGCAATAGTCCATTGTGTGGATATGCCAAACTATGTATGTATTCACTCTTTGATGGGTATTTGGGTTAGTTCCACTGTTTTTTTGCTATTACAAAAATGTTGTTAGGACTACTTATGTGCAGGTTTTTGTGTTGACATATGTTTTATGACCCAGATAATTTTCAAGAATACACAAAAATGACTCTTCTGTGAAGGTTTGTCTGTATCGATGATTCCTTGGAAGGCTGCCTTGGTTGCCCTGATGCATTGTGGGTAGAACTTGTTGGGTTTGTGAGATGTCGTGGGTCAGGCAGCCCCCCAAGGCGCACTATGTCCCTATCGCTCTATCTCCAGGGTACCCGTCTAGTCTTTGAGTGACTCATAATGAACATGATTGCTGGGTGCTCAGAAAAGAGTTGGCTTTGTTTGAGAAGTCTGCCTCCTGCCACTTAGTATCTTGGACAAGTGATACTCTTCCTGAACTTTACATATTTTATCTGAGTGTTGGCAATAATAATAGCTACCTCACAGAGTTTGTTTGATGGTGAGAGATAATGTCCATGATATACCTTATACCCTCAAAGCAGGGGCTCAACTAACCTATGTTTATGATATTGGTAATTGCTCTGTGCAGTATGACAGTTGAATAAATTGAGGGCACAGATTAGGGACAGTGTGGCACAAAGCTCTTTGGAAGACTTCACTACCTTGAAGAAGCTTGGTTATTTCTTTCATAAGCACTGTGTTGTTTTTTTTAGGGATGCCATAATAAAACACCAGACAGAGATGTGTGAGATGAGCTAGACAGCAGAAATGTATTGTATTGGTGAAATTATTAAGGCCACTCCACATAGTTAAAAGAGAGGTTTATTTAGTGGCATAACTTACAAATGAAGGGATAGGTAGGTTGCAGGGTCTGGGGAAGGTGTGTCACAGTCTGGCGGTGTTCTCTGGAGAACTCTGCTCGGTCTACCTCCACCATCCAGGGTCCAGGAACAGAGAGAGGCAGCACATCCGGATCTTGGGTCGAATTCAGGGTCATCTCTTGGCCCCGCCTTGTAGGCGTGACAGTTACTGAAGACTCAATGGGGGTTGGAACTTCCAGATCAAAGCTGGAATGGCTGCTTACTACAGTATAGTTAGCGATTTTGGAGGCTGGTATCCAAAATCAAAGTGTCAGTGTATTCAGGTTCACTTGAGTTCTTTTTCCTTGGCTTGTAGGTGAATGGTCCTTGCTACCCCAAAGGCCTTATTTTAATTCCCCCCTCTTAAAAATCACTATCTCCAAATATTACCGTAGTCTGATGTAAGGTTAGAGTGCAACATGTGAATTTGGAGGCAGGATTCAGTGTAGGAAATAGCTAGGCAGTGTCTGCATTATCCTATACTAGGAACAAAGGAGAAAGCCTAAGCCTTGCTCAGTGAAGCCCAGTTTCTCAGAAGAGGCAGCCCACTGAGCAGATAATTATATATTGTCTTTTCTTCACTTATCCTGTTCCTGGTCTCACAATTGAACTTGCAATCTTTACAAATGTATTATCAAATATATATTAAATATGTTGACTACCTCAGAATCAGGTCATTCAGCTGAGATGTTCCTTTGTCTTTGTCAGCTAAGAAGGAAAAAGAAAAACTTACCAAATTCTATTTGGAAATAGGAAATGGGTAAGCCAGGAATCCCAAGAAGTAGGGCTAAAGTTGAGGCAAAATTAGTGAATAATTGAGATGTGTATTGTCTCATTTGTGTGTACGTGTGTGTGTGTGTGTGTGTGTGTGTGTGTGTGTGTGTGCATGTGCCTGTCACACTTGTCACAGCACACATACAGAAGTCAGACGACAGACCCTGGAAGTCAATCTTTCTTCAACTATATAGATCCTGAGGATTGAACTTGATCATCAGGCATGGTGGCAAGCACCTTTATCCTCTGAGCCATTTCAATAACCCTATGCTTGTTTTTAGGTTTCTCTTTACTCCATTTTCCTAACACATCTTGTCAACCTCCAAATGAGCCAGCCAGGGCCTGTCCCATACTCACTGAATATCCATTTGCCCATGTTCAAGGCTTGTACTCTCCTTTCCTTGCTCTCTCCCTCCCTTTCCTATTTTTGCTCTGTTTCCCAAAGTGAAAAAATAAAGGCATGAAGTTAAGCATTATTGAGTTCCAATGGAGTTGGGCAATGATTTGACATTGTACATGTGTCCTTACTTGATTCCCACAACAGCTTGGCTTTGCCTTATTTGTAGATGAGGGACCTGAGCTGTGAGGTTCTAGGGTGACTCCAAGCTTAGGAAGGCAGTGACCCTGGTTGTTGCTGTTAGTCTTTGTCTTGTATCTGGCTCCCTAGAAGCAGTGCATAAGAGGAAAGTTGGGTGTCTGTAACTTATGGCAGGTATAGTTGCAGGAGCAGGAAGTGAGGGATAGGAAGGAAGAAGAAGCTTAGCAAGGATACACTTTGTGGCATTTTTCTCCTGAGTCAGTCATTTCCAGGTTACATGGATGTGTCCTTATGGCTATGACAATACCGATGGAAGTGCTTTTGACTTCAAAAGATGGAGGAAGAGGACTTTAGAATCTCCAGGTTAAGCTATAGCTGATAATACTGTATTGAGCAGCACTTATAGTTTAACAAGGTATTTTTTATGAACATTATTCATTTAATCATCATCATCGTAATAACCTTATGAAGTAAGTGACAAGTTTCATTATACCTGTTTGATGGGGAAAGTTAATGGCTATGATTGTAGAACTTGAATGTGATAAATTGGACCTAGAATTTACTTCTTAGTCAAGACTGAATGGTCCTTCAAGTTCAGTATGCTGTCTGGTGGGATGGATACCACAAAAGACATGATTACCCATCTAGTATGACTGGTTGTCCCCATTTGTCTGGGACTTTTCTGAATTTAGAGCTATAAACCCCACTTTCAAGGTAACCTAGGACTGACTAGGCACAGTGCCTTAGGTCTATGATGCTTCTAAGATTCATGGAAGTATTCTCATTTTAACTTCTCTTAAGAAAGAAGAGGAGAAAATGCAACTGTAATAATAATGAACACAAACACTGCATCCAGTCTTAATTGTCATGCTAACATAGTCATTCACGATCTGTTTTCATTTATTTATTTCTTATGCGTGTCTGTGGATATTTATGCACATGTGTGGAGGCTAGAAGATAACTTACAGGGGTCAATTCTCTCCTTTCACTTATTTGATTGCAGATTATGGGGATTGAATTCAGGTCATCAGGCTTGGTGGCAATTGCTTTTACCTGCTGAGCAATTATGTTGGCTCCCATCAAATATAATTTTTTAATGTACGTGTAAATATAAGAAGGGACTATGAATAGCTTCTAGGGAACTGAGATTGGGATCATATTAAGCCCTTCAAATCTTAATCATGGTGGCTGGTCATGGCTAAAGACCTTGGAGATTTCCCCTGGGATGGTTGTCTAAAATCTCCAGTGTTTGTCTAGATCTGAATTTCTGTGCATCTTGCTGCTTCCCTTCTCATGACACACCAGTTGCCTAGGTTTACTTTGATTTTACTAGAAGGAATCAGTAAGCCCATCTTAAAGGCCTCTTCTCTTATGCCAGGAGACTAGCACAGTGTCTCTTTCTGTCCATTCACCATAACCAAACACTTGTCTGATTCACTGTGCTGGGGCCAGGCACAGTGTGGGAACTCAGTGCACATTTATTGATTGAATAAATGAATTAATTGAAAACTGAATTTAATTAATTGCTTATTTTATAGCCCTGGGGATGTGAAACACTCTGGGCCTCATTTTTCCATGTATAAAATAAATTCCTTGGAACAGATATACCCTTGAATTCTAGGAAGGCACTTTATGTAACACTTTCATACTTGTAGGCTTTGCCTCTATTGTTGAAAACTGTATCTTGGCAATTAAATTGCTCCTTGAAGGTTCTTAATAGCCTCACTATATTTTCTCTCATCCCCTTTTTTAATTTAGATCCTCACTAGAATCCAGCATGTCGAATTTTTCCTCGAGAAAAAAGTCTCCTACTGGAAATGGTAATACAGACAATGTTTACTAAAATATTATAAAAATAAGAAAAGCAACTCATAGATCATACATTTTTTTCCTATAGATATCTGTTGTTTACAATGGCCTTATTAGCTTTGCTTAAGTTAGGCATCTTTTTTTTTTTTTAAAGTAATAATGAGAGATTGGGAGGGGAATGTGATGTAGATGTAGTACTCATATGGGAAATTCTTTAAAATATTAAAATACATTTTAAAAAATGCTGTAGTTTCCACTTAAGTCATTGTAATTTAAAAATTTTAACAATCAATATAAATCTTGTGGAGGGTGATCTGTGCCCTGGTGCCTGTGAGATTCATGGGTTAGGTCGTGTGTAATCAAATGCAGCACCAGAATTTGCAGTGTGTTTCTAAGGCCCATTTCTATTGAGCAGAATGGCTGGCCACCAGACCCTGGCTAGGTTTGTCTCAGTTGATGATCCTACATCTCTGGGCCTCAGCTGGGGCCTCCTGAGCTGCACTGGCGGTTTCAGTTGGCACCTGAGCAGGTTTATTTGTTATCTCTGGTGATGGCGTGTGGGATTTGTTCTTTCTTGCCGGGGCACCCCGCTACCAGACTTACCAGTGCAGATGAGGCCAACAAGATGCTCCTCTCAAGACCTTCTGGTTAACGCCCCACACTCAGCCTCACTGTCCTACGGCTGTTCATGTTTCTCTTGATAGATATGAAGAGCACCCAGGGGGCTGCCCTGAGACAACAGGGTTTTCATGACGTGAACAGAAGAAGGGCTTTCTTACAGGATAACAGCTGGATAAAGAGGCGCCCCGAGGAGGAGAAGTAAGTGTGGAGAGGGGAAGGTGGATGGGTGGATGAGAGGTATCTCTGTTTGAAAGATATGGCCTCTAAAAAGCAGGCCTTTCCCACTAAAGTACTTGGCTACATAGTCTAATTTGTGTAGGATTTGGAAGCATAAATCTGTTGTACCACATTCTTAAGAAAACCTCCACTTTTATTTTATTTATTTATTTATTTATTTATATATTTATTTATTTATTTATTTGGTTTTTCGAGACAGGGTTTCTCTGTGTAGCTTTGCGCCTTTCCTGAAACTCGCTCTGTAGCCCAGGCTGGCCTCGAACTCACAGAGATCCACCTGGCTCTGCCTCCCGAGTGCTGGGATTAAAGGCATGCGCCGCCACCACTGCCTGGCAACCTGCACTTTTAAAAGCAAGCATTTACATACAAAAGAATGTGAGCTGGTTACAGAGAGCATGCTTGTCACCTTTTAAACCAAAAAGAAAGCAAGACATCCCAGTTTCCCAAAAGGTGGCAGTTTATCCCCTCTATAATGTATTGATCATACCAGGAACTTTTCAAATTTACAACTGTAGAATAATGACTAAAGCTTCTACATGCATGAGTAAAATCAGTAAACTCCCACCCATTTCGGGCCCATCTGACTATCTACCTCTAGGTGGCTGGAGGAACGCGACCTTATTTAAGGGCAAACACACTGACAAAGTTTCCCCGGCTTTGAGCATCACTTCTGCTAGCCATGTATTTAAAGATCTGAAACTATAACCATAGGCTTCTGGTAATATTGTCAACATAGATTTATGTAGCAAATCTTTCTCTGTCCTGCCAGCCAGCTCCCAAATCTCTACATGGAGACTTCTTATTAATTAAGAAAGCTCAGCTGATAGCTTAGGTTGGTTTCTAACTAGCTCTTATAACCTAAAATAACCCATTTCTATTAATTTACATGCTGCCATGTGGCTCATGGCTTGTTACCTCATCTCCTACGTGTCATGTCATGTCTTCTCGTGACTCCACCTTTCTTCTTCCCAGCACTCTCTCTGTCCCGAAAGTCCTGCCTAGCTACTGGCCAGTTGGCTTTTTATTAAACCAATCAGAATGACAAAAATTCACAGTGTACAAAAAGATTATTACACAACAGGTTTGTGATAGATATTCATGTAACCCAGATCCATCTTTATCATTAATTAGTTATGAATTATAAATTATGCATAGTTATGGATACATTGTCTGATTTCTTTATGTGTTAAGCTTTGTGTTAGAATCTGGTTCATGAAGTATCATTAAGTCTTATAAACATAAAAGGTAGGTATTATAATCTCAGTTTATAGGAGAGAAATCTACAGCTCTGAGAAGCTATCTGATTTGTTCAAATGGCACACAGCTATTTTGTGGTTGTATTGATATTTTAACATGATCCATTGTCTTTCCAATATACCAGTGTTTTTTTAATCAGAGGCAATTTTACCTCGGGGGATATTTGACAATGTTGGAAGATATTTTTGGTCATAAAATTGGGGTATACACCTAACACTTAGTGAGTAGAGATCCAAAGTATTGATAAACATCCTGGAGTGTGCAGGATGGACATCACAGCAGAAACTTTCCAGCACTCCATGTTGGCAGCCCTAACTGAGAAACTGCATTTTGGGATACTTACTCTAACTTTTACACACTATCCCGACATGCTTATTTGAGGAATGCACTTATAACTGGCAATAAGTAGTGAAAGCATCTGTTGTCTTCTGCTGTTGTACCTTGTTTATTGAAGGACTTACTGTGATGTGCCGAGATGCAATCACTGTTAGACTGAGCACTGTTGGAGCACAATCACTCCCTCCCACAAATCTGCTCTTAGGGCTTCTGTAAGAGTACTCTTTTTTCTGTAGTGGCCATATGATAGCAAATGTACATAATAAAATCTGACTTCCAGTTATTTATACAGATGGGTGAAGGTAGAGATGCCTACGATAAGTCACGGTTGGAAACAATGTTGATTCTATGCCAAGCGAGCCTCCCTAATCAGGCCCAGGGAAGCCAGCTTGGATGGCATGGCAGCTGCTGAGTGAAGGGGAAATTGGCTCCTTTTCTGGCTCCCACTGGCCCAGCTCTGGGCTGTGTGTTATCGTTTGTTTTCAGGTAGGAATGTGCCTGGTGCCTGCTGTGCTTTCTTAAGTTTTGCAGAAGGATACCAGGGAAGAGGGAAGCTTTTTCCTGGTGGCCTTCTGAGGGTGTATGCTTTGCTAGATCGTTGCAGTTTCTCTCCTCATCTTTCTTTTTAATTGTCTGCTGTGGTTTCTTTTATAGCTTTATTAAGCATTGTTCCAGAATGTTGAGTAATGTTAATGGAGACCAACCAGAGAAAATGTGGTGTTTCAGGTCTGGGGGGTTGGCAGGAAGAAGTTCAGGTACTTGCTCTCTGCACTTTCGTGCCCACTCTACAAAGAAAGAAAGACAAAGCTTTGGAAACTCATGTGTAAAATTCTACCACAGGGTTGACTGTAAAGAGAATAGAGGATAGGAAGCAAAGACGTGGGTCCTAAATTGCACTTGATAATCATGTGACTTTAGGAAAGCCACAGAATCCCTAATGAATGACCTCATCTGTAGACTAGCTTAAACAGTGTCTCCCCTGCCTCATTTAATAGGGACTTTAAGGCACATGCATTTCATGGTTCAAAAAACAGGCTCCATCTAAGAATGATTAATCGCTCATTTGAGACATTAGTACTTGTTTCCCTGTATTTTGCCCAGGTGAATGGTCAAATCCATGAAAATGCGCAGACATAATAGGCTTAATTAAACCTGAAGCATGTTTATAGAAAACTTGAGTCTTTTCTTCTTGTAGGAAAGAACTAATACACATAAAGTCAATGGTCTTATGTTCCTATACTCTGGTTTAAAACAAAAACAAAAAGCAAAAACCAATCACAACAAACAGGGTACTGACTCATTGTTGAGTCATGTGGAACTCTCATGGGACAAATGGCCTTTTGTGCTGTCAAGCTTGCTCCACTCTACTCTGCTCCTGCAAGTCGTGACTGGTTAATTTAGAGTTATGGTTATGCTCTTAGGCATGGAGTAAAACAAATTAACCTCGCCTGAAGTTGTAAACTCCCTCCCTGTCTCTCTTATTTAGAGCTTAGCAAACATTATGGTAACTTTTGATGTAACTTAATTTGGGTCTTTCTCTGCAGAGATGAAAATTACGGCAGAGCGGTGCTCAACCGGCATAACTCCCATGATGCCTTGGACAGGTGAGTGTCTCCAACAATTACATCACTTACAACAAAAATGGAGGTTTTAGAGAGAGAACTTGTTCAAACCAGATGAGTACTTGTAGCTAGCCTTGGGCTTTCTTCAACACATACACATGCAAAGGAGAATCTGGAATATCATTAGGGCTTTCTTCCAGAAAACTGTCCTGTGTCAGCTCCCAGAACTATGGCTCGAAGGAGGCTCATAAATCATCTCATTCCACCGCACTGACAGGGAGAGAAAAGGCTCTCATAAGAACATGCCCAGAGAAGACTAAAAATACAGAAGTAGCTCTAGAGCTCATGTGCTATGTGGGACAACACATTTCTTTCATGAATACCATGGACTTATGGCAAAATGCTGACTTGTCTGTATTATTAAGGAGATTGACAAGTGCAAATCAATAGGAAAATTCAGATAAAATGAGGAATCACAATGATGTGAAAAGTCTCAGATCCATTGAACAGATAACATTCTCATTGGTACATGCTTGTACTCGCAAGCTTAGCAACAGCCACACCTGTTAGCAGAACCTAAATATTTATTACAGTCAAGTTTCACTTGGTGCAGTGGCTTGTATTTATATACCAGTAAGGAGTCTTTGGTAAGGAAGTGTGAATTAAAAATAAAATAACTACACATCCACCTGGAAATGTATCTACTTTTGAATCTTATACTCGTGAATTTTTCTTAACCATTTTAAATCTTTTAATAAATTTGACCTGTTCTAAAGGTGCCTAACTTACCACTTTGTGTCTCTAGTGTCAGCTTTTAGCTCAACAGATTAACTGTTGCTTTTAATTCTTTTTGAAGTTAGTACAAAAGTAATCATTTTCATTGTGACATTTTATACATATATACCACATACTTGTTCTAAATTGTCCCTTGCCCCACTTCCTGATTTACTGTCCTTGAAAGTACTTTTAAACAATTCTATTTTATAGAATAAAATATTGGTCTATCAGTATAATAACCATTCCCCCCCCCCTCCGTTTTTTTTTCGAGACAAGGTTTCTCTGTGTAGCTTTGCACCTTTCCTGGAACTCACTCTGTAGCCCAGGTTGGCCTCAAACTCACAGAGATCCACCTACCTCTGCTTCCTGAGTGCTGGGATTAAAGGTGTGCACCACCACCGCCCAGCAATAAACAATTTTTCAATGGAGTTTTTTTTTTTTTTCTGAAGAAATTTTAATTTGCTGTCCTATGGTCTAGGGATTCACCATCTGTGACTTCACCTTACTCTTCATTGTTTTGGAGATTGTCACCTAGTTTACAGTGGGTCCTCATTTCACCAAGCAAAGAGACACTGATTATTTGAATCCAACAACCAAGGAAAATTGTTCTATGCATTTAAATAGCATTTCTCTGGGACACTGGAGAACACACACTCCCATTTTAAACTGTGGCACTGAGGACTAAGCGCCATCTTCTCAGCTTCCCCATAGTGCACCTCGGTATAACAGGACCTTGGTGCCATCTGTGTTAACTTTACATTTTAAATAATATTGGTTTCCTGAACTCATGCACTGGTGGTCAGCATTTTGGCTAAAGCAGTACACTAAACTTTTATCATTAGTAACAGTAGCTGCAGAGTTTCTCTCCGGGTCCGCCAAGCCCCCACAGTCCCACAGCCCACTTATAAAATAATCATTCAGATGCTTATATTACTTATAAACTGTATGGCTGTGGCAGGCTTCTTGTTATCTAGTTCATCTATCTTAAATTAACCCATTTCTATTAATCTATACCTTGCCATGTGGCTCGTGGCTTACCGGAACCTTACATCCTGCTCCTCATCGCAGCGGCTGGCAGCATCTCTCTCTGTCTCAGCCTTCCACTTCCCAGCATTCTCCTCTCTCTTTGTCCCTCCTATACTTCCTGCCTGGCTACTGGCCAATCAGCATTTTTTTTTATCAATCAATCATCCACAGCACTTCTCCTTTTTCTTTTTTTTTTCAAAAAGGAAGGTTTTAACTTTAAAATATACAATTACATATAACAAAACAATTATCAAGGAAGAATTACAGTTACAATAGCTAGTCTATTTATAATATCTAGTCTATTTGTATTTGGCAAAATTAAAGAAGATATCCTATCTATCTTATATTTGTGAGTCTAAGGTTTCATATCTAACTTATCTTTTTATCATAACTAAGGAAATTACAACTATCTAGTCTTCAACTTCATCAAAGACTTCAGAAGGATGTAATATTACCTGAGAAATGGGAAAAGGATGCAAGCAACTTTGGGGAGTCTTGTGAGAGTAGACAGAGACAGCTGACAGCCTGGACAATTATCCAAAGTTCCTTTGTAAAGTTGGGGCATCTGTCTTCAACCCACAGACCTAGAGTCTCTCAGTCACTTCTCTCTGTGTCCTGTAGAATGTCTGGCAGTTTCCTCTGCAAAGCAGGAACCTGAAGGACCATTTTGCCAAGCAAAGTTCAGTGGTCACCTTCCTATGGGTCCTGCATGTCCAGTTGATCAAGCAATAATAAATAATGCTATAAGTCCCCACAGAGTTTGCTCTCCATAGGTCACAGGACTTCAGGAAGCATTGCTTTTGTGTTAAGACCCAGGAAGAAGAAAGCCAACCAAAATCTAAAGTGATGGCATTTGTGAATGGCCTGATTTTTGTTGCTGTTGTTATAAAATTGTTTATGTTTTTGCTTTGTGCATTTGCTTGTTTGTTTTGAGATGTTGAGAGGAGAATCTGAACTTTTCACACAGTAGATAGCACTCTGCCATTTTGCTACAAAAAAGAGGGTCTTTTTTTTTATTGCTTCATGACTTTACTTAGAAGCTGTCTTCAAAACTTGAGAAATATAGTAGAGTTTTCTTTCCTTCATTTTTGCCTTCACAGTACTGTTCCATCAGTCCATTTGTAAATGTTCATGTCTGTTTGTAAACAGCCATGTTTGTTTATCTTCCTGCAGTTAAAAAGCAGTTTCCTCAATGTATAACTTCCTTGAATTTTTCCTGAATTCTCTTTTTTTTTTATATAACATCAAGCACTTTTTGCCTTTGGATGTATGTCTGTAATTTGTCCCTTTAAGGTAAAGTAGATGCATTTTTAGTTAACAAAATGCATTGTATATTACCTATTTCCAAATAATTGCAATTAAAAGAAATATAGTACTCCGAGTTTAAAAATTAAACCAAGAAATGCAAACACAATAAACCACACCATAATTTCCCACAAAGCCTGCTCTTCATGGGTCATAGGACTTTGAGAAGCATTAAGCAGGATTTCTTCTATTTGACCCATTCCATCTTCCTTGGTCATGTTTCTCAATGTCCAGCCTCCTCTCTTTATTTTCCTCTTTCTCCATCTTTCCTGTTTTTCTTTCTTCTCGTTCCTCTTCTGACCACCTCTATCATTGCTCTCCTTTCTACACATCTATCATTTCATCGTTCACGCCCTTCTTTCCTTTTCTTTCTGGATTTTCTGTTCCTTCTAAGCTCTTTCTGTCACAAGTGTTTGGGTTTTGTGCCTGTCCATGGTGCTGAATGTTAAATAAAACATTTTAGGAGTTAGCCCCCTGAGAGGGCTTATGGCATCTAACGAAACTGGGCAAAGCGTACCTGATGATAAGATGTTCCTATTCTGTAGAAACCTGCAACACCAGAAGAGCACACCCTACTTATCAGTCACTGTTAGCATTAGTGTCAGATATCCTCAGCTTCAGTGTGAATATGTTACACTTCAGTGATTTATGAAAGCAGGGAAAAATCACTGAAACCAGTGACATATCATTTATTAGCAGTGGGAATTTAGTTGTCTCAAATTTATTTTATCTAAGTCAAAATTTGGAAGATTTCTGTGTGCCAACTTGGTCTTTCCTTGCTAACATGTACCCTTCCTAGCTAAATAGGTCAAAATTTTGTCGAATTTATGATAAGTTTTATCAGCTAATTTTGTCTCTTGGTAACTATGTTGCTACAGGAAAATAACTGAGAGAAATGAACCAAAGGCCACGATTAGCCGGTACAGATCTGATGACACGCTGGACAGGTGAGGTGCTGTGAACCAATTCAGTGCTTTAAACCCCCCGTGTGTGAACATCAGTGTTATGATGTGCAGAGGGATTGGAGTGCTTACCAAAGTATTTTTTTCCACTGGTGCTATTATATCTCAAGGAGGAGAAGCCTCTGAAGACCGAATTGTCTCCTCAACTCACAGAATCTTAGTTAGATGTATTATTTTCCCAGAGGTCTAGGTTTTAGAGAACAGTAGGTCAATTTGAAAGATTGGGATTTGAGTATGAGTTTTGAGTACAGGTAAGACAGGCCCTGCCTGGAATCTGTCAGTTAAATTTAAACTGAGGAATATCAGTCCCTATTCTCTGGTCATGGGTTCTTCAGCTGTGATGGTAGAGAATCAGCAGCTTCTGTGAAACTACTTGTAAATATATACATTGAGGTTAGAAACGTGAATTGTGCTAAAGAAGTTTAAGTAATGTGTGGCATGAAAAATAAAGATCCTGAAGCTAATTTGGAGATTAATTTTAATAGACTAGGTTAGGGAGCCCCCTAGTGTTACGTTGTGGAAGTAAATCTTTCCCCTTGGATCTTTTTTAAAACATTATTTCTTTGAAATAAATGTTGCCCTTCCATCTGTTTTGATGATATTCTCTCTCATTCCACATCCAGATCCACCACATCCCACACTTACTTTTTTATTGCTTTGATAAAGCTCCATGACCAAGGAAAATTATAAAAGAAAGCATTTAATTGGTTTCTGGTTTCAGAGGCTTAGAGTCCATGATGCCAAAGTGAAGGAACAGTTGAGGGCTCACATTTTGGTTACAGCCATGAGGAGGAAGGGAGAGCACACTGGGAGTGGTTCTCATGTTTTGAAACCTCAAAGTCCACCTCTGGTGACACATCTCCTTTAACAAGGCCATACCTCCTAATCCTTCCCAAACAGGTCCACCAACTAAGGGCCAATTATTCAAACATATGAGCCTATGGGGTCTGTTCTCATTCAAACCACCTCACTCACTCAACTTTATGTCCTGTTTTTTTTTTCCCATCAAGACTAATTTGTGCTGATATGAGGTCTTCCACCAGAATGTGGTCAACTTATTGGGGGGCACAGTTTTAGAGAAAACTCTCTCCCTCCCTCCCTTCCTCCCTCCCTTCCTCCCTCCCTTCCTCCCTTCCTCCCTCCTTCCCCCCCTCTTCATGAAGATAACAATTGCCAATAGCTCCATGGCTAGGTGTGGGACTTCGTGCCCAGATCCCATCTTTAGATGCTGGGATTTGGTCTGGTATGGGCTTGCACATCACAACTGCTATCACAACTGCTGTGAGTGTATATGCACACCTGCCCTGCTGTGCCCAGAATGCATTGTTTCCTTGTAGCCACCCACTGTTTCTTTATCTTGCACTCTTTATGCCCCCTCTTCTGCAAGGAGATCCTTGAGCTTTGGGAGGAGGGACTATGGTACATATACTACATTTAGAGCTGAACATTTTGCAGTTTCTTATTCTCTGCATATTGGCCAGTTGTGGGTCTCTGTGTTAATCATCATCTGCTACAGCTGTGAGTCACTGTGTCAACCACTGCCTGATGAAAACAGAAGCTTCTCAGATGCAGTAATGTATGGTTATAACGATAAGGAGTTAATTTAATAATATGTTCATTTAACCGAATAATAACGGTAAGTTCTCTCCTAGGGCCTAACCTAAGTCGACTAATTTGTCAAGATGGAGTGCTTTTAGTCCATCCTTCCTTCTCCTCAAATCTAAATGGTTAACACAATAGATCATTGCTTGACTCATGACAGTCTAGTATCCAGGGAGTGACTAGGCAGCCAAGTTCTTTCCATGTTTTAATGTTGTCATCTTCAACTCATAGGCACCAAAACTGTAGTGGAGGAGGAAGAAAGAGCATAAATTGTATGCAGAGAATTTTACAGAGGTCTGGATATGGTAACAACATTTCTGTCCACATTCTTTAATACCCAGTCAAGTGGTCCCAACTTAATGACCATTTAAGTTGGTAAATGTGGCTTCTATGTGCTCGAAGAAGGCAAACACAAAGGATCATTTATGCTATAAATTTTTTAAAAGACCACTAAAATATTTCATTAATGCCTTTTTACCAACATAGGAAGTATTGTCATTGAATTATAAAAATATGAAAAAAATGGGTTAAGATCTCATTGAGTCAGGAAGATGAACAACAAATTCAAAGTGATGTCCAGATAGCTCATCAGCCCCTTTTACTAAATTTCAAATATTGTAGAATGTAACACATAGAAAAGTTCTTTTTTACAAAAAAATGATTAGATATAAAATTGTTGAAGCATGAAAGAGACCTGGAAGATGTTTGATAAGCTAAATTTTTATACAAACTTCTGTTTTGTGTATGAGGGTCAGACAGAAATGCTGATACTATGATAGTTAAGGCCCAAAGCTTGGAAAACCAACTAATGAATAGGTATCAGCACTCACGAACTTTGGAAAAGGCTCAAATATAATCCTTTCTAAGTGTTAGTTATTTATATTTACCTAACACCTCTCAATCATGATTAATGGATTTCTGTAAATTTTTACCTTATATTAAGACATATATAATTATTTCTTTGAAAATTTCTTTCATATATGCATATATTTTGATCATATTCACTGTCACGCCCCCTCTAACTCCTCCTAGATCCACCTCTTATCCCCAATTTCTTTGAAAAAAAACTTTTATTTATTTTATATTCATGGGCGCTTTGCCTGCATGTATATCTGTGTACCATGTGCATGCCTGGATGTTGGAGGAGGTCAGAAGAGGGTGTGAGTTGCCATGTTGGGTCCTGGGAATTGAACCTAGATCCTCTGGAAGAACAGTCAGCACTCTTTACTGCTGAACCATCTCTGTAGCCACCCCACCCCAGCCCCGTGTCTTTATTGTTTCTTTGTATAGCCCGAGTCAGGTTTGTGCTGCCCATGTACTCTTGGGTGTGACGTCATCTACTGGAGCACTGTCAACCTACCAGGAACTGCACTCTTTTTTTTTTTTTTTCGAGACAGGGTTTCTCTGTGTTGTTTTGGTGTCTGTCCTGGATCTCGCTCTGTAGACCAGGCTGGCCTCGAACTCACAGAGATCTGCCTGGCTCTGCCTCTTGAGTGCTGGGATTAAAGGCATGCGCCACCACCGCCTGGGGGAACTGCACTCTTAAAGAAAACTTTGACCTTTTGGAAGTCATTAAGTGTTAATACCTCTTTGGTTGGTGGGCACTTGAATCCCCTATTTGTATGTTCTGGAATGTTGACTGGTTGATATGGTACAAGCCTTGTGTAGACCATATTACCCTCTATATTTTTAGAACAATGTTTCTCAAGTAAAAACCTTTGATTTTGCTCATGGTAGAACAAAATGTTGCCTGGCTTACAAACCCAGAGGATCCATTACTGTGGATCCTTATTCTTACCTCATCTACATCTCTGTTAAGATGTTCTGGTGGTGATTATGAATTTTACATTTGACATTATCAAACCTAGAATCTTAAGACATTGACTTTAATAATACTGGTTTTTTTTTTTTCTGAAGAAAAAGACTACCTTGGGATTTAGTACAGGAGGTTTTAGAGACCATGAAAGCGTCTCACCAAATTTATTCAAATAGTGATGTTTTTCTCCCTCTCAAGTAGCCTCTAGCGTTTCCTCGTAACTTTAATTCTTGGACAAGCACAGACAAAGGAAGGGTTAACTAGGTTTTTACGGTTGCTGAAACTGTGCTGCTGTTTCTTTTTTCTTCCAGAACACTGTCCACGTTTAGGACACCAGAGGCAACCAAGACGTAAGTATTCTCCTAAATGATGTGTGTTTCCTTGTGTACATTTAAAAGCTATCCAGCCTTACCACCCTCGGGCCAAAGTGTCATGGGATACCCCTAGCCCTGTGGTGTTACAGGCACAGTTAGTAGCCGAGGCTCCAAAGGATCAAGTGCTTTTCTTCCTGGACCTGTACTGAAAAAGCTTACCGACCATCACTCTAAAAATATCGTTAAAGTTTAGATCAATGCCTTTAGTCTTATTTTTAAACATGGACTCAGGGCTGGAGGGATGGCTCAGTTGGTTAAGAGCCCTGGCTGGTCTTTCAGAGGACCCAGTCTCGATTCCTAGCATCCATCCGTATGGCAGCTCACAACCCCCTGTAACTCCAGTTCTGGGGAATCTAGCGCCCTCTTCTGGCCTTTTCTTGCACTACACATGCAAGTTGTGCACAGAAGTCATGCAGGCCAAACACCTATGCACATAAAACCCCAACAACGTAAAACATGGACTGTGTTTCCCCCCATTTCTCAGGCAACCAACTCTTTTTCATTCCATACCTCACCTTCTTACCCAATACCCCTCACCTATATGTCTCTTCCCTCCATGCAAATCCAGTGAATCATGAAAGCAGGACATTATGAAATGTGTTTTCCCTGGCATATTCCCCTAGTATTTATAAGCAACACAAATTAGATGAGCTTTAACATAATTACCTTTAAAAATTGTATTTATAGAGAAAATACTTTACATGCTGGATCCAAATCTTAATGTATAAAACAGGCTCTGGGTCATTGCCATTTTTTTTTTTTGAGGATCTGAATATATGCCAAAACAGAGAATAAATACCAAATGGAGATTACTAATGTGTGTTGTTCAATTTTTTTCTTAAGATCATATTTCTAAGCAAAAACCCAGTATAAGTCTGTCAATCACAACAAAATAATGAAATTAAGAGAATGCCAATCTATAGTATGTCACAACTGATTAGCCTGAGCATCACACAATCCACACCAGGTGTTAACGGCTTTCTCAGCCAGTTACTTCATCCTTTAACCAGCTGTGTGAGAGCCTGATAGTGTCCAGGACAGGTGAACTAAGGAAGAGTGTTTTTTCTCTTACTGCTTTTCAGTCCTCAAGTGAGATGTTTTATTGTGGATTGACAGTAGGTTGGGACATGAGTAGATTATGTTTCAGAGGTGGGGAGGTAGTGGCGAAGCAGCTGGAAGAAGGTGTTGATCTGTTCTGCTCATTAAACAGGCCAGCTGCCAGCTCCTCTAATGCAAACACCATGGCGACCACACCTGCCACCACCCCTGGGAAGAAAAAGAGGTAAGATGGGTACCCTGTGTCTGCCTCTGGCTGAGCTATACTCCAAGCTCCTCTAGATGATGTTGGTGGTGAGTTTTGATGTTAAGAGCTATGTTACTTCAAGTAACCTTCCATAGAGCTGCGCTAAGGATGTGGTTTAACTTGAAAAGTGAATAATCACACATTACCATGCATCCATAGCGTCCTCCTTTGCTCTGTACAGTAGGCTAATTCTACTTGAAAGCAGAGTCAAGGCCCTTTCTGGAGACCTTGTTCTGTTTCCTTTGTTCTTTTAGACATATATGGTTTTATGTCACTCATAAAACTAAAAATAAACCTACTACATGACCCAATATATTCCTAAGTACTAACCCAAAGGACTCTAAGCCAAAATATCCCAGATAAATGGGGGAAAAGGGTAAATAGATGGAGGGTAGTGGGGTGCAGATAGAAATATTCTCAATGGACAATACATACCTGTGTGAAAATACTTAGAACTTAATTTTTTAAAGCCAAAATAAACACAATCAAATACACCAGCGTTTACTCCAGCACTACTCACAAGAACTGAACTGTGGAAACCAATCTAGGTATCCAGCAATGGAGGAATGGATGAAGGAAATGTAGTCTATAACACAATAGGATTTTTCAGCATAAAGTTATGCCGAGGTTGAAGTCATGTCAATTGGTGATACTTGCATTAAGCAAATCAAGCCATTTTACTTTGGGAATGTTGGCCAGTGCTCCGGGCCTCCTTAGCCTCGCCATCCCTTCCCTGGCCTGTGTTACTGCCTCCATTTCTTTTTTCCATCTTAGACTTCTCAGTAGAGGTCTTGGCTACAGCTACAATCTGAAATTATACCCTTGCACTGTAAGGCCATCTTTCTGGCAGATGTTGAAGCCGAGGTTAGCCTTCTGTGGTGTTCCCTTCTGTTTTAATGTCCTTGTCAGAGTGTTCTATCTTACAGTGTAAGCATCATGTTTTAACTAGAGAATAAAGTTGTGATCGCCACTGTGAATTGGACCAGAGAGGTAGAAAAAGAGGAAGGCTAATGTGATGAACACACACAAACCTGCAGTCCAGATTTAACAGTTACCATTCTTTCCCCATTTTTTACTTTTTCGGAAAATGTCCACATTGTTTGGTGTCAAAGGAAATGAAAAAAAAAAAAAAAAAGCAGTTCACTTGGCGGGGGTGGGGGCGGGGCGGGGAGGAACAGCCTGAAGTATAGGATCCTTCTTATTCCATTTACGAAATAGTGTTCATTTTATTTCCAAGGCTTCCTGTAAAATTACCTTGTTGCCTTTTGAGCTATCAACTGCCCTCCCACCCCCAGATGTGGGGTGGGATCAGCCATCCACATGCTATGGTTATGACTGGTGTCATTTCTTAACAGACAGTCCTGGTTCCCACCACCTCCTCCTGGTCACAATGCCTCTCCAAGCACCGGAGCAAGCAGAAGGTAAGGGAGGGTGTCAGCGGTAATTGCTATGCCACTGATGAAAGAATGTATTAGTCGTTGACAGCATGTAATTGTGGATGCTTTTGAATAAGCTGATGGCAGTTTTGTGAACTCTGAAGAAGACAGTGCCCAGTGGGAGTTGGGGGTCAGGCTTCTCAGCACCCGTGATGACAAGCTGTGAGAATTGAGGTGCCTATATGAGTGGCAATGTTTTCCGTGACAAAGTGCTGCAAATATAGTGGAACAGACAGTGGATAGTTATTGCCTCACTGTGAAAGATCACAATGTGAGCAGGACTGTCTCCTCCTGGGGGCTGTGAGGGAATCCTGCTCTCCCCAGGAGCGGCTGGCTTCCTGGCAATCGCTGACATTCCCTAGTCTGAACAGGCATGCTTTTGTGTGTGTCATTTCCATGCCAACCTTCATCTCCCTGTGCCATCTTTCCTGAGCTTGTAGCTGAGTCCAAATTTCCTTTTCTTTTCAGACCACTAGATCTATTAGATTAGAGCTCCATCTTATTCCCGTGTGACACTATACTAACTTACAATACCCGAAAAGACCCTGCTCCAAATAATGCCACATTCTCAGTAGGAACAAGTCAAGACTTCTATGTGGGAATTTTAGGGGACACAATTCAGCTTGTAACAGTGACAGAGGGAGAAATGATTTCAAGCAGGGGCTCCATTGTGAGTCCATCTGCTTCCAGGCTGTGATGAGCCCAGTTGACCGGTGGAGATATGAGCGGCAAGTTCCCTGTGTCACAGGAAGTGACAAGCGAGGGTTTTCTATTTATTTATTGTTTTTCAGAAGACACATAATTAAAATGATAGACTATCTGAGGGATCCCTTACTCTACAGTGTCCATGCAGGACATATCAACAATTCAGCAAGTATTCAATAGATGAATCAACATGTCAAACATCATTCTGGATTATTGGGCTCTCTCAGTGAACAAAACATGCAGCCTGTGTTTGGGTTTTTAGAGAAGTGTCTTCTACAAGTGTTGAATTCCGGTGGTGGATGTCGCCACTAACACAGGAGGGAAGAGGGGTCACTGGACCAGGTCAGCTTTGTATTCAAATATCCAACACTTTTCCATGTCAGAAGCCAAGAACATCTTCACCAAAGTGTTTCCATATTTCAGTGGTATTTTGTCCTGCTTACAACTGTGAAACTGTTTGTGGGATATTTTCTAAAGGTTCATCTGCCACACAGGCTTCCAGTGTCTCTTTTATTTCTAAATGATAGAAATATGTGGATATATAATTTATTACAACCCAACTTTATAATATAATATATAGCATATATAATAATATATAAATGTATTTTAACATATAATATTATAATTCAACTTTAATATAATTTAAGTGAGATCTGTAAAGATATAAATCAACTTTAGTTGGTCAAAGAAATTAAGTTACTTTCCACACCCAACTCTACTTCTTTCTATATATTTATATATAGATATGGCATGTCGATCAAGTTGTAGAACATATTGAATACTCATAATTTGGAATAACATCCACTTTATCTTAAAATGTTTTATTCTTAAGCATACATATCTGTGGGTGACTTCCAGTTATATGAACTGCCAAGTATATAAAGCATATTTAAAGCATCCTTTTTCCTCAGGGTATTACTAGATAATTGCTCTACAGATGATAGTATTCATGGAGCTACCCACATTTCCCTATGTTGATTAGAGTATTCCCATACCCCCAAGCATCAGGAGAATCATTTAATTTTCTTTGATAGGCAACAAATGGTATTTTTGTTACAAGTATTTATTAGATATTTCCAAAATAACTTTTTATTTTGATTCATTCTTCTTCCTTCTGGTATTAATATAACTTATTATTACAATGGACAAATGATCCTATAACTTTGTAAAAATGTGCAAGGGTTGGTCATTAGTCAAGGTCTCATACATTCAAAACATGTTGAGATTGTGGGTATAGGTTTGCTTGGAGCTGGCTAAGAGCCCTAGCAATTCAACAACATGCTGAATGTGTTCAGTGTGGAAGATGAAATGAATAATAATGTTCCCTAGGAAAAAGAACCTAGATCAGATACACAGCACTAGAATTAAGAAAATGAGGAGGTCATTAGGTTTCATTGATCAATGTAGCTCTCTGCTCCCATTTTAGAATCATGGGTTATTTGCACACTGCCTAAACTGAGGGCTTCTCCCTGAGCTTTCAGGGCAGGAGGGGATAATGACTGTATAAGGACTTAGGTGTAAAGAGCTTTTCCTTGGAGTAGGAGTGCAGTGTCTGCTTCTCATCTTTATATACCTATCCCAAGGTTGATGGGAAGACTTCATAGTAAATACTGAAAAAATGGAAGCAATTATTAATGACATAAAGGAGTGAATGCTGTACAAACAGATCTCTGACCCCAGAGGGACCAAAGTAAACAAAAATAGGTCATCAACAGATAAAACTAGGGGACTATGATTTTTAACACCTTACAAGCATAATGCTACACTTATTTCTCTTTATCTCTGGCTAGGGCACTGGGATCCTCTCCTCTTTCTCCTCCTTCGCTAATTCTTTCAAAGAACTGTCCCCTTGACTGCCTCCCTCACTGTCTTCTGTTCGTTGCACAGGTATGCTTTCCCTTTGCATCTGTCACTGAAATGTTGTTTTATATCTGAGATTTCCAGACTGCACCACCATTCCAAGAGACAGCCTCTCTCCAGTCTTTTTTCCTAGACCTTTCTGCAACTTTTCACATTATAGATCATTCCCTTCCTGTCACGTACTAGCCAAGAAATCAAAAATCAGCTGTGTTTGGATTGAAAGCTTGTGTTTAATACAGCATAAACTGGAACAAAGTGTTCAACCTGTTTTATTAACGAAGGCCAAGGGAAGGTGAATCTCTATGAGTTTAAGGCCAGCCTGGTCTACATAGAGAGTTCCAGGCTAGCCAGGGCCACACAGTGAAATCCTGTCTCAAACAAAACTAACTACCTCCCCATCACATTTATAGCTAAATAAAAACTTACCTGTCTCAAAAAAAGCATAGCAAAACAAAACAACAACCAACCAAAGAACAACAAAAACAAACCAAAACCCTCATATGTTCTGAGTTTTTCACAGCCTTGTAACAAACATTCCCATAGCTAAGTCTGAACTCCTTTCCTGAACTATATGCAAAATCCCCCAAACCAATGATGAACAAAATTATAAACAATAAAGCAAAATGTTTTGTACAGAAGAAAATGTGAATGTCACAAAGACCAATTTTAATTTTTGAAACACTACTCTGAAATGCTTTAAGGAACTTTTAAGGCTCAACAATAGAACTGGGTAAAAGATTTAATTTTGTATGGTTTTACTCTTATTAAAAGAAATAAAAGATTCTCACATTTGAAAATAAATCATGATAAATTAATTGTTTGAATAATATAACTGTTACTCATGGCTTTGCATTAGTTTCAATAATTTCCAAACTAAAATTTCTAAGACTAAATAAAATAAAATGAAAATTTTCTAAAAAATGATAATTTTCTGCTCCATATACATTAGTCTTGAAATGAAGGGTTCAGATAAACAAGACAGAGGGCAAAACTGAGAAGTTGGAAGGCTTTTCCCTTCATCTGGGATGGATGTTAAAGAGACAGATTTAATTCATCACAATAGGACGCAGCATGTAAAGTTCGCTTAAGCAGACTCCCCTCCCTTTTCCCACTGACTTCTGCGGTCCTCTTGTGATCAGTGTACTACTTACTGGTTTGTAAATGTTTTGAAACACAAATAACCAGCACAGTGTTTTGAATTATCAAGATGTGTCAGCAGGTTTATAGTCTCTGAAGTTTTATCTGATGCCATCAGCACAAATATTTTCCTTTCATTTTTATCAAAACTGAATAACAATTTTAACTTTATTAGTTGTTCCTTATGACATTCATCTGTCTGTTCTCCTGCCCCCAGGACCAAGCCCTTGCTTTCCTGTTTTCTCTTTATTCAAATCTTTCATCTTAAAAATATCATCTTTGACATTTTCTGGGCAGAGCCTTCAAATCCAATCAGTTGGCATTCTCTCTCTTTTTTACCCTGCCAATGATTTCCATCTGTATTTTGCTGGTTTCTGTTATCTTCAGCTCCTAGGAACAGGGCTCCCTAAGGTCATGGTGGCCTTGGTGACAACCCCATGCTAATCTAGCAGGTCCTGCAAGGACTTGCCCTTTCATGCTACATAGCTAGACTTCCCCTTCATGACCACACTAAGGCCCCCACACCCTTTTCTAGATTGTCTTTTAAACCATTCTCCCTGGGTTACCTTTTCTTCTTCACAATCCTATGTCAAATCACTATGTGCTGATGTGCCTAAAGCTCAATGCCGTCGTCTCCTCTCTCCAGATGGTGTGCTCTGACCTTCATCAGCAGTGTCAACGACAGGACTCCCAAAGCCACTTGCTCCTCCAGACTTCCCTTCTGATTTTCGTTGGGTAGTCACCTGCCTCCTTGACGCTTTCACTTAAATGTCTCAAAATAATTGGAAACTCAGCATGTTCACGATATTTGTAATTTGCTGAATCTTTTACCTTAGTTAACATCATCAAATTTTCCAGCCATTTGGTACCTTGAAATACAGTCTAGTTTCTTTCTGTTGCTGTGATTAAAAATACTCTGAGAAAATCAACTCAGGGGAGAAGGAGATCTATCTCATCTTACAATTCCAGGTTACATTTCATCATTGTGGAGAAGTCAAGTGTGGGAACTTTGAACAGCTTTTTATATCATAAAGAGCGGGAGCAGTGAATGCAGACCTCTTCACTTGCTTGTTTGTGCTCATCCTGATTCCTCCACTTTTATACAGTTCAGGATCCCTTACCTAGGGAATGGCACCTCCCACACTGGGCTGGGTCTTCCTTCATTGATTAACTTACTTAAGACAGTTTCCCATCGATATGTCCACATGTCAATTCAGTACAGGAAATCCCTCATTGAGATTTTCTGCTCAGATTATTCTAGCTTGTGTTGACAGTTAAAATTAACCATCACAAAAGTTAAAGATGTTTGTCTACCTTTTCCTACTTAACCACATGTACCCAGTGCATAAGCAATGCTGGCATCCTGTCTTCTACATGCTTTTTGAATCCGTGTGTCTCTTTGTATTCATATCATTTTGAATCATTTCTTTCCTAGATTAGGACAATAGAAGATCTCTTAATAGTCCTCTTTCCCTCAACCTTATATCTACCCTTCACCCCTCTATATGGTTGGCAAAGTTATATTTATTTTTAAAAAGTAGTAATCAAATCATCTCATCTTCCTAAGTAACAGTTAAAATCATTTTGTGTTATCTTAGAAAAATGAGCCAGGTCCTTAACAGAGCTCCTGGCACTTGCTTGTCCTCCATTCATCCTGAATCCCCCTTGTTGTTTGGGCTCAGCTATTTAATCTGTTTTATCTTGTTTATTCTAGTCTCTACATTCTAGCAACCCTCAGGACATCCAGCCTTTCTGTCTTGAATGTTATCTTCTCCCATATCTGAGACGCTGGAGTTCTCATGCTGTGTTTGGATCTGATTTCTCTTCACGATTTTCATTTCTGACTCATACCATCCTGTTCTCTTAGTTCCACATTAGGTAAGAAAGTTTCGTTGGATTCTTGAAGTGCTACCTGCATAAGGTTTAAGTAGAGCTGTGAAGGGGAGGGATGGTGACATTCCAGTGAAGAAGTTCCTGCCAGACTATGTACCAAGAATCAGAAGTCTCCATGAGTTCTGGCATCACCCCCTTGGCAGGTGTTTCTCATTGACTGCCCTCTCTGGAAGAGATCATCCTCATATCTGAGGATCCATTGACCCTTGGAGGGGCATGCTGTGGGTTCAGTCTTGGAGGAGGGCTCCGTGCTCCTTTTACAACAAAAGGATCATAATTCTACGAACACTTAGTGCCACTCATGCTGACAACTTCTCTCATTGACTTCCATGTCTTCCTTTCTTCTCTTACCCCGTCTTCACTGTAGTGTTCAAGATTAGTGGAGGCCAGGGAAAAAGTCGTCACTAGGTGGCAGTAGCACACTGAGCTTAGTTTGGCTGGTGCTTTGACAGATTTGCTGAGACTCTCCCAAGGCAGCCACATGCACATGGGGCACACTCACAGGGGAAAAGTGGAAGGGGGCTCCTGTGAGAGGAAGGGTCATAGGGGGAGCTTGTGTGTCCAGGTGACGCCATTTGGGAGTATGATGGAAAATTCATGTACTAGAACCCTGAGGGGCCACAGCAGCCTGGAGTTCTTTGTGATAGCTGAAGGTGTAAACTACAGACATAACCAGTCTAACAGCAACGCAAGATCCAGTGTGGGGTCACACAAAGAGCATCAGCATCCTATGGGGGATCTGATGTGCATGGTAAGCCTCTGTGGACCTGGGGGACCGATCCTTGTTGAAAAGGAGAGAAGTTACACAAGGAAGGACTTTTGAGCCCAAAGTGATTTAAGCACGGTGATTCAACCATTCAGTATCAGCTGAAATGATTGCCCATGGCTTGTACGGTAGGACCAAAGACGCTGCTACCCTGCTTTTCTTTGAGCAAGTAGATTATGGGACACTAGAAGGCTGTTTCTGTGGAAGTGATTCTCAAGCAATAAGGAATACTTGGGGGTGGGGTAGAGGAGGCACTCAGGTAAGGGGCCCTAAGAAGCTAAGGGGTCCTAACTTAGGGATGACATATTTAGAATGAAGTTACTTGTGGAGAAAATATCAAATAAAGGAATGAGTGTGGGATGCTGTCCAAGGAATTTTTTTCTGAAATCTGGACTCAGAAAAATTGTTAGTAATACTCATTTGGCAACTAATAGTACATTACCTTAAATCACTGCTACAGTATATTCATCAAATAAATGGGGTCATCTTGTAATCCTTTGCACCATTAAGTAAATGATCTATAATTTATCAATAACTACATATTTATCCATTGATTCTAATTCCTAATGTGTATAAAACAATGCATTTTAACCCCATCTTATAACCCCATCTGTGTCTTTGAAGTTGGCTGGGTCTTATTCTCTGTGTTTGTTTTGATGACTGATTAAATACTTCTCTACTGCCCTCCATGTCTTCCGTTGTCTGCCTCTTTGCAAAAAGTAACAGTTGATCTCTGTCTACGTGTAAGAAAGCACTTGGATAGATGCCAGAGGTCCAGAGAGGTGTTAGACCCAACCCCTACTTCAGGAGACTCAAAAGCTACCACAGATCGCTAAACATGGACACTAATTCAAGTGGTCCTTGGGAATCTGATAAACACAAAGGTGGAGGAGCCTACAAAATATGGGGCAACATGTAAAAGCAGGCAATAGAGGAAGCATTTGGGATACAGTAGACTCAAAGACGTAGTGCCGGCAGTTAAATAATGAGTAAGGTTAAGGTGTAGTGAGGTTGCGGGATGGGGGTGGGGGGCGGGGGAGGCTATAAAGGAGGAAGAGTCAGACTCTGATGGAAGAATGATGGTGTGTGTGCAAATATGCACACGTGTCATGTGAGTCCTATGAGTGCACTGTGTACATGGAACTGTCTGTGAGGAGTTCTGGGTAGCCAGCCTTCATCAGGTATCTTTACATGCTGCTGGCGCAGACTATCATAAGTATATGCATTCATACCTCATGGTAAGCTCCAGTACCTTTTTGGAGTCTCTGCTTTCTGCTTAAGAATCAGCACGGTGCTATTATGTCACTGAACTCTGACTTCATGCCAGTGTGGAAGCAGGTGTAGAAGAAAACATACACATCAATACAGGAAACCATCGGAAGGTCAGAGGCGCTGGCCGGTTCTCTCTCACTGCTTTTATTTAAAACAGTGTCAGAAGGTCTGACACAAAACAATTGCCAGCAGTCACTAATTCATATCTGTATGTTTTTATTTGGCTCTTAACGCCCCCTTTTCATCTTGTGATCCCTTTGAAAGAGTGATAGTGTTTTCCAGGCTAGAAGCAATGAGAGAGCAGGTGACAGTTACCACGCAGAAGACATGGAGCATGGATGTAACGGTGACAGAGAGAGCTGCCTTCTGTCTTCTGAACCACACATTATATCTTCATGAATTCAAATGCTTTTATGTATTTCAGGGATTTCAAAGTTTAGTGGTTAGATGTCACAAAAGATTCATTTAAGAACCTTGTTGGCCGGGTGCTATGGCGCAATCCCAACATGGGAGGTGGATGTAGGAGGCTCACAAGTTCAAGGCCAGCCTAAGCCACACAGTGAGCCTGTGTCTGAAAGCAAAGCAAGCAATTTGTTGAGCCATGTTAAAGTACTCGCTTAACAGACAGTATAAATATTCATAAATGCTATCCAGAATGCTGAGTGAGGAAGAACAATGAAGCCATTGTCTCCATTTCCAGTACTAATAAAGCCAGTATGTTTTTGTCTGGAATCGTTTTTAAACATAAGGAAAAAAATCAACATTGGATGATAATAAGACAGTGGACACACACCTGGTAAATGAGAAAATAACAGTTTCCTGCGCACCCCCATTGTATCTCACCCTTATTTTGTTGCAACCTCTTCTTTCATGGTTTTGACTTCCAGTTAGGGGATTGGTAGAATTAGAGGAGAAAAAAAATCCTGATTGCTTAGCAAGTTGCCATAGCAACCTTGCACTGTAGTTATATTTTTCTGTCTGTAACTATAAATGGTAAAATGTAACCTTCCTAATTATGCTGCTGCATTTTTAACTCTATTGGTGCCAATTCCTCTACAGAGTTTGATGCCACACATGCACAAAAACAACAGATTTCGTTTTCATCTCAATAAAAATCTTTACATTAATAAGAATCTCTTGTAAGTATTAATATTGTCTGACACTCAGTAACATGCCAGAGTAGAGATACTTAAAAAAAATCATGCCCACATGCCCAGATTACATATTCTAAACATCTAAAATAATGAAGACCTGAGCCTGGGTAAAGGTTTGTGATTTCTCTGAAGTGGCATTTGAGTACAACGAGAAAGCTAGTTCAGCATGAGCGAGTAAAGGCCTTGGCCTTGAGCAAGGACTTGTGTTCTCTTCAGTTGTATAGGGGCGACTCAGGCAGCCCTGGGCCTTTCCACATCAGTTTTAAGCAACTCATGTGTTCAAACAACAAGTGAAAACCAATGCTTTGCCCAGTACAGTTTCCCATGGCTCCTTTCTCCCTTCGAGTCCCTTTTGTTCTTCTGTCTGTCAAAGACCAGTTGATGATTCTGAAGCAGAGATGTTCCAGGTCCAAAGCAGAGATGAGGAAAAATCTGAGAGAATCAAGATACCTAGATTTATCATTTACCAAAACATCACCATGCCCCAACCATAAAAACCAGGTTGAACAAGAAGGAAATGGCTTCACTATTTAGCAGCGTTGCCCGAATCTCTAACAGAGACTATGTATTTCACCTCAAAGTAAAATACCCTGGCACATCTAAATGACTGTTTTGGTCATTCAAACTGTAATGAGAGTTACTTAAATCAGGTTTCTTCCCTACTGATAACGGTAGAAGTAGAGCACAGTAAGGCATGGGAGGGTTACCTTGTGTAGTAAGCAGAGAAAAGGGGCTTTGGAGTCAAAGTTGCAGGGAGCTCTGCATGTGGCGTCCTGTGGTTGATGGGGGGATATTGATCACAGTGTCTTACAAGGACATTGGGAATAGGAGGAGCATGTAAAGACAGTCATTTTTCTTTAGATGGTCATTTACTTGGGAAATGGGGGGATATACTCTTTTGTCTTCCAATCTCTCAGCTATTAAAAAAAAATCACACAAGGATTCAGATGGTATACAGCCTTTTGAATGTGTACAATGCATATACGATTTATCCATGTTCTTGTATGCATCAGTAGTTCCTTCCTTTTTATCGAGAGTAGTGTTCTATTGCAGAGATGAACACTTCATTTACTCACTCACTGAAGGAAAAATGTCACATGGTTTTCATGAACACACGTAACTGATTCTCTTAAGCAAATGCCAATGAGTGGGGCTGTTAGGTCATGTGATAAGCACACGCTTAATTTTGTAAAGACCTCACAGGGTTTGGTCAAAATGTCTGTCCCTTTTGCATGCACACCAGCAAAGGATGAGACTTCTCCTTGCTCCATTTCCTTAAGATGATTTAATATTTTCAGTTAAAAAAAAAAACCCCTTTAACCATTCTAATATATAGTTTATCTCAATACTGTTTGGATGTGCAATGTGTCCTTTTGTATATTTGTTTGTCAAATGTACAAACAAATTGTGAAGTATACAAAACTTCTTGTGAAGTATACATCCAAATGTTTCGCCTTTGGGGTGTTTCATTTGCTTAATGTTGAGTTTGGGGAGTTTTAAAAAAATACATCTCTTATCACATATGTGATTTACAATTTTTTAAATGTGTTGCTGATGTTTTCAATCTTTTAACCATGATTAATCTGATTTGTCAGGTTTTGCTAGTGAATTTTGTCTTTGGTGTCATGTCTAGCAACCCTTTGTCTAACCAGTGGTCACAAAGAGTTTCTTCTAAATATCTTTTAGTTTTATGCTTTATGAAGAGGCCTATAATTGATCCATTTTGAGTAGGTACCACTTTAGAGCTGATGTGTTTTTCTGTCTCACCTGACAATGGCTGGACGATTATTATTACTTCTTTGTAAACACTAAATATGAAAAGCTAATATGACTGAACCAATATTTTATGTTGTATCTATTTGCCAACTCTATTAGTATTATTTTCTGTTGCTAAAGGAAAAAAAATCTGTATCAAGAAAGATTAGCTTACAGCTTTGGGAATGAAATCCTAGCTCAGGTAGCTTCATATGCTCAGGCCCTGAAGACTTCCTCATGAGTGTCTGAGAGAGGAGAGGGTTTTGTGAGAGAGGGTACCAGACTGAGACATTGACGCATTCTTTTCTTACTAATTCACTCTTACGGGAACTCAAGTAGGATTCATACATTATGATTTGCTAGCCATTTTACCCTGGATCTCACCACCAGAAGGTTCTGCTCCTCTCATCGCCAAACCAGGAACCAATCTTTCTGACAGAGCAGCCTTTGGGAGATAAACCACATCCATATCAGAGAACTGACTGTTGTGGACCTATGTTATGTTTTAGATCAATGCTAAAGTTAAATTTTATTAGCCACAACAGCATCTACATATATTTGAAAAAGCCCAATATTCAAATGTCATGTCACCTGATTTATTAAAAGAAGCCAGGGCCTTCAGGGATGGAGAATTCTGTGCAGTTACTGTCTCCTTGAATGGTCATCCAGAGGTCTAGAGCAGCTTGGCTCTTGTAGGTAAAGAAGCAGGGATTCAAGAAGGGCAGCATCCTTTTCCTACTCACAGAAAGTCAGCCTCAAAGCTAGTCCAGAGCAGAAATCCTGGACTCCTGACTGTGTCCAGGGTTTAGTAGTGACCCTAGCCACTAGAAAGTCACAAATTGTTACAGTAACTTTCCTTTGAACATTATCGTATGCCTTATCAGCTCTTTGCAAGGGTGGGCCATACTTTTTTTTAGCCTTATACACTGGTGTCTATGCTAACACTAAACCACAGATGGCTGTGGAGCAAGTTCTTGTTGAGCTGATAATGGTTGCTTCTCTGGATTTGAACTCTAGATCCTTCTGAGTTAGCCTCCCAAGGGCCGGGAGTGTGGGGATGTACCACCACGCCTGACTTAGCAACCTCTGAAAAATAAATTTGCATTTAAACCTGATTAGACATAGTATGGTAAAGAGAAAAGAAGTATGTGACCGACATCAAAGGACTGTACCAAAACCTTGACTGAGATACTGACGGGCAATGTGGTATAAGGAAAATTACACAACTTTCTAGCCCTCAGTGGGAAAAAAAAAGCACCTATGTTATGCTTATAGCACTAATAAAATTTTGTGTAGGAGAGCCTGCCAATGCTGAGGCACAGTTATTCCTAAAGACTTTTAAAATTGTTTTTCTAGAATTATATTAAAAATTTTGGACTTTAAGGGATGTAGATATTAGAGATTTTGATATGTGAGGATTTCAACATTTGGAATTGTGATTTGGGGGGGGGACTGTGGCCTCACCCAACCTTAAGATTCTTAAATGGATATGGTGACTGTACTAACGATCTTCTTATTGTGATAAAACACCATGGCCCGGCAACTTACAGAAGCAAGAGGTTCCTTGAGTTTACGGTTTCAGACGAATAGGAGTCCATGGGCTAGGGAAACACAGTGGCAGGCGGCAGTCGCGGCAGCAGGAACAGCTGAGAGCTCACTTCTTGGTCCGGCCACACTCCCTTGCTAATGTTGGGATGGAAATTCTGTTTGTGCAAAAGAAGAAAGAGGCACAGTGAGATGTGAGAGGGAAGTTCCCAGTTACATGGGAGGGTTGGTTGTCTTTGGTGGAACCCAGGCTTGTGCTGCAGTAAGAGAAACGACCACCAACTCAGACTGGAACTCCTTGTTGAGTCCTGGAGCAAGCATGTTACCCCATAGCAACACGAGTCCTGGAGCAAGCATGTTGCCCCAAAGCAACATGAGTACCAAAAGTGGTCTTTGCAGGGGCTCATGAAAAACAGCCAACATAAACAGCTCTTTCTATGAAGGATTTTATTTTTTAGCTCTGGTCTGTATGCTACAATCTGAAAGTTCTCATGTGTTTCTCTTGAAAATCTCCTTTTTATCCTTGAAACAACTCTACAATTACATCCACTAATGTGGTGGCAATAGATCCCGTGAAAGCTCTAGGGTGCCAGGAAAGGACAGAGGAGAGAGCGGGGGCATCTAAGCTTAAAGATCATGTCTCAAAGAAGAATTCAATTAAGACCACTCCAATAAATGCCTTTTGTTTCCTCCTCTTCACAACACTCCAGGCCACAGCTTCCTGCCTGCCTTTCATTTTTAATCCCGCTGCTTGGCTCACATAATGTTCCTGGCACAGTGTGAATGACTTTTCTCATCCTCCCCTCACACCAGGCTTGGGTTCTGTCATCTGTGGCTGTCAATGCAACCATGCAAATGGAAGCTCCTCTGAGGTGAAGTGAAGCCCGCAGGGCATTGCCCTGCAACTGACCCAGCAGGGTGCAAACCTGCCACCCAGGGAACTAAGTATGTTCCGCTGTTCTTAGCTTTCATGACCTCATATCCACCTTTCTTTCCCGACCATCTCAGATCTATTTTTCTTTCCTCTGCCAACATCTCCCTCCCAGACTCACTCAACAAATATTTACTCACCTCTTTGAAGCTTCAGCCATTCTAAAATAGAAGAAATCTCATGTTCCCTTGATGTGGGTCTGGTATAAGCAAAGCTTGGCACAGACCTGCTTCCCATTTTTATAACTGTCCTTTTTGTGTGTGTGTGGTTTCTACCCTCCGGCCTGTCTGTGTATCCAGTGCCCTGTGCAGTCCAAGTATTACTTGGATTGGTTCTTCCCTCTCTTCCATCTGCTTCTAGAAGGAAAGCATTTGATCAGCAAATCCACACAGATGCAGTACTGGTTATCAGTTGATGTGTGTGCCTATCACAAGGATAGTTTGGGAGAAAAGACGATGGTATCATTATAAATAAAATAATCCCAGCTGTATATAGGACCCTAAGTCAAGATGGGGAGAGGACTTCCTTGCAAATTGTTCCAGTGACCCATGCCTACTGTTACGGAACTAAGAGTCAGGAAACCCTGTGCCCTGTTCTCCCTAGGAGCTTCAGAACAAAATCTATCATGGCCCCTAGGCATGTGTCCATTGACACTAAGAAATCCAGTCACATCATTTCCAGCCACTTGGGCCACCACCACAGATTCTTAGATCCTTGAGGTTACCACAATTGATAGCATCCTGTATCAAATCCTTCCATTCTGGCAAGCATCCATCATCATCAAACTCCACTGCTCCTCGGCCTTGCTCAATTGTTGCTCATCCTGTGGGTGTGTTGTATCTCCACCCTTCTTTGAGCAAGGGCTTTCCCCAGTGCCTACATATCACGGGGATCAAGGAAGGAAAGGGATCTGGTCTGGTCCTGCTTCTACCCAGGTTTGATTTTAACTCCTCCCTCTGTACACTCTACCTCTCCTTAGACAACATGGCTATGTTGTCTGGGCTTTTCTTCTTTACTGGCTTCCTCCGAAGGCCTCTGAGTCACTCAGCTTCAGTCCTCGAAGACGCTGACATCAGGCTCTCTGCTTTTCATAAACACCTCAAACCCCATTATAATATCTGATAATTTCCATATCTTTTTTTTTCTAGACAGGGTTTCTCTGTGTAGCTTTGCACCTTTCCTGGGACTCACTTGGTAGTCCAGGCTGGCCTCGAACTCACAGAGATCCGCCTGGCTCTGCCTCCCGAGTGCTGGGATTAAAGGCGTGCGCCACCACCGCCTGGTGATAATTTCCATATCTATGTTGAGAACACCACCTCTGGGATTTTACATTCTTGGCCTCCTTTCCAAAGATCTTCTTCACTCTTTACTGCACACAGGCCAGGCCCTTGGAAATGACCACAAAATGTCACTTTCTGAGAATTACTTTTACTGCTGTGTCGAATCTCTTTGGATCTCTCCTGCCCATCCCCAGTCTGGTAGTTCCTCAGCCTCACCTTAAACACCAGCTCATGGATTCTGCCACCTTTTCCACAGAAGCACATTCTTCAGATCCCATTTTTGTTCCTGTCCATTGTAGACTGCACAATGTCTTGTTGCAATCCTCGGCTTTCACAGTCCTGTCCTGTGTCACCACATTCTGCCGCACTCTCGGCTGAGCTGGAAACTTGTTTACCTCTAGGCCATAGCTGGATATGGCAAGAGAAGACTATGGTCAAGAGCTGTCTTTTAACTCTACGAGTGCTAACATACACAGGTTACATATGAAGGTGTTCAGGATCCCTTGAGAAGCAGTGGAACATGAGGAAGACTATGGAACCAAACTTCGTGGCTCTGTTTCCCCACTCTGTCACTCGAAAGCTGTATAATTATGAGATATCATTTTCACTGTTCCTGACTCAGTCTTTTCATCTGTAAAATGGGAAGAAAAAAAATAGTATTTAGCTCTGTGATTGTAGTGAGGATTAATTGAGTTAAAAAATAAAAAGTGCTTGTAAGAGTTCCTGATGTATAGTAATCTCTTAAAATAGTATGTTGTTACCTGGGTCTACTTATTCCTCTGCTCCCCTAGAGAAAGATTTCATGTTTTTTCCCTCTCTTTCCAAATCCTTCTTGCTTTCCTCACCTTGAATCAATGGCTTTGATTTTTCATTTTTTCCTTAGATGATAGAAATAAACAAAAAACAACTTTCTCTGCCCCAAATCAGCTGACGTATCTCAGTTATTCTGGTTTTCTCTGTTCCTTTTCATACAATCTGTGTTTCTATCAAAGACCAAACACAAACACAAACACACAAGCATAGAAAAAACACACAGACACAGACAAACACACACCACACACACACACACACACACACACACACACACACACACGCATGCACACACACACATATGCTTGCACACTTCCATGCACACATGAATGCTTGCACACAGTCACAAGACCTTAGGCCTTGGACCTTACTGTAAAAACATCTACTTCAATTCTTCTTCCTGATTTCACATTTTCTCCTAAGTCTCCTCCTATAGTATGTCCAACTCCACCCTAAACATGCAATCAGGACTGCTCCACCCTAAACATGCAATCAGGACTGCTCCAATCAGGGTTTTGGATGACATGACCACGCCGCCAAAGTCATGCTCCTTTCACAGTCCCGGTCTTTCTTGGTTTGTCAGTCAGACTGGGCAGGACTTTGCTCAGCTGGTTTCCAGGATACCACCTCCTCACTCTCATCTTCTTTTCTCTTGGCCACTTTTCCTTGGGCTCCTTTGCTGTAACTTCTCATATTTTGGATCCCTAAATACCACGGGATGTGAGACAGGAATCCTTGGCTCCCAGTTTGTCCTTTGGTTATCTCATTCAGTTTTAAGTGTCAAATGCCATCTCTAAGCTGACGTCCCAGCTGTCCTCAGGGTATTGATCACTCCCCGCAGCTCTCAGCTTTAATGTTGCCTTGCAAGGTGGCTTTCCAAGGTTATGCTAATAAAGTAAGAGTCCCTACCCCATTCCTTTATGTCTTTTCTCGACTCCCATTACTCTATGTCTTTACTCCGACTTTTTCTACTTGTACAATAGCACTTATTTGTCTATTTAAAGCTTTTTGGAAACAAAACCCATTATTTCCTTCATAGAGCGTGTTGCACACAGAAAGCTCCCAAACGATGCTTGCTGACTAAAACCGTGATTTCATTCAGCCTTGAAAATCCCCCAACAATCCTGTTAGAGAGCTTATTACAGATGAAGAAGCACAATAAGCTCAACCCATTGCCATGGAGCTGGCAATGCAGGTAGCCTTGTACTTGAGTGCACATCACCCAGCAGCTGCAAAGGACTAAGGGATCAGACCGTGGGTCACTTTTCGCTCGGTGCAGAGCTTAGCGTCAGGGCAACAGAGGAGCAGTGAAGTGGCAGGGATGGGAAGCTGGAGCGTGCCATGGCTTTGGTAAGGAGCTGATTTCATCCACAGGAAAACATACTTGCCCCTTTCCAGTTCCCTTGTCACCCAATCATGTGGACTTCTTGGGTCTACTTTGGTGCCTCATTGAAAATTGACTAATGGCATATTTCATGTTTTGCTATCACTGAAGACTCATGTGTTGATAATAGTTAAGTCAAGAATTAGTTAAAATCTCCAAACCAAGTTTTCTTTGAGATCTATCACATGAGAAACCTTCTTGCCGTTTCTATAGTAGCCTGTGAGTTGACATAATCCCTAAAGAAGCTTATACATTAATACCAGGGAACCATTTACTGTGCTCATGTGACGACTCAAAATGCCATGACTCACCAAATATACTAGCAAAATACTAAGCTAATTGAAGGGCATGCTATAGTTTCACCTGTAGTTACAGGTTTCCAAAAGTCCGATTTAGTGGACTTTTAAAAATATCCATACTTAAAATAGTTGACTTCCTGAGAGTTCGTGCTCTGTGAATTCTGACCTTTCAGGTTCCCCATACATGGGGTCATGGGTTTAAGGAATATTTCCATGTACATGATAGATGTTGTGGGTTATTACATAAAAATGGCTACTGTTTCCATGATGTAATGGACTGCTGTTTTCTGTTTCAAAGGAATCCAGCTGTTCACCCTCCAATACCTCCGAAACCCAGTTCTCCCATCGCTTCTCCTAAACTGAGACGGAACAACAGGTAAGGACTTGCCCTTCTGAGTGTCTCGCCAGGGTGTTGAAGTGACAGTAAGGGGATTGTGAATGGCTTTGTGCAAGGCATGGCCATGTTTTCTGTGTGCGTTCGCTAATTCGAGACTCACAGAACTTCCATCGATACACACATGTGATTACTTCTGCTTTAGAATAGTGCCGGCTATTACCTGTCTTAGTGAACCTTATCTTTGAAATAGCCATTGGCCGGCAGAATTAGAAGTGTTTGTATGGAAGTTCCTTATATATTAGCACTTGATGTAAATGAATGTATTTATTGGGCATATATCTCATGCCTAAATGAAACCGTATTAAATGACAATATGTGGATATATTTTATTTCTATTTTCTTGCAGTTAAGTTTCCCCTTAAGAGCTATATATTGTGATAAGGGATATTCTTACAGCTTTGTATTAATACTCAAGTCCTCAGTTATGCTTGAAATACCTTCTAGGCTACTACTTGATTTTTTTAAAACTAAAGAATTTTGTTTTATATCAAAACTATCATGACTATTGAAGAATATTCCAAATAACTTATCTCCAAGTCAGGAAAAACATACTTTATTTTCTACTTTGAACCTTTGCCACTCTATAATTAATATTTAGAAACAAACTCCGATGCTTGACAGTCTTCCTATGTGTCTCTGTTACAGAATTTGATGCTCTTGAACCATTTTTTCAAGATGGATGCCCCATCTTTTCATTAGGTTGCCAGGTTAAATCTCAGCGTCTCAGCAGAGACTATGTTGATCTGCCCGAATGCCTGCCTCTACTTCTTTTGTAATTTTGGCCTCTTGGGAGGGATTTTTGATGCCATGTAAGACACAACTATAGAATTGTTATTCATAAGTCCCAATTATAGAAGCCCCTTTTTTTAAAAAAAATTAGAGGGTGACCTGCTAGAAAGTGCTGACTAAAGAGCGCAGGTGAGTGGCACCGTGTGCTCATCCACAGGGGCTAATACTCTAGAGCTGAACTTCTGCCAGTAAAATCCCTCCAGATCGCTGAAATTTTGTCCTTAGGATATTGCTTTAATGAATCAGGAGAATAGTTTTTCACTGAACTAATTAATGAAATGGATTCATTTTATAACTTTTCATTTCTGCAATGATTATAATTATCTCATAAGAGCAAGGTCTCAGGTTTCCTGTCTTATCCGATTGGTTCTCTTAGTCTTATAGTATTAAGCAATTAAATCATAATTAGAATAGATTTTCTTGAGGAACTGAACTAAGTTGTCCCTGTACCACCTAAATTCTAATCTAAAAATCATGGACACTAGAGGGCTGTACATGTTTATATTCAGAAAAGGCTTAATTCCATAAGAATTGGTCAAATCCACTTTTACTACTCTCATTTCTTTCTTCCGGTAATGATCCAAAAACTAAAATTGGGACAACATGCATGTTTTAAAAACCTTGATCACTTTAATCACAGCATGGTGATTTTAATGAACGAATATGAAAGGGAAGTAATTAACACATGTCCTCAGGAGAACAAAAAAAAGAGTTGAATATAGCTTCTTGAGAATAAGCAAGAATGTATAAGTAGGTCAGCCACGGTCTAAGGAAAAGAGAGAAGTCTTATAAATTCTGACAACCTAGCATTGTACAATTTACTGCTATCAGCTCAACGTGGCCTTTCTTGGTGTGGGAGACGTACTTGAAAGATAGACTCACTTCTGTCTTACCCGAGAAAATACATTTCTTGGCAGTATTCACATGGGATAAGTCTTTAAGGAAAAAGATTATTTTGGTGCCTAACAAAAAAATGATTCTTAGTATTTAAAATGTTACATAATTGTCTAATGGAGATAAAGACAAAACACTTTGATGAATGGAAATATAATGAACAATGTCTAGATCAGACACGACTAAATGTACCTAGTGGTTTAAAACAGATGAAAAGAAGTTGATATTGTGAAATTAGCACTTCGTACTTTTTAGACTTTCAAAAAGGGGCATGGTTGAATTCTAGCCAATACAAAGAACTAAGGTAAAATTTTGCCAATAGTATAATATTTATATTTCTGAGCACAAATGTATTCTCATACATATAATTTAGCATGAAAGAGTTTTCTTACCTAACAGGCATTATTTTTAAAAATCCAGGCAGATACATGCAACTACAGCAGGTGCAAATGGAGAAGTCAATAGGCATGCTGAAAGAAATATAAGGTACAGAGATCTCTGTCTACATGTGTGTAATTGTACCAATAATAAAGCATGCTTTGTTGGAGTACTTTAAAATAATAAATTAGATAAAAGCAGTTTTCTGGTCAACTTTAGCTATAATAACCAAACTATTTTTGAGACAGGATTTCACTGTGTAGCACTAGCTGTCCCAGAACTTAATGTACACAAGGTCAGTCTCAATTTTGCAGAGATCCATCTGCCCCTGCCTCCAAAGGGCTGGTATTAAAGTGTGGTACTATGCCTGGCTAGGTAATACATGTTTTTATAGGTTCTTGTTCTTTAAATTTGTCGTAAGATTTACATTGCAAATCCAAAATTGTCTGAACATAAGGACAGGATGAGATGAAACCCTTTGAAGGAAGGAGGCTTTGCTTATCTCTGTATTTCCTGTACTTGCTTCAAGATATAGGACACTGTTGCTGGGTGGGCATAAATAAACAAGGAGGAATAGTTTTGCTTAGTTGAGCCCGTACTACAAAGGCTTCCCATTGGTTCTGGCTGTAGAAATCATGCTCAGCCTGTCCTGCAACATCAGGACAGATGGAACAAGAGGATTATTGCAAGTTTGAGGCCATTATGGTAAACACAGTGAGTTCTAGGACAGTCAGGGCTACACATGGAGTGCTGAATATGGGAGAAATAGTCTTCCATAAGGAGGAGCACACCTATTGGCTATCCAATACCAAACAGTCAGTCAGCCTTAAAACTGTATATACAAACAACCTTATACAGACTGGGTAGTGTGTGCTATGTACAGTCAGTGGACAGGGAGCCTGTGAATCTGAAAAGTGGACAGAGGGTATATGGAACAGTTTGGAGGGAGGAAGGGGGAGAAGGAAATGGTGTCATTACAGTATAATCTCAAAAAAATAAGAAAGGTTGAGGGGCGGGTGAGCCTTGTCTTCAATATATGAACCATCTCTCGAGTCCAGAACTTTTAAAAATGACTAAGATATTTTCCGAAGTAAAATTTCTTTTGTATTATCCCCTTGACTCTCAGAAGAGCCCTGGTTTGAAGCACAGACCACACACACACATATACCTCAGACTTGGAAAGAATCGGACTTCCCTGTACTTAGAATTTTTGTAAAACACTCCTCACCTCCACAGTGCTGTGTGTGTCACTGATGCCAGTGACATCTTAGTCCGCTGAAGGAAGTCAGTGGCAATGAAGGATGCTAGTGTCTGTGTGTACCATGAGTGGAGACAATGGGATCAACCTGTGATTCTGTTAAACTCCTCACTCCTGGCTATGGACCACCCTTCCCTCCACCAGAAACTCTAGGAAATTCAGTTCCAACAGTCTAGCTCCATCCCCACTGACCTGCTTGTCTTTCTGTTCTGTGAAGGACTGAGGATCTCGATGACATCATCAGCGTGGCTGCTTCACTTCAGAAAACTGACAAGGGGTGAGGTCCCAAAGCTCCAAAGCTTGTTTCCCGTCTTGTTTTTGTGGTCTAAAAGCAAGTCACTACCCCACTGGAATTTCTAAATATGAGCCAATTCCCAGTGATGCTTATTGTATATAATTAAGAAAGAAAAAAAAAGCTTTCAGTGTCTCTTTGTAAGTATCCATCATAGTGGGGGGTGCTGACATTTATGGATGCCTATCTTGACCATCCAGTCTATTCTTCCTAGTGACCTCAGGTCTCAATCAGATCTCCAGTCCCGTGTTTGTGTTGCTCGCCCAGATAATCCACTTATGTTTGCCCTTAGCACCGCCATTCCAATATCCTTGGACCAGTTCCCCTTTCTTCCCAGATGTGCTGTTTTCTGCTTCTGTTCTTCCATCTCTGCAGGCTTGACTTTTGAAAGTCATTTTTAGTTCTTCCATCCCTTTACCCTCTGTGAAGTACAGGTTTGTATGAACTAAATGTCTACAATGTCTCGTGTACATATGTGTCCTTCTGCCAGTTCAAGCCCTCACTGTGTCCAGGGTAAGACACTAGCATGGCTATTCAAATTGACTTCTACTCCTCCAGCCTCTCTTCCTTCTGCCCCTGTTCCTGCCCCTGAATGCCAGATATTTTTTTCTGTAAATATCTGCCATGACTCCTCATTACCCATTTAGTTACATGGGACTATGTCTGCTAAACTGGATCAAGAATAATTCAGTTCCAGAACCATTTCTGACTTCACCCACATGTTTATCCCATATTTGATACCAGCTTAGACCACTGTCTTTCTACAGTTCCAGACATGTTTGTTTCTGCTGTTCCTTCTACACCGTGCTCGATACCAGTCTCAACACCATCATGTCCATCTAGTCAAACCTATTGTTTTTCAAGGTCCAGCTCACACATCACATGCCCTGTGAAGTCTTCCTTGTGTGACCGACCCAGTGGAGTGCCACTCTTGTCTATCTCGGTGATGAGAGAGCTGATGCTTCTACTGCACAGTGCCTATTTGCTTTTTGATCTTCGTTATCTGCACAAACACGTCATCTTCTCTTTAATCTCACTGTCATCCCTTTCATCCTCATCTTTGGCGAAGATACTTTGTCTTAGTCACCAGAGATCATTTACATGCTAACATGCAGCTTTATCTAAAGGGGGAATATGTACAAATCCTGGCTGCAAATATCTCATTGCTTTAATCCCAGGCAGGAGAAGTTTTTCCCTGTTTAATGTAATTAAGCAACAACAATAATTTATTATTAGAGTGCATCTCACTAAAAGCCAAACCAAACACCCCCCCCCCACACACACACACACAAACACAAAGGCTGGACGTGCTGGCACACACCTTCAATCTCAACACTTGGGAGGCTGAGGAAATGTTGCAGACTGGACTGCAGAAGGAGCCCGTCTCTCCAAACACCGTTAATTGACCAGAGGGGACAATGACTCCTGGTTTTCTGTGAAGTTAATAAGAGCTTTGTGTTAGATGGACAATAGAAAGTTTCTGCATGTTTCATGTTCAAGTTTCATTTTTCTTTCATTTAAGAGCCTACATTTCTGATATTATTAATTTACTTCAAAGTTAGCTCTTCAGTACTGAGACTTAAATTGAGGCCTTCCTTATACAGGGCAGGAAAGTGATCTGTCACAGAGATTTCCTCAGGCTTTTTTTCCAATTTCAAATCAAGGTCTCTTTAAGTTTCCCAGGCTTGCCTTGAACTCACTCTGTAGTCCAAGCAGGTCTTGAACTTGTGGTTCTTTTGCCTCAACTTTCTGAGTATCTAGGGTGACAGGTCTGACACAGCCATACCTGGGTTGATATTTTGTTTTCATTAACAATGGAATGGATTTGAAGTTGGCGGTTGAGGGAAAGATAAGTGACTGATGGGGAAGAGCAGGGACAGCATGACATGAGTCACTCCACACAGTAAGAGCATCAGCTCAGCTTCCCCCATCCCCAGCCACAGGCACAGATCTCACAGAGACATACCGTAACCATAGCGAGAGAATGCTGAGTTCACATGGACCAGGGAAACGTACTGCGAGGGAGGCTCTCCGAGGGGACAGAAAGAACTCCATTATCCCAGCTGCTTTTGTGGGGCAGAGAGCTAGTGCTATCTGATGAAGGGCATTTAATTTGTTGCAAAGACAATGGTGAAACTTAATATCGAAGGCTTTTTATCAATTTGCAGTCATTTTGAAAGCTCGGGTTCTTCATTCAAAATGCTGACTCCATGGTATTTAATTTACCACAGAGTGTCTTCTCATGATTTATGCTAATTTTCCTGTGATAAACACCAGAGACCTTGAATCCTGAAAAATCTCATCATTGTGGCTCATGCCAGTCACAAAGGTCTGGGGCTAAAATTTACAGGATTCTTGCAGTTGCTCCTTCCCGTGGGATAGAAACAAATTTCCAGCTAGCCTCTGCTTATCAGGCAGCATTTCGAGCAAGAAACAATAACAGGACACTGTGTTTGGACACTAGGCAGTTTGTTTCCCATGAGGGTAGAATATTACTCCCTTCCCTTTTCTGTCAGGGGCAGCACCTGTTTTTCAAACATTTCAGTATTTGTTCTCAACTTTCAGTCTTATCATTAAATGTACAAAGCTTCTTTAAATGGATCATCTACATATTGGTGATGAATTGAACATAGGGAAGAAGGTCTCTAAGAGGACTGTCCTGGACAGTTCTGGCAATAGTGGTTTACTAAGCCTTTGCACCACACAGAACAGAGGCATCCACTCTGTTTGTGAATCTGAGACAGTATCTTGCTGTCTACAAATTCAATTGAAAGGTAAATATAGCAAGCATGAATTTTGTGAAAAATACTGACAAAGCCCTATTTATTATAATGGCTAAGACTAGGTGAGAATTTATGGCTTTCTAGGCATTATGCTCAGAACTGTATGCTAACTTATTTGATTCTTTTTAAAGATGAACATGATTAGTATTGTTATTTTACCTGTGGGGAAATTGTATCAACATGAGCTGAAGCAATTCATCAGGGTCAACAATGAATCATGGTGTCCTTTAGATGGTAGTGTCGATGTTTTTGGCTTAGAAGCTTGAAGGTCTAAATACTGGTCTCCTGATCAGCACTAGAGATGACCCAAGAAGCAAGAAGAATGTTGAGGAGGCTGGAGATGTGTGACCCCAGAGCAGCAAAGAGAGAGCCAAGATGTGTGAATGGAAACACTAAATAAGGAAGGCAAGGGGAATGGGGATGAGAGTAGATGGAAGAAGGAGAGAGAATCCGTGGAGAAGGCATAGCGTGAGGAGCACACAGGAAGAAGTAATAAAGAACACTCTTGGGGAGCACCCTAGCCCAGCTCCCTGCTTGGGGAAGAGAGCTGAGCCCTCCGTTTAAGGGAAATTCTCCAAGCTAGAAGCTTAACTTAAATAGCTCACGTCCCAAAAGGCTGCCAGAAAGGGGCTTTGCAGGTCTCAAAACTGGAAACAAGCTTGCAAGTTTAGTTGACCTAGAATGAACTTGTAGTGGAGTTTAAGAAATGAGCCCGTGTCTTTTGAGTCATTACTTTCTGGGCAGCTACATCATGTAAGAATAGAATCTGTAATTAACCGGTGCTCGTGTACTTGTCGATTCAGATAAAACTATTAAGCATCTACCTAAAGGTAATGTATTAAAGACTGACCAGACGCATTGTAAAGTACAGTCCCCAATTTGAAGTAGCGCATACTGGAAGGGACACTAACACACAACAGAAGCACAATTGCTACTGCTATAATGCATACCACAGCGAAGGTGACAAAGCAGATACAAAACCCTACATGCTGCAAGACTCCCAAACACAGGGGAGACTTCAGCTAATGGGCAGGAAAGGCTTCCTTGGCAGCATGGCATTTGAGGAACACCTTGAAGGATAAATAGAGTTTCACAGATAATTAACATGGGGGCTCACGTTCTATTTCTGAGTACTCAGGGTTATTTTAAGGTGAATCTGCCCTTTGACTCTGGGAAGGTTTTTTTTTTTTTTTTAAACTAATATTACATTTTGTTTTCTCTTCCCAAAGTGAAGAACTGGACAATCTCATTAGAATGAACAAAAGCTTGAACAGGTGAGGTTTAAAAAAGTCTGTTTTTCATGTTATTGTTGAATTGAACGTTGTGACTTCTTGTATCATCTTTTCAGAATCAAAAACAATGCTCAGTTTTAGAGTAGGAGGATCAACATATCTGAATAGTCAATAATACCTCACAAATCTTGGATGAAAAGCTAGGAGAAATAAACAGTTATTAAAGTACTAATATTTAAGTATCTTTGATTTTCATATTCTATAAAATTTAAGGTAGTTTTATGTTTATGCATATACCACAGTTCTTGGTATTTTAATACATTTATATATACATAGTCTCACTTGATTGATGAATATTTTGAGTTGAACCACTAATATCTCTGTTATTATTACCTCCCAGTCTTGAATCACTTGGACCTGTGAAACAAAATATTCTAGGAGAGACGAATGAAGGACAGAGATAGAAAGGGTCAGCAGATACCAAAGGGAAGGAAGAAGTATAGAAACGTCCACTTGTTTCATCGACCTAACGCTATGAAATGTGGTTTTCATGTGCTGTTTTGAAAACAGTGATCTGTGGGATGAGTGCCAAAAAGTCGCCTAGATGTGCTGCTCTTCACTTCCTTGTCTTTACAGACAGGAGGTTTTAGATCAGGAGCTGTGGAGGCAGGTGTGAATGAGTGCATGTGGCTGACCCATGAGGCATAGGCAGTAGAGGAACCAGAACCAGAGGAAGGGAAAATGTCTTGTCAATAGCATCTCAGCACCATTTGAGGAAGCCACGTGGGGATTTGGAGGCAGTGTTGCAGGACGTTTTCAGGATATCCTGAAACATCAGTCTTACATCATGGATAATACTGGCTTATGCTAAAATGAATATACATGTATATGCAATTAATGGAAAAGTGACAGAGACCATGAATCTGAAAGGGGGTGTGCATTGGAAGGGTGGCAGAGAAGAAAGGGAAAATGATGTCATTATGTTTTAATTTCAAAAATAAAAAGAAAACAGGGGCTGGAGAATGGCTCAGCAGTTAAGAGTACTTGAGGCTCTTTCAAAGGACCTGGGTTCAGTCCCCAGCACCCACATAGTGGCTCACAGCCATCTGGGACTCTGGTTCTGGGGGATCTGATGCCCTCTTCTGACCTCTACAAGAACCAAGGGTTGTGCATGGTGCCCAGACATGCTGTCAGGCAGAACACCCATATACATACATTTTTTTTAGAAAAGAATAAAAGATAAATAAAAAGGAAACATTTCATGGCCTTGAACAGCATTGCTACAGACCTGTCACGGCCTGCATATCCCTACTTTATCTCTTTGGTTGCACTTCCTGTCAGGCTTTCTGTAATTTAAATTTGGAGTTTGTGAAAACACCTGTGTAGAATAAAGCAGTTTCCCAAACCAAAGCTCATCTTTCCTAGCCAGCTTCTATTTCACATGTGCACTGGTATAAGCTTTTGGTATCATTATTACTGACAAGATTTTTTAATCAATGTATTTAAAGAAATCAAGGTCTTGATGGCCTCTTCCGAGCAAACCTGAAGGGACAGCAGATAGACAAAAGGTAAGTGTGTCTGTCCGTCCTAGATGTCCTGTGTCTCAGACTGCTTACCTTGTTCCTTCAGATGGTGGAGGTGGAGGGAAGGGAACTGTATCCTCTGGCAGACAGACATACTAACAGATGGGCTAGCTCTCTCAGCATTGTACATTTAGTTCAGACATAATTGCCCGGAAGGATCTCTGCTCTTCCATTCAATGAGAGTAAATGAGCAATTCATAGGAAATGTTTATTATATTTGACCTTTCAAGATACCCCCCAATTTCACTTCAACATGTGGTTTTTATTGCATTTTGTTTTTGTTTCCAGAGCCCAGAGTCTTGAAAGTCTCATCTATATGAACACCCAGATGGACAGAGATGGCAAAGGGTAAGAGCCATCAAGTCAGGCCACTTTGGGTAACCCTTTGACTGCCTTCTGTTGTCAGCAGGAGGCCGCCTTCTCTGGCCAGGATCAGGCGGTCTGGTGGCACAGACTCTGGGTAAGGGTCAGAGAAGGCCGGGTGCCTCAATAGTGGTTCCACCGCCATCATGGATCTCAGTAACCTAGTCAAGTGCCTTAGTTTCTGGGGACTTGTTTCCTCATCTCATAAGGAGAAAAGTGTGCCCCAGATGATCTCTACACTCCCTTTCATACTAAAAATGAAAGAAGGCCTGCCAGTTACTGTAGGAAGTTTATAGCTAAGTATATTGACCACAAGGTGTTTTGGTTCTGGGAATGGATCCACTCGACACTGAAGTCCTTAGAATGTGGAAGGCACTTCTTAGATGGGATCTTGGTCACACCTCATATATTTATCTTTTCATAAGTATTTGTAAATACCTTAATGTTGAAAGACACTGAAAAATTCTGTAGTGGGTTAATTAGTGATTAAAAACTAAGCTAGTAGCTTTTAGGAGATGAATTTACAATTATAAACTCATAGTGACTGACTAGGAAATTGGCTTTTCATTACTGATAATATTTTTTCACATTGAAAGAAATCAAACTTCTGACAGTCTTACTAAATCAAATTTCTGAGCAGTCAAGAATGACGAAGGTTAAGACTTTCCCCACTCTCCTGAGACTGGCCACTAACTTTGCATTTGGTTAGACATTAAACTTGCCTTTCTAAGATGACAATTATTTCTGTTGTCACATTTATTTTTCAAAACCATTTATCTGTGCCAGTGTGTGCATGGAATGATACCCTAGTTTTCCAAGTCAACGTATCAGATACACAATCGGCTTTCTGTCGGCTTCCTGATCCAGAACACATAGTGAAGTCTCTATCATGGGAAAGGCTCTTCAGAACAGTCACACAGGCATGTTGATGCAATGTAGGTGATGTCCTCCAAATGGAGAATGAGGGGGAGAGCAGGCAGTAGTTTTGCAGCATCAGTTTGTGTTTTAGAGGAGAAAAATGACATTTCAGATCTTTTAAAACAAGAAGCTTAGAGAGTGCCAAAAGAATGCCAGAAAACAGGAAGAGCAGGGTGAGCCTTGACAGTCATGGTATGGGCTCAAGGGGGAGGGACATGTAATGTGAGACAGCTTGGTGAGGAGTAAGTGACCTTGCAGGTATAGGAAGGAGAAACTCCTCATTTCTTGTCCTTATTCCCTTCTCCATCTTACAGTGAAAGAACTTAATACGTCAATAATTTTATCACAATGAAATCCATTAGAGATGAAAATGTCAACATGCAGCACTTGGTCAATGGTGTAGTGTTAGGGGATTAGCTTTTACTTCTTTATTTCTCTAAGAGAAGGTCTTGTCGTGTAGCCCCAATTAATCTCAAACACACAATCCTTCTGCCTCAGCCTTTCAGGTGCCTGGATTACAGGCATGGACAACCAGTAGCCTCTAATAATTCTTAGATTTTAGTATATTAAAGTTTCATTCTATGTGATCAGTTTGCATAAGGTATTAAAGTCAGTGCAGTTATTTCTACTCTTCAAGGTGATGTTATACCTTTTTAGGACACTCTGGAAAGTTTTATGGGAAATAATTTCTCAAAGTCTTCAAAATATGTTCATTTAAAGTGTTGATCAATTAATTGATTTCTACCTAGCATGAATGAATTTTTGTGCTTAAATACGACAAAACTCCATGCATATGTTAAACTTAGCCTCCTAATCTACCCCCAAAAGAAAAGGCTGAGGCCTGGTGGTAAAGTTTGCTTTCAAACTGACTCAGTTGTAACCGAGTCATGGTTGATATCTTGAGGTTGAGGTGTCTCTCGAACATTTTATGCCACTTTAATTAGGTATTTCTGAGAATTTCCAGCTCTAGGCTCTGATTGCATCTTATTCCTGCTGTGAGAAATCTGCAGCAGTCCTAAGAGATTCTGAACATGCCACTGAATTTCTTTCTCACACACTTTCTTTCCTCAAGAAATCAAGCCTTTGGAAGTCTTAAGAAAATCAATCAAAGGACGGACAAAGAGAAAGGGTAAGTCAAGCGTCTTCATTGGTGAGAGTCTTTCTTTTGGTTAGCTTTTTACTCCTTGTCAAACTGGGAGCGTTATACTTACGTTCTTTAGGTTCTGATGAACTCTTTAGGTTCATCAGAAATAGTAGGTCAAAGGAATGCAAGTCATTTCTAAAGAGTGGCCATGCAAATTCTCTACCAAATCTCTTGTTCTACATTTTCTTGAATAGTAAAAACACATATACATTTTAAATGTGAATCAAGAAATGTAAAGGAAAAATTTCAAAATGAGAGACATGATGTAGACTGGTTTAAATCAAGTACCACTGTGGAAATTAATAAAGATAAGAAGCTAGAAAATGGGGTAGGGAGATGAAGGGCTCAGTCAGTATAATAGCTGCTGTGCAAGCACGTGGACATAAATTCAGATCCCCAGCACTCATGTGAAGGCCTAGTAAATGGGGAATATCAGAAACCCTAGCACTTAGGGAGCAGGAGATAGCGGGATGCCTGGAACTTGCTGAGCAACGGTCCAACTGAATCTGCGACCTCCAGCTCCAATGAGAGATGCAAAGTAGAAAGCAATAGAGTAAGAAACTTGATGTTTACCTCTGGGATTCACATGCACACAACCATACACTTGTACACATATACCCACATGCACACATATCATACACATGAATACAAATACACATACCACATATACAAACTCACCAAGTTAAGCCAAGGATAATTAAAGCAAAGGTCTTTCTGGTCAGTTTCTAGAAACATCTGACACCACAATCAGGCACATTCTCATTTACACAGTTAGGGTTATTATTGATGAGATGAAATACCATGGCCAAAGCAATGTGGGGAGTAAAGGGTTTATTTAGCTTACACATCCACAGCACTGTTCACCACCAAAGGAAGTCAGGACAGGAACTCAAGCAGGTCAGGAACTTTGAAGCAGGAGATGATGCAGAGGCCGTGGAGGGATGCTGCTTACTGGCTTGCTTGGCCTGCTTTCTTATAGAACCCATGACCTGGGCACAGGGATGGCACCACCCACAGTGGACTGGGCTCTCCCCCATCTATCAATAATTAAGAAAATGCTCTACAGGCTTGTGTACAACCCCTTCTTATGGAGGCATCATTTTCTCATGGAGGTTCGCTCCTCTCAGGTGACTGTAGCTTGTGCCAAGCTGACATAAAACTAGCCAGCACAATGGTTTTCAGAGAATATTGCATGTAATCTGGCATAAGTTTTTCAATTGCATATTCATACGATATATTCTGATCACTGTTTCCTCTCCCCCATTTTTGCCAGTTTCTCCCCACCTCCTTACCCAATTCAACACCTTATTTCTTTAGAAAAACAAAATGGTCAAATAAAAAACAATGAACCAGAAAACAACAACAAAAAAGCACAGGAAACCACCACCACCACCACCACCACCACCACACACACACACACACACACACACACACACACACACACACACACACCACCTAAAAAACACAAAATTAAAAACCATATACAAAAGACTAGTGAGATTTAAAAAAAAATGCCCAATATATGATAAGCAATTTCTAAAACACTATTGAGTTTTTTTCTGTTGGTCATCTGCTGCTAGGCATGGCACCCCCTTAAGTGAGCTTTATTTACTCAGTGACCCTCCATTGGAGAAAACTTCTCCTTTTCAGTTGTCTATTAGGGATAACTCCTTGGATAGAGATGGGAGAGAGTTGTCCACTCCTCTCTCTCAGTGCTGGGGCCCCATCTAGCTTGACCCTGTGCAAGTCCCTGTGTACTTGGCCACAGTCTATGTGAGGTCATATACATGTCAGCATTCCCGTGTGGCAGACACTGTTTTCTTGGTGCTGACATAGGCTTTGATGACTTTCCCCCCACACACACCCAATGAAGCCAAGACCTCAGTCCAGTTACCAAAATGAATGCCACAGCAGATAAAAGCATCAGAAGGTGCGAACTGCTTGGCTGTCTGAGTCTCAGGCTTCTCTTGGCTTAACTGGTAACCTTCTCAGTGGTATGGAGGGAATCACAGTTTCTTTCTTTTGTGTCTTACTTCTGCAGCACTGTTCTTCACTTTAAAGAGTGTATTGTTATTACACTGAAATTTACATTTATATATAGCACGACAAAATCTTAACTATATAATGTGGTCAATTTTATACTAAAATATATTTGGTATCTGCATAATAATTTTCACCAAAGGTTGAGTTAATCACCAAAAACAGAATGGTGATATATATCTAAATCTATGGAAATGTCATGAAGCTAATCCAAGCATTCTTTTCATAAGAGGTAGAGATCTTGATAATGTTATGAAGATCAACCCCAAAGGACATGAAAATACCTCTGGGTAAGTCTCACTAATGTCTCTGACTCTGATTTCTACATAATAATCAGAAGGCAAATGACTTTTTAGATTCATAACCATAATTTAAAGTATGGGATTAGCCAATAAAGATGAGAAATGTGGCCATTCATTCTTGTCTTCCATAAATATATTTATTTTAAAATGATTGTCTCAATATTTAATGCTGAGTTACTTTTCTCTTTGATTTGGGGCATTATTTCTTTTTAAGTACTAATGAGAGAATAGAATTCTTTATTTAAAGAATGCAGCCTTCACATAATTCCAAAGTACATTTCCAGATTGACACAGACATCCAAGTCAGGTTTGGCTAAGACTCCCACAAGTCACTTCCTCTAAGGATGGTGATTTCAGCTACGGCCCAGGATGAGGTTGGGCCAGGACCTAAATGGGAGTAAAGAGTCACAGTTGTATCCCCTGTTCAGAGCTATGATGCCTTTGGTACTCAATCCCTACTTAAACTATCCCCACTGTCTACTTGGAGCATAGCTTATGCACCTCTTGATTTTTAATGGGGCAGCACATAGATCCAGTAAGAAGAGAGTCATTATGTTTCCTATTATGTAATGAGTTTTGGTTTTTTTTTTCTAAATCTTGCTCTTTGTTACTCTTAATAATTGACTCTGAAGCTGGGTGGTGGTGGTGCATGCCTTTGATCCCAGCACTTGGAAGGCAGAGTCAGGCGAATCTTTGTGAGTTTGAGGCCAGCCTGGTCTACAGAATGAGATCCAAGACAGGCACCAAAACTACACAGAGAAACCCTGTCTCAAAAAAACCAATAATAATAATAATAATTGACTCTGAGGCAAAGGATATTTAAAAGGTTTCGACATGAGCATGATTGATAGGTTTATATGAGGGAATGCTTTCTTAGTATTTCAATTTTGTTAAATCATTATGTTCTTATCATTATTTTCTTATTATTAAAGAAACGAACAAAAAAGAGATTGTATCAATTTGTTGAATAGGAGTTTGTATTCAGTCTGGTGCCACTGAATAACTTAATCTAATTTCCCTTGCTTCACTGTGGCCCACTAGAAGTGATCTAACTATAGATGGATCTAAAGACCAGGCTGACTTTGTTCAGGAAGAAGTTTCACATGTACTTGTATTCTGAGAACAGAACAGACAGTACCTATTCTGTTAGAAAATTAATAACCTGAAATGGCCTCCAGCTTAGATATAAGACATCTGTTCTTTACATTTAGAACTTTAAATGTTCACACTGGTGCAGAGAACGTTTACATTTACCACTTCTTAATATCTGAGCTATTATTCATTTGATTAGTGTTTTATTTTAATGACATTCATTAGAACTAATTTCCTTTTCCAAAGAAAACAAGACATCGATGGATTGATTAAAGTGATTCCTGAAGCAAATAAAAATATGAAGAGGTAATGTTGTCTAGAGCTTCCCTTTGCCAGGCAATTAAGCATTAGAACGCTAGTGTTCATGTTTGGGATGCTGAATTGAACTTCAAGACCAAACAGCTCATTTATTTTCTCAAACACATTTTATTAAGCAGTTTGGTAGGAGTGATGCACAGAGTCATTTGCATTTTGTTCTTTGGTGACATTTGTTATCTGGTAATTTTAAGAAATTACAAGATAGTTTTGAATAAGCTTCTCAGCTATGTTATTTAATTGCGTATTAGTGTATATGTGTATGTATAAATAGTATATGAAGTGTACATGTGAGAATTGTATCTATGAAAGTGTGTGAGTGAGTATATTTGTAGAGGTATACATAAAAGCACATGTGTATGTAAGAATAGAGTATATATAAGTGCTTGTGTGTGTGTGTGTGTGTGTGTGTGTGTGTGTGTACAAGACAGTGTGCATGTGCATATAAACTGTATTTTGAAACTGAACTTGTTGCCATGTAGCTGAAAATAGCGTATTAAATAATTTCATGAACTCTTTTCCACTTAACTAACTCAGTGTATGATATCATTTGTTGACTCTGACCTGTGTCACCGATGCCCCAGAGGCTCTGCTGGCAGAGCAAAGGCTCAGCTAGCTTAAAACTGTTGTACATGCTGCCAAGCTGCCCTGCTTTGGGCTGTGTGGCACAGTCAGAGGCACAATCACCCAGGGAATTCGGCAAAACAACTAAATCTTGCATCCTTGCTGAGAAAACACATTGGTCTCTTGATTCCTTAAGTGGTTCAGGAAGATAACTGAGGTATTAATGTGAACAGGGAATCTGAAAGCCCTGGTTCAAATTCAGCTTCTGACTAACCATGTCACTGACCCTGTTTACTCAATGTCTTAAGTAAACATTACTTAATTTTCCATTGCTGTGATAAAGACCACGGCCAAAGCAACTTGGGGAGGAAATGGTTTATTTTACCTTACAGTTTTATATCACAGCCCATCTCTAAGGGAAGTCAGGTCAGGAGCAAACAAGGCAGGAATCTTGAGACAGGAACTGGTGCAGAGGCCGTGAAGAAGTGCTACTTACTGGCTTGCTCTTGTGGCTTTCTCAGTGTGCTTTCTTATACCATCCAGGACCATCCCAGGGGTGGCATCACTTGCCTAAGCGGTAGGTACACCCACATCAAATATCAATCAAGAAAATGCACCAAAGTTTTGATCAAAGGCAAATCTGGTAGAGGCATTTTCTCAATTGGGGTTCTCTCTTCCAAAATGACTCTAGCATGTGTCAAGCTGACACAAAACTACCCAGCACACTCATCTATCAAAGAGGAATCACCGTTCTCTTGTGCTTAGCACATGGTAGATACAAAAAGTGAATCGGAAGTCAGTGTTAGAAAAACATTCTGATTAATTACATTTTCATAATGGTCTAGACAGTCTATATATTTAGTTCATCTTGATATCTTAAATTATTTTCCTATTTAATCTATTTAGTATTTATTAGAACACTTCAAACTGTGGCCTATTATTTCTTGTATATTGAAATGGGTGTGTGTGTACATGACTAGGTATGCACTTATGTATGTTTTGAATGCTTGCTCACATGTGTGTGTTCTTATATAAGCACATGTGTATGCTTAACATGTGGAGATATGTGCCTGTGTATGTATGCAGGTGGACATGTGCCTGAATGTGTGCACGTATGTATTTTGAACAAGTGAATTATTGCATATATAAAAATAGTGGTTGCGTATTTATGTGTGTATGTATACATGACTGTATGTGCACATGTATGTATGTATGTATGTGGACACATGTGAAATATATATCCATATTTGTATGAGTGTGCTTTCTATGATCTTTTAAGGATACTACTTTTAATTTACTTTTTACACAATGAGATTCTGTAGACATTTTAAATAAATAATTGGAAGCTCTGTCAGGAACAAGCATGACAATTCTCAGCATCCTTGAAAATAGTCAGACTTTGCAGCAAGGTCCTGTAATTCCAGTCCTTGGAAGGTAAAGATAGGAGGCCCCCTGGACATAGCTGCCTAGCTAGCCTTACCAAATTAGTGAGCGCAACATTCAGTAAGAAGCCCTTTAAAAAAAAAAAACATGGAGAGTGATATAGGAAAACACAAGATATCAACTTCTGGCACGCACGCGCGCGCGCGCACACACACACACACACACACACACACACACACACACACAGCAAGCTTCCTTCTTTATTTAAAAGCTTTGCATCTCAGGTGGAATAAAATTCTAATGCTTAGAGACAAACTTTTACTTTCTCAATAAAGTCCGACCAAATAAACCTTTTGTATTTCAGGTTCATTCTTGCCTTAAGACGTTTACACGTGCTGTTCCCATTTTCTGGAATACTGTCACCATACTGTCTTCCTTTCAAACAGGTCACTTGTGACTACTGAATGTGATTAAATCACACTCCCCACTTGTCCTCAGTACTAAAAACACCAAATACTTTTTAAAGTACAGAATTGTTAGCTGAAAATTGTGCCATTCACTTCAATGTTTGTCTGTGTTCTGCTTTTCCCCAGTTTGGAATGGAAACCTCATGGAGACTAATTCTATGTCTGTTTTGATCACATCCATCCCACCACTTGGCAGAGCCTAGATCATTGGTCTGTGCTATTTATGGACTGCAAGAACATATAAATACTGATGATATATACACTATGAGGCAATGATTCACAAAGTTAAACTTCAAATCATTATAATAATTAGAGTACCACATTAATTATTTTTTACTGACTTCATGTAATAAGAATTTAAATAACCCTGTTCATTTATAGGGCTCATTTAATGTTTAAAGAGAATGAAGTCTACATAATATAATGGACGCAAACTCCTCAATCAGCACTCTCAAAGAAAGGGCTTGTGGTGCTTGCTGATCTGTTACTGATTTGAATACTACAATCTTCTAATTGTAACCTGGGATTTTTTTCCCTAGGACCATGTGATTCACATTCCATAGGCTTCATTTAGGTGGAAAACAACAAAGGCTAATCTGGAATACAGCAGTTGTTTCTGTGGGGTTAATTGTTTCATTATTGTCCTAATGAAAGTCCACATATTTTCTCTGTTGTCTTTAGTCTGAGTATCACATCTTGGGACATCTGGATCAAGCAAAAAAGCTTGGGTCAACATCTGGTTGCTTCTAAAAACTGTATCTTTGATGTTGTGTAAATGAAACCTCAGAGACATCTTCGTGGGGTCATCAAGTGTGGAGAGAGAGTGGTAAAGCTCACTTCTGAGGAGGCTCTTCTCCCCATGTGGCATCCTCTGTAGATCAGAGCAGTGTTTGCTGGTGAGATGTATGTGAAAAGCACATGCATATGCAATAAGAGAAGCATCATTCCAGGAGATCAGAAGCAGGCAAGTAGTTCAGGCCAACAGTGAAGTGCTCAAGTGTTCATCAGCAACTGTGGAGGTCATAGTTCAACCAATATGGCTTACATTTTGGTATATTTCAGGAGTCTATAGACTTCAGTTTTCTTATTATTTATTCCTAAAACAATCAATTACAATGTGTCATTCTAATGAGTTATGAGTACCAGAATTAGATACCAAATTGTATATAGTGCATTTTAAACAAATTGGTATACTTATCTTAATGCACTTTTGTAATAGAAAATGTACCAAAAATATCAACAAAATGTAGATTTTAAAAAGTTTGTTTTATATGTGTTGGAGGTTGCCACCAAGAGAGAATGCTTTCTGGAATGTTCTGTGAGAGAAGTATATGGTCTAATTAAAAAATGTTTTGTATACTTGGAAGTGGTTAACAGGGTACCATTAGATGCAGAGCTCTAGTGAAATTTTGCTAATAGCCAAATGTCTGCAGGTTAAAATATTGTCTCACCAAGTCATTCATTATATAATATATATATATATATATGTGTGTGTGTGTGTGTATACATACATACATACATACACACATACACACATACACACATACATAAAATCTCCCTCCATCCCTGCACTATCACCTCTAACTCATTGGCATGATCTCAATAAGTGCTTATATTATTTCTGAGGCTTAATAGTTTCTTTCACTCTACTAGATGAAAATCTACTATTAACCACTCTGTTTTTTTCAATGTTTTGAAGGGGCCAGAGCCTTGACAATCTGATCAAAGTCACCCTGGAAGTAAACAGGAGTAACCAGGGGTGAGAGAATTATGTCTTATCTCTCTTCTTCCTGTATCAATTATGTAGCATTTACAAAAGGACCCAGAAAGTCTAAAGCTCTTTGCTTACTAGATGGGGTACTGAGCAAGTCCCATGGACACTGAGCAGCGGCTGGCCAGTCATAGCATGAGGAACAGGCTTATTCTCTCATTGGCAGCAGAGAGCAAGAAGGATCAAGTGGCATAATGGTTATAAGGTCCCTTTAAAACAAAAGTGCTGACAATGAAAATTATTATCAGAACACAATTTGGTTGTGACTACAGGGTTAGCATGCCTGTTTCTGGGTAAACCATTGCTTTGTTCCAAAATAAGCTAATGAAAAATAATCTCAACCATGCCCTAATGTTAGAGGTTTCTTTTGAGAATAAGTGGGAAACGAAGCCAGTATATCACAGTATATCATAGGATTCAAAGCAAATTGGCCAGTTGATTTATTTCCATTTTTATTGAGTAGGTTTTTTGTTTGTCTGTGTAAAGTTACAAAGGTCTTAATAATTTCATCAAGGTGAATTCAACAATAGTAAAAAGTTTTCAAGGGTAAGATTTAATATGCTCCTCCTTTTGGTTTTATGCTGATCAGTGTTTATAAGTGTAATGAAATCATCAGTTAAGTTGGCTGATCCCGATTGAAGTGACCCTGACCACCTTATATCTGAGACATTAGAGACTTTTGTCAGATAATTTCCAGTACAGTGAAGGTAGCTTTGATCATTTAGTTAAAGTTGTTTTTCAATAAATACAGAAAACACTGTTATTGGTTGCCCTCTTTTAGCAGAGCATGGCACAGAATAAGGGAGAGCCCAGTAGACTAGAGCCCACAGACGTGAGTCTAGGTGTCATCTCAGACTAGTCAGGACTGGTCAGTTTGTTTGGGCTTTGGCTTTTCCTTTAACTGTAACTCCCTGTTCACTGGATACTTTCAGAACCAATTCCATTACTAAGATTCAACAAAACGGCTGGTGTCAGGGTGTTAGTAAATATTTTATCATAAAGCATTTATCTGTTTTAACAAATAATTTCAACCATTTTAATGTAATTTAATTAATATTAATATTTTTTAGGGGTCAGAGTCTTGACAGTTTCATCAAAGCTGTGCCCTCAACCAACAGAGCTAGCCACGGGTAAAGTTTATGAAACTTTTCTCTCTCCTTTTTTCCAGTTCACTCTTAAAAATCAGAGAAATCCTTTATACTATCCTAGAGACGTCCCTTGGAGGGGATGCAAAAACAGAAGAGGGGTGTCACCAACCCATAGGCTGGTGCTGACACCCCTACCCAGGCTTCCCCGGCTATGGACTGTGGTGGGAGACAGGAAGTCCTTGAAACACAGAGGTGGACTCATTCTATTGCAGCATTTGTGTTCCATGCTTGGTGCTTATGGTGGATTGGCATTCCCGTGGGATAAGGCAGCATCCTAAGAGGATTTCTTAAAACAAAGCTGCTGAAATAGAAATATGCAGATGGCAAAAGTTTCTCCTGTCTTCTTCACCCATTTATTCCCTTCCTTCTTATTGTGTAAAACCCAACCGACTCTAAAGTTAGGAAGCCGTGTGTGTGTGTGTGTGTGTGTGTGTGTGTGTGTGTGTGTGTGTGTGTATTTGTCCTCTGTGTATGTGGATCTATGTATGGGGGCTGATTCATGGATTGTGTGTATGTTGAGGTCAAAAGTGGACTTAGTGTGTCTTCCCCAGCTGCTTCCACCTTCTATTACTGGGGCAAAATCTCTCACTTGAAACCGCAGCTCACAGATTAGGCTAGTCCAGCTAGGATTCAGCTTTTCTAGCTAGCCAGCATGCCCTGGGGATCTCTGTCTGTTCTCTCACCATCCTTCTTACCTGCCTAACATCTTACATGGTCCTAGGAATCCAAATTCCAGGCTTTATGCTTGTGTACCAAATGCTACCCACTGAGCTACGGCTCTGGGTCATTAAAAATCACTTTCGAGTCATTGAAAAATAAAAAAAGATACTTGTATTTCCTATAGAAAGAACTTTCCCTGTGACGTACCAGGTCAAGCAAACAAAGAAACATAATCAAACCATAAATATGCATTGCTGTGTCAGCCTGAGTTGAGTTAGATATGAATGGTCTATAGAGACAGGCCTTCTTACCAACTGTTTCCTGTCTCTGAGACTAGGGCTGATCTCTGTTTTACAGTGTGTAACAACTGTAACGAAAAACAAAGCTCATCTAGATTATACCAGAAGTCCCCAGCAGCTTTTCCCAAAGATCTAAATAGCAAATAAATCAGGTGTGGGAGGCCAAAATAATTTCTCATTTAACTACGTAACCCTGCCACGACTGTGAAAGTAAGTAGAAAATGCCTTGTAAATAAACGAGAGTGTTTGTGTTCTAGCACATCTTTCCTATAAAACCAGTCTGTAGCAGGAATTTATCCTGGGGAGAGGGGGCTTACTCGGATGATCACTAGCCTAGATAGTTTGTATTTGGGAGGGAGAGGTGATTCAATTCATGGTGTAGTTGAAGCAGCTTCTCCAACACAGCCAGCTGCTCTGCCTTCCATAAATGATTTCATCATAGTAAAGCTAAGCTGGTGATGTTGTTTTCCTGTATTTGAATCTTCAGTGCTAAGTTGTCCTGAGATTCTCATAACCCAAATAAGAATAAAACCTGTTGTTAGACACTGAATGTAGACAGCAAATAAATGCTTTACAGTGAAAGTGTAAAATCCAGTGCAGAGCTCCAGAGCTTCGGTTCTGAATGGCCATTCTAACTACAGAGAAACCCTTGTGATGTGTAGACTTTGTGTCTGGTTCATTTAGGTGTGTGATTTGTTTATTTGTAAATTGTGTATAATAAAGTTTATTTAAGAAGAGGATTCAAGTCATGCTGGAGTTTTAAATCACTAAATATGAATTTGATTTGATGTTAAGGTTGAGAAGTATAAAATAAAATCGTTTTATTTAGTATAGTACAGAATAGTATAGTATAGTATAAAAGTATAGTATAAAATTGTTCTTAGTTGACCTTGTCAGATATTGCAATGTATTACTTTCAGGAACCAAGATCTGGACACTCTTATCAAGGTGACCCCTCAGCAAACAAGCAGAAAGAATCCTCCAATTGATGTAGAAGGAGTAGGATTATTTGCTTACAGACATTTCAAAAGAGGGAATAAAAGAAAGAGAACACGATTTTTTGATCTGTAAAATACCAGACAGGGTTTTCTTTTATTATTGCTTCCATTTATCTCACTGTAACATTGTTTAAGATGATAATACTGATGCTACTTCTGTATAATTACTACTTGAGAAATTCTTTGTGACACAATAATCTCATAAGTAGGCTAATACTGCAAATTATTAGTTAATAAGTTATTTATATAAAAATGAATAAACTGAAGAATATCAGTTTGCTGCCCTCATAATCACAAGGATTAATATTTAAATGACTTGTGAGAAAACTGGCAATATAACAGGTTTATAGTTAATTAGAATATTTTTGCATGACATTGAACTCACTTCTGTTCTTGATAAATTGAGACCACTTATATATTGGAGAAATCGTTGACAAGAGCATGGCAGAGAAACTCCAAGCTATCACTCATAAAGCTGCTGTGAGGGTAACGTTGGTATGGAACACATGGATGGAAGGAGCTACTGCCTCCTGGGGCCATGATGGGGAGGATGGCTGTTCAGGAAGGAGCACAGAGTTCACCTGCAGCCGTCCTGAGAGCCAGCTGAACGATGGCCAGGTGAAGGAGTGAGAGGACCTGATGCACTTGTTCAGGGTTCAAATTCGCTTTGCTTTTAGCACTTCTTGGGGATTTGGTCCCAGGAAGTGTCTCAGTCCTTATGAAACTCTTTATAAGGGTTGGTACTAGCCACCCCTGTACTCTCAGAGCTCAAGGTTAGAGTAGGAGAAGTTAGAGTTCAAGACCAGCCTGCGGCTCTCCAAAGGGAGTAAGGAGACACTGTCCGAAAATAAAACAAAATCCAAAAGTAATTAATGATCTGAAATAGACAGTTGGTAACATGTTACGTTTATTCTATGTTCCCATTGTTCATGCACCCACACATGCACACACACCTACACACACACACACATGCACACACACACACACACACACACACACACACACTTCTTACTGACTTTGACCCTTTCTTCTATTTTTTTTTTAGCTATCAACATGGTCTTGATGAACTTATTAATACAAGCCCCAAAGCTGTCAAAACTACTTCTGGGTAAGGAAAATATTTTTTGTTTTCTTTTATTCTTAACTAAACATAATATGAATATAAATACCATAATCATTTTATGGGAAACTTGAACAAAATTCTTGAAATATTATACTATTTTTATATGTATCTGGGAACTTACATGTTAATTTAAGTATTGAGACATAGCAAAACACAGGCAGCTGAACACTGTACATAGTGGGGCCTTCTCCTAGTCTTAAGTAAAGTCATAGATGGGACCAAACAGGAAGGGGGGGGCAAGGACACAGCTGGGCCGGGAGCTGGTTCATTCTGTTTGGTTTGTAAAGCATTAATGTTAAGCTTTTGTCTCTGAAGTTAAAATTGACTAATGATAGCTGTGTCATAAACCAAGATGCCTCATTTAATACATAATAGTGCATTTACCTCTTTGTAGAAGAGTATTTTCTGGGGGATAGTAGAAAGTTTACGAGGCTTATTGTTCTTTACAGGGCTTGTGCTTGCAAAAGAGATATGAACTTCAATTTAATAATTCTTTGAGTTGTTTCTCTAAGATAATTAAATTCACTTTTTATCTATATATATGCATATATATGTGCTTTTTGTATAAAGTCTTAGGAATGTTTTCATAATTTCCATTTTTAAGTATTGATAACACCTTAAAATCATAAAACCTAATGGATGGGATGGAAGAAACGTGGAAAACTTTAGCCCAGTTGATGGGAACAGTTTTGAAAACCCATTCCAGCTGAATCTGTTTAGTAGAAGAGGGAATCAGGACTCAGAGAGGTTAAGCGATTTGTCCAGGGTCACAGAGAAAATTATGGGAAGACGGATGGTAGTTCTTTGATTGCCGAGGCAGTAACTAATCACTGAGCACCTACTGGGTTCACAGTTATCACTAGGTGTCATTTGCTTGCATGTTAGGTCTAATTACAGGCCGTGGACACCAAAAAGAGAATTCGGTCGTCATACTCAATCTTATTAACAGCAGGCAATTAGCATAGATTAAAGCTAATTATGTAGCAGGGCAGAGAGATGTTACGCTAAGACAATAATAGGTTGTCAGTTTAATATATTACATTTAGGAGCCCCCGTGTACTGCTGGCTGAATATAGAACGTATTGTCAGTGAGTTGCATTTAAAAAGAAAAATGAAATGAAAGGCTGTTGTAATAAACATTACACGCAGTAACATTTGTAATCCTGGGGTTGATGTTAGAGAGGACAGAGATGTAGGCAGTGTCTGGTCCAAACTCCTCGTTTACACATGTCAACACCATGGCTTGAGCACACACACACACACACACACACACACACACACACACACACACACACACACTTCTGTCTTCTATGGGGTCCTGTGTTTTCCAGCTGAATTCTGTTCTTTACTCCACAGTACACAGACTTCAATCTTCAAATAAATAAAGCTTCATTAAGTGTCTCAGAAAATGCAGGAGGCTACAAGGATAGGATTGGGGCTTCTGTTGTGGGACAGCTAGGAAGTGTCCCTTAGTGGTCTGACAGGGTCACTTGAAGGATCACATATGGATGACATGAGCACAGGTGTGCAGATGACTGCAATACACTCTGGAGTCTTAACCTGTGTGGAAGCAATACCTAAGTATCTGGTGCATTCTCTAACCTATCGGTAACCCAAAATCAAATCAGGAGCTTGTGTAAGAAAGATGTTGTATTTTTCCTGGAAAAAACTGAAACATTGAATTCCTGTGTTCATAGGATCCAGGTCCTGGAAATAGTGTTTCCAGTTCCTGTTTCCAGTTTATTGAGATAAGATGCATCTGTCACTCATTGAGGGGATTCAAGATCATTGCTTACATCCTTGCTGTGGTGACACACTGTGTTGCCTTTTTTAAAAAAGGAGGGGCAGCACATTGCATGTGTTTATGTCTGCTGGCTTTTGTCTCTCAAACTTTGAGTATGCCCCTTATTAATGGTTTTTATAGTTAATTCAATGAGTAGCAATCACAAGAATGAATCAAATAGAAAATATTAAAGTTCTGATGTTGTCAGGACATTGTTTGTTGTCAACCCCCACCGTGTGTGTGTGTGTGTGTGTGTGTGTGTGTGTGTGTGTGTGTGTGTGTGTGTGTTTACTGGGCTTTATATAATACTGGTTCCAATATCTCTGTTTCAGAATTTTAGACGAACAATCTTATTTTATGCTCAGTAGAACATGTAGAGAGGGAAGCTTTGACATTTGTTTTTGTATTTTGTCTTTATTCTAAATTAAGCCTATGGAGAGTATATGCAGTCACACCAAAACCCACTGTGATTGATTGTAAATGTAAACAAGCTGTGACTTTTTAAAAGCGTCTTTCCTTCTACAAGGTTTTATTCCTTGTTATTCCTTTTTCCTTTTAATATATTAACTTCATTTTAAATGCTTACATATGTGTCATCATTTAGTTTTTAACAGCCCTTCCAGCCTGTTGTCTCATTTAATTTCCATGGCACCTATTTTGTAACAAAATGTTTCCAAGTGATTTATTCTGAGAAATTATGTTTTTAGTTGTGCTCATTTGCCAATCATTCTTCCTATTATATTTATAGATTTTTTAAATTGAAAATATTATTCTTGAGGATAACTCAACACAGTAAAAATTTAGGTTGAGATTTTTCCATCTATCAGGGAGATCTGAGGACTCTGAGAAGATACCTCCAAGTGCTGGAAGTCATGATGGACACACATCCTGTGGAAAGGCTGGGACGGGGACTTTGCTGGTGACTCCCTGCTAAATGGCTTCCTCTATGTTTAACCCTATAGAAATCCTCTTGATTAGTAAAATATGTCCTTACATTTATCAATGCAAAAGGGAGTGTTGAAGGGAAGGGCACCCAGGCAAGCTGCTGTCCCAGATGGTACTGGGAGAAGATACTGTCACTCTTGCAATCTTTTGCCATAGCATATGATGTGTCTTTCTATTAGTATATATTTATAAAATGTTAAAGAATAAATAATCCTATTAAAGTAGATAAATGAGCTAAATAGGCACTTCTTAAAAAGTGTGAATGCCCAGTAACATAACAGAAAGATACCTAATACCACTAGTCATAAGTGAAATGCAAATTCAGAGTATTTTTGGATTCTATTGTAGTCAAAATGGCCATTATGAAAAATAAAATAAATTTTAAACCAGACCCAAACTATAAACAAACAAACAAAACCCCCAAATACTGGTGAACATAAGGGGGCAAGAGTAGCCCTTATATGCTATTTGTGGAAATGGAAATTATTACAGAAATCATTATGGTGTTTCCTCAAAAAACTAAAATCAGACCTACCATATGACCCAGCTATACCACTCTTGGACATATATAAAGAAAATTGTCAGCCTTCAAAAAAGATATTTTAATGCAATGCAGTAGGGTTTATATCTTGAAGAATTGAAGTTAAAAAAAAAAACCAGCCAAAACAAGAAATAAGAGAGTGTGGCAGGTTTGTAATAAAACTTACCAGGTAAGGAAACCATAGTAGTCATTTCCAAAGTACTAGTTTCCTTAAGTGAAGGACCTTATTGTTCAGAAAGCTTAGGCATATTCCCATGGAAGAGCATTTTGAGGGCAGGCACATTGCCAAGCATGCTCAGTAGATCATGAGCATTGTTGAGCAACCTTGGTTTCAGGTCATAGAGCTCAAGAAAGACAGATGGTGGATAGAGATTCTGGGCACACTTAGCTTATTGCCCCAAAAGTTTTAGCCAAGGTTAAAAGAAAAGATAATTAGAAGATATGTTAATGTAGACACTGGTCCCTAAGGCTTCCTACCTCACTTAGCTTCTAACAGTACCTGCACACTTGTGTTTATCAGGACACTGTTTGCAGCAGCTAAGCTATACAATCAGCCTAGCTGCATGTCAACAAATGAATGGATAAAGAAAACAGATTAGCACATATGCATATCCATGTATCTATATGAGAAATATTCAGCCATGAAGAAGAACAAGATTATATAATTTACAGGAAAATAGCTGGAACTAGAAGGCATCATGTTAAGTAAAACATCACAAATGAAGAAAGACAAGTCATGTGTCTCCTCTCTTATACGGAAACAAAACTTCCCCAAACAAAGCAACAAGGCACTGACAGCAGAAATGGGCTGTTAGAGCAAGGAAAGGGACTGGGGGAAGAAGAGAGGCCCAGAAGGTTCAGAGCAGGTGGAAGAAAGGGTGATGTGATCAGAGCATGGTAAAAGCAGGTATGGAGAAGCCAGAATAACATTCACTGCTTTACATGATCAGTGTATGCAATGATCATAATTTAAAAGGCTAAGGATACTTTAAATGCCCACTCCTTAGGCCTCAAGAATGGAGTTATACCAAGGAGCTTGATGGTATGAGTCTGGGGATGGGAGGGGTGCTATTTTGTAGTTGAGAAAGTAAAAAAGAAGCAAAGCAAAACAAAACAAAACAGGGGATCTTCAAGAGGATAGTGGACAGTTTATAGAATATGCACCTAATTTAACAATGAACAACTGAGTTCAGCTCAGTTCTTCAGTCAGTATAAAGTCATGATTTTGATAGCTTGCAAAGCTGTTTGGTAGGTTTACATTCAGGACATCCCAGCTTTTGAGCTCCTGTTTTTGATATTGATATGATTTTTAAAATGGCAAAGGCTTGAGAATCAGTCTGTGTCTTCATAATGTTGAAACACTGAAAAATGTTAATCCTTAGATACTCCTTGTGGAATACTGAAGGTGCATGCCTTGGTAGATTGCTCTGGAAATAAGTGTGTGGACTCAACAAGTTCTCCTGAGCATAATTCTTGTACCCTGTGTTGGGTGGGAAAGATACCATTGCTGTTCTCCACTACAATGATGTATCCCATAATAGAATCCTTGCCTCCTGTAAAGGCCATTTACAAATGCCCTAAACACTACTATTTCTAACCCTTAATGCTTTTGTCTTTTTCCCCTTGAAGACACCAAGATCTTGATAAGTTCATAAAAGTAAATCCCGATGTTCTTGCAAACAACCAAAGGTAATAAAACTTATTTTTTATTGAGTTTGTGTCAGGAAGAATATTATGTTTTATTATTCCAAGAAGAGTTAAAGCGTTGTCCTCACTTAAATAACTTTATCATTAACCAGTTTTCTATCTATTATTCCACTGAAAGAAACCATGATCTGGATGGCATCATCAGGGGGAATCCTACAGTGATCAGACACAATCAAAGGTAATAAAACTAAAGCTGCTAATTCATGTTTTCATTGTATGAAATGGATTTTTACTATTGCTGTGTTGATCTAGCATAACTAAATTGCCATTACTAATCCACCCCCCTTTCACTATTTTAAACAGCCAAGACTTGGACAATCTTATTAAAGTGAAGCCTTCTGCTCTCAGAAACACAAATAGGTAGGTGACCAACCTCTCCTGACTGGTTTTGATGTATTCCCAAGGTCCTGGGGCAGGAATTTTCTTTTCTTTTTCCTTTTTCTTTTCTTTCTTTCTTTTTTTTTTTTTGATAAGGCTTCTAATTTTCTTTAGTCTTCAAAGAACCCATTTGTGACCTGTGTGTCTCTTGTCAACAAGGAGATATATTGCACTCTTTTTGTATCAATTGCTTGGTTTTGGAGTGAGTTCTAGGTTTCTTATTTGTACCAAGACAACCCAAAGTTTCTTCCCTAAAGGAAAAGGAATTTTGAAATGAAAAATGAATAAAACTAATTAAGAGGACAAAATATTTTGAGGAAGTTCAACCAACTTGGAAAGGATATTTAAGTTCTTCAAAATCCCAGATCCTCAGCTTGTCTGGGCCTACAAAGTATTATAGCACATTTTAACCTCGGGCTTACACCTTGAGTTTGAAGCTGTTTTTAAATTAAAGTAGAACTATATCCTTCCCCCTTCCCCCTTCCCTTTCCTCCTCTATCTCCTTCAAGATACCCTTGCTGCAACTTCTCTTATGTCCCTCAACTCTCAAACTGATAGTCTCATTTTCTTTATTATTGTTATGTGCGCATGTGTATATGTATGTACAAATATATAAATACAACCTTCAAGAGTCTACTTTTGTTGTTTGTGTGTATATAGTTTCAGGGATGACCACTTTGGATAAACAGTAAGGTAGCTCATTCCTGGGAGAGGCTAATTCTCCTTCTCCCATCAGTCACTAGTTTTCTATACTTTTGGTCTAAGGGTGTGATCCTGTGAAATTTCTCCCTCTCACATTAATACATCTGTTAATATTGTCAGTGTTCTGGTCTTGTTTATGCAGCTATTTCTAGGACAGACTATTTCATAGCAGACTTCCTAATAGTCTGGCTCTTAAAAATCTTTCTGTAGTCTCTTCTATGATGTTCCATAAGCTATAGATACAGGAGCTGTGGTGCAGATGTGTCTATGGGGACTGGGCCCTCCACAGTCTGTTGATCTCTACATTATGTCTAGTTGTGATTTTTTTGTAATGGTCTCCATTTGTATAAAGAGAAACATCTTTGAGGAGGAGGTCACTATATTTTATCTATGGATAAGGGTAAGATTTAGAACGTAGTAAGGAAGTGGGAGGGTCTAGCAAAGTGATGATAACCGATTGTTTTCTAAAGTCCAAAATCACACTAGCCCCAGGAAGACATCTAGGTGTCCAGTACCAGGAATGATTTTCCTCCTGTTGAGTGTGCCTCAAGTCCAGTTATTTGGGTGGATTTTTTGTCATGATTAGCAGTTTTGGGATTTCCAGTCATGTTAGTAACAGGTTTAATAACCATGTTATGCAACAACTAATAGGGGAACTTTGTAGCAAAATACATTTTATCAGTGAATTAAAGTTAACATTGTGCTACTTACTTGAAATTTTATCATCATAATTACACAACTGAGAATCATGGCCTAATATTCTGAAATGAAAGCAACAAATTATTTATAAAAAGTACTTTGAACCTACGAGGAGAGAAAGGACAATGTAGTCTTACCTTGTTTCCTACATCAATACCTTATTTTGTTCTTGTGTGTTTTTATCACTGGGGTATTGGAGTCTTAAAAGCAGGGCATCCTGAAAGTAATTAAAAATCAATGGCTACTTAGAGGGTACCTACTGAGCACATGAGCAGTCAGACTAAAAATTGCATATGATTTATGATCACTATACCCCGTGGGATAGACATTCCTATGCCTTATTTTGTAGAAGAAACTATAGCTCAAGGATACCAAGCTGTCCTTCAAAGGAAGAAAATATACAGTAGATGTAAACTGAGATTCTTCTGACATTATGACTTTGAGGAGACCAACAAAGATAGGTGGTTAAGTGATCCTAGGCTCTCTAACAAGATCTATTTACTCCAGAGAATTAGAATTAAATAGAATAATTTCTTCACAGTGGTAGTTATGGGGTGGGTTGTTCTTGTGATCAGTAGCAGTTTTTGGAGATTGCCAGTCATGTTGGTAACGGGTCTAATAGCCATGCTGTGCAGTAACTAATAGGGGAACGTGCCAACTCCTGCCTCTTGCCTATCACCGTCGAATGTGTTGTATTGGCAATGGCCATTCTTGTAAGAGTCTTGCCTCTGGTTTTACTGCAAGAGACAAACTTTATAAAAAGTAGTTTGTGTGCTAGCAACTCCTTTTCCAGAAATCCACAGAAAGAGGACTTTTTTTCTTATGCAAATACATTACTATTAAAAGGATTTAAAAAATTCTGGCACCATAGAGTTCTATGACGACAGCTTGGTCAGCTAAGGTGACCTGTCTGACTATTTTCCAGTCGTGTGGTGGATTTGATGATAAATGGCCAAGAACCATCACACAACAGACAGATGGGAAAGAGCGAATTTATGGATTGATTCAACTACCTGAATCCACCATGTCACCATGCTGCCCTCATGATTGCAGCAGAGGCAAAGAAAAGGGAGTTTTCCAGCTCACACTAGTGGGATGAACCGTCACAGAGCCTTCTCACACCAGTGTAGTGCGACACATGCACTGATCGTTTGGTAACAAAGCAGCCGTGAATCCGATCTTCGGTGTGACTTCGCTGACACTTCCAGCAGCTGCAGATTTAATTCTCGGTTAGAGACTGAATAGACTTCACTCATCCATCAGAAAAATATACAAGCACCCTGAGATCCCAGGAACGTGGCAACCAGAACAAGTACAGATGTGCTCAGAATTTCCATCTCTTCAATGAGAAATAGCATGGCTTTTAGTAGTAATGTGAACCAGCACTAAAGATAGACCCCATTATCTGTAGTCAATAAGCTGATGTTAGATTAATTATTAACATTTTAAACTTCTGCTTCCAAATAGGTACTGAAGAATACTGTAAAAATTAAAAAAGTGATATTAAATATTTTCTAGTAAAAAAAGGCATCATTTACATAGAGCAAACAATAATTTGTTAGTAGTTACAGTTCCATTTGTCAACATTTTTCCTGTTTGTTAACTTATACCTTCTAAGATTTTAATACTGTAACATGAGGTCAGTTTCTTCCTAGCTCCCTGCTGTGTGTCTCTCATATTTCTGCTCAAGACATAAACATGGGGTGAGTTACTCTACTGCTTCATTGGAATCCACTGGTCATCCCTATAGATGCTTCTCATCACAATCTCTGGAAGTGGTTCTGCATTTTCCACGGTGCTGCTGTAGTGATGGTTACTTTCCGGCCTTCTAACCACTCCTGCTGCTAGTCATGACTTCTAACTTTCACTCTGTCCACAGGGATGAACAGTGATCTTCCTAAAACAGGAATCTGATGATGTCATTTCCCAGTATAATCCTCCAGTGTCTTCCTATTACCACTGGGTCACAGCCATGCTCCTTAACCATGCTCCAAAGACCACCATGATGTTTTCTGTGTGATTCCCCCGAGTCCGGTTACTCTTCTCTCACAAGCAAACCCTTTCCCATGCCCATTCTCTCTGACTTGTACTCTTGGTTCCCCTCTCCTTGCATTGCTGGGGAAGCTACTGTGTATCCTTTGGGTACCAGCCTGGTATTCCTCACTCAGACTCAGGGAAGCCCCTTTCAACCTCGATATGTACAGCATTCCATATATGATTTTTTGTTTTGTTTTGTTTTTGTTTTTCGAGACAGGGCTTCTCTGTGTAGCTTTGCGCCTTTCCCGGAACTCACTTGGTAGCCCAGGCTGGCCTCGAACTCACAGAGATCCACCTGCTTCTGCCTCCCTGAGTGCTGGGATTAAAGGCGTGCACCACCACCACCCGGCTCCATATATGAATTTTGAGTGAACTGTTGTCTAATAATCTCTTAATAAGGTCTTTATAGGTATGAATGGAATTACCTTGTTTCCTTCTTTATATAGTGCCGAAGCATAATGACACAATGCCTGATAGATATTAAATTTTTAATAAATATAATGTGAATTAAAGACTAAATATCAGAATAATCAACGTTTTATGATAGTCTACCTAGGTAAAATCTATTGTATTCCATCTCCAACATTCTAAGCCCCTACCACTGAAACTAAATAAAATAAATCTATTTTATATGACTGATTTCTTTACTTGAGTCAATAACTGTTTCCCGCTTATGACAGTCTCAAGGAATCACAGTGACTCAGGAACACTAAAATTATTAGTTATGTGTTATATTTTAAATATTTAAATCATACTCAGATCTATTAATTTCTTGAATATAAAATCTTTAAGAATATAAAATGCTTATTGCATAGAATTATAAAATTATGTAAATGTCATCCCATTTTGCTATGTCAGTGAGCCAAGGAATTATGTGAGTTATTTCACTAAATGCAATATTCCTTTCAAGGAGATTCATTTTGAGCTAAAAATCTAATGCCTCATATGAATTCCTGACATAAAAGAAAAAATAGTTAATTTTTGTATGAAAACTCTTTAATTTTGTAAATGTGTTGGACATTTTACAGAAGCAGATTAAGTTAGCAGTGTAGAGAGAAACATATTGTACCCTATTAATAAACTCCTCCTACACTCACACAAGAGAGGAAGAGTGGTTAGAACTGAGTTAATAACTTTCTCACATGGGAACACATCCTAGGAAAAGCTAATGAGAAAGAATCTTCATGTTGATTTGGCCCGTAAGGTGATACTTTGTGTTCTGACAAATAAAGCTTGCCTGGAGATCAGAGGGCAGAGCAAGTCACTAGGTAACTATAAAGGTCAGGCAGTGGTGGCACATGCCTTTAATCCCAGCACTTGGGAGGGGGAAGCAGGAAGATCAGGAGTTCAAAGCCACCCTGGGCTACAGAAGATTGAATCAGTCTCAAAGATAAACAGAGCCTGGTGGTAGTGGTGGTGCACACCTCTAACCCCAGCACTAGGGAGATGGATGGAGTCAGGAATATAAGGCAAGTGGACACAGGATCTCACCCAGTTCGGTCTGAGGATTCATAGAGGTAAGAAGTTTCTAGTGGCTGCTCCTCTGATTCTCTGATGTCCAGGCAAGCTTTATTTGTCAGAACACAAAGTATCATAAAACACACAGCTATGGGGAATGCATTATGTTATTACAACATGGAGAATTCTTATACTGAAAAATATGTGTGTGGCTTTATTTCTTAAATAACTCACAGTCTGCCCAAAATACATTTAAATCTTCATTTTAAAGGAATTCTTAGACCTATGGATATAGCTTAGCAAAGGTCTTGTCTAGGATGTGCAAGGCCCTGGGCTTGATTCCTACCACCAAAATGAAAATAAAAGTCACAGAAAGACTTTTGAATCAAGCATTTGCTCAACCTTGCAACATTTGGCTTGGACTTCTATAAAAAAATCTATTTTCCACACTTTGACTCACAGTTTTTCATCTTTTGCCACAGTGTAAAAGATGCCATGAAATACATGTGATCTTAATTAAAGAGTGTTTATTTTTGCATCCTTTAACTTGGGTAGTCTAAAGTTCTTTTACTGGATCTACACATCTAGCTAATGCTATCCATCAGTGTTCATATCCCAAGCAAATGTATACTGTGTGATTTTCATAATTAAGTTTGCATTAAATATTGGTATAGATTATTCAAATTAAAAACCTTATAGCTTACACAATCAAACTTGATGTGTGCTGTTATCTAATAAAATATGAAAATCTTATGAAACCTAATATCATTTCTTTGGTGACTCACCCTACTTTGGGAGTATCTTCTTTGAATGCATGCATAGGCTCAGCTTTTGAGTTTCCTGTTGTAGTTGTTGAATCTGCAAGAATCTGGGTCCTTCTGCTTCCTCAGGTGGAGCTATTCTTTTTCCTTCTCTCCAAAACTACAGCCCAAAGAGCAAGCATGAAGTTTGTAGGCAAGGAAATACTCAATATCTGTAGCAGTCACAAGTGCACCGTTCTTGAGAAACTCAATACAGACTTTTTAGGAATACTCTAAAAAAACTCATAAACTAAATCACCTAAACACATGAAGAATGCTCTCTCATAGTTCTGGAAGTGAGAAACCTGAGGTCAAGTCATCATGGCAGGGTTGATTTCCTCTTGGACTCGAGGGGGGAACTCTCTTCCAGACTTTTCTCCTTAACTTGTATCTTCACATATTTATGTAACACATACTTTGCTCAAGTCTGTACTAGACCTTACTTCCAAGCTGTAAAAAGCCACAGCCTCCTTAATGCAGCACCTGGTTACTTCAATGTTATCACAGTGGAAAGAGAATAACTTCCTGGTACAGGATGCTGATTTCCCAACATCCACATGTCATGTGATCTGTCGCCATCTATCACTGCCAGTCTGAACGAACACTGGGACAGTCCATGTCTCAAGCTTTCAATCAGGAAAGAAACCCTTACTAGTGCAGGCTGCTAGGATAATATGGTAGGTAGCCTCTGATATCACAATGATGGCTTTTGCAATAATTAGTGACAAATCATCATTTAGGCAAATTCAAAGCCTTCTATCTGCATTATAAATTTGCAGGATTGACCTTATACAACTTTGGCTGATAATGTGGAGGAATTCAGTTTTGAATTTTGTGTCATCATTCAGATTACAACATCAATTAATATTCCTGAAATATGGTACATTTTACATCATTTCACTGGAATATTTAAACTCACATTAAAGTTATTTAAACTAATTTCTACATTTTTTAAAAGCACACAAATATTTTTTTAAGTGTGAAGTTTAAGAAGCTAAAGTGCGCTGGCTAATTTGCATAGTTTATCAATTATTAATGACTTGGATATTACTAAATCTCTCTCCACATAAACATGAGGGTACTTGATTGTATTTTGCTTCCATAACAATGTTAATTTTGTGAGTGAGAGTCTACATGCTGATTCTTTGTAGAGTAACCGTATTTGAATCCAACATTTTGGAGAGCAAGAAAGGAGAATTTTAGAAACTGGAGTAATTCCAATGTTGTAAAATTTTGGACTGAAACGAAAATGAAAAGGCCCCTCAGGACCGTGGAATCAAGAACTCACTTTGACATTACCACAGTCTATTAACTATTGACCACTAACTCACTGCTAGGTTACTGCATTCTATTAACTATTACTCTTCTTTTACTTGGTTTACTCACAACTTAATCATTTGCCATTTTGTATTTTTCTCACCAAAACCATGTTGTACTGAATATTAGGAGCCTCATTTAAAAAATGAAGCCTAAGGAAGCATGTACTGAAGGAAGTAGGGGAAGAAATAAGCCTCACTGTTATTCCAAAGTGGTGCTCCTCCTCAGGAGGCTTCATAACAAAGGCTTTTCCAAACTCATGAAAACAGCAAACAGGATCTTTTAACATTAGGCTACTATGCAAATGACTAATCTATGATAACATGCCGGAGGACCCTGTAAATCATGGAAGGTGTAAAATCACTGAGACAGCCTAATCTCATCATCACATTTGTCCTGTACCTTGTGAATTTCTTATTCAGTTGTTGGTCTGAGGTTTTATATTTCTATAACCCAATGGTGTGAATGAAGTCTCCAGCTAAAAACATCCAAGCATTGGTTTTTGTGTGAGGAGGGGAGTGTGAGTTCAGTTCTTCATTCTTCTGTAAGTTAGTTCACAGGCTTTGGGAGATTCACTCAGTGTTTCCAAGTTCCAGATGCCAGAACTGTGAGATCTTGTGAGATTTGAATGAGGTAATCCATGTGAACCTGAGATCAATGCTTCAGGACACAAACCTAGCACCCATTCAGTCTGAGCTAGACACTTTTTAGACAGAGTTTCCCAAGCTTTTGAAAAGCAATTTCCCTGTCACTTATAAAGGGGTGTCCACACCCCTTTAAATGGTGCTAGAATCAAACCCAGGACCTTCTGCATACTAGGCAAGCCTGTTATCCACCCTTCATGGCTAGTCCAGCCATATTTGCATATTTACCTACAAACCAATAGATTAAATAGTTCAATATCCAATTTCTAGTCTCCTAGGCACTTCTAAACCAAAAATGACTGTGTCTAAGATGATGTACTGATTTTTTTTTTGCAATATTTTTTTTATTTACTACAACTGTGTTACAACTAAACCACACATACACATTATATTTTTTTTTTCTTTAGAGACCAGGGCCTAGAAAATTTGGCTGAAGTAGATTCTCACGTATCTGAAAATAAGAATGGAAGGTAAGATCGATTGCAACTGGCTTTACTTCTTAGGAATTCCTTTTGTACCTGAGTGATAGTTTAGAAAATTTTCTGGGGGAGTTGAATTAAATGGTGGCATTTAAATGTAAGTACTATCCAAATCAGAAAAGTTACAGCACCATATGCTTAATATCTAACACAGAAAAAACTAACAATGTTCTAATTGTGTTAGAATTTCTCATTCCTGTTGCTCCATCCTGTTACTTGGTATAAAAGGTGTCATGAAAATTCAAAGCCCTTTACTTGGTTTGTAAGCATTTATTTTTACTCACTGTTGCTTGGTAGGTTTTCAGTAGGGAAAGAAGCACCCCGCAGCTCTCTTCCTTGGGTATCTCATGTTCAAACACACACACACAAATTTCTCATAGCAACAAAGCAAAATCTTATTTGAAATTTCTTTGCCCAACAGAGTATAAGGGCTTTCACACTATCAATGCCTCTTCATACTTTGTTTGAAATGAAAAGGAATATTAAGGATAGAAGCTATACCTCGTTGTTACACACAACTTTGGAAGGAATTGATAACTTCTCCACGTGTAACAATGCTTCTCCACATGTTTAAAGGACTCTAAAAATACTCATTTCCTTTTTTAACCTTCCCAAGGTGCCTCTGCTTTTTTTTTTTTTTAAAGCTTCTGTGATTATGTAAGAAATAATATTGTGGGTATTTCCTGCAAAGAGTAGAATAGCTATGGAAAGAGGAGCTGGCTGTCTTTTCCCATACTGTCTGCAAAAATGCCTTTGAATCTGATAGAGTTTATGTTGCTCTGGTTCTCCAGATCATCTGTGCCTTTTTGTTGTGACCCCAGCAAAGTCTATGACTGAATGAGAGAAAAGAAATATTCAGTAGGATCTGCGGCTCATAGAGGCGCATCCACAGCCTAGGACTGACGCTTAACCCATTTCAGGCAAACATTACTTGGAAGTAATCAATGCCATATACACTCTGAGTGTTTAAATGTTGTTAAGGAACTTTCCACTTAAATTGATTTAAAAGCTGTTCCCTTTTCTGTTCATGAAACAAGAAAAGATTGGTGAGGAAACAATATATTGAAGACTGAGGCTTTGGTGTATGCATTTTAAGGAACACAATTCAGTAGAGAACAGCAGTGTTTACAGATTATTGCCCACTTCTGTATGTGTATCTTATAAACGGGTGATGTTTTGAATTAGCACCACTAAAGACAACATAAATTCATTTCAACGACTCCCATAGCCTTCTTCTTGGGTAGCTATGTATTGCTTAAGTTAAATTTTATGGTGTGTATTATGTGATTTGAATCTAATTAATATTTATTTAGTGGGGCTGGAGTTTGAAACTGAGGTCTTAATAATTCTAGGAAAGCACTAAATTTGAATATTTTTCAACAATTCAGAACCAAGTTTATTGTTCTTGGAATGACAAAGCCTAATGATCCCAAGAGAAAACTTCCTATGACAATAGTGATCCCACATTTTTACTACTTGCTATAACTTGAAAACATCTCCTTTAAAGCAAGATTTTTAAAGGTAAATAAACACAAAGTAACTTATTATGGATGAATATATAATATGTTAATTACATCACAACTACCCACAAACATTTATTGACATAGAAATGTGTATACACATTTATAATCACATGAATGTAATAACTTTAAATTTATGATGTTAGGGCCTGATGCATTTAAAATCAACACACCAGCAATACATCAAAACTTTGTAAAGTTTCTTTTAACACAGAGAGACAAAAGTTATCCTAACTTCAATTCACAGCTTCATACTTGGAAATGTTAGTGTATGTTTAGCAAAGACTAAAATTTTTTATAGTTTAAAAACTAAAATAGTTTCAGGTACCTTCTTCTAAGATTTTCATTTATTTTATTAATTTTATTTTTTGTATGTCAGAGATGATCAAGTAACACATTTTCTCCCTTAAAGGTTATATAGGACAAGATTGGAGAGAAGGCTCAGTAGTTAATAGCATGTACTGCTCTTGCAGAGGACCAGAGTTCAATTCCCAGCACCCGTGTTGGATAGCTCACAAATGTCTATTTTTCTAGCTCCAGAGGATTGCTGTCTCTGGCTTCTGTGGGCACCAGCACTGAAGTGCACAAACCCACCCACAGACAGCCTGTTTGACAATAAGTCTTAATGAAAATCTGAGCTTTCCTGTGGGCTTGCATGACTTTGCTCTCAAAGCTTACCAACACAGAAGAGAAAAATGCTACAACTTTCACTATTTTTTCACTGAGAATTTCCTCTGTTGCAGGGAAGAAACTGAATGTGTTTATGCTCTGTTAAACACGATGACATTTTTAGATCAGCGGAAATCTAGGTCAGACTTCTGTAGTCTTCAAAGTATTACCTTTCATTCAAGCAAAGCGGGAACTGAAGTGTCTCAGAGCAACCCCTGGATCATTCATTAAGTTGATGAGTTCTTAGATCTATGGTAAAAAGGAAGCTTTCTAAAGGGCATCACTATTATGAAAATGATTGAGGAACCAATTTCCATCCTTGATGAAAATACATTCTAACGTAGCATTAAATATTATGCTTGTGTTTGTGGATTATTCTTGAAGGTAAGACAGTGATTTCTGTGGAGCCAGTGGAACCAGTAAAGCAGGCTGCTATACTTTACTGTATGTCTCTGTGCAGAAACTAGGTAGATGTAAAGAAATACTATCTACTGAGTAAAATCTTAATAAATCAAAAGCATTTGTAAGTGACCTTGATTTTGAGTGCTAAACACATATGCTTTCTCTTGTAGGTTAGATGGCCAAGTCAATGGATTCACCAACACTCTTCTCAAGGAGTCCACGAGAACCTCTGTCTATTCTTATGAGGCCAGAAACAGCCTCAGGTACTAAAGATAATTACAAAACCAAACACAGAACTATCCCTGTGTTTATTTGTTTACATGCAAGATAATAATTTTTTAAAGTGTGGAACTTTCTATATGTAAATACCCTTACATGAAATTGTTGAGTCAGCAACTCAATTATTGCTGGGATGTACATAGAAAAATATAGAATGTGGTTGTTGCTTTAAAGTCTACAATTATATAAAACATGATTGTAACATTGATGTTGACATTCTTCTTCTAAGGATTCATTGATTTTCTTTTGTGTGTGTATATATGTATAACCTAGTCTATGTATGTGACCACACATGTGCTGGTACCATGGAGTCCAGAAAGTATCAGATCCCTGGAACTTGAATTACAGATGATTGGGAGCCACCCAGTGTGCGTGCTGGGATCCAAACATGGCTTCCCTACGACAAGTGCTCTTCCTTACTGAGCCATCTCTCCATCCTGTGTATTCACATTCTTGAACTAGATCTGTCTGAATATGTCATTAAATCTGAGGTTTGACTAGTCAATTAAAGTCCACTTTTAACTTAAGTTATGGGGGAAATTTATGGCTTAGAAATGAACAGGGCATCAGGAGAAAAGACAGTAAAACACAGTATATGGATAGTTGGAATGATCTTCATGATCTTCAATGATCTAAGACAAATGTACTGAGTCATTAGTTTTCACAGTAGTAGAAATACTGAATGAATACTAATACTGAATACTAATACTGAAGTAGAACAAGACAGTGGATGTTAAGAATTGAATGGGAAGGGGTGTCAAAATTCTGCAGGAGTTTGTCAATAACATTTGAACATTTTCATTTGAATAGAATATATATTATATATAAACTAATATATATATATATAAATATATATATATATATAAAACCTTTTGCATTGAATTGGAAAAATGGTTTTGTTTTTATTGTTCTCACAAGTTACATTTCAATATGAAACTAAATGTTTTTATTGTAGCTCCAATACTGGAACCAGGAATGCTGGCCCTAAGGACACTGTTATCTATACAAGGACCTATGTGGAAAATAGGTAACAGAAAAGTGCTTCAAATATTTCACTTTTTTATAGCTGTGAAATGATCAATGCCATGTAAGAGGTACTACCATTTCAGGGTGTGCTTTTTTTCATAGAGAAGACAGTTTAAGAATATTGTAAGTTCTACACATATAATATTTATGTTGTTTCCAATATTAAGCAGTTGATAAATGACTTATAGTCATTGTATATACTCAAAAGTATTTCAAATTACTAATGAATAAGTAATAGGATTCATAATCAAAGTTATTACATAACTATGTGTGACTATTTGGTTATAACAACCTTTTAATTTGAATCACCTTAATTCAAAGACTCTATGTACAATTTACTTCCTGTCTAACACAGGTCAACATAGCATAGCCTAAATTGCAGAGCATCTATGGATGCTCTATGGAACCATCTGCATGGAATGATGGATACTGACAAAAATGTCAGCTGAGGCTGTGGATCACAACATATTTAGTTTTCAAGGAGTATAAAAAGTGAGAGTTGGCCTAATTATAGGGTAATGTAATGGCAAAGCACACAAATGCAGACGTATGTGACATGTGTGAGTTTACTTCAAAGAAGCCCAAGACAGCCGTTCAGGGGAATCTTTTGTGTGCACGGGACCTCCGAGGGCAATTCAATGTCTCCTTGGGTCAAACCCATTGTGTAACTTAAGCATACAGCTTCCAAAGAAATTTTTTCTTAATTCAAATCTCACTCTATTGTGGCTCCATGACAGTAACTCCTATTATCTTTTAAATAAACTAAAAGAGAAAACATTTAAGGAAAAAAATTAAAATAATAAGTAGTTATTGAATCTGAGAGAAATTGACACATATGTAAATAGTGTGAGGATGATGTGCAGTAAAGACAAGACACAAAATATTGGCAAATAGGGTAAAAGGAATAGGCATTTATTCTACACTTACATGGTACTCTGTGTGCACACATGGGTAGCCCTGTGGGACAGCAGCACATCAATACATTTTGCTTCTTAAAGAAATGTCTCTTTGAAACTAAGGCCAACAACTCTGGTATCAATTTTTAAGAAACAATTAATCTCTAGAATTAGGCATAGTCTACTAAACACTACTTTCTGGTTTTTTTTTTTTACTTATTGAATAATTGATTAAAAATATTAACTTGATTTATACAAGTACAGAAACTAAACCATATTTGAATTATTTAGCCATGTTGGCTATGGTTTGCTTTGGCAAACTACTGTGTATATGTTATTGGAATAGCTGTGTATGTGTGTTCAGACGGCAATTCTCAACTGTAGTTTCGGGGCCAGCTTCAACAGCATCACTGCAGACTTGTTACAAGTGAAAATCATTTGGCCCCATCTCAGACCCGAGGAATCAGAAACTCTGCCACGCGGGTCCTGGCTGTCGTCGTTTTAACAAATTCAATGTGCTTTTGACACAAATGCAGATTTGAGAGGTGTAACTATAACAGATAATACTGTATTGTGTCAGACCAATAATATGTAGGGTAGAATATTCTGAAAGGACGCATTTGCTACTGTTTGTTTGTTACCCTAACGTGACAATGATGTCCCTCAAGTATCTCCGACTTTCTGAAAGTCTATACTGACAGATGGCACAGTGTGGTATGAAGTCTCTAGAGTTGGGTTCAGGATTGAGTCATTGTTTGTCATTTACAAACCTGATAGCCTTGGCAAAGGTGTGTGTGTGTGTGTGTGTGTGTGTGTGTGTGTGTGTGTGTTATGTGTTGACTTGCTGGGGCTTTGCATCATTATTTCTACAGATTGAAAAAATGAAAGGTGTAAGGATATCATCTGGGTTTGCAATATTATAAATAATAATATAATAACAATGTATGAAGGGATGCATGTTTCCTTACCTATGTGGGGGCAATATGAGGGAAAATGTCCCGATTTTCACATGCCCCTATATGTTCATTTTTAGTAAATCACCAAAGGATGGATATCAGGAAAATATCTCAGGAAAATATATACAAACTGTTTACTCAACTTCAGATAGGTGAGTATGCTTATATTTCTGTTACAGACATAAAGTGTATATATGCACTTATATACACACAAACATGCACACTTTCATGTATACATGTATATTTCTCTTTGTCCTTTGTCTGGAAATGGTTTTGATTGGTAGACAGGTAGGAAACTGTTAGGAATATACACAAAGAGACCGCAGCACAGTTCTGCATTCAGGAACCTGCTTCCTAGCCGCTGTTGGCTTTTATGTCTGTTATTCTAGAAGACCTTTCCACACCTTCCAAACTTCTCTGGCCTTCTTCCTGCTGGTGATTCCCAAGAGTCCCCTGCCTGCAGTGTTATAAGTACCTAGGTTTTATTGCTTCAGTAGACTGTCCTCAACCCTTCCTTCTTGTGGTTTTCCAAAGGTAGCTACGTGGACGTCCTGGTCCAACACATGGACTCATCTCAGTTCCTAGAAGGGTTAGGATGAGTACACATTTAATGCTGGATGGAGAACTGGCGCATCCCAGGCTTTTTCTTCTGGTGACCCTCCTTACTGTTTCACATTCCATGGGGGCCTCTAGGTGATATTCAGAGGAGAGTGGCTTGCAGATCTCCAGGGATGCAAGTGAAAATCATTAGCATCTCAACTTAACTTCTAGAAACAGGCTGGTACACAAGAGCCCACTTTTCCTCTGTTAGGGTTTCTGCCACGGGGGCTGGAAATGTGGCTGCCTGGAGTAAGGACCGAGCTTGTTTTCAGGTGTGGCTTCTGCTTCTCATGCAGCACTTAGCACCTAGCAGGCACACAGTAGGTGACTCTTGAAAACACAAACTGACATTCCACTTGCTAAGGGAAATAAATGGAGCAGCCATTTCTCAGATGGCATTTCACAGCCGTGGCCTTTCCAGTGCAAAGAGCGTCTCATTGGAAGAGGCCATTTCTTCTTTCCCCGTGTTTCTGGATCTTTATCAGTGCTAATAGAGTGAGACGATGATACAGAGGCACTATTTTCTACTTGCGATGTGCTTGCAGTCTTAAATGGGAAGCCTTATTATACACACACACACACACACACACACACATATGTGAAGATATGGACAATTCGTAGGGAAATATTTGCCAGGCATGTGTATGCAAGTAGTCGTAGAATAAATTAGAAGTTGCAAATATTTATAAATAAACCACTATGTAATTTGCACATATATATGAATTGTTGTGTAATTTACATATATGTAAATCTTGACATACATATATATGTATATAGTGATTAGGATGATGCAATTAGCATGACTGGAAGTGTAAAACCAGACAAGGTTTATCTACTCCTAATGCCTTTCCCCTCCCTTTCTCTTCCTCTCCATTCCCCTTTCTCTGCTTGTTCTCTTGGTGGTGGAATGGTGGTGTCTGGCCATGACTAGCTCATTTCAGCTCTGGAGGTTCGAAGGCCTCACAGGCAGGGGAAGAAGGACTCTGGATCTCACTGCTCCATTCAGAGCTCCTCCCTGGCTGCATGAGCAACAGCTCACCTGCTGTTCTGGGTCCCTGTTTTCTTTTCTATAAAGTGATACAAATGATAACAATCCTGACTTCTCAGGATGAACCGTGTTTTTAAAGTACAGCACATGGGAAAATGCACTGGATGCATCATATGCTATATGAGTATTGTACTATACACATACTGCATAAATGTACAGTCAACACATCATATGCTATATGAGTATTGTACTATACATATACTGCATAAATGTACAGTCAACACATCATATACTATATGAGTATTGTACTATACACATATTGCATAAATGTACAGTCAACACATCATATACTATATGAGTACTGTACTATACACATACTGCATAAATGTACAGTCAACACATCATATACTATATGAGTACTGTACTATACACATACTGCATAAATGTACAGTCAACACATCATATACTATATGAGTATTGCACTGTACACGTATTGCATACATGTGCAGTCAGTCATCAGGCCAGTTCTCTTGGTAGCATAATAGAGTTAGGATACAGGGATGCAGATCATGACAAGATTAATTTATGTATGCACTATACAAGTATTGGCTATTTTTATTTCATTATCTCATCATATATGCTACCCTGGAAACTTTGGGCCTACATGCTAATAATGCCTCAAAACCAGTAAAGTCTGCCAGGAGCTGTTTAAGACAATTTTAATACCTTTCAAAAGGAAAAGAACCTTTTCTTAAGGTTCTGGCATGATTTAAATTTTTTTATTGTGTTGATCATATCTATAGTTCATTTGTTGTTGAATATTAAGTTTCTAAAATAAGTAAGAAAAACTACTTTTTCTCTTATCTAATTTTTGGCAGGGTCATACCTTCCTTTAGAGAATAAATCAATTTTGTTGTGATCTACATCCCTGTATCCTGCTTCTCACCATGGTACCATGAGCACTGTTCAGATGACTCTGATTCTGTAGATTCATCATTTATGAGTTCATAAACACATTCCTGAATGGATTTCTATTTGGGGTCTATTGGATGTTTTTAGAATTAAAATTTTGCATTAATCGGATGCACAATTTCCCTATGCAGTGTATAAGTAAGTTAGTTTCAATGTTCTTTAAGCTTTGAGGAATGCTTTTGTTGTAGTTCAACTGGGAAACTGAGCATCGTTTTCTGCCCAGATATGCTCTTGATTGCTGGCAAATTAATAACCTGAGACTTTTCCCTTGTGCTGTTTCCTTGACATCGTTATAGAATTAATCCTGTCAGGAGAATAAGTAAACAGCATGTTTTTGGATGTTTGTGTGATCCCTGAAGCTCCATCAGGATCAGTATGTTCCCGCATGATTTTGCAAAGAATATGCCTGTCTCCACATGATGGCAATTTTAAATGGTTTTTAATTCTTATGTCACTACAGGTCTGTCATTGAAAGAGATATGTGCACTTACTGCCGCAAGCCGTTGGGGGTAGAGACTAAAATGATTTTAGATGAACTACAAATCTGCTGCCATTCTACTTGCTTTAAGGTAAACATGTGCTTGTTTCATGTTACTAAGTATAAGGATGCACAACGACAAGGAAAAATGCATTTACTTATTGAGATACTTGGAATGAAGTTAAAACTTTAAACACTCTATAATCCACATCAATAACATGCTACTTAAGTATTTCTTCATGTTCTGCAGTTCCACCCTCAAAGGTCTATAATTACTACCTTGGCTTTAGGCTTAGAATTCGTTCCCCACACATCCCTTAGCCAGGAACCTTAAGTCTCTGGAAAAGGTGAATGCTTGTTCATTCCTAAGTTTCTGTAGCATTTTAATAAGCAGTGTATTGCAGCGAATGTGTGACCAACTCCGTCATGGAAAATGGACTGTTGAGAATAAAGCTAGCAGCTTTCTTGTCATGAGCTCACGACTCAGGCCTCACAGTGGTTTAACCTCAGTCTGCTGTTGAGACTGTGGTTAACTGTGGCTTCATAAGTAACAGAAATGTTCAAGAGCAAATGCATCCAAGTTCGGTTTTAGTCAGCTCTTTCTTCTCACCTTTGCAGTGGTGGTGTGCCGGTCACACACCTCACTCACGTGTCATTGCATGAGCACCGCACTGGCGATCTGAAGACCTCCATCCCCACTCTGCCCCCCAGTGTGGTGTCCATGCGGCTTTGGGCAATCACTCACATGACAACGGCTGGTTTCCCTACCTGTAAAATAGATCGTTGAGCAGGCTGTGGTTCTCAGTGCCAGTTACGAGTTATAGTCACAGAGACTGATTAAGGAAAACAAATCTTAGCATACTCAGAAAATTTAAGATTTCAGAGATTATTTTTGGACACCAGTAGCTTTAAAAGCTCCTTAGATTTATCTAGTATGCATCCAATTTGAAAATCACTTGCCTAAGTCTGGGTCCTTTCTAGTAATGGACCTATGATGACCCATCTAGTGACAGATCTGTGATGGATTCTGTGGTTGATGAAAATTTACTTTAGCCAAATAGATGTACTACTTTGTCCACTGGTTGCTTGTCCACCAATTCCCTAGCAATCAGAAGTATTTGTTTTGGATACAAAGCTGGTAAGATGACCTAGCATGTATACTAACCTGCAGCCAGTCTGATGACCTGAATTTGATTTTTAGAACCCTCATTCTATAAAGAAAAAACTAATTTTCACAAGTTCTCCTCTGACCTCTCCTCCTGAGTCTCATGGCACACATGCATCAAATAAATAAATAAATAAATAAATATAAAAAAAACTAAGCCATAGCCCAATATAGCATTATAAAAATATAATCTGAAAATGAAAACAAGTATTCGATTATAACATGAAAGTATTTCTAGTTTCAACATATACTCCCTTAAATAAAAGCATATATCTTCAAAATTTAAAATTAGTATGCATAAAATCTTCTAAAATAAGAAATTCTCCTGGTGATTGCTCTCAGTAAATAGGAATAACTTTCGTTTATTATGTTTTAAGTGATTCATTTCCATTTTAAGCATTAGAGACTATGACAGAAGAAAAATGTTCCTCATACTCATAGAAAAAGACAAATTGCTCTACAGCCATGGTAACAGAGAACCACTTAAACTAGTTTAAATGTTTAATAAATGGATCAAAGGCAATTTGCTCTAGTGAATTCATCTTGAAAGCCAACCAGTAACTCATATTTGGAAGTTGGCCAATGAGCAGCAGAAAGGTCTGAAAAAAAAAAAAAAAAAAAAAACGGAGGCAAACCGCACCCCATCCCTGTATGATCAGCAGCTTGTTTGGTTCAACAGGTTGTGCCTGGATTGCACAGCTCTCCCTTGTACAAGCAGATGACAAATACAAATCTGTGTTTTTGTTTGAGACGTTAGATGGTTATCCTGTCCTCGGCGTAGCCAATTTGTAAAAAATTCTGTCTGCTCCATTGTGAGCTGTGCAGAAAACTTCAGTGGTAAAGATTCTCTGGACTTCATCTGCACTTGAAAGGATGCTATAGAGATTTATTTGAAAAATTTGGCATGTGATGATAGGCAAGCACACTCAGTTTCCCTGTGACATCTCTTCAGGGCTGTCTGTGACTTTCTCAGGAAGGTAGTTCTTAGAAGAACTGAAAGGTTTTTCCATTCCCATTTCCTTGAGGATACATTCTCAGTTTATAAAATAAACTCCATGTATTGTTTTCTTTAGTGTGAAATATGCAAGAAGCCTTTGGAAAATCTACAAGCAGGTGATAGTATCTGGATTTATAGACAGACCATACATTGTGAGCCTTGCTACTCTAAAGTGATGGGTAAGTGCCATATTCTGTGAACAGCAATTATTCTCACTAACTCTGGTGACTATTTAGTGTTGATAAATACGAAATATTCCAGTAAAGTTCAATGCTTTATGAAATGCATCTAATGAAAAAGAAAGTGGCAGATAGTTAAACCATGACAGCATTTCGTTTAATGATATAAATCAGTCAATACTTATACTATTTTTTGTATCAGTCAGGATGCAGTGTGAACAAAGAGGCCATTTATTTTAGAAAATTTTCCAGTTTGTGAAGCAGAAATAATTTTTGCTGATTAAATGACTGTTTAAGTTGAATCATTTCTGTGGATGTCCATTTGGACTTGGACTTGAAAGTACATTTAAATATAATCTGGTAATACAACGAATGCCTTTTAATGTTACTTTTACCTGAAATGGTTAATTTTATATAATTCTATGTTAAATATAGCATGTAAGTTTTGTGGGTTTTTTTAACAATGCAAGACCAAATGTTACTATAATTTGGACTCTTAATTAGCATCAGTAAAGAGAAAGCAAGATGTTATGGGCGTGCATTTTTAACTAAGCATGAGAAATTTAAGTACTAAGCTAAAACACATGCAGAATATGTCTGGAAAAATAAGGTCCTGTAAGATTTAATTGATTGTTACAAGGAAGTACATTCAATTTATTTTTAGATTCAATAGTAAGAGAAACAAATTTCTACTGAGGGGAAGGTCCATAGTTGACCATAGTCACAATGTTTAAAGGGTCTTTGTTCCTGCTGACTTTGGTATAGTGAATGAAACTATTAGGGATTCCTACATGGGGATCAAAAGTACAGAAGTCAATGACAAATGGGTGAGCTGAAGGAGCTACTGGTTGGCTACACCTGGAAAAGTGCCCAAAGACCCATGTTCCATCAGGCTTCAGCATCAGTTGTAAGATTAAGCCTGATTATATCTGTACTCCCCCTCTGCCTTCTCCAGATTGTTTCCCACTCATAGCTGTGGCTCTTACTCGTTTCTTAAATACACACACCCAGCATGTGGCATTTTGTGTTTGACCAAAGCCAGAGTGCAGAACTCAGGACCAGAAGGAATGAGAGAATGCTTCATCCAGTAGGAGCCCCTGGGAGAATGGCTGTTTTTTTTTTACATTTTAATGGTGGTTTTATTTTCATATTGATTAATGCTTCTAACTTTGATTTTAAATTTTCAGCAAAGTGGATTCAGTAACACTGATATGTGAAAATGAAGAAGAAAAGCCTTCACTAAGGAATTGACAACTACATTTTAAGAATATATGCTCTAGAAAAGATTTACATTGAAGATTATCTCTTGTAGCAAAATAACAATTTTGTTATTGCACAAATCTAATTACTTTGAATAAGATCACATACATGAAAAGAACCATCTGACAAGATTTATTGATAAACATTCACATAGTTCTAGTTACCAAAGTCAATGGTAGTGAACATTGTCAGCCCTGAACAGGGCATCCCTGTTCTATATTTGGCTGCCCATCTTGATTTTCATTATAACCAAATTTCCCATCTTCTTGCCTATATTCCCCTAATAATTTGTATTAGAGCATTGTTGACACCCTAACAAATAGGCATAGGAGCAAGATAAACTTCTTTTTTTCTGCAAAAGAAAATGCATGTAGAAATTTTGTTATAAAGTTTTTCAGCAAGATCAATGTAACAAGTTGTTTGGATCTTAGAAAATCACTTAAAGTTTCCTGACTTCTGTGACATTTTCTGTGGCACCGCAGGTATCAGACAAAATGATTTCCAAGGTCCTTTTTTGTTTTTCCAGTTGTCTGATTCTAAAAGAAATTTAAGTTTTCTGTTTAGAAATATGTTGGTATATTTGTTAACAGTATTGGGACACATAAATAATTTCACCTAACTGTCTTCCTTCAGTTTATCACAGGCATATCTTTTATAGACTATTCTTAAAACTGAAGTTAATAGCTTTATGGGTGATAGGTAAAATCATATGACGTGTAATTTGTTAAACTTTCTTTGCATGCATTTCAAAATCTGGGTGTATAAATTATCTGAGAAGTAATAGCTATGGATTATAAACATGTTATATGTGTTCATGTTACAGTTTATGCTTACGGATGGCTGACAACAATAAAATGAGTTTCCATAATGTTTGACTATTATTCACTAAAATTGATTTATGGCAATTATATTGATCACAAGTTGTATATAGTTCATCTATGAGAGTTAACTTATTTTTATTTATTTTATGTATATGAGTACTCTATCTGCATATATGCCTTTATGCCAGAAGAGGGCATCAGATCCCACTATAGATGATTGTGAGCCACTATGTAGTTGCTGGAAATTGAACTCAGGACCTCCAGAAGAGCAGCCCAGTGCTCTTAATCTCTGAGCCATCTCTCCAGCCTGAGAGTTAACTTTTTATTTTTTTATTTTTTTTATTTTTATTTTTATTTTTTTGGTTTTTCGAGATAGGGTTTCTCAGTGTAGTTTTTGTGCCTGTCCTGGATCTCACTCTATAGCCCAAGCTGGCCTCGAACTCACAGAGATCCGCCTGGCTCTGCCACCTGAGTGCTGGGATTAAAGGCGTGCCCCACCACTGCCTGGCTGAGTTAACTTATTTTTAACTGCTTAAAAATATATCTTTTATTTTGAAAAGAATTCTTTGTTTCAGAGTTGGAAATTCAATAATCACACAAGAAATCATTATTGCTAACATAGAAAAATTGAACAGTATTTTATGGGCACAGAGCAATTGTTTCTTGAAGGAAGAGTGGCTGGACTGTGCTGGCACATAGAATTCTAGGGCCCTGGCAGGAAGTTGTGAGAAAACCAACCAGGGAAACTGAGAGATGACTGCATGATTTGCAAACAGTGATAAATTCCGAAACTCATTCTCCTGTGTGATAATTTTATGCATCGGTTCTGCTTAGACACTGGTCCACAAAGTGTTAAACACAAAGTGCTTATCAAAATTCAGCAATGTGTAATTGTCCTATGGGGAAGGAGCCAGAAAAAACAATTAATAATAATTTGATATTCATTAATTCATGCTTGATGAGAAGCAGTGGTAATTGAGCCATATGTTTTATTGTTCCTTTATTACATGCTATCAGAGTGGATCAAAAGAAATAATTTTCTTAGAGTTGAAATAGACTGCAGAAAGCAAGGATTAAATTGCCCCCGTCTGTTTTATAAAGTACATTAACATCTCAATGCCTTTATAGTAATTAAAAATCATCTGAATATCATTTACAAATATAAAAATCTGAAGAGAACACATTTCTCACTTTTCCATAGCAGGTTTATGGACACTTTCTTGTACAACAATGTATTAGACCAAGCCAAAAGCTGTTGAAAAACAGAATATACACATATCAGAGAGACAAAGGTTTCTGCTTCATTAAGACTACTTCATTATGTCTGAGGATTTTCTCACTATTGAAATGACGGATCCTTTTAACAGTTTGGAAGATTCCACCATTTTTGTCATCAATTAACCATGATATGATTGGCATACTACTTCCGAATAAGATTACCAAATCACCAATACCAACCAGGTCCTGAATTTTGATATAAATTTTTAAAAACTCTCCATAAGAGAAATAATTGTTCTATCAAGACAGCTTCCTTTGTGTGTGAACGTGCCATGTGTGTGCAACTACATATGTGTGTCCATATGTGTGGAGGTCTGACTTTGGATATCGTGATCCAGTGACCTCCCTCCACTTTTCTGAGTCATGATCTCTCCGTGAACCTGGAGCTCACTGATTCTTCTTAGCTATCCAGCCTCCTTACGATGCCCTGTCTCTACTTCCCCGGCACTGGTGTTACAGGCATAAACCACCATGCCTAGGTTTTACGTGAAGTGCTGGGCATCGGACTGAGAGTCTCATTCCTGTGTAGCAAACACTGCCATCATTCATTCATTCTATCACCAAACATTGCATACTAACAAAGCCCTCTCCTCAAACCCACAACAGTATCCTTTTATAAAAGCAAAATAAAAGAAGTACCGTCTTTTCAGAAACAGAATTTGTTAAAGGAGCGTGTACTTTTAAAGGAAGGTCAGGAAAGAGGAACTGACTCAAGAATGGCTATATCCTTAATTATGTGACTGCAGTTGCTCAGCTAATTGATTCTGAGTGACAAGATGGTCCAGCTCCCACTGCTGGTGACTTGCTGATTTGTTTACTATGATGGAAAGCTGTGAGCATTTAGAACAATGTCCTGTCCAGCTGGATTCAGAGCTCTATCAAAACAAGTGATTTATCTATGTCATGACAAGCTAGTATTGAGACTGACTTGTTGTCAGTTGCCAGTGGAATTATTTTGGTACCATGTAAATACATTGGTTTGTAGAGTTCTATCTATTTCATAGTAGTCAGCAGTTTTCCCACAGGTACTTGTAAATATCCTCCTTAAATTGGGCTGGCTACTTTCTCCCTGTCTTGACGGCTTCCTGTTTCACATGTGGCTTTAGAACTTGGCTCTCTAATGGACCAAGAGCTCAAGCATTGCGGAGATTTCAAGTCTGCTTCTGTTCCTCGCCTTACTTGCTTAAGATCTATCTTGTTACATACCTACGGATCACTGTGTGTTTTGTTTGTACTTAGACTTTTATTTGAATTATTCACAGCACAAAAGTTGGGCACCAGCTAGAGTGGTGTCATGGGTATGCAGTGCCAGCACATGTGAAGCTGGGCCGAAGGACACTAAGTTCAAAGCCAGCCTGGGTAACATGGAAAGACCTTTTCTCAAAGGATTAAAAAATAGAGTAGGCACTATTTATTGAATCTTTGACCTGCCATTTGATAAGTGTGGCTTCTGGAAAATGGTCCTGCAGTAGTAAAGTGCACAAGGTAAGGGATGATTTTTTTCCACTGTATAAAATCCATGGTTTACAATCTACCATCATTCATTCATTCGTTCATTATTCATTCAATTACTAAACAACTCTGAGCTTTTCTTTGGCAGTCTGTGTTGTGTTGAGGAGACATGAACAAACACTGGCACTAATTCTTAGGGTCAAATCTAGGGCTGTAGCAACCTTAACCAGTGAGGATCAGCTACATGTCCTCACCTAGCTTGTTAATCAGAAAAGAAATGGTGACATGTAAAGGTATCTAGTAACCCTCCTCTCCCCAGTCCATCTTCCCCCAGTCTGTCCTAACAAAGTGCTCAGACGGGATGTAGACACTGTGAAATCTCTTCCAAGAAGGAAAATTGTTCTGGTTGGCATCAGGCTTTTTATCATTTTTCTTCTTCCAGCATGAGATTCCTGGGAAGATCCCATCCTGGGGACCACTGTTTCAATAGTCAGATAGACCAAGGGCACAGATGTCTGCCTTTAGGATCCCTTTGATCTTGCCTGGAAGGTTACCACCCTAGACAGGCACCAGTCCCTCACCAGGCTAGCCTGGTGAACCAATGAGAACTGCGGTTACTTTAGGGAAGATGAGCAACTCAATGGCAGCTGTATCGCTGAGAAGCCCGCCCAGTGTAGGCAATCACTCTAAAGCTGTCTCCTGGGATCTCCTGCAGGACTTCAGGTACCGGGCTGACTAGAGATCCCCTGCCCCCTGCAACCTTGGAGAAGCCTCCAGTGAATTTTGTGACTTTCCGAGCCTCCCTAGCTTTCTCAGTTTTGTTTGGAGGCCACGGCTACTCAGCCTCAGTGCTGAACACAACAAACAAGGTCCTTGACCTCATTGAAAGCGACTTACATTCATTCTACAGGGGGAAGGGAAGTGAAGGAGCACTTTGAGAGAGAGAGAAACCACAGTAACAAACCCATGCAGGAAATGAAGCACGCTGACTGTGTGAATAGGAGGGTTTGGGACATAATGTGGCAAGAGGGGGAGGGGTTATTTCAAGTAAGACCTAGATTACAGGCAGGGACCGGCAGGGGAAACAGCTAGGGTGAGGAGCTCTCTTGGATTTGGCAATAATCAGATTGCACTCTAGGTGAGTCTAACCTCGCTTCTTTTCAACATAATGAGACAGAAATTCAAATGCTAAGAGACAGGGAGGCCAAACGATCCTGAAGTTTCCTTTAGTTCCCATATAAAACAATCTTCAGATAGGACTCAGACCAACTTTCTGCTCTTTCCTAAGAACAATTAGTTCCAAGCCCCGGGGTGAAGTTTCTAACTAAATAGAGGAGCCCACAAGCCCATGTGAGGGACAGTCAGGTGACTGGCAAGTGTGACCTGGACAGAGGAGCCCACAAGCACGTGTGAGGGACAGTCAGGAGACTGGAGAGTGTGATCTGGATCCCACCTGGGATGGGAACAAAGAATGGTGTGGTGTGGGATCCCTCACTTCATTTGGGGCACGAGATGTCTTATCTCTTATGTTTTTTCAAGTGAAAATGTTAAGCAGAAAAGCAGCATTATTTCTCATCAAGGAGAGCCTTCCTCCTGGAATTTTTATCAACTATACATGTTCTTTTCCCTTGTTGCAATACGAAATCATATCTGGTAAAAAGAAACATTTAGAACTTGATATACCTTCCTTGACAATCACAGTTTGTTAATTTTGCTCTTTTTCCCAAGAGAAATGGAAAAGTCTCTAGTGTCAGGGTCTCCCAGGTCCTGATTGATAGGATAAGGTATTGGCAGTACCCACAGTCACAAATAATGTCAATAAAGATCCTTAAATGTGTTGAAATTTCGTGTTTGACATGACATTTATACCTTTTTCCAATTGTGCCATTGAGATGTGAATTGCATTTATGAGCAGATTTCAATCACATTGAGACAAATATGGCCCACTAATTTGTGTTCACACATTTTACAGAGGTTCAGAGACTGGCTCATAGACCTAGATGTGAAAATGGAAAACTATAAAACTTGTAGGAGAAAACCCAAATACTTTTAAGCTTGATGAAGTTTTTTTTTTTTTTTTTTTTTGGTTTTTCGAGACAGGGTTTCTCTGTGTAGCTTTGCGCCTTTCCTGGAGCTCACTTGGTAGCCCAGGCTGGCCTCGAACTCACAGAGATCCGCCTGGCTCTGCCTCCCAAGTGCTGGGATTAAAGGCGTGCGCCACCAACGCCCGGCTGATGAAGTTTTATATAGAACACTAGGAACCATTTATTTACAGAACAAAAATTAATGATGTGGGACAAATTAAAAAAAAATCTTGCTGTGTAAAAGAAACTGCTAAGAGAATGAAAAGATAAGCCACAGACAGTGAGAAAATATTTTCAAAACACTTGTCTGTTAAGGAACTTGTCCCCAATATGTCCAAATAATTCTTAAAACACAATAAAAATTAAAAAAAATCTTCATTAAAAATAGACAAAAGATCTGCACAGATATTTCATAAAAGGAAAGGGTATATAGGACAGGTCCTTGGCAACATTTGTCATTGGGGAAGTGAACTCGAACAGCAGTGAGCTACCTCCACACCCGAGAGGAGGGCTGAAGTGTGCTTGCTGCTATCAGCACATCAGCGTGATGCACTTGCCGTAACTAGTGAGCCTGTGGTGAACGCAGGTCTGTATCCTTCGGATTCCTTCTGTCTTCTTTCTTCCACAGGGTCCCAGCCCTGGACTACATCACTTCTCTTCATCATACCTCCTTTGGTTCTTCTTGCTTGTGGCTTGTAATGGTTTCTTTGGCTCTTCTGGTTTTAATGACCTTGCTACTCAAAGATTTTTTTTTTTTGATCCTTTTTTTTTTCATAAGGTTGTGGGTACTGAAGGGGAAGACTACATAATTCCATTATGAGAATATCATATAGAGAGTAACCTTAATTATCTGGCTAAGGTAGTTTTAGTTTGCTTTTTTTCTTTTGTCAGGTAACTTCCTTTCTCTCTCTCTCTCTCTCTCTCTCTCTCTCTCTCTCTCTCTCTCTCCTACAAAAATTCATTTTTATTTTTAAATTTTTATTACACTTTTATTTGTGCATATGAGTGCATATGCATGCATGTGTGTACATGTGTATATACCATGGTGCACGTGGGGAGGTCTGGAGACAACTTCGTTTTCTTCTTACACCATGTACCTCTGTGTACATCACTGTCTGTGCACACACTCCATGTGTTTGAGTATTTTTCTATTTTATGGCACTGTAAGATGCTTCCAGCTCATGTAACATACAGCTTATCACACTCTGAGAGACAAAAATAAAACATGTCTTTAAATGTTGACTTTCTGGTATATTATATTAGATTTCTAGCCTTTAATTTTTTATTTCCTCATTCTGTACAAAGCACTGACTTCTAGCATCCATTTTTACATAAATTTATATAAGCATAAATCTTTATTTTTATGGCATGACTAAGTGTCTCTAGCAAAGAACACCTAACTAAATGCAGTAGCCCAAGCAAGGAGTTTTTTGTCACTGTTTTTCACAGTAAAACAAAAGTTGACTTTGTGCACAAAACTGTCCAGAGCATACTGTTACTCTGCCATGCTCCAATGCTTTGTGATCAGAGTTGTCTTAACTGCTTCACACTGGCACGTGACTTAGAAAGAGAAAGGATGTGAGGGGTCATCTCCTTCCTAGCTGTCACTCACATTGACCACACCTAGCTACAAGGGAGGCTGTGAAATGTGTTTCCTACCCATTCTCCTGCTAGAACCATGGCTTTTGTTACGGTTCTACTGCTGTGAGGAACCACCATGACCAAGGCAACATTTAAAATGAAGCATTTAATTGGGACTTGCTAACTGTTCCAGAGGGTTGGTCTATGGAATATCACAGTGGGGAACAGAACACAGCAGCAGGTGGGCAGATGTGGCCCTGGAGCAGTGTCCGAGAGCTCACATCTGGTCTCTAAGTTGCAAACAGTGGGAGAGGGGGAAAGAGAGGGGACCTGGGGGCAAGGAAAGGGAGAGGGGCTGGTGCTGGCATGGGCTTTTGAAACCTCAAAACATACCGCCCCCCCCTCCCCAGTGACACACTTCCTCCAACAAGGCCACGCTTCCTAAACAGTCCATCAACTGGGAAGCAAGCGTTCAAACAGATTAGTCTATGGGGGCTTGGGGGCATTCTCATTTAAAAAAAAAAAACCACCACAAATGTGTAGAGTCTTTATTGAAAGAAAGTAGGGAACAGGTTCTGTTCCACAGATCCCTATTCTGTTCTGTGACTCGCCAGTGGCTGTCAGCTCCTGGTCTAGCTGGACGTGGTCCTGATAGACAAACCTTGTGGTTATATTTTCCCCAGATCATCAACTGATTTTCCAATGTTAAAGAAAATGTTTTAGATCCATGTGGTTGTTTATGATCTTGACCTGATGTCTCCAATTTTTTGCCAGATTTAAAGATAAAGGGAGTTGGGGGTCTCTGATCATGACCCATTCCATGATACAGCTCATTTTTCACTGGAAAAGCTAAGATTGGCAATCAACAGGTTAACATCTCCTATGCTGTATATGGAATTTTAAAATAATTACAGCAACCCCAAAATTACCTCACTAGAATAGAATAGTGTGACAGATTAAGCCCTCCATGCCATTCTTAGGTTTGGATGCTGCAGTATTTTATTAACTTTTAGAATTAGAGTGACACTCTGCTAACTCCTACTCAACTTGCGGTTTCGTCTAGATGAGATTTTTTTGTCATATATTTGCAAAAAAAAAAGTTCTATCTACTGTGGGGCATTTACCCACCAACCCCACAGTTCCCCAGAGGGTTTTTGAGTGCAAGTAGCAGGAAATATTAGATAGAAGGATTTAGATTGTGGGACAAACAGAAAATAAAGGATAGCCTGGAGAGGGCCTGGAACCTATCCCAACAAGCCCTCTGTCTCTGCCCTAAGGTATTTAGAGAAACACCAAGGTGTGGAGCAAAAGATCTCTGCCCCCACCCCCCGCAGCACAGTCAGTGCAGACCATCTCAGACACCTGCAGTCAGGCCCGTGGTCCAATCATCCTCTTTATGCAGACCTGCTGGATAAAGCCACGAGGAACCTGAAAATGGGCTCCCACAATCTACCTTGCATTTATGTAGATTTCTTTTTTCATGGGCTGCTTTTTGTACTCTGCCACTATTTAATTAGTTAAAACTGGAGTCATTTTGAGCCCATTTGCCATGAAATGCATTATAGCATCAAATCTTGGACCTGAAGTTAATATGGATAATATGCATTCTAGGCCTCCAAAACATTGTGTTTATGATTACTGTTAGACCCACATTGTTAGATTTACTCTAGTAAAAATGATTTGAGTTTGTTACCTTTATTATGTATTCTAATATTTTCTCTGAAAGTGCAGCTTATTTATTAATATGTAATTTCATGGAGTCCAGGCTGGCCCTAAACTTGTGAACCTTCTGCCTCAGGCATACAAGTAGTTGTACTAAAGACCTTAGCCACCACACTCAACTGAATTATAATTCTGATCTAAGAATAGCTCCCCCTTTCACTTGTAATTTTCACACATAAATGGTGTGTAAAAATATAACTCATAATGCATTTCAGCAAAAATTTGTTGGTCTTTAAAGCCATCCTCACTTTTAATAGACCCACACTGGTTTGGAGTGTTTAAATCCACCACTTACTTTTTACATAACTACAAGTCAGAGAGGACCCCCAAACTGTAGGAGAAAATGCAGGCATGACCTGCAGCCAGCCTCCCTGGAACAGTGCACTTCTAAATAAGAAACATGGCACGCCGTGCCCCAGAAGTCAGAACACTGAACTCTGAAGTAGCCCGAGTAGCCGATAGCTGGCATGTGGACAAGTCTGCACTCTCCATGTCTCCTTCAATGAGCTTCTTCCACACAGAGACCCTGGTGGTGTGAGCGCTCACTCTCCAGTCTGAGGTAATGTGCCAACCAATCACAGTCCATGGACTTCCACTCTGCAAGTGGTTGCTGGTGTGCAATAAAACAGACGCTGCTCCCTGAAACCGACTCTGGAGTGGTTTATCTCCATGCCCTTTATGGACCCACAGGCATCACTGTCCTGTAGGGGATGCCCCATAATGATAATGATGGCACCAAACCACTGTTAATTATCACTCACTAAAGAAATTCACAAAACTTGGGGAACCTTTTTGTATTCATAGTTACTAAGAGAGAATGCAGTGGGCAGAAGCCAAGGGAATAAGAGCACAGGAATTTCAGTCATTCTCCTCAGTACTGTGTGCACTGTGCCTGTTTCCCCAACAGGGATTCATGGGCATGCATCCTGAAGAAGGACAATCACAGTTGCTCCCCTTAGCTTTGGTGCCTAGGATTTTTATTGAAATTTAGTCACGGCAGCACACTGACCTTCTGTATGCCCGACGTTAGTTTTCAGCCCATCTGGGGGTAGAGTGATTTGGAGTTGCCCAAAATTCCTCCCATAAACCACTTGGTTAGCATGTAATATCCATCTAGCATGACTTGTGACCCTAGGGAAACCTAGACACAGAATGGTGGATAACCCAATGTTTAGAAGTTACTTCCCAGGAGCCTATAGAAAAAAAGCTCAAATCTCTCTCTGGGCAAGGTTAACCCTTTTCTACACAGCTATGATGCCAACAAGGAAGCCTCATAAATCCACACATGCTTTCAGTCCCATAAGAGCACACTAAGAAGGGGAGGTCAGCTCTTGACACATAATTCAACAGGATTCTGTCTTTGTCTAGTGCCCTTCGGAAGCCTATCAAGGGGACACAAACATAGACTACAATCCACTTTGATTTGCTTCCCTTTCTTCCTCTTCTCTTCTTTTTGCCCCCAATACAAACTATTCCCATAGAGGTCTTAAAATCCCAGCTTTCCTTAACTTGAGCTCGTGGGAGCTCACAGACTATGGACCAACAGCTAGGGAGCCTGCATGGGCCTGACCTAGGCCCTCTGCATGCGGGTGACAGTTGTGTAGCTTAGTCTGTTTGTGGGACTCCTAGCAGTGGGGTCAGGTCCTTGAGCTGTCTTTTGGGAAACTGTTCTGCACAGAGTTGCCTCGACCAGCCTTGATGCAGGGGGAGGAGCTTGGGCCTGCCTCAACTTGATGGGCCATGCTTTGTTGACACCCATGGGAGGCCTGCCCCTTTCTGAATGGGGAGGGGATGGATGAGGAGGAGGGTAGATGGGAGGTGTGTGTGTGGGGGGGACAAAAGGAGAGGAGGGAGGGGAAACTGAGGTCGGTATATAACGTAAATGAAAAAAATCTAATTAATAAAAAAAAAATTTAAATCCCGGGTTTCCTAAAGTTACTCCCTTCTCTTCTTGTTCTCCAAACTCCTCAGTAGAATAGTTTAAGATGAAATTCAAGAGAAAGTTACCCTTATCTTTTAGGAGGTGAGAGGTAGAAAACTGGTCATGCATATTTTCTTTAACAGTTGGAAATGGCAGAGAGAATCAAAACCTCTGTCCATACTAATATTTTGACACAATAATTTCCCTCACTGAACAACAGCTGTGTTCAGGCCCTTTACAGGAGTGTGCTTTGGGATCTAATACCTCCCCTTATCAGAAATGCCATAGTCTGGGACGTTTTCAGCCATGGAGTGGAGGGAATATCATTTAAGAATCACCATAAGGCATACACTGTTAATGTGCTCAATTCCAATTTGACATGGCAACATGAGGGCACACAAACATGAAAATATCGTCTCAAAGGTGTCTATTTCTTTCTGTTTCTCTCTTCAAGAACTCCTCCTCCTCTTCCTCCAACTCCTCTCCTCCCTCCTCTTTCCCCCTCTCCTCCCCCCTCCCGCTCCTTCTCTTCCTCCTCTTCTCCTTTCCTATGTTTTATAACTCAATCTTCAATGGTTAATCCATAGGAAAAGGAAACTATCCTAAGAGTCTACCACATTTTAACAAATATACATGTAGGCACATGTATTTATATTTTGTTCTTTCTTGAGATACAGCTGTACATGGAGGTGCAGGCTGAAATGATGGCACTCTTAAGGGGAGGCAGGAAGATCATAAGTTCTAGGTTGCTTAGCCAAACTCTATTTCAAGGAGTAAACAAAGCAACGCTGTCAATATCGGTGACTTCAGTCCATTGTGAAATGTCATCAACTCTCTTTAGTAGAGAGAAGTGACATAGAAAGAATTCTCCTCCACTCAAGTCTTCTAACAGTTCACCAATTCATTAAATTGCTCAAACACATGATCCTGGGTAAATTACAACCAAGTCTCAAAAACACTTCATAGCCTACTCTTCTGGGAAAACGAATAAAGAATCTCTTCCCTTTGTACTCTATCACCCCTATTCCATCCCTACGCTTGCCCACTTCGTTTCTATTTCAGAAGAGTAATGGAATGATAGTTAATATGATACATTTACAATATTATAATTACTGTGTTTAGATTTTGAATATAATGCATCTAATTATATGTATCAAATCAGGTATGATTTTCTAGTCTTCTTAAATATCCATATAGTGTTCACAGTTCCCCAAATATTCCATAAACGCCATTCTACTTATGTTTGAATTATGATTCAAATGATCTCTAGGCACCTCCTTTATTAACATGTTCTTGCCTCTTTGATGTACAGCAGTAAAGTTTGGATCTATGTCCCCAGAGGATCATGTATCCATAGCTTGGTGTTTCCAGCTTGGGCCTTTGGGACTTAGAGAAACTTTGAGAGGTGGAGCTTAATGTGAGGTCACCCAGTCACTTCAAGGCATCCCCTTGAAGGGGACCGTAGGAGTGCAGCCCCTCTCTGGACTTCTTATTCTCTTCCTGGCAATGAGATGAGGGATTTCCCTCTGCCACGTGGTGTTCTCACCACGTTAAACCAACACAGATACAAAAAAGACAAAGGGATGTACTGATCATGAACTGGAACTTCTAAACTGTCAAGCCAAATAAGCCTGTTCTCTTCCAGGCTGGTTGTCTCAGGTATGTGCTGTCATGATGGGAAGCTGACTAACACATACAGGTTCTCCCCCCATTTCTCCTCTACCCCCTCCCCTTAGCAATTCTGGTGTTGGAAAAGACCACCACTACCAGCAGCTGGGTCTTTGTTCCTACAGTTGACAGTTTTGTTTTCCAAGGAGGATTGCAGAGGAGAATCTACAAGAATCCTTTCTCTCCTTCTAGTGTGTAATTGGCTAATCAATTACAATATCAGGATGGGTGACAAGCACCTTTACACACTGAGTCATCTTCCTGGCTTCTGTATTTTTGATTTATTTCTGTGATGGTGGTGGCGGTAAAGGTGGTGATGAAGTGTGTGAAAGCGCTCTCTCTCTCTCTCTCTCTCTCTCTCTCTCTCTTCCTCTCCCCCTCTGTCTCCCCCCCCCCACTCCATCTCCCCACTCCGTCCTGCATGTACATATCTGTACAAGTGCATGTTGGGGCCAGAGAACAATGTTTGGTATTAGAACTCAACAAGTAGACGAGGCTGGCTGGACAGCCATCTCCAGGGATCCACCAGTCTATGCTTCCTCATCCCTGGAATTACAAGTGCATTTCACCATGGCTGGCTTTCTCCCCTCCCTCTCCCCTCCCCCTCCCCACCCCCGTTTTGGGTTTTAAGGAGAGAACTCAAGTCCTTAGGCTTGCAAAGCAAGCATTTATTGATAACTCTCTTCCACTCCCCGCCCCCCACAGTCTTCTTAGTAACTGACATTAAGTACTTCCATCAGAGACACATAATGCCATGCCTCTCATTTTATGAGATTAGGAACTTATTAGGAATTTCAAAATGTGGTTTTCCCTTTTTTCCATTTATTAACCAGTGGATACCAATGAAAAGACCCTTTGTATCATCATCAATTTGGCTATTATAAATTTGAATAGAAATTCTGTAGAGTGAGTGTTTTATACTTCTTATTAGTTTTCTGAATCATAAGTCAAATCTAATATTCCCCAGAGGTCAAAGGGTCATTTTTGCCTAATAGATGTAGACAGTTTTGATATATTTCAGCAGAAGGTTGTTAATATTTTGGTTCATACTGAAATGGTTCCATCTTTGGATGATTTAGGCTAATACAAATTGTCTCTCAAGTCTTTTTATACACAGTACAACTAGTTTTTGGTAAGAATTTCCAGGGTTATCTAGTGCATTACTTAGGTATATAATCTATCATTTCTTTTTCCAAGAATCTTCTCTATTTTGATGTACATGGTATTTAAAGACCTCAATAAATCTATAAAGTTACCCATTGCTATTCAATTGATCTACATCCCTAGCCTATTTCAGTCCAGCATGCTTAAGGTAAGTTTTCTTTTACACAAAGGTGGAGCGCGGGGCGGTGGTGGCGCACGCCTTTAATCCTTTAATCCCAGCACTCGGGAGGCAGAGCCAGGAGGATCTCTGTGAGTTCAAGGCCAGCCTGGGCTACCAAGTGAGTTCCAGGGAAGGCGCAAAGGCGCAAAGCTACACTGAGAAACCCTGTCTCGAAAAACCAAAAAAAAAAAAAAAAAAAAAAAAAAAAAGGTGGAGCAAGTCCATCCTGATATTGTAACTGATTTCGCTGAGGACCCTAAAGTTAAAATCACACACCTCAGTGGCCATCTTTCTCCTGTGCTAGTCACGGCAGCTCTCAATGGTGTAAATGCGTTATGCTTTCCTTTGCTGTGCGTACAGTTCACAACTTCCAAGTGACCAATCCACTGCCACCATCCAGAGTGTGCTTTCTTCAACTCACAAGGATCTCTAGGTAAGGGACAGGGTCTGAAATCTAGCTATGGTCTGTCTGTCTGTCTTTTCCTAGTTCTGATTTGTTGTCTTTCATTTGTTTTTGAGACAGAGTCTCACGGAGCTGGGGTTAGCTTCAAACCCACTCTGTCGCTAAGGGTCAGTCTCGAACCTCTGATCCTCCTGCCCCCACCTCCCAAGCGGTGAGATTAAAGTCTGTGCTAACATGCCTCACAGTTGATCATTCTTTCTTAAAGACTAATCGCATGGTTTAAACATCTTTTCTTTGTGTTATTTAAGTTCTGGGCAAATTTGTCGGAATGTTGTTTCAGGTTAGAAGTCCACCTCAGGAGGAAGATAGGAGGATTTTCTTCTCGGAATTAACACCTTGTAATTCAAATGACTTACACAAACGTCTACAGCCAATTCTTATCTCTGCCATGCATTAGCTGGAATTTGAATCCATATTTTCAGAGAAACACTCTCTAAATGTGACAAGACTCACAATGAACTGGTCTCCCTCCATGAGAAAGGCACAGGAGGGGTCAAGCCACGCCCAATTATGCCACGGTACTGTCTGGTCCCCCCGACAGTTACCATAGCCGCTTTGAAGCACTGGAGTAACAGATGGTAAATTTAAAAGAACAGCTTTTAAAAATTTAAAACAAGTCCAAATGTAAACCTCCCTCATCTTCTCCATTTCTTTCTGTGCCCAAAAGAGAAAACATCACAAGTATGATTCTGAGTTGCTTATTTTAAAAATATCATTTATCCTAAGTTTTAAAATCCATTACAACTCATATTAAACAGTTTTTTAAATCAACCCTACTATATATATATATATATATATATATATATATATATATATATGTTTGTTCCTTGCTGACACCAGGATATAGAGACAAGAGCCACAAATCTAGGACTCCTGGGAGGCAGGGGCAAAGGAACAAGACATAACCCCTTCCCACTTCGGTCTACCACATAAGTCACCACATCAACACAGGTGGGAATTTTTTTTTAGGAGAAAAATATGACATGCAATTTGTTCTTTTGTATTTTTGAAGTGGGGATTACAAAGCCTTGACTGAGTTCTCTCCTCGGAGTGCAGCAGGCATGCTGGCGGAGTAGCGTGCACTGGAGGCTCATTTTCAGTTACAGCTGAGTGTGAAGGAAGCAGTCAGGTGTCGACTGTGCTGGGGGTTATGGTCCACTGGGTTTTTTTTTTTTTTTTTTAAGTAAATGATACAAGAACATAGACGTATCAACGACATTCCAAGTTCATACTTGTGAATCACTCATAAACCTTATTATGTCCAAGCACAAAACTACAGGAGAATGAAGAAATAAAACAGTAAAATGACTAGAATGATCTTTCTGGATGTGAGCATGTGCAGACATCCTGACGTTGGATGTCTCAGGATGACTTGTGCAGCAACAGAAGCAGCAGAGGCCATAAGAACACCAGCTTCAGGGCCAGAGAGAAGTAGAGTCAGGCTCCCCGTCACTCTCACTCCCCTTCCGTTTGTTCCACTCCAGGAAGAAAAGTCAGAGCCAGGGAAGGCTGCTGACACTTGCTGTCCAGAGTTACAGCCTAGGAGACTGAGTGTCAGAGAGAAAGACATCGGGGCATAGTCACCATGACCAAGCCTGCCCAATACACCATCAAATTGTCAATGTTCCTGATGACATGGCGGAGGGAAGTCTATCATTCTGTCTGTTCTGTTCCTCTAGAGAACCCTACTAATACAGATTGGGGTATCAGGAATGGGGTTCAACCCACACAGAATAGGTCCATTGGGACAGTATTCTCTATAAATAAAGTTATGTAACTGGAAAATAAATGACATTAAATAAAATTAAAATGTTATTTTAGAAGACTTAAGAATAAGTCTATTCTTATTATTTAGAGATACCAAAGATACACACACATATACCTATACATATATGTATATATATAATTAGCATCATTCCAAAGAAATAGGAATGATAGAAAGCTTTTGAAATTCAGTGAACTAGATAAATTCTAGCTGGTATAATTGAAGTAGTACAAATAGGTTAAATGGTCAATACTAATGAATTTATTCAGAATTAACCCAAAAGATAAAAGAAAGTCAGAAAGATCAGTTAACAGATAAGGAAATAGAATAATATGTAGACATGTATAAGTGAATGAATGCCTACAAATTCTACAGATAAGGTTTAAATCTCAAATATGTAAGTGTAAAGTACATAAAACACATATATACTATTGTAATGGATTTAGATTTTTAGTGATTGCTAAGATAGTTTATGCAAGCATTTAATTTCAATCAAATATAGGTAAGTTACATATATATCTATAAATACTAAAAGCTTAGATAAATGTTCTGTATTTATGAACTGATTACATGTGCATATAGTATATACAATATTTAAGTAGACATGTGCTAAACCATAAATCATATCAAATTTTACTGAACCAGATTTACATAGACAATGGTTTCTTATCACAGATTAAAAATTAGTAATATTGGCCAGTAAAATATATACAGCTTGTGAACAAAATTATATCCTGAAATGGCACCTGAGTCAAGACACAATTATAAAGCATTTATGGTCAAACAATTACAAAGACAGAATGTATGGGAAGCAGCCAAAATAGTTAAGGTAAACTTTGGATGTAAGTTTACTCAGTAACAAGTGACATTCACGTACAAGACAGTGTTATAGACAATGTTCTACACCAAACACATCCAGCCTTCTGATCACACAGTGTGGTGGTACATCATGCCTATTCCCTTGAGGTTGTGTACAGCTGTATGATGGTATGGCTGGTTTCGGTCAATGGACTTCATAGAGAATGAATTTTTGCTGTTTTGAAGATGGGAGCTATATGGAGCCAGTACACAGTTGGCCAGGTCCTTGCTTCTTACTCTGGTAGTTTTCAACCTTAGCAGAGCAAACCTCCCTTGGTCTGCACACCTGATGATGTAACAGTCTGCTGTGCCCTGGATCCCTGTCATCCTCTGACTTCTGACCTCTCTCTCCGTTTGTGTTACAGTATCAGAAAACTTAATGTGAAGAGAGATGGCTCAGTGGTTAACAGCACTTGCTGCTCTTACAGAGAACCTGGGTTCGAGTCCCAGCACCCACATGGTGGCTCACAACTATCTGGAACTCCAGTTCCAGGGGATCTGATGTCTTCTTCTGGCTTCGTGGGCTCAGAGGCAGACACAGATAGACATGTAGACAAACACTCTTACACATAAGATAAAAATAAATAAATCTTAAAATTCTCCTCCCTGGTGACTTTGAAAAACAAATAATGCAAGAACTTATCACCACATCTTATTACCCAATTAGGCTTACACAGTCATTGTCTAAGTTTCTGAGCAATTATTTTCAATTTTTTGGTCATAGCTGCACTTGTCTTCTGGAAAAATCATTAAATGAGCTCTCTCTCTCTCTCTCTCTCTCTCTCTCTCTCTCTCTCTCTCTCTCTCTCTCTCTCTCTCAAGACAAGTTATCACTGCAAATCTCTAGTTGGCCTCAGACTCTCAATATAGCCCAGGATGGACTTGAATTTCCAGAGATATACTGCTTATGTGTGCTTTCTGAGTTCTGGGATTAAAAGACTCTTGACATGAAGGGATCTTTTCTTTTTTATGTATCACACATACATACATACATACATACATACATACATACATACATGTCTATATATATCAAGCATGAAGTGGCCGAAGAGGCCAGAGTGGGCATTGGATTCCCTGGGACTGGAGTTAGGGATGATTGTGAGTCACCATATGACTGAGAGGAATCAAACCCAAGTCCCCTAGAAGAGCAGCCAGTACTCTTAACTGCCGAGGTATCTCTCCAGCTCCATGCATTGATCTTTTAAAAGTATTGTCCTGGTTAGTTTTATGTCAATTTGATACAAGCTAGGGTCATCAGAGAGGAGGGAGCCTAGATTAAGATAATATTTCCGTAAAATCATGCTGTGGGTAAGCCTGTAGGGCATTTTCTTAATTAGTGGTTCGTGGGGGGGGTGGGATGGGAGGGGTGGCCCAGTCCATTGTCGGTGGGGCCAACCCTGGGCTGGTGGTCCTGGTTTCTGTAAGAAAGCAGGCTGCCCAAGTTATGGGAAGCAAGCCAGTAAGCAGCACTCCTCTACAGCCTCTCCATCAGTTCCTGCCTCCAGGTTCCTGCCCTGTTCGAGTTCCTATAGTGACTTCCTTCTATTATGAACAGTGGTGTGGAAGTGTAAGCCATACAAACCCTGTCCTCCCCAGCTTTCTTTTTGGTCATAGTGTTTCATCACAGCAATAGAAACCCCAACTAAAACAAGTTGGGATTAGGAGTAGGGCATTTCTGTGACAGACATGACTATGTTTGCAGGGAGGACTGGATGAGGATTTTGGAATTTTGGGTTAGAAAAGCCATTGAGCGTTGAGAGCTCAGTAGGATGATCTTGAGGAAGCTGGAAGATAAGAATGTTGAGAGCAGCACAGAAGATGAAGGCCTGACTTGTGAAGTTTCCGAGAGAACTTTAAAGACTACCAGAGCGATTTGCTATTTTGAAATTAAATTCAGTCATTCTGGCCATCTGCAGCTGAAGTGTCGGTCATGGTTGATGAGAGACTAGCACCATTGAAGAGAAACCTTTGCATCAGTGGGACAATTGATGCTGGTTGGCAGGAGCTAAGGAATCAGCAGTGAGAAAAAGACCAGCATCACTGAGGCAAAACCTTTTGGGAAGTATTTCCTCAGGGTTAGCACACAGAAGCTGTGCTCCAGAAATGGCTTTCGTTTATACCTCAAGCTAGCAGCTGAACTTGGTAGTATGAGTCAGTTACTCAGGTGGTACTGGTTTTGAAGGCATGGAAGGGTCATGGAGAGCAGCTGAGTCCTGGCACTGGGTAGCAGGCTAGAGTCCCTGAAAAGAGGCCAAGAGAAGCTATTAGTGAAAGTTCACCCCAGTTGCAGCTAAGACATCCCAGAAGCTTGGAGATGCCAGTACCACGGGACAACCACCAAAAACTTCAGTGTAGTCGGATTTTTCTTTGGGCTGCCAACTCACAAATAATGACACAGAGACCTCTTACTAATTATGAAAGCTTGGTCTTTAGCTTAGGCTTGTCCCCCCAACTATCTCTTATAACTTAAATTAATCTGCTTTTTTAAAAATCTACATTCTACCATGTGTTTTTTTTTTTTTAACTTCTTATCCATTTCTGTATGTCTGACTTGTTCTGAGTCTCCTGGTATTTCCTTCATAATTCAAGAGCCTAGATTCCTTCTCCTCTTCCTCTTTCTCCTTGGAAATCCTACCTATCTTCCCTACCTAGCTATTGGCCCTTCAGCTCTTTATTACACTAATTACAGCAATACATCTTCACACGGTGTACAAATATCCCACAACACATCAGAGATGGAGGGGCGCCAGCCTAAGCCTAAGGGACATGCTTCATGGAGCTGGAGAGTGACCCAAGCCCCTTGGAGGAGCCAAGAAGCTTGTGATTGGATCCCAGATAATTGGACATTGAGTTACATGCACAGTTACAGCTTTGTTTTGCTTTGTTCATATTGTGACTGTGCCTTGGTTCTTTCTGATTGAAGAACGTATTTAACTTAATTTTGATTTTTACAGGAGCCCACATCTGAAAAGACTTTGGACTTTTAAAAAAGATTTTTTTTTTTATGTTTTAAAAAGATTGAATGTTTTGCCGGGCGGTGGTGGCGCACACCTTTAATCCCAGCACTCGGGAGGCAGAGCCAGGTGGATCTCCGTGAGTTCGAGGCCAGCCTGGGCTACCAAGTGAGTTCCAGGAAAGGCGCAAAGCTACACAAGAGAAACCCTGTCTCGAAAAACCAAAAAAAAAAAAAAAAAAAAAAAATTGAATGTTTTAAAGAGACTGAGCTTTTAATGTGTTTGACTTTGTAAAGATGGTGAGACTTTCAAAGTTATTTATGTTTTATATTGTGATATTGATAGGCCACCTTGGGGATAATTGAGAAAGGAAAGATTTTGATTGAAAAGTGATGTGTTCGTGTGTCAAGTTGACAAGGGGTCAGTTTTACTAGCTAAATTTATGTCAACTTGTCACAAGCTAGCTCATCAGAGAGGTGTAGCTGGAGTTTTCTCTAGTCCTGCCTGGTCCCGCAGTCAGGACAAATCTCTCTCACCTGCCAGTCCTGCAGCCACAAACACACAAAGACTTACATTGCTTACAAACTGTATGGCCATGGCAGGCTTCTTGCTATCTAATTCTTCTATCTTAAATTAACCCATTTCTATAAATCTATACCTTGCCACATGGCTCGTGGCTTACCAATATCTTACATGTTGGTACTCATGGTGGCGGCTGGCAGCGCCTCCTCCCCAGCCTTCCTGTTCCCAGAATTCTCCTCTCTGCTTGTCCCGCCTATATTTCCTGCCTGGCTATTGGCCAATCAGCATTTTATTTGTACAGAGTGATATCCACAGCAGAGAGGAAGGAGCATCAATTGAGAAAATATCTCCAAAAGATCATGGTGTGAGTAAGCTGATGGGGCATTTCCTTAATGAGTGATTCATGGGGGAGGGCCCAGCCCATTGTGGATGGAGCTGGTGGTCCTGGGTTCTATAAGAAAGTTGGCTGAGCAAGTCATGGAAAACAAGCCAGCAAGCAGCACCCCTCCATGGCCTCTGTGTCAGTTCCCACCTCCAGATTCCTTCCCTATTTGAGTTCCTGTCCTCACTTCCTTCAGTGATGGACTACAATGTGGATGTGTAAGCCAAATAAACCCTTTCCTCCCTGGCTTGCTTGTTGGTCATGATGTTTCATCATAGCAATAGAAATCCTAATATCAGTATGTATTGTTTTTGTTTGCTCTGTCTTCTGCTTTCTAGTAGCATCTGGGAACGTCCAGATATTGTTTTCCATGAGCTAGTAAAAATTTTACATTTCACCAAACTAAGTCCAGAGTCTAAAGACAGAAGCTTAAGGGTGTAAAGCTGTAAAACTCTCCTGTCACATCTGATTGGTTATTCTCTATTTCCCAGAACCAATAATCTTCAAGCTTCAATTCTGGTTTGGGAAAGGCGATCATGATCATGTTTTTCATAAAGCATCCTACAGCAATGAATACATATCATTCTTTCTGGTAACAAGCTATTTCCAAAGATTAAAAAAAAAAAAAACAAAAAAACAAGGACATACTGCCATATACTGCTTTATAATAGGGAATTGTCTTGGGAAATGTATTTTATGATGATTTCATCACTGGGAAAGTATCATATAAATGCATTTACAGAAACTAAGATGGCAGTGTCACGTAATGACATCATCCTATGGGACCACTATAGTAAACGTCACTGTACAGTGATTGGCTGTCTGTGTTAGTTCTTTCTGTTGCTGTGATAAAACTCTATGACCAAAGAAAGGCATAGAAAGGAGGGTTTGTTTGAGAGGGGAAAGAGTCTGTCACCGTGGGGGAAGCGTGAAAACAAGCAGCAGACTTGGCAGTTTGAGCAGAAGGTGAAGGCTCACATCTTGTCTCACAAGCAACATATGAAGACTGTGCACTGAGAGGGCTTTGGAATCTCAGACCCCACCCACAGTGACACACTTCCTCCAGCAAGGCCACACCTTCTAACCTACTCAAAGAGCACCACTAACTGGGGACCAAGGACACAAACATCTGAGCCTATGAGGGACATTCTTACTCAAAGGACACGTCCTTAGGCATGATGGTGCAGACTTTCTGTGACAGGATTATAATCAGCATCTCTGTGGAGACCAAGGCCGCTCCCAGATGATAACTTCAATGCATATCCTCTTATTATAATCTTATTATTATTGTTTTTTGAAAATAATTATGTGTACAGAGTGTGTACACTCCTTTGAACAAACACGGACTCCTGGAACATGATGACTGGGCAGCCTTTTGCTCTCTTGTCTTAAGTCATCTTTTCCTAAGATAGAGAACTAATTCTCTGAGTGAGTGAAAATTCCACTACATAGACTGTTGAGATGAGAGGAACATTCCATGAAGACATGAAAACAGATTGTGTTTAAAGTAATACTTTCCACACCTTAAACCCATCCATCCCCTATGGTGGTGTAAATAGCATTTTTCTTCAGCAAGACTCAAATTATGCCAAAGTCATTCTGTCCTATATTGCTAAACTTTGAAAGAAATTAAGGTAATTTTTATTTATTTACCAGCTCACACTGATTGTAAAAACTTGGAGGGATGGCTCAGTGGTTGAGTGCGGCGAGCTCCTCGGCCATCGAGGAAGAACGACCACCACTCGAGGATTCTTCTCAGATCACACTTTATTGGAGCGCCTCTTGATTAAGGGAGAGCGGGAGGTGAGGGGCCCCGAGAACTAAATTGCAGCTGCTTATATAGGGAATCAGGCAAATGTGCCATACTGTGATTAGGTCCTGCCAGAATGCAAGCACCGGGAGCCACGGGATAGGCTGAGGACATAGAGCCAATTACCATATACGCGCATGCACAGGCCTTAGGAGCATAGCCAAATATGGAGTTGTTTACAGCTGGGCTACCAGGAATTCAGCGCCATCTTAGAATGGCGGCTCCCTACGGTTGAGAGTACTTGCTGTTCCTGCAGATGACCTAGGTTCAGTTCTCAGCACCCATTACCAGCAGTTCACGACCACCAGTCACTCCAGCTCCAGGGAATCCAAAGCCCTCTTCTGGCCTGCAAGGGCACCTGCATACATGTGGCACACACACACACACACACACAAACAAAAAAAAACCACACACCCCAAACTCAAATCAGAACAACTCCCCCAGAGCTCACTAAGCTAATGAATTTCTCTGTGACGTCATGACTGGGCACAGAGTGTGCCTCTGTTATGTCGATTATCTCTCCCCTATCTTGTCCCTGCTCCCTCCTCCCCTCACCACTCTCTTCTCTCTCCTACGGGCTCCCTCCCTCTTTCACTTCCATGCTATATAGTTCTCACAGATGAGAGACAAAGTCTGTGGTCCTCGTCCTTCTACGTCTGTATTACTTCGCTGAACACAGTACTGGCCGCTTCTATCTTCTTCCTTCAAAATTTGGCACTTTCTCTTCTTATGGATGAACAATTCCCCCTTGTGAACAAGGACCATACTTTATCCATTCCTCTGCTGACCGTGGCTGACTATGTAGCTTCACTACTGGGAAGAGTGTTGCTTTGTTTATCTTGAATCAGTTTTTAACTTAGGATAAAGTGGTGCATTTTCTTGTGGCATTTTTATATACATCGTGTCTCATCTTACTGTGTTCTTATTCACGCCCCTCCACACGCCCTTCCTTCCCCACTTGCAGGTTTCCTTCTCCCCACGAATAGTCCTCCCTTCAGCTTTCATGTCGAATGGGTTCCATTCCCTTTCCTTTACCCCTTATCTTAACATATCCTTTTCCCCCAACCCCCATCCCACTCCTCACTCACCCCTCAGAGAGGGTAAGGCCCCCCCATGGGGAGTCAACAAAGTTTGACATCCTGAGGATAGGGAGAAACCTGGTGCCAGGGAGACTCCCAGGAATCCACAAGGATGACCCCAGCTTAGACCCCTAGCAATGGTGGTGAGGGTGCCTGAACCGGCCTTCCCCTGTCATCAGATTGATGACCACATTAACTGTCATCATAGAACCTTGATCCAGTGACTGATGGAAGCAGATGGAGAGACCCACAGCCAAGCACCAGAGTCCAGGTGAAGAGAGGCAGGAGGGATTCTATGAGCAAGGGGGTCAAGATCATGATGGGGAAAACCACAAAGACAGCTGACCTGAGCTACTGGGAGCTCATGGACTCTGGGCCGAGGAGCCTGCAGGGGACCTAACTAGGCCCTCTGAATGTGGGTGACAGTTGTGTGGCTTGGTCTATTTGTGGGGTCCCCGGCAGTGGGACCAGGACTTATCCCTGGTGCACGAACTGGATTTGGAGCCCATTCCCTATGGTGGGTTACCTTGCTCAGCCTTGATGCAGCGGGGAGGGGCTTGGGCCTGCCTCAACTTGATCTGTCAGACTTTGTTGACTCCCCATGGGAGGCCTTACCCTCTCTGAGTGAGGAGTGGGATGCATTGGGGGAGGGGGGGAAGGAGGGAGAACTGTGGCTGGTATGTAAAATGAAAAACAAAGAAAGACATCCTTCTCCCTCATGGCTCATGGTTCCCTATCAATTTTCATCTCTTTCTCTCTCCCTCCTTCGCTACCTCCCTCCCTCACCTCCCCCCCTCCACATACAGCTGCACTCCTATTCTGCATATGAAATATGAGCACGTGGTATTTAGGTATGTGCATACTTTAAAGATGCTTTAAGTATATTGCTATTCTTCATGGTTTTTAGCAATCTTAGGTACTTATTTTCAAGAAGAGAAAACCCCAGTCAAAAAAAAAAAAGCCTATTAGCCTATTTGTTTTAGGTAAAAAACATTTCTGACTCTTTTTAAAAGTGTATGTACTTTTATAGTTTTACATATAGTTTTAATTTAAAACTATTTTATTATATATCTTATAGATAATTATATAAATTATAAAGTAATTTTAAAATAAAATACTCTAAAAATAGAGTTTCAATAAAATGTTTTCCCACACAGTGTGACACTTCTTTGGGTGGATCATTGTTTCTTTGGGGCATGTTTAAGAGAGGAATTAGCATGTAAAGAGCTCTAATGTCCAGACATGGGAAAGAGTGCAGAGATGACTCATACCATCCTTGTCATCTGCTCAGAATTGAGCCTTGAGTGAGAGTGAAGAGTCGCCTCAGCATTGCATCTGCACTGGCAACTTTGTAGATCTTAGAAGCTGCCTCTTCTCTAATCTGCGCTGGTGACGACCTTCAGAGTTGCAGAAACACCTCCCCGTCCCTTTGTTCAAGGCAGCCCTGGCCACTGAGTTTTGCAGTAGTTCTTCTTTGCAGGAGACCGTGCTGGCTAATTTTAGGTCAACTTGACACAGGCTGGAGCCTTCTGAGAGGAGGGAACCTCAATTAAGAAAATGCCTCCAGAAGACTGGGCTGTAGGCAAGCCTGCAGGACATTTTTCTTAATTAGTGATTGATGGGGGAGGGCTGAGCCGATTGTGGGTGGGGCCATCCCTGGGCCTGTGGTCCTGGGGTCTATTAGAAAGCAGGTTGAGTAAGCCATGGGGAGCAAGTCAGTGAGTAGTACTGCTCTGTGGTCTCTGCATCAACTCCTTTCAGCTTGAGTGACTGTCCTGACTTCCGTCAGTGATGGACTATGAATGCAGAAGCATATGCCAAATAAACCCCACACCCAACTTGCTTTCTGTCATGGTGTTTCATCATAGCAACCGTACCCTGAAATAAGACAGACACCAAACCAGAAAACTCTGCCAGAGATTCCAAAGACCCAAGGAGAGATATCATGGTCTAGGAACTTGGACTCTCAGGTAGAAGCTAGGTAAGGCTGCCTCGCTATGGCTCCTACTTATTCACCACATAAGCAGTGGGCCAGTTTACCTCCCTGTGTCTCAAGTTCCTCATTTATGATTAGAATGATAACCACTCTACAGGCTGTTTAATGAGCAGATGAGTTCAGATATATGCAGTTAGTAAGGACTAATACCTACTCTTAAGAAAAACTATATGCAATTTCTTTCTCATGACAATGGCAGAAATGAGAGTTTTTAAGAACAAAAGCAAAGTGAGCACAGAGGAAACAATTCTGAGAATTTAGTACTGAGATCTGGGAGCTACATCCTCACTGTTTTGTTGAATGGACGCATCCGGATCCTGAGTAATGGATATCGTACTTGTCTTAATGCTTTCCAGTTGGATGGAAGGGACCAGATGAAGTCATGTCTCTCATTACACGCAGCCTTACCCGAACTTACGGCTAAAATGGCTGTGTTTGGCCACCTCCTACACTGCTTATGTGTTTTCACTTCATACTTGTTACACTGAGTCTTGAGCTATAGTTAGTCATCTGTGTCCTGCTTTCCTCACTAGATAAGGTCTTAGCAGAGACACTGGCTTACTCACTTTGTAAAAATTATATACTAGCGTGACTTAAGCATAATAGACATATAATAAGTATTTATTGAAAGGGGCTTTTAAAAGTATAGCTTGCCAAAGAAACAGACAATTATTATCACTATTACTCTTACTGTAAGCACTACTGTATGGCTTTATAGGGTATAATTACATGACTTTTTGACATGAGTCTAAGCAGGAGTGTTGAGTGAGGTTAAGACATGCAACCCAAACACAGAGTATTATTGATGTACTCATTTCTCTCTGTATTACCCCCTTACTTTAAAACACAGCACATTCAATGTAGCAAGGGTTTTTCTAGTTCTGTCTGGGTCGTATGTAACATAATCAATTACCATGGGTCTACAGAAAGCCTTCTTATCTTCCCATGTTGCTACTACATGATAAATGGGGCATATGCAAATAACTAATTAGGTTCTGATCTCAATTCCAGATACAACCGGGGAATTTACTTATTCATCTTTAAAAAAAAAAAGTATTTCAATGTTTCTTTGCCATGTGTTGGCCACCCCATGGCGCACTGTGAGACCACATGGGCCTCGAGATGGACAGCATTCTACTCTTTCCTGTATGGATAGCAGGCATTTCCATCCAATGAGGCAGACTCAATGAAGCATCGTCCTCTGTATTGTCAACTTGAAAATACAGGTGGAGATCCTTGATCTTCAGTTTACGCTTCAGGTGAATTTTCATTTCTTGAGGAAATTGGATCCATGGTCGTGAATTTATGCAGAACAAAGAGGAGAATCACTGGGCCAGTAGAAACTGTTGAGGGCCAGTAGAAACTGTTGAGGATGCCTGTTGTTTTCATGGCTAAACTTTGGCAAGTAACTGCACCTGGCTCTTTTGTAAAACTAGGATAACAACAGGCATGGTGTCTCTAGATTTTTTAAGGAATTCTGTTCATATCTTCAAGCAGATATTATACTGTGTCTTATTGAGGATTACTATTGCTGTGATGAAATACCAGGACTAACAGCAACTTGGGGAGGAAAGGGTTTGTTCGGCTTACACTTCCCCATCACTTACTGGCTTGCTCAGCCTGCTTTCCTATAGAACCCGGGACCACCAGCCCAGAGGTGGCGCCCCCGACAATGAGATGGGCCCTCCCGCATCAGTCACTAAGAAAATGCTCTGCAGACTTGCCAACAGCGCAATCTTATGGAGGCATTTTCTCAGTTGACCCTCCCTCTTCTTCAGTGACTCTAGCTTGTGTCAAATTGACATGAACTAGGCAGCACATGCCGTTTGTACCATTTTGTTGCTGGAGAAGTGGCTGAACTGCTAATTGATAGTTGTAGGTACCATTAGAGTTACAGGTGACTAAGTTAATTTTAGTTTTTAAAAAGTATCTTCAGTGACCTTGTGTGATTTTAAAGCGTGATGAATAAGGATTATCGGAAAATATGCATTTCTCTGTCCAGTTTTGAGTTTGTGATGTATGGATGTTTCCCATAAAGTTTTTAATGAGACATGCATTTTCCTGTCGATGTCTTTTCTGTAAACTCTGAAACCACCTTTTCATTTCATTTAAAATACTAAAAATAAGTTGAGCAGCTATGTATGCAATTTCTTTCAAAGGACACAGCTTGAAATTTGCATCAAAATAAAAAAATCAAGACTGCTTAATTAAAACCTTGACACCATCAACCTCTCCAATTATGTGTTAAAGAGGTAGGCACCCTGGGGATCTCGACTTAAAATCAGTGTGCATTTTGAGTGCCATTAGCATGTATACACGCACAGTTCTCTGAAGGGGAGAAAAGAGCTCCAGCAGAAAAAAAAAATCTAACATTTCTCTTGTGCATGAATTATTTCACCTTTGAAAAGCAAGGAGAAACCAAGCCTGCAGAACCCCTAAGACAATGTTCACCCTCTTTTCTGCACTTAAAATTTCAAGTATGCTTTCCTGTAAACAGCAAAACATTTTGACAATAATTGTTACTAAAAAAAAAAAAAAATTTTTTTTATAGCCTGAGTTCTGTTTTCTGGGATGTGTTCTATAGACCATAAAGAGTCAGTGCAGGAGGGGAGGGCTGTTTATTGCCCTGCTTCTTAAGAGCATATGAATCTGGCAGTAAAAACGACTGCTCTTCTTTGCTTGGTAATTCTTGTTGTCTTCACTAGTATGTGCTGGCTCCCAGTTTCTTTCACGGATGTGGAAACCCAGCAGCTCTTTGTTCTCATTGTGTCTGTCCTCTCTCTTTCTTTGTGTTTCAGGGATACTGCTGCCCGCATCTGCCACTGAGCATGCGGGAAAAATCCTTCAATAGATTCTTCACTTAGGAGTTTCGATAGTATTGCTCCACTTCTCCAGGTTTTAGTAATAACCAACACACTCAAAAAGATAGAAGGAAACTTGGAAAGGTGAGGGGAGACACAGGTGGTTCAGGGGGCTGATGGTCAGCTGGGACTCCAGGGAAGGAAACTTCAGCGTAGTTACCATGCGTATAACTTATGCAGCTCTTGCCAGCCAACTTAAATTCAGAACACCCACCTTGCACATGCACATAAATTTAGAGATGAAGCTTGACAACTCAGAAGACACCCTGTTTCTGAGCAGTAAAGCACAGGGTCAAATTAAAAACTACTAGATGCAACATCCTAGCCCTGCCACAGAGATGTGTGATCTGTTTTCATCCTCACTGTGTGTACAGCACGAGCGAGGCCCTTCACCAGAGAGGATACTGTCTGAGGATGAGAACCAGCGGCGTGGATTTTTCCCGAAGCATAACGTCAGGCTTTCTTTTGTGTTAAACACGCAAAATGCCAAGTCAACATTAACTGAACAAAACGATTCAATTCGTCTGCTTAAAAGCATTTTTGTTGTTGTTGAAAAATAAATAAAAAGCATGGTTTCCAAGAAGTTTTTTTTTTTTTTTTAAAAAAAGCAGGTGATATTAGAACCTTCCTCTTTCTGCTCAGGCATACCTGACTTTAATAGTGTAAATTATGTAACAGATGGAGCACTCTACAATTTTGCTATATTTCTCCCTGCACTGACTTTTGTCTGTTCACTTTGCTCGAAAAGCCAGCTCTTAGAACAGAGTGGAGCACACAGGGGATGCTCAGATCTTTTTGCCTAACATGGAGTATGAAAATGGAACTCTCGTTTGACGGTGAAAGACTGGTCCAGGAGATAGTTCCAATATGGCTATTTTAGACAGGCTGAAGTGAACACCTGGCTTTAGCAGCTGGCCATTCTCCCTTTTAGTGACAGGAATTTCTTACTTTCCTTCCTCATCCTCCCCTGTCCCACCATTTTGTTTCTGTGCTACCCGATGCTGCCCCGAGCTGCATCTTTTCAAAGCCTTTCTACTACTGAGTCTGTTTAGGGAGTCTCAGCATCAGGCTCCCCAGACCTTCTGTTTTCGATAGGCTTTATCAGCTCGTGGAAGTCCGGTGAAGTCTAACTGTGCTCTTGTAAGAGAGCAAGCCCTTGGCCCAGGGATCGTTTCTCTTAGCTGCAGGCACCTGCTGCGACTTCTTTAGATCCCGCCCTTCAGCTGGGGGGCTCTCCGGCCTGAAGCGGGAGGAAGTGCGAGCGGCGGGAAGTTCAGGCCAGGTCCAATCAGGCACCTGGGGTTAGGTGGCGTGTGTGCATGCGGATGCTCAGGGCGGGTCCCTGCCGCAGGTCCCGCCCCCTCAACACAGCCATCCCTGCAGGCTCCGCCCCTCGCGCCCCGCCCCGCCTCGGGGCCGCGGCTAAAACCCGGAGCCGCTAGAGCCGAGCCCGGTGCAGAGCTGCTCGGCTGCTGCTGCTGCCTCGGCCCGAGCCTGGGCCCTGCCTGGTGCTGATGCTGGTAGGCGGCGCGAGCTGGGCCCGCGTAGCCTCCTCGCCGCGGCGCTCGAGGCTCCCACGATGATGGCGGAGCAGGTGAAATGCGCCTCGCCCGGGGCGGGCTCCGGCGCGGGCTCCGGGCCGGTGGTGAACGCCGAGCTGGAGGTGAAGAAGCTGCAGGAGCTGGTGCGCAAGCTGGAGAAGCAGAACGAGCAGCTGCGCAGCCGGGCGGCCAGTGCGGCAGCCGCCCCGCACCTGCTGCTGCTGCCGCCGCCGCCGCCCTCCGCGCCGCCGCCAGCCGGGGCCTGCAGCCCGCTCACCCCGCACAGGGCCCCGGGCGGCACGACCTCCTCGGGCCCGGGGGCGCTGGGCCCCGGGTTCCCGGGTACCTATTGCCTGCCCAGCCCGGCGCCCTCCCTGCTCTGCAGCCTGCCGCCCGCAGACGCGCCCTTCGTCTACTCCAAGCCGGCGGCGGGCTTCTTCGGCGGGGGTGGCAGCCCGGAACCGGGGACCGCGGGGACCCCGCCGGGGGAAGCCCCCACGCCGCCGTTGCCGCCTCCAACGCTGCTGGATGAGGTGGAGCCGCTGGAGCTGGAGAGCTTGGCCGCCTGGAGCGAGGAGGACGACTACACCTGGTATTGACGAGCTCCACCGCGGTTCCCCCCAGACCCCGGAGTTCTGAGGCCCAGGGTGCGGGGCGGGGCGGGGCGTGGGAGGAAGGGGACCCAGCGGCCTAGCAGGTGCCAAGCCCTGGGCCGAAGCTTTGCATGAAGGCAGAAACCTGTTTTCTGATAGCGTCAATTGGTCCGACTGGGGACTGGGGAGGAACTGACGATCCCCGCCATCTGCCTTGTGTTCTGCTCTTTGCTGATTACCGGGTCCCAAGCGCCTCGTTAGCTTTAACTGCACAACTCATGTCATCCTCCTGTCGTTCAGTCCCGCTCTTTATCCCCGTGTGTGTGTGTGTGTGTGTGTGTGTGTGTGGTGGGAAGGTTTGGCTTCTGCCTTCCCCCTGCTTACTGCTCTTTCCTTTCAAACGAGTGTTGGACAGGATTGGTGTGCAGCCCTCCTTGGTAGCATCCGAAGCCACCTAGTGATGGGTCTCTTCTCAGACATCAGCTCTTGCAGTTGAGTTGTGCAGTTGTGTGTGCCCTCTGCCTGTGATTTCACTGATAACCTCTCAGATACTGGTTTCATTATTAAAGATGTGCTACCCTGCCATGTCAGGAATGGTGTCGGAAGCGAAGACTTGTTAGGGAATGGAGTAGATGGAGGCACTACTTATTAAAAAAAAATTGAACTTAGAAATTTTCTTTAATCTTAAAAATGAAACCAGATTGAAGAAAAATGCTTGCACTGGCCAGTTTTATGTCAACTTGACATAGGCTAGAGTCATTAGAGAGGAGGGACCATCAATGAATAAAATGCCTCCATAAAATCAGGCTATAGGCAAGCCTGTGGGGCATTTTCTTCGTGATTGATTGGGGGAGGGGAGCAGCCCATTGTGGGTGGTGCCATCCCTGGGCTGATGGTCCTGGTTTCTAAAAGAAAGCAGTGTGAGCAAGCCATGAGGAGCAAGCCAGTAAGCAGCACCCCTCCATGGCCTCTGCATCAGCTCCTGCCTCCAGGTTCCTGCACTGTCTGAGTTCCTGTTCTGACTTCCTTTGATGATGAACAGTGATGTGTAAGTGTAAGAAAGGTAAATCCCTTTCTCCCGAAGTTGCTGTTGGTCATGGTGTTTCATCACAGCAACAGCAACCCTAACTAATACAGTGAGTGCTGTTAGAGAAACTTTCTTACCTAATTTTAGAAACTTTCAAGGTTGATTATACGGATGGTCGAGACCTGAAGCATTTATTCAATGGGAATCTGGTTAGCTGTGTGTCTGTGCCCCACGAATTAGTACTTTTTGGAGGGGACTGATCTCTAGACCTTGTCATGTTTTCCTGCTGCCTGGTCAAGGAACGCTTGTCCTTCGGGAGGCTTCTGCTATGGTTGGCTCGGTCGCTAGACGTTCTGCAGGGAAATTGAGCAGTGTTCACTTCTGGATAACAGTGGCAGGATGAAGAATTGCATCATTTTTTGTGTCTTTGGTGCTTTTATTTAAGAAAATCGGGTTTCCCCATTCCGTGCTCTTGTGACACAGGTGCATAGAGGGAAATGGGAGATGGAGAATCTTCCTGGTGTGGCATTGGGAACGACAATATTTCTTGTTTTTTTACACTCTACATGGCAACTAAACTTCTAAGTTTTAAACATGTAAACTTCAGTCATCAATTACTTTGATTTGAGAATAAAAAGCCATAGACTTGTAATAAACCTGTTGTGGGCTCCTCTATCATCTGCCTTGACTCTGCTTCTGGGAACTGTGTGGGTAGCCTGTGTCTGCTCTAACAGCTCAGCATTCCCTGGAACTTTAAGCCATTCTATCTAAACTACTTTTGTGTGTGTGTGTGTAAAACCTAAATGTCTTTCAGCCTGAATATAGTATTGAAAAATGGTCTCGCAGTGGCTTTTATGTTTCACTGATGCCTGTAAATCCTTATGCCAATTGCAAATCATTTGAGTTTGGCTTTTTTTAAATGATGATGTACCTAAACAGTGGGAAGAAATTCTACAATTTTGGTAGAAGTACAAAGAAGCAATCTTTTTAAAATATGGCATAATTAAAAATCTACTATTATCATTAATATTATTTTGTCTTTCTTGAGATAAGGTCTCACACTGTAGCCCAGGCTAGTCTTGGAGTTCATACCTTGCTCCTTTTGTGTTCTGAGTGCTGGAATTATGGGCATGTGATACCACAATGGGCTCTCAAGTTTATTATAGTATTGCTGTTTACCTGGTTACAGATAGTACCTATGCCAAATATAGTTTTTATATTTGCTTCTTTTGAATGGGCTTTTACCACAGTTATTCAGTTATTAGTATATGGTTGACTAGCTTTTTACTCTGTTTTGTCAATTAAAAAAATCCACAGAGTATTGAAATAAGTTTTAAAAAGAGCTATTTAGTGAGACCAGCATATTAGCCCTTACTGTGGTTTGAAGGAAATCTAAATTAAAGGAAATTTAACTTTATTCATCAAATATGTTGTCAAATAATAAGAATTAGTCCTTCATTGCTTTACAAGTGCTTCTGTGGACACTGTTCATGGAGTCTCTTCCTTAAACATGGGAGGAGATCCCAGGTGGAAAAACAGAGGGATCATTAGTTGGATACACTTAAAGAGTTTGAGATCACCTGATTTATGGAACTTTTTTAAAAAACTTTTTATACATTGTTTTTGTTTTGAAACATTTTAAACATTTTTTTAATGAAAAAGTAGCCAACCAGGTTTACTTTAAAAATGTTAAGCCATCTATCTGCTAATGTTCACAGAATACTCCAAATTCCTGTATCACTGTAAACTCATGTCCCCGCCCTGGAGTACCACAGTAGTGTGCCTTCCCTTTGGATTTTGTGGTAGGTTTGCAGCATGCCTCATTTTTATTTCTTATGCACATTAAGCAACAGCTGGAGTGGGTATATATAGTCTACCTTGAACTCTTTGTTAGGCACATGGTTTGCAATATCTTCCCCAAACACGTGGTTTGCTCCTTAATCTTTTAGCAGTGTTTTCCAAGGGAAAAGATTTTATTTTTGGTAAGGGCCCCCCCCCCCCCCCCCCCCCCCCGTATCTCTCATTCTTCTGGATCATGCATGATGTCAGTCTTAGAAACTACAGGGAAGCCATGGTTGCAGGGAAGCCATGGTTGCCGACCGTGGGACGCAGACTTTCACCTAAGGTTTCTAACAGAAGGTTTTTCTTTTTCTGTTTCTAGTTTTGTATCCTTTTAGTTAATTGTGGATGTAGTATGAGGTCTAGAGCTCACAGTTTTGCGTGTGAATATCCTCCTCCCTGCATCATTTGTTTAGAAGACCATCCTCCATTGACCTCTTTGCATTGATAAAATGTCCTGTTCTAGGGTTGGTTCCATTTGGGGACTTTATTTTTCCATTGCCGTATTTACCTGTATGCCACACTAAGCTGTCTTCATTACTGCTGCTCTGTCCTGATTCACCAGGTGTGACGGCTCTCCAGCTTTGCTGCCTTTAAACATTGTTTGGCTGTGGCAGCATCTTCCCATTTCCATGTGAATTTTAGAATCATTTTCTACACACACACACCCTACTAAGATTTTTATTGGAATTTTTTTAATTATAAAGATAACTTTAAGGACCATCCACACCTTAACAGTATTTAGTCTCTGAACCAGGTATATCCCTCCATTAATTTACGTCTTTAATTTCTCTCAGAATGGTTTTGTGGTCTCTGTTGTATGAATCTTGCACACATTTTTGTTAGATTTACATGTGTTTGGCAGTTTTCCAAGTGCTCTTGTAGACGGAAAAGGGAAGATGTGAAAGTGTCAGTGTTGTGTTGCTGGTATGTGCAGATGCACCACGAAGTCCGTTAACCTACCATCTATGAACATTGCTACTAGACGCCCTCATTTTAAAGAGATGGTGTTTTCTGTGAATAAAGAGGTTTACTTCTGTTCAGTTCACATATCCCTAGTTGTTTCATGATTGTATTGGTAGAACCTCTGTGGAACGTTGACTGGACATGATGAGCCCAATGTCCTCATTTTGGTCTGGAGAAGTGCTCATCTTTTCCCATTAGAATGCTTGACATCTTTAAATAGCTCTTCAGTTGGGTTGAGGGTGTTTCCTCAGCTTCCAGTTTTACTGTTTTTTTTTTTTTCTTTTTCTTAATGGCTGTCAAATGCTTTTTCCTTTGTCTGTTGAGATCATCACATGGGTTTTGTTTTTTTTTTCCATTTTAGTTAAAGTAGTAAGTTACATTGATGTTTGAATGTTAAACTAAGCTTTCATTTCTGGAATAAACTTCACGTGGTGATGATGAAGTGTCTCTATGTTGAGACTCAGCTTGCTAAAATATTTAGACTCTGCATCTGTTCGTGAGTGATAGTGGTCATTAGAGACTTTCCCTCTCCTTATAATATCTGTGTCTGGCTATAGAGTCAGGAAAGCACTGTCCACACAAATACTGTATGGAAGAGCTGATGAAGAATTGGCATTTTCTTCAGATATTTGGTAGAATTCCACAACCAGCCTTGCTTCCTAGCTTTGGTTTTTCTTTGTATGTAGTATTTTTTTTTAAATTTTTAAATTAAAATTTTTACTTTTTGGCTTTTCTCTACGTCTCCATTTAAGTTGATTTTCTATAAACAGCACGTACATGCCATTTGTAATCCTGGATTGGTTTAGATTGGCGTAGATTGTATCTGAGGCTTGGGTACGAACAAGGCTCTGGGCAGAGTGGGCCAGTGGAATTCCCTGATTGGTTTATCCCAGTGTCTTGAGTGCGTCCTTGACACCAGAGATACCATCATTGCCTGGGAACTCGTTAGACCTTTAGATTCTCAGATTACCCTGAACCTACTGAGTCAGAGAACCAGAGCTGCTGTGTGCTCCAGTAATTGTGTTTGAAACACCAACGAGCAAGAACAAGTGGCCAGCCTAAACGTGGACCAGAGAGAAGTACCTGGTGCTGGACACAGCAGGAGTCTCTGGGCAAGGAATGGGGGAGGGGAATATTACCCACCTGTGTCGATGGAGGGCAGAGGTGGCACCGGGGAATGTGATGGATGCTTAGTGGATACAGGACTATGGGCCACATGCCAAGAAAAGTATGACTTATTGCAGTTACCATGAAATTAATTAGATATTTTAGGTTTCGCATCTGTAACAGGAGTCACCAAAGAGAGAGTCAGCCAAGCTGCTTTCTTTGTATGACTAGAAAGATAGCTTTTTAGACTTTTAAATGATGCAATGAACTTGTAAAAGAATGTGAAGATCACTGTATTAAATTTTTGTTTGCTTTTTTTTTTTTTTGAGACAAGGTGTTACTATGTAGCTCTAGCATTCTAGAACTCACTATAAAGATCACGGTGCCTTGAATGCACAGATCTGCCTGCCTCTGCTTCCCCAATGCTGGGATTAGAGTGTACAGGAATGAAGTCATGCTTTTTTAGTTAAATTCTGACTGCGGTGCTTGTGGGCAACAACAGCAGAGTTGAGTTGTTGTTAACAGAGGTTGTTACAACTCAAAACCAAGGATCATTACTAGCTGGTCCTTCAGAGGAATTACTTGCTAGCCTCTAAGCTATTGGAGTGAGTTGCCAAAGTAGAAGACAGCTTCCACCTTTGTGGGCCACTGCTGTCACTAACAGGTGGCCAGCTGTTAGTGGCTGTCTAGGATAGCAGAAGGGTAAATGATAAAGCTTGGTGTTTCAGGAGTAGATGCTCGTTAGAATCACAGAAGTTTGGAAGGGTTCTGTTGCAGACAAGAGAGATGGCATTCATTTCTAGACATGTCAAGTGATATCGTAAGATGCCGGTTGAGTAGCAGAAGCTTCTCTCAAACAGAGCTGGGAGGATTTTAGTTGTGTTTTTAAGCAGTTCTCAGCAGGCTTTGGAAAAGTGACCTATTCTATTTGGGGATATTTGCCTGTTAAAACTCTCGGGCCTTTGAAGCAATCAAACTCGGTTCCGTCTCTATGGGAACTGTTCAGTACATGCTGTTTCCTCCAGAAGAGAGATGCTTCCTCTAATCTATATCATACCTATAATGTAGATTTCTTTTTTTAAGGTTATACATCGGCTCTTCAAAGACATTCACCTCACCAGAGAAGGCCCTGAGTCCTCTGCAGTGGTGTAGACGCGTCCTAGATAACCCAACTCCTGAGATGGAAGCAGCCAGACGCTCCCTGCGCTTCAGGCTGGAGCAAGGTACTGTGAATGTGTGCGCTTTCTTTCTCCAATTCTCCTGCCCTGCTCTTGGCTTTGCTTCTGGTTTGGGAGTAGAATTCAGATGAAGAACCCTTACCCTGAAGTGTAGGCTGTTGTGACATGCAATCCCCCTGTCATGTATTACACACAAGAATTCCTCAGTGTAGGCTCTATTGAGTTTTGGGACTACTTTTAGCCAGAGTTTTAGCTTGTAATATGGAGCATGTTTTTTTTTTTTTTTTTTTTTTTTTTTTCTGTTCCAAAAACATGTCAGTAAAGGAAATGGATCTGTCTTCACTCTTCCAATTGGTAATTAGGGTCTGTGGCTCAATTCTAAGTCAAAACTGGGAGTCTATTGAGACCTAAGGACTCACTCATTGAAGTCCACATCATGTTCTGCTTCCCTGTTTAGTTGGGTGTGTAACTGGAAGTCCGTCCTAACCTCCATAAACCAGGAACTAATCCTAGTAGTGTATGAAACATTAGTTAACTGATAGATACCAGCAGATGTAGAAGTATTAGTATACACACACACACACACACACACACACACACACACACACACACACACACGGCAGAGACACAGACAGAGATGGATGATGAAGACAGAGACAGCAGAGAGAGAGAGAGAGAGAGAGAGAGAGAGAGAGAGAGAGAGAGAGAGAGAGAGAGAGAGAGAGTTGTAGGAAAGACACTAAGGAAATGAGAAGTTTGTAGCTTCTTATCTTTTCCTGCATATTCAGTAACTCGAGGCTGGGATTGCTTGGATGTTTGCCCTGTTCTTTAACCTCTCATTGTCTGGTCATTCTCCAGGCACACCCTTTCTGCCCATTCACCCACTGCATCTTAAATCCTACTTGAACTTGAAATCCCAGGTCCCGCCCTCTCCAGGGTAAAGAATGTGCACATGTGAGGGATGGGCAGGGGTGATCTGCACTGGTAAGATCAGGACCAGTGCTTAGGTACACTGAAGTGTACACACTGCTTCTTAAGGTTGCCAAGGATAATGGGTGGTTCTGAGACACTTGAGTGGAAGACAAGCATAGGTAGAATTTTTTTACTTCTTAATTCTATGGTAGTCAGTATTTTATGTTGACCTGATGTAGGTCACTCACCTGGATGTCATTCACCTGTAGAGGTGAGAAGAGTGAAGTTGAGTGACTTATAGAATTGCCACAAGGATATTGGGGGCAGGGTCAGAGCTGGGGTCTCCCTGACATCAGAGATCCAGTCTTTAACAGTACATAGATTCCGGACTGCTGTATTGGCTTGGCCATAAGTTAATATCAACAGAAATCTAGCTTAAATATTTGGGGAAGATAGAATCAAGGCACATGTTTCACTACCATTTTAACTATTGATTTATTGATAGCATGTTGAAGAGGGTCGTAGGAGCAAGGATATACTTGGATCAACACTGGTCATTAGTGGTGTGGTACCCTGATATCCAGAGAATCTAGCATCAGTTCTGCTCCTGCTCAACAGCGTGACCCTCAGAAAACCAGCAAGTCCCTCTGAGTCTCACCTTCTTACCCTAGTAGTCCTTGATTTATGGACATTTTGTTCTATGAATGTGGCTTAATAATTGGAAACAAAAGTCAACTGACATTCAAGAATTACAGTACTTTAACTCAGAGGTCAGTGAGGGTTTTTCTGCAAAGCGTCATGTAATGGATTTAAGTTTTTCAGGCTACACACTCTGTTGTACCTGTGCCATTTAATCATCACCCAGAAGCAACTGTAGATTTACAATTACGTGAACAGAGCTGTATTCCGAAAACACGTCATTTATGGATACAAATCAGAATTTAGAGAGATTATTTTTTCTGTCATGAGACATCCCCTTCCTCTTAAATGTAAAAACAGTTCTTAGCTGATGGATACCACAGAAACAGAAGGCAGCTGGATACCACAGAAACAGAAGGCAGCTGGATGTGGCCCACCATAGCCACAGTGTAGCTGACTGGCACAAGTTAGATTACAGGGTTGAGTTTTGAGAAAGAGGAAACATTTAGTAAATTTAATATAAATCACATTAATATTTTTGATCAGATGTCAGATTATCTAATTTTGCTTTTATTGGCAGATGTGAAGTCATGAGGACATACAGTGAAATGATATATTTTTATTCATGTTTTAGTTTATTTGAATTTTATAGAAACATTTTAGGGAGAGAGCTAATTTTTCAAAACCAAAATCGGTGCCTGACCAAATTTGTATATTAATCTGTAAACTTTTGCTCTGGGACTAAATGCTTCTGTTTCAAAGATCTGTAATTCCATTGTAAGATAACTTGCTGATTTGTGCTGCAGATCTGGGGTGTGGTGGGGTGGAAGCATAAAGCTCCTTGCTGGCATTCTGCCTGGCATGCATTAGTACCTTGAATCCTACCTCTGCATTATGCAGAAGAGATAGGTTGTTTATTGGATGGTTATTTTAAAATGAGCATATACCTTATAAAATCTCTTCAGCTTGAAAAATATTAATCATGAGTATTTTGAGAAAAATTAGCTTCAGAAAATTGCCTCATGCTTTTCCTGCTTATTTCCTAGATGCATTATTTAACAGAAGCTGTTTGTTTTTCTGTTTATGCCTTTTAAAACTCATTTGTTAGATGGCTGTTGAGTTACAGTATCATTTTAAAGTTTTTAATTTTTTTTTGAGAATTTCACACACGAATACTCTATTTACATCATTTCCACTGTTTCCTTCCTTTCTCCCCAACTCCTTCTGTGTCCCCTACTCTTCCTCAAATTCATGACCTCTTCTTCAATTATTGTTACATACATGCTCACTCGCGCTCTCTCTCTCTCCCTCTCTCTCTCCCTCCTTTTCCCTCCCTCCCTCTCTCCCCCCTCATGTGGGCTTTTGATTTTGAGTTGTGAGGTTTAATTTTTCAACTCCCCTCTTTATGTTTTCTTAGCATGGCTTTCCAATTTGTCTTTTTATCAATTATAGGATGCACGAATATTTTTATGCTAGGAATGCTTATGTCTAGGTATTGCAATATTTCATCATATTCGTATCCCACCTTGCTTTTTAGTTAGCTGCTAAGGATGCTTAGCTAGTTTTCTTAGTCTTTGTCCTTAGTTTGTTCCAGACTCTCTGGGTAGACCCTGAACCCAAGGGGTTTGGTTTCTTGTTCTCAGCTGTGCCCTCTTAGTACCAGGTCTCCATTGCCTTCAGCGGCTGTCGTGGTGGAGTGTCCTCTGCTTTATTCCGGACACTGTCCTGACCTCTGCTCAGTGGCCTCGGATGTAAGGTCCCTCTTCCAGACTTCCCTCTTTTGTTGGAACACCCCTTGGAAGGAGAAAAGGCAAGAAAGTAGCCAGGGGGATGAGAACTCTCGCAACTGAAAATGGCATTGTCTGTTCACCCGCCCAGCCGCTGGGCTGCTCCTGGAGTCCGTGGCTGAGTGTTTCCTGGAGGACTCAGCAGGCTTTCCATCCAGTCCCCTTCAGGACTGGAGTCACTCTGACACTGGCCTGCTTTCTTACTTTTTACTTACGTTCCATTCCTACTACTTAGAAGATCATGGGTACTTTAGAGTATTATCCTGCATGTGGGGCATTTTGAATTTATTCATTAATATTTTGGTTTTGCTCATTCAGTGTCACTTTAAACCTGGAAACTTTAGCTGCACAAACATTTCTTGCCTTATTATAAGCTCCCTGTCCTACCCTCTATTTGTTCTGGGTAATCCTGATGGCTGGGTATTCAATTCCTGGATTAATGTTGGAAATTCCCGTGTTTCTAGTTACTTTATAATATCCTTGAGTTTCTTTTCTTCCCCTTGGGCATTTTAATAACTCATCTTTCAAGCTGCTGTATGCGTTTAAGCACTTCCCATGGGTCAGGCTCCGTAGTGATCGCTCCCTGTCCCTTTTGTAAGTTGTCCTTGTTTGTGTTTGGTACCTAACGAGTTTCTGTTTGAGTGTGCAGATGTTAAATCTGTTTTTGTTTAAATGGAGGGAGAAGGAGTTGCCTGTGCTGAGAGGGAGCCAGCCGACTTGAGTGTTTTCCTGTGTCTTTCAGCACAGAACTTACAACCACTGCGCATCAGCACCTCCAGACCCTCCCAGGTTCTTAATGCTCTCCCTCACTGTGGGCTCATAAAACAGAGTGCTGGTGTCCATCTGCCAGCTAGTGCTTACCTGTCTTTAAGGTGCTGGGACCCTCCAGTCAGATGCCCTTACTCTCAGTCTTCCCCGTGGGCCAAAGCTTTACTTGCTGACCTGACACGATTTTGTAAGAAAATTAGGGTTTTCTACTTAATCTTTCCTCTTGAAAATTTACTGGCTTCTAAGGAATTTTTTTTTTTCTTTTTTTGTCAGTGATAGTAGAGATGAGAAATCAGGATATGGCTGTATGTTCCTCACACTGCAATCACTGGAATCATGGGAGCTCTCCATATTTTAGAAGTTTCAGTAGCTTTAAAGCAGCCATTTTCTTTTCGCGTGGGTTTTATTTTGAATGACAGGTGTCACAGAGCACTTTCTTCCAGACTATTCTTCGAGACTAGTGTGGCTTGCAAGGGCAATTGTATCGTGTCCATCACTAAACAGACAAAAGCTTGTGTTTACTTTCTTCTTCCTGTTACCCCCACTTCCAACAAAGGGCTGCCTGTTGGAGAGCAATCGTTTGAGATCGCTGGCCTCTAGTCCTTGACCTTGATGCTCTGGAAAAGAAAAGGGCTTCAAACTTGAAGACTTAACTCATCAGACCCCGTGGAGAGGGCATGGCCGTGAGGTGCCTGAGGGTATCTGGTATACAGGCCTCTCTTGGCTTTCTCTTTTCCTCTGCAAATCCTCCTTTGCCCTAGGCTCCTGGGCCTGACAGATTAACTGTGGTGACCAGGTAGCTCTCTTGCTAAGGAGGAAACCACCCCAGGGATGTAGCTCCAGAAGGCTTTGTCATGGTCTGTTCCCACTCACTTGGCATTTTTCTGTTTTAGACATGTTCTTTCTGTGTGGCCCAGGTTGACCTGGAATTCACTGCATACCCAGGCTGTCCTTGAACTGGCCTCCTGCTTCAGCCATCCATGCAGAGACTGCAGGCCGGGGCTGCACACCTGTCTCCTTCCTGCATGGTTTCTGTAGGCACATTTGGCTCCCTTTCTTCCAGGATTCTCTCCAGGCTTACTGCTACTGTGCTCAGTCAGATTCTAGCTTCTTCGACCGCCGCTAAGCGTCTTCCTCCAGTACACCCTTGACACTCTGGCTAGAGATTACAGACCGTGGCAAACTGTTTGAGAGTTTATGGAAAGTTTCCAGGCTGTGGCTCGAAGCTGTGAGAATAAACTAAAAATCTGGCACTTTTGAAGAAAATGAGAGAGAGGAAGGGTATTTCGTGAGGTATATGTTTTTAAGGAGATAGCAACTACACTATCACTGTCTTAAATATTTTGTTGAAATAATGTTGAAAGTAAAATAATTGCTATCTTTTTGTAGTATCTCTAAATCTCTAGTCTATTAGTATAAAGTTAGTTGATAAAGCCTGGAGTGATATTTGTTTGTTCTGAGCGCTAATCTCACTGTGGTCTCAGGGAAATTCGTACTTGATTCCCTGGTTTGAAGATGGGCAGAGAAATGTTTGTTCTCTTTCCACAGGAACCCTGTTTTGTCCATTCTTAAATTTATGTCTTTTCTGAGTCGATAAAGGATTTGTATCTCAATTTTCTATTGATTACTAACGCTTAATACAACTTTTAGCATGTTAAAATGTTGACTCTTGGGTTTTCTAATTGACTGATCTGATGCATTTAGTTTTCTCAGACGTACAAAAGAACCACTTTTCGTTGAACATTTGGTATTGTCAATGACATCCTACTAATGAAGACAAAAGCCCACAAGTCATATGGTGGTGCTCATGAAATGTTAGCTCTGTGGCTGGGGTTTAATTTAAATCTGTTTTCTTCCCTGCTGTAGCTGCCTCCCTTAATCGAGTAGCTGCTATTGCATCGTAGGCGTTGAATGCTAATTACTGAATGGATGGCTATGGTGGAAGGAATTTTCAACGAGTGACTAGGCTCTGTCCTCAGTGCCTCAGCCTTATTCAACTCTGAGTGAGAGTTTCCAGTGTCTCCCGTGGAAGGAAGGAGCACTCGAAGATGTCACGGGGCTAGTAGAAAGAGTTCAGGAATAGGGAATGTGAATCAACTTTGCAAACTGTGAAGTGATAGAAACACGCAGACATTTCTCCTATGCAGGCCTTCATTTTTTCAGGACTTGAACCTAACACAGGATTCCTCTTTGTGTAGCCGCTTCTGTTTCATAGATGATGTGTCATTTCCCTTCTGGGGGCGGGATCTCAGTGTTTTACACATAAAGAAGCCTGTTTGAGTTAGGGATCTTAACCTGAAGTGTTTTAGAAGGATAGTTTATTTAAACAAATAGAAAATCCAAAACCCTTCCTTAGTCTGTTCTTTCTCTTCTGATTCTTCTTAGAACTATAGGTACATACGGCATCTATAAGGCATCTATAGGTACGTAGGGCAACTATAGGGCATCTCTAAATTGAAAATGGTTATAAAGTGCTCTGAAATTGGCGGCGGGAGGTTGAAAGCCAGCAAGATGTTACAAGCAGAAAATTTCATGCTATGAGTTTTATTTCATACATAAAATTCTTCAAAATACTGTATATGTCCACCTTTAGTCTTTTATGCACAAAGTATTTATGTAACAAGTGAATTTTGTGTTTAGATTTGGGTCCTTTCTATCACTAATATCTTTCATGAATTAAAAAAAAATTCAGGTTCCATGCATTTCAGATAAGGACTACTCAACCCATTTCTGAAAGGCTTATCTTTAGTCTCCTACCCTTTTGAAATGCAAATAGCAAACCCACATTGAACTAGGTAGGGTCAACTCATTTGATAGCCTGAACTGGAATAATGATAATGTAGAGGTTTTGGTAAATTCATGTCATGAGGCTGGGATGTTGACCAAATAATGATCAAAAAGCTTATCTAGGTAATTTGAAGCGCCCAATATGTGGCTCACTGAATTTGCGTCCAGGCAATAAAAGCTTATCTGACTTAAGGTGCTCAGATGTCCAGCTGAATCAGGACAGGTCACATCTGAGGAGTGTGAGTGTCGTTTTCACAGATGGCACAGGCCTCACAGTTACTGTCCTTGGTCGTGTTTTGCTGTGGCGGCCACATCTTATTTCCTTTAGGGTCCTATGCTGAGAAATGTGAATGGACACTGGCCTCTGTTGTTTTCTTCTTCTATTTGTGGGTGATACTTGCCTCCATTCTCTTCTCAGTTGTTATGATGCCGTGTTAATGCCTGAGTTTAGTCAGACCAGAAGAGCGGTTGATGTGACCCAGTGATCTGAAGGTGGCCTTTTCATTTGTAAAAACCACACAGATTGAACGGAGCCATTAGGAGCTTATCAAGTATCTGTCTGCTGGCACCCGCCCAGTGTCTCCTTGCATGGCCTAAGATGCTATCCTTGACAGCTCATGTTTCATCTCTTGAGGTGCTCTGTCACATTTGGAACACCAATTTAAGACTTAGCAAGCAGAGTTCATTTTAGGTAAGCTTCCCAAAAAGATTCTTTCTTGTTGGAAAAAAAAAAAATAATTTGGAATCATGCTAAGTACTTTATGTAGAGAAGGGTCTCTTGGCATTTGCATATTTCTGTGTGCTGAAAATTAAAGACACATTGTCACAGCTGTGGGGTTCCATCATGTGCTTGATTTGCTGTTATGTTAAAATAGCCTCCATGCTTGTGTGTCAGTTTGGGTGATGATTTAGGGTAGTAAGTTACAAATACCTAAGGACTGGGCCTCTATTCAATCTGCCATTATATCCAGCAACCTGGATGTGTTTGCCAAATATCCTTAGATAACCCTTTTTTCTTTTATTCTGCCAATTATATGTGTGTTTATGTGGTATTTTGTTTTGCATTTCCACCAAGTTTAGAAAGGTATTTATTAAAATAACCAGAAACTCATGACAGTGCAAAGTGGTTGTGGTGAATTTATTATTGATCTTCTATTTTATTACTCAATAAAGAAAAAAATAGTTCCCCCAAAGCAGTGTGTGTGTGTGTATGTATGTGTGCATGCGTGTGCATGCGTGTGCGTGTGCGTGTGCGTGTGTGTGTGTGTGTGTGTGTGTGTGTGTGTGTGTGTGTGTATGTATTAGGGGTTGAACCTAGGCCTGGTGTGTGCTAGGCTTATGTTGCATGAATGGTTTCTGTGTCCAAGTCCCCCACATAACTTTTACTACTTTTATACTACTATGATGGTTGGTTAAATTTGATTATGTAAGGATGAAATTAGTTGTGGTAGATAGTTTTGCCTGATTCTTGGGGCTTCTGAAATGTATAGTTACACTTCAGAATCTCTAGGTTCTCCTTTTAGGAAATGCTAGAGCTTGATTGGAGCTGGTTAGAATACTAGGTACTAGCTGTAGGCATGGTGCTATGTGCTGATAGCCAGAGAAGCTCAGTGCCTGGCCTTTGGACTTGCCAAACTCACTCAAGGGACAGATGACGCAGGTAACAGCTCTTGCTCTAGTTCTTCTTCTTCCTTGAAACATTATGAATAGGGCCAATGGGATGGTGCAGGTGGTAAGGGTACCTGATGACTGGAATCCAGTCCCTGGACTCAGGTGGTGGAAAGAGAGAATCAGTTCCTGTACCTTTTCTCTTGACCTCCACATGTGCACTGTGGCCTGTGGCCTCCTCTCATACCCCGGTTAATGAAATGAATGGAATTAACCTTTAGTTTTACAAAACTAGCATGGTGAGGCTAACAGAAAACCTGAGCCTCAGGGATTGCCAAGGATGGCTTTCCTTGGGGGGTGGGGGTGACCTGTCAGAAGAGATGTGAGAATCAGTGGGTTCTTCAGCAGCTGACTCTAGAGGCCCAGGTCAGGGTGGAAGACTGTCCTAAGTGTCTGGACAGATAGAGAAAGGTCTAGCAATGGGATCCAGATGTGCAGTGTGAGCTTAATTGGCAGGACATAGTGGTTGTGGTTAGCGTGGTGGTAGGAAATGAGAGGGAGAAATCCTGAACTCAGTGGCTCTAAGTAAATTGGTGATTATCCTGGGCTTTCAGAGCAGGTAAGGATTCCTAAACCAGTTGGGAAGCCCTTTGGAGTCCAGAACAAAAGTACCGGGTGTTTTCTGGATTGCATTAGAAGGCAGACACTTTTTTCTTTTTCTTTTTTTTTAAGGTGAACTAAAATCAAACAAGACATTGAGTGGCTGCCAGTCTGTGGATGTTCTTCATCTGGTGGTTAAGCCCCATACTCACCACTTAAACACATTCATAGGATAATTTCACCATAGCCTCCCAATTACACAAAACAAAACTCATAGAAAGTGGTTGTAGGTGAGAAAGGAGAGACTTGTATTTTGACTCAGTGTATTTCACTATTTTGCATGCAGATATTATAATAAAGCCATGAGTAGGATAGTTTAAACACTCCTGTTAAAAGGTTTTCCCTTGATGGAAAGTTTAAATTCATGTATTCACTTTCTGTCATCTCTTGGGATGAGGTTCATAGGTCACTGGGATAGAAGGCATGTATATCATATCCCTGAGTGGAAGAAGAGCACCTTGGCCCAGAAGACACTGGGAACAAAAGACTGTTAGAATTCTGATCTCTTTTGGGGGGACCTTTCCAGTGCTTCTTATGGTTGGCTGGGCGTGGTTTTCTCACTGCACCATAAACAATTATCTGTGAGAGAGACTTTACAAGTGATACAAGCTAACCCCATTCTGGGGATGGAAGGACCTTATTCTTTTCGGTGATGAGATTATTTGCCCATTTTTCCTTGAGACACAGTGGTGTACTGTCTTCATTTGTCTAGTCCTTGCTGTGCGGAATGTAGAGGCTAGCTTTCTAGCTGTCTGGCATGGCTTACGTTGTGGCTGTAACTAAGTGGAAAGCCGGTGTCTACTACCTGAGTGACCACATCAGATCAGTGACAAGATATTAGGTCCTTCTTTCCCCTTTGGTTTTGGATTAAATTGTTGCTTTCACAGGGACCTAATTCATGCATTCTATGGCCCCTCTCCTTATTTTTAAACTATAGCAGACAGGTCTAAAAGATAAACAGCTTCCATAAAAAGACATGCATTTGAAGAATGTTTTTAACACATGTATTTGAAGTATCTAACATTTAAGTTGGATTTCTCTCTCTCCTATCAATTTCAGAGAAGAAGGTTGATGACTTGTCAGACCAGTAGGACCACTCCTGCCTTGGATAGAGCTGGATCTGTGCTGGATGTGTTTTAGTCTGGAGTCTCATCTTCAGTTTTGAACCATGATTAAGGAACAAGTTGACAATGCAGAGAAGTTCCTCTTTCTGACCCTGGTCTTAGCTTGAAGTTAGACCAGCATTCTGTCTAGTGAAGTCCTCCAGAAAGAGCCAGTAGTCAACATGACAGTGAGCAAACAGTATTGTGATGTAGTCATGAGGGATGCTGAGGATCTGAGAAATAGAAAATACCCAGGAACTTCAAACGTTCAGCTACATTAGCCATTAGGACCCAGAAAACATTTGACCTATTAAACTTAATATTAAGAATAACTATAAAAAGATGATGATCTCTGCAATGTTGAGTTTCACTATTAAACAATATACCTTAAATTTAATAAACTTGATGAAATTTTGTAGCTCATATTAAATAAATATTTTTGAGCTCATTGTTAATTGATCCCAAATATGTGTAAAGCTTAATCTTAGATAATGAAAACAACTTTCTTTGATTAACTAGATATTCGCTGTATAGGCAAATGAGCTTTTATTTGACTTTTTAAAAAGTGGTATGTAAATCACATTTTTGTAGAATGTCATGATACTAATGCAGAACATCTTGGGCTCATAAATTTTATAATACATATCGTATTTAGTGGTTTTAAATAATTGAATGTATCATCATAGGTAAAATGAGTAAGAACTGTAGGAAAAAACCTAACCCCTGGTGTTCCTAGTGATACTGGGAAGGTTAAAAAGCTTGGGTAGAATGATTGACAACACTGTTTAAATAAGGCTAAGCTGAGCTCTTTACCCCTTTACTAGTCCTTTAGGTCTCCCTCCTACATGGGATTGACAGACACATTACCCTTGGATCCTCTTTCATCTTGTGTATGTTAGGGAAAAAGCCTCATGGACATCTGTCTCAAAGCAGCAGTGGGACTTTCTACACCTCCCTGGTCCCCATATGTTTGTTTATCAGGTCTTGGGTGCTATAAGGAGACAAAGGCTACTCAGGTTTACCCAGGGAAAAGCGTGGATCAGATAAACTGCACAGCAGATGCTGCTCCTCCTGGGGCCTTGCTTAGAGAGGAACCAGCTCAGTGGAGCCGACACACTGAAGATGTTTTTGTTTTTGTTTTTTTTCTTTAGTGTAGTCAGTTTACAAGAGGGAAGTGAGAAAATACAACCTTCCACTGGGTGTTAAAATTCTTTGGTTGTCCAGATATTTGAGTGTGTCCCTGAGCATTTCTGAAGGTTTGTAAAGAAATAACATGACCACTAAGGGACTTTGTACTGGAGGGGATTCTGTATAGAGATAAAAGACTTCTTGTCTTAGTGGGTTTTGGGTATAGCTCAAAATGCTATGGTCTGGATAAATATTTTGGCAATTTGTGGCATAATAAAAAGTCTTAAAAGAGATAACATCTACAAGAATTAAAAGAGCTAATAATAATGCCTCTTGTCCTTCACTATTCTCAGATGAGGCTATCACTGATGGAGACCAACCACATGGCCTTTACTATGTGGCTTGAGTGGAGGCCCAGCTTCTTTTGTATAACCCTGTCCTTGTTACAATGAACAACATGTTTGAGTCAAGATACTTCAATCACCTTGGAACCCTGTGGTTTATGAGGAAATTATTTTTCATTATATATAGATCATTGGTTTCTGCCTTAGTTCTGTTGTTGTGAAGAGATGCTATGACCATGGTAACTCATAAAAAGAAATCATCTAATTGGTGTTGCTTACAGTCTCAGAGGTTTAGTTTATTGTTGCTATGGTAGGGAGTGTGTTAGCACACAGGCAGACATGGTGCTGGAGAAGGAGCTGAGAGTTCTACATGTGGATCCATAGTCAGCAGGGAGAGAGAGAGCTCCTGGGACTGGCTTGGCCTTTAGAAATCCCAAAGCCTACCCCCACTGACACACTTCCTCTAACAAACAAGACCATACCCCCAATCCTTCTCAAGTAGTGCCACTCCCTGATAACTAAATACATGAGCCTATGGTGGACATTATTGTTCAAACCCTCATCACTTCCTTGAGGTAGGTTTTGAGCCAATACATGTTGACTGCACAAACTGCCAGAGGCTCACATACAGTTCAGTACTTTGTTCTGAGGTGTAAACATCTGAGGAAGCCAAAACACCTATGAATGGTCTAGATAACATAAAACATCTGCCTTTGCCTCAGAAGGTAGACTATGTTTGTTACAACTCTCTGGAACTTTTTTTATGAAATGCATTATAATGTGATAATAATATGCATGGTTGGCTTTCATACTCTACACCATGGTCTTATCACCGTTCCATAGATTTGCTTTTTTCCAAACAAGAACACACCAGCTTGAGGATACTGGTGTGATTTGCTCAAGTCTAACAACTAGCCCATGGCAAGATGGAGCTGGAACTCAGGTGTCTAGATCCTTATTCCTGTGTCCATTTAGTCTTGTTGACCTTTATTACAATGTTATGAAAAACTGTAGTAAAGAAGTATTTAGCTGGGTGTGGTGCCGTATGTCTATAATTTCAGCACGTGGAGGCTGGAGTGGGAGGATTTTGAATTCAAGGCCAGCCTGGGCTACATAAGTTCGAGAGGAGCTTGGGCTATATAGGAAAGCCCTGAATCAGATCAGAACACCTGTTTGTTTGATTTTTCTCTTTTCATCATTCCTCACTTTTTTTCTATTACATTTTTATTGTTTAAAACAATTTTTAAATTTAAATGTTTTGATCATATTCTTTCCCTTATCTGAGTCCTTCCAGATCCTCTATTCCTCCCAACCTACCCAACTTTAAGTTCTCAAACAAACAAAAAAAAAAGACCAAAACCCAATATAGCAGCAAAATTCCCCAAAACCAAGAAAACAAAACACCACCCAAAAAGAGAAAAAAACCACCAAACTGTAACCAAATAAAAACACACAAAAAGCTTTGGAGTCCATTATATGTTGGTCAACTACTCCTGACAATGAAGCCTGGCCTGGAGTGGTTGACATACCCAGTGTCTTTCTATTGGAGAAAATTATTTTCTCTTTTCCAGCAGATGTGTGACAGTTGAATTGTTAACCTTTACCCTAGTGGCTAGGTATTCATTCATTTTAAAAAATACAACAAAATAATAAAACCTATCACATTGACAAAAACAGAAGGAAAAGAACCCAAGAGAAGGCACAAGAATCAGAGACCTACTCATTCCCACATTCAGGAACCCCATAAAAGCTCTACACTGGAAGCCATTATGTAAGTGCAGAGGACCTGGTGCAGACCCATGCAGGCCCTGTGCATGCTACCACCATCTCTTCAGCTGTGTTCATGTTGATTAGAGAGCCTTGTTGATGTCCTTCATCCTCACTGGCTGTTATACTCTTCCTACCTCCTCTTCTGCAGGGTTCCCTGAGCTCTGAGGGGAGGGATTTGATGGAGACATCCCCAATAGGGCTGAATGTTTTAAAGTCTTTCACTCTTTTGTCTGGCTGTGGGTCTTTGTATTTGTTCCCATTTGCTTCAAGAGGAAGCTTCTCTGATGATGGCTGAACATGGCATGGATCTATGACTATAGCAAGTATCATCAGGAGTCATTTTATCACTACATTTTTCTTGTTTTTATACCAGTATTTGGTGCTACTCTAGGTCCCTGGGCTATCTAGTCTCTGGCTCTTAGACACTCAAGCAGTGTTGGGTATGGATTCTGTTTTGTGGGGTGGGCTTTAAGTCAGATCAGTTGTTGGTTGGTTACTCCCACAAGCTTTGTGCCACCATTGCCCTAGCCTATTTTTCAGGTAGGACACCATTGTAGATTAAGGGTTTGTGGTTGCATTGGTGGTTACGTTTCTCTTTTGATAGCTTGCAGAATACCACCTTATGCCAAAGACACCGGAGCATAGCATAGACCTATGTAGGTACTGTAGGTACCAGCTCCACATCGCTGTGTTCAATGTTGGATAGGTGTTGTCTTCAGCATTGGGGCCTTGCTATCAGTTGATGGAGAGCAACCTATAGAACACCCCGGTTGTTTGGGGGTTCCCATGGGGCTCCTTTGGTCAATAACTCAGTTGTAATGCAATCACAGTACTGGAAGCTTCATTTCGTGACGAGAGGTGGCCATTTAGGACAGTCTCCCCGATTAATAGGTGGTTTCATTTGGATTGCCTTCATATATATATATATATATATATATATATATATATATATATATAAAATTTAAGGAAGTGTCTTACTTCTTTGGGTTTCTGTTGCTGTGATGAAACACTATGACCAGAAGCAAGTTGGGGAGGAAAGGGTTTATTTGGCTTATATTTGCACATTGTAGTCTGTCATTGAAGAAAGCCAGGACAGAAACTCAAACAAGGCAGGAACCTGGAGAGAGGAGCTGATGCAGAGACCATGGAGGGGTGCTGCTTACTGGCTTGCTCTTCATGGTTTGCTCGGCCTGCTTTCCTATATAGAACCCAGGACTACCAGCCCAGGGGCCACCCTACTCTCATTGGACTGGGCCCTCCCACATCAATTACTAATTAAGAATATGCTCTACAGGCTTGCTTGTAGCTTGGTCTTATGGGGGTATTTTCTCAACTGAGGCTCTTTTCCCTCAGAAGCTTGTGTCAAGTTGACATCAAAGTAGCCAGCACAGGAAGTTTAGACTGTATTAGGTTTCCATACTATCCCTCAAATGCACCTTCATTTTAGCTGTCTCCCCCCATATTTCCTTCCATAACCCCCTCTCTCCTCCTCCTCACTTGATCCCATTTCAGCCCCCCTATTCATATCTTTCTATTCTATTTCCCTTTCCTAAGGACATCTATCTGTTCCCTGTAGTCCTTTACTCTGTACCTACCCTATGTAGTTCTATGAATTGTAGCTTGTTTATCATTGGCTTCGTATCTACATGTAAGCAAATACATACATATTTTTCTTTCTGGGTCTGGGGGAACTTCATTCAGGATGATTTTTTTCTATTTCCATTCATTTGCCTACAAATTTTATGTCACTTTTGTTTGACAGCAGAGTAATACAACATTGTGTAAATGTATCACATTTTCTTTATCCATTCTTCTGTTGAGGGACATTTAAGTCCTTTCCAATTTCTGACCATTAAGAATAGAGCAGGGGTTGGGGATTTAGCTCAGTGGTAGAGCACTTGCCTAGCAAGTGAAGGCCCTGGGTTCAGTCCTCAGCCCTGGGGAAGGAAAAAAAAAAGACAAAATAAGAATAGAGCAGTAGTGAACATGGTTGAGTAAGTGTCTCCGTGGTGGGATGAAACGTCCTTTGGGTGTATGTCCAAGAGTGGGATAGCGGGATCTTGAGGTAGATTGATTTCTATCTTCCTGAGGAACCACCACATGATTTACATAGTGGCTGTACAAATTTGTACTTTCACCAGCAGTGGAGGAGCGTTCATCTTCACATCCTCTGACAAGTGCAAGTAGTTCTGATTTGCATTTCCTTGATGGCTAAGGATATTGAACATTTCTTTAAATGTTTCTCAGCCATTTGAGTTTCCTGTATTGAGAATTCTCTGTTTAGATCTGTACTCAGTTTTTAATTGGGTCTTTTGTTTTCTTGATGTCTAGTTTTGAGGTGTCTATATATTTTGGATATTAGCCCTCTATCACATGTGTAGTAGATAAATACATTTTCTTATTCTATAGGTGGCTACGTTGTCTGGATGATGGTGTCCTTTGTCATGCAGAAGCTTCTCAGTTTCAGGAGGTTCCATTTAGTTGTTGATCTTAGTGCCTGTGCAAATGGTGATCTGTTCAGAAATTATTTTCCTGTGTCAATGTGTTCAAAGCTATTCCCCACTTACTCTTTTGTCGAGTTCAGTGTGTCTGGTTTTATGTTGAGGTCTTTGATCTGTTTGGAGGTGAGTTTTGTGCAGGAAGGTTAAGTATGAATCCGTTTGTATTCTTCTACATGCAACTATCCAGTTTGATCAACACCATTTGTTGAAGATGCTCTCTTTTGTCCACTGTTTATTTCTGACCTCATCATAAAAAGAAAAAAGGCATCCATTGGTGTGTGGATTTATGTCTGAGTCTTCAATTCCATAGATCAATGTGTCTATTTTGGTGCTAACAAATGCTGTTTTGTTATTGTAGCTTTGTAGTACAGCTTGAAATCAGGGATGATGAAACCACCAGCAGTTTATTTTTCAAGATTGTTTTAGTTATTTTGGTTTTTTGTGTGTTTCCATATGAAGTTAATAATTGTTCTTTTAAGATCTGTGAGGAATTGTATTAGAATTTTGATGGGGATTGTGTTGAATCTGTAGATTGCTTTTGGTAGGATGGCATTTTTTTTTTAACTGTTAATCTTACTGATCCATGATCATGGGAAATCTTTCTATGTTCTGATGTCTTCTTCAATTTCTTTCTTAAGTGACTTGATGTTTTTTATCATACAAGTGTCACTTGCTTGGTTAGAGTTACCCCGAGATATTTTATAATATTTGAGGCTGTTGTGGAAAGTGTTGTTTCCCTGATTTCATTCTTAGACCATTTGTCCTATGTATATGGGAGGGCTACTGTTTTTGTGAGTTAATTTTGTATCCAGCTACTTTGCTGAAAGTGTTTACCAGCTGTAGGAGTTTTCTGGTGGAATTTTTAATTTTATCATATCATCTTCAAACAAAGATACTTTGACTTCTTCCTTCCCAATGTGTATCTCCTTGATCTCCTTCAGTACTCTTATTGCTGTAGCTAAGACTTCAAGTACTATATTTAATATATATGGAGAGAGTGGACAGACAGCCTTGTCTTGTTCCTTATTTTAGTGGAATTGCTTTGAGTTTCTCTACATTTAAGTTGATGTTGGCTTGCTGTAAACTGCCTTTATTACATTGAGGTATGTTCATTGTATCCCTAATCTCTCGCTAAGACTTTTATTATGAAGGGGTGTTGAACTTTGCCAAAGGCCTTTTCTTCATCTGAGAAGATCATGCATTTATTTGACCTTCAATTTCTTTATATGGTGAATTACATTAACTGACTGACATATATTGAACCATCCCTGTATCTATGGAATAAAACTTACTTGATCATGGTCTATGATCTTCTGATGTGTTCTTGGATTTGGTTTGTAGATATTTTTCTTCTATGTTCATGAGGAAAATTGGTCTGTAATTCTTTCTTTGCTGAGTCTGTGTAGTTCAAGTACCAGGGTAACTGTGGCCTCATAAAATGAATTGGGCAATGTTCCTTCTGTTTCTATTATGTGGAATAATTTAAGGAATAGAGGAATTGACTTTTTTGAAAATCTGGTAGAATTCTGTGCTAAAATCACCTGGCCCTAAGCTCTTTTGATTGAGACTTTTAATGACTGCATCTATTTCACTTGAGGTTAGAGGTCTGTTTAAGTTGATTATCTGATCTTGTTTTAAGTTTGGTAAGTGATATGTATCAAGAAAATTATCCATTTCTTTTATGTTTTTCAATATGGTGGAGTACAGGGTTTTAAAGTATGTCCTTATGATTCTGGATTTCCTTGGTGTCTGTTGTTATAGCCCCATTTTCATTTCTGATTTTGTCGATTTGGATGCCGTTTCTCTGCCTTTTAGTTAGTTTGGATAAGGGTTTGTCTATCCTGTTGATTTTCTCAAGGAACCAGCCCTTTGTTTCATTGATTCTCTGTATTTTCCTTTTGTTTCTATTTTACTGTTTCAGCTGAGTGTGATTATTTCTTGCCATCTACTCTTTTTGCGTGTGATTTCTTCTTTTTGTTCCAGAGCTTTTAGGTGTGCTGTCAAGTTGCTATTATGAGATCTCTCCAGTTTTTCACATAGACCCTTGGTGCCATGCACTTGCCTCTTAGAACTGCTTTCATTGTGTCCCATACGTTTGAGTATGCTATGTTCATTTCCATTGAATTCTAGAAAGTCTTTAATTTCTGTCTTGACTCATTTTTTTATTCAGTAGAGAGCTATTGTTTCCATGAATTTGTAAGATTTCTATTTCTGTTGTTGATATCTAGCTTTTTATCTTTGGTAGTCTGATGGGATAGAGGGTGTTACTTCAGTTTTCTTGTATTTATTGAGACTTGCTTTGTGTCCAAGTATGTTGTCAGTTTTGAAGAAAGTTCCATGAGATGCAGAGAAGGTATATTCTTTTGTGTTTGGGTGAATGTTCTGCAAATATCTATTAGGTCCATTTAGTTTATAACATCTGTTAGCTCCAGTATTTATCCGTTTAATTTTTTGTCTGAATGACCTGTCCAATGAGGAGAGTAGGGTATTGAAGTCTCCCACTGTCGTTGTGTGCAGGTCAATATGTGATTTAAGCTGTAGCAGTGTTTCTTTTTACACTTGGGTGCCCTTGTGTTTGGGGTATAGATGTTAAGAATTGAAATTGCCATGTTAGTGGGTTTTTTTCCTTTGAGTAAGTATATAGTGTCCTTTCCTATCTCTTCTGATCAATTTTGGTTTGACATCTATTTCATGAGATATTAAAATGACTAGACTAGCTTCTTTCTTAGTTCCATTTGCTTGGAATATCTTTTTCCAACCTATTTACCCTGAGGTGATTTCTATTCTTGATGTTAACGTGTGTTTCTTGGATGCAGCAGAATAATAGGTCCTGGTTTTTTGTTTTTTTTTTTACCCATTCTGTTAGTCTGTTCCTTTTTATTTGGAAATTAAGATCATAGCTTTTTGTTTCCTGTGGAAGCAAAGGGATAACCTCTCCCCAGTGCAACATACTTCCTGATTTCCATTCTGAAGTTGAGACATTCTTAAAATATAAAGGTTTAATTTATTTTCTATAACTGTTCATATTGATTTTCTTTTCTTTCTTTATCATCTAAGCACATTTTGAAGCATTCTGTACCTGTTTAGAGGTCTTTTTTTCAGTGTGGACCTGACTTTTTGTGCATTGGCAGCCTCCTCTGACCAGCTAGACCCTCTGCCACATGGCTAGATTAGCACATGGTGCTGGTGGCTAGCTCTGATGCTTACATGTTGAGATTAATATCATTCCAGATATATGCTAGAGAGCATCTTCTAAGCAATCCCTTTACTTCTCCCTGGTTAGCCCTTTTTCTTATTTTCCATGGTGGTCATTCCAGACCCTTGTTTCAGAAGGTTAGTAGTGTAGTCAGTGGTGGAGTACTTGCTTAGCATGTGCAAGGTCCTTGATTCAATTCCTAGCCCTGAGAAATAAATTCCAGACCATTACTACACGAGACTCTCTGCCAGCCTCTCTCTGCCTTCTCACAGTATACATAGAAGGTTCCATATGACCCGCATTCATCTCCTATGCTCTCCTTGTTTCCAGGGCTCCCATTCCAAGGCTGTTCCTCCCTCTCCCTCTCTGCCCTGTCCTTCTGGTCAGCAGACTTGCTTTCCCTTTTTCGCATGTTTCCTTGTCTCTGCCGGTCCATTTTCTTCATTCTGTGAACACACAGATGGTTTTACTCCATAACACCACCTCCCTTTCCCTTTATCCTCGAGCCCCTCATAGCTCAAACCACAATTCTCCTGTTGTTGTCAAGCTTTCTTTAAAGATTTTTCTTCATCTCCTATCTGTTGATCTGTTAGCACACACAGTGCCTCTGTCTTCCTCTGTAATGTGTGTTCCCAGGGTCTGAGTTGCCCAGGCTAGGAGCCTTTCTTAGTCCTCTTCTACAGGGTTCCTCTGTGACAGCTTTTCCTTAAAAAAAAAAAAAAAGGCAACAGCTACCACATGAGTCCTTCTCTACTAGTCTTGTTTTGTGTCTTTTTGTCTCTCAAAATCTTTTCTTCGAGCCTCTTGCGTCCTTAAAGGTGACATCCCTCGGGTTTCTTGGCTGGTTCTCCATATATCTACTCTTTACCTTTTCCCCTTTTCACTCCGTAGCCCAGGACGGACCGGAACCCAGGGCAATTCTTCTACCTTAGCTCTCAAGTTCTTGGATTCTAGGCCTCCGCCATCTTGGCTCCATATATCCATTCTTAATCTTTCTTCCCTTGCAGCCCTTGTCTTCCCCTCCTCACTCTTCTCCGGCCAGTTCTTTCTTGTCGATGGTTTCCCCTTGATCCCACACCTGCTTGTTGGACTTGTCTGCTTCTGTCCTGCTGTTCTGTCCTGGGTACCAGCACAGGGCCCTGTCCAGTGACCACCTCACCTCGGCTTTGTCTTGGACTTCAGCAGGTGTCTCTCACGTCCTTGGCTTCATGGATGGTGTGACTGCTTTCTTCCTTTCTCCACTCCCATAGTCACTGGGTCGAAAAGTCTCCACTCCAGCTCAGACCCACTTACTGTACCCATTCTGAGCAGGTGTTCTGAGCATGCGTTAGTGAGGACCATGGCTCTCTGAATTTGCTGGGGAGGCCTCCTTGGTTGTCCTTCCAGTCATCAGTCTGTGTGGCTGTCATCACGAAATACACATCTAACTGGAGCCTGTCTCCTTGTCAAAGTCCCATCCTCACTGTAAGGTGTACAGAGTGTAGGAGATGGTATCCCCTCTCCTTCCAGTGTCTTTAGGCCCAGCTCTTCTCACAGATGCCCTCGGCCTTGGCCTAAACATTTGCCACTCTAGGCTGGATACTTCTCCTTTGTGCCTTTGCCCATTCACCGGTGTCCTCTCATTCTAGAAGGGCATTCTGACACACAAAGGCTCTACCCCTGCCAGGGCCCCTTAAACTTCGTGTCTTCTGCTGGGACACCTCCTCACTGTCCGAGCTTTGCCCCGAGTGTGCTACTCACTGTGCTTTCTTCCATTTCCTGCTTTGCTGTCTTCCCCTGGCTGCTCGCTCCTCTTCTGTAATAGCTGCTATTTAGAAGTTAGAGTGGGAGGGAGGGTGTGGACATCCCCCATATTTTATTCATTTCAGTGTGTGTGGCATCTGGTACTTTATAGTGTGACAGTGGTGCCTACACAAGTGAAGGGAGACCGGAATTTTAAAAAGCAGGTGGGAATGTAGGGCCGGGCATGCTTCCCAGCAAGAGTGGAGAGCAGGAGATTCTGCAGTGTGTTTCTGTGGGAGAGAGCCAGCAGCCACGGGAAACTGACCTCTGTTGGTTTCTGTATCTCTTGGCAAATACTGAATGGCTCTGACTGTGTTTTGTAAATATCGATGGTCTGTATCACTCTATAGGCACACTCCCTCCCTCCCTCTCTCCCTCCTTCCCTCTCTCCCTCCCTCCTTCCCTCCCTCCCTCCCTCCCTCCTTCCTGTCAGAGTTGCACAAGACTTTGCTTACAAAGGTTGACATGACGGTTGGCCAGCTCTGCGAGGCAAAACCATAGGAAATGACGGAGATTATGCATATAGCTGTTCGAGAAGAGAGGCCAGGAGCAAAGAGAGAAGATCATGACTTAGAAGAAGAGTCTGTAAAGTTTAGTAAAATATGCTGTTACAAGAGTTTTCAGTAAGATTTTAAAGTCTGAAGAGCCAACACTGGGCTGCTCTGGAATTGCCTCTGTTAGTGCAGCCTCACCCTGCCCGTCTGGAGCACACTGACTCGAGGTCACCTCCTTTCCTTGAGGGGTGGATGGGAGACTGCTGCCTCAAGAGTTGGCATAGTGTCTGCATGTTCCAGCTTGGCCTGTACCTGTTAGTGGAGTAAGAAGCGGGAAAGGATAGAGATCAGGGCTACCTCGGCAGAAATGTGAAGTACTGTGAGACACCCTTGGAGAGATCAAAGCTCAGTCCTCCAGGGCTTCTTCACCTGATTAAACAGCACAGAGGCTTTGTAATCGACAGCAGCGTGTGTGTGAACTCTTTCAACAGGACTGAAGCTCCGAGCTTGCTGTAGATTTTAGAGGATGTTGACTTTTCAGAATTGAGGAAGCCTTCTTGGCCTTTTGTGTGGTTTACTGCCGACTGGCTTGTGTTTTCATTTTCACTGTGCAACCCAGACTTGTTCATAGTTCCTGTAGACAGTGACTCCCATTTAGCTCATTTTCACAGGTTGGTTTCCCCAGTCACAGACCCTCACCATTAGTAATATAAGAATCATTAGCTGCGAGTCACAAGATTAATCCCGATTAAGTTCAGTGATTTAGATTTACTTATGCGTACGGGGGAGTGTTCTGAGGGCATTCCCCCCCCCACACACACACTTAACCTATAGCTGGCTTGAAATGTTGTGTTAGACCACCTTTGTCTTCAAAGACATGCTGAGCACTGTTTAAGGAACTGGATAAAATAGTGTGGCTGTCGGACTAGGAGCGGTAAGATAGTTTTAAAGTCAATAGATATTATCAATTTTACCATGTTTAACATTATTAGTGTGTGCTAATGGTTCTCAAATGGCTTAGAAGTTTCTAGAGAGAAGCTCATCTCCACAGAGAAGAAAGTAGGAAAAGAGTTGTCTAGAGAACATTTGATAGCATTAGTTGTTTCCTTAACTCTGTTATGTATGTGTATGTGTGGGCGTCTGTGGTTATATGCCCTGTGTGTATTTGTAACTGTGGAGGCCAGAAGAGGGCATCAGATCCCCTGGAGCTGGAGTCAGGGGTGACTGTGAGCCACCGGGCCTGGGTGCTGGCAGTCAAGCTCAGGTCCTCAGGAAGAGTCCCCGTGCTTTCTCTCTAGCCCCGTTTTTCTTGGTTTTTGAATTCTCAATTTAGTGTAGAACCGACCTCTCGCGGGCCATCACTGAGATTTTAAATTAGATCAGGTTTTTCTTTCACATGAATTAGGTGATATTGGTTCTCCAGTTTGATTTCGATAATATGCACAGACATGTATTCAATGAAATCTGAATAGTCCCTGTGTTTTTGTGTGTTTAGGCAAAGCTGATTGAAGGAAGCTAGGACTGTCAATATTCCTGGGAGTTTCTCTCATCCACACAATATTTCTTTGGGGGTTGGGATGCAAAACCTGTAAGTTCTTTCTGAAAGCGACAACTGTCGGCCACCCTCCTGGGACTGGCTTATTGTCATCACTGGAGGACTTAACCTAGGATTTTTCCCTCGTAGTTATGTACAATAAAGTATAACAACAATTTCATAAATATCCATTTATTTAAGTTTGAAAAGTTTGAATATGCACAGGAAATAAATGAGCAGATGACTAAGCACATTGGACCTTCTTTCCCCCAAAGCGTTTAAATTCAGTGAAAAACACAACCCATGCCTTCTCCATTTTTTTTTCTCAGGCTAAGCCTTTTCTTAGAGTTGGAGTAAAAGAAAATTGTTGTAGAGGACTTTGTCACCTGTTTTCTGCCTTGGTAAGGTTGTCTTCCTTCTCTTAGGGTCAGTTTGGGCACCTTTGAGTATCCTACAAGTGACCATCTTCCTATTACGACCGTCAGCTCTGCTAGCTGGGTGTGACGGCACACCTCTGTAATCCCAGCACTTTGGCCATACAGGCAGTACCGGAGTTCGAGGCCAGCCTCAGTCACATAGTAAGTTTGGGGCCAGTTTGTGCTATATGAGAAAGAACTTGTCTCAAAAGGACAAACAAAACACACCCCAAATAAACAAAATCAGAAAAAATAATTGAAGACGTAAACTGCCCCTTTTTGTTATTCATAAAAGGTTTCTTTTGCAGTTCTTTAGCTGCACAGGAATGAGGAGGAAACATCCCTTCCGCCTGCCTCTCGCTCCCTTCCCTCTGTTCCCATCACAGCCTTGGGCACTAATAGAGCAACATTGTTTCATGAGATTGCCTCTACAATAATTCTACTCGCTCTCCCTAAACGCCAATTGTTCGCTGAAGAACAATATAGGATGTTCTTTCTTGCAATAGATGCTATTTGTGTTCTTAGCTGGGACCTTGCTGTCATAGCCACAATAACTGTGCCATTGTGCAGGGAGGTTGGGTCACTGCAGTCATTGTGCAGAATAACGAGGGCTGTTTACTTGGGATTTGTTGTCCCCTGCATCTGTGGGCGAGAACACGAAGTCATTGTGATTTGCCTGGCGAGCGATCAGACTCATATAAAATACCATTGTCTGTCGAGCAAGTTAGCAGTCACAAAGAACTCTATTGACTTTGTTTGTTCAATATAGAATTTGTAATGGCAGACACTCAGTAGTAGAGATGGAAGATGTAAGAGCAGCTACCTAGTGTGTGTGCTGCATAGTCACTGCAGTCTTGCAGTATATTGGGGGTCAAGTCAGAGCCAAGGGCCTTGGGGTCCATGTCTGCTCTGGCTCAGAGCGAGAGCTGCTGATGCAGAGACACGCAGGTTGAAGAAGGGACACACAGGACCCGTGTCCGTTAGGAACCAGAGCTCATGGCACCGTCTCCCGGCAACCTGAGGATTCTGAATGTTATCGTGAACATAGTTGCTTTGCTGGCTTTTTAAATATAGGAATATAAATATAGGAAATAAAACCATATTTGCATAATTGAAGGAAGAAGAAACAGTCTGCTCTTCTAAACGACCTTGACCTGCAGAATCCCGGTTTTTTGGTTCCCTGTTTGCTTGCCTGCCCACATCCACCATTTCTCCCCATGCCGCTGGCCATTTTGAGCGATTCTCTCGTGGGTGGGTACTCATCAGTGCTCACCTTAGAAAGGCACTGGGAATGCTTTTCAGAGTTTCTTTACATTTTGTCAGATGTTTAGACTGACTCCATTTCTGCCTTCTGCTTGCTATGTCTAAGTGATTGCCTTTGGGAAAAGTAAACTTTGACAACCTTAGTGGTTTTCCTACTGTGAAGACTCAGGAAATGTTTGTGATTCACTAAAGGTTTTGTCTTTTTCATGAACTTAAGATTAACAAGGATGTGGTTGATATTTTGTGCACCACAATAAACTTACCTGGGGGACAGAGAACAGAACAGTTACTATATTAAACATAGGTTTAGGCAGTGGTAGCACATGCCTTTAATCCTAGCATTCTGGAGGCAGAGATCTGTCTGGATCTCTGTGAGTTCAAAGCCACACTGAAAACAGCCAGGCATGGTGACCCACGCCTTTAATCTCAGGAAGTGATGTCAGGAAGCAGAAAGGTATATACAGTGTGAGGACCAGGAACTAAAGCCTTTTTAGGCTTTTAGCAACAGTTCAGCTGAGATCCATTCAGAAGAGGACTCAGAGGCTTTCAATCTGAGGAAACAAGATCAGCTGAGGAGTTGGCAAGGTGAGGTTAGCCATGGCTGGTTCTGTTTCTTTGATCTTTCAGCGTTCACCCCAATACCTGGCTCTGGGTTTGTTTTTATTAATAAGACCTTTTCAGATTTGTGCTACACAAGGAAGAGGTAGTTTTGAGGGAGAGAAACCAATTAGGATATGGGAGATAACTGAAGAATTAGATTATGTGTTGATTGTAGGCACAATTTCTTTGTTTTTTTAATTTCATATCAAAATAGTATTAAAATACTAATCTGGTAGTCTGCCTTTAAAAATTGCACACACAATATTTGTTCCTTACAGAAAAATGTGCAGATTCTTATAAAAGAAAGGCAATCACTGGTAGTCTCTCCCACTGCCATTTAAATGAGCTGCCATGGTGTGTTGGTGGGGCTGGCTTCTTGTGCTTTGTATACCACTTCTCCCAAAGTTTGTCTAAAAACCAAGGCCTTTGGGAACATAATAGTCCTTATGAGTGTCTTGCAATCTAAATCCAAATTTCTTTATAAAATTTAAAAAATAGATTGATGGAATTTGTATGAGTGCTTTTCCTGCATGTGTGTATGTGTTCCATGTGCATGCCTGGTGCTCATGGAGGTCAGAAACTCTTTCCCAAGACCTGGAGGTAGGAATGGTTGTTAGCCACCAGGGGGTGCTGGAGACACAGGGTCTCTGCAAGAGCAACAAGCGCTCCTAACTGCTGAGGCATCTCTCTAGACATATCTACATACAATTTTTTGATCAATATGTTCTTAAATTAACTGCACTTGAAAGTAAATACAACAATTTTTTAGGGCTCTAAATATTAAGAACAGGTTCTAGAAACCTCAAGTTTTTTATTCTTGTTTTTATCTTTCGGTATTGTTTGTTTGTTTTATGTGATCACAAAACGCTTCATTTTTGTTCAGAAATGGAGACTATTTCTGCTGTAGAAATTCGAAGTTTCCCTTTCGTGCAGGCATATTCCTTTAATCAGAGAGAAGCCGACTGGCCATTTCTCAGTGGCCGTGCAAACGAGGCCCCACGTTTTTGCACGTTTCTCCTTAGGTAGATGGAAGTCCGTTAACATGTGAAAAGTTGCTTTGTTTTCCTTCCTAAAAACATCTCCTTTGTCCCTCTGATGAACGGGCACGTGCCTCTGTGCGCTAACTGCTGCTGTGTTTGCTTCTGTGACAGCGAGCCGATGGCGGAGCCTCTTCTCGTCACCTGCTTCCCTGGCTTTCCCCTATAGTCCTGTCGCGAGACTCAGCCCTTATAGCAATGGCATTAGTACTCCCAGCTCCTCTAAAACCTCCAACAAAGCAATACTAACACCCGAGAGAACAGGTAACCTTTCACCTTCCTGACCAGCTGCTTGCTTTGCTCCTCAGTCATGAAACACACGACTCACATCCATCTGCCATGGGGATCCTGAGGGGGACCTAGTACTGGAGGTCCTGCCACACGCTGACTCTGGGCAGAAAGCACCCGCGTCCGTGTGCTGGGTCTACTGCTTGGTCTCAGCTGTGCTTGGCCTTCAGTAAATGCCTGACCTAGATGGGGTGTGAGCACAGTTTAGGTAGCTCTCTACTGATACCAGACTCACATGACTTTATGTCATTTTCTAAGCAGTTTGTGTTTTCTGTTAGCTTTTAAAATCCAGGCTTCAGGGAAGGAGTAGTTGTATTGGCTTTTCACAAGATTAGTCTCACCATTGCCTTTCTGGTCTCAGCACTGGTGCGAATCTGTCCCACAACACTCTTTCATCTCGCTCTTTCCTTCTTGGGTCGTTTTTTTACTCTACCTACTGAGTATATTTCACTGGGCTTCAGCAAGATTTCCATGATTGCTCACTGCTCTAAATTATGATGTATATATGTCTTTACATTAATGTGTCTTTTATGCATGACATTTTCCATTTATGGCACTACTGTGTCTGCCCACTAAAAATGGACTGGGCTAAATTTAATTGTGAAACATGTAATCAGTTATTGCTAGACATGTATTCATCTGATTATTAGTTTAAAGTATACATGTGTACACAAACACATATACATATATATATATTTTCAAACACCACACCCTTAGTTTTGTGCATTAACTTCTTAGTAGACAGTACTGGGCGATTATGTTTTCATTCTACAAGTTGGATTAAAAAAAAAACAGAAAATAAATTACTTCACACTTAGCTATTGTGAACGTGTAAAGATGTATTTATTGTTTGTTAAATGACAGCACGTTAGTTTTTTGTTACATCATGTAAACAAGAAAAATGCCACTTGCGTATGAATTTTTAACACATGTATACTTATCACTTCTCTACATAATGATGTATTTCCTCTGTGTTTTAGGTTACACCTCCAGGGGCTCCCCTCTTAGCCCCCAGTCGTCCATTGACAGTGAGCTGAGTACTTCAGAACTGGAAGACGACTCTATATCCATGGGGTATAAGTTACAGGACCTCACTGATGTTCAGATCATGGCTCGTCTACAAGAAGAGAGTATGTTCTTTTAATCGAGGGACATGAGGTTTCCGCTTGGACTATAAGTGACGGGTGGAGCCAGGCACTTTTCCCAGGGAGTGGATTCTTTGTTCTGTGTCACCTTCCTTTGTAGTTGGAAGAGTTGCCTGTCCTTCAAGTGCTGAAGAGCATTGTGGGTATTAGGCATACTCTCAGCGTCATATTGATCTGTGGAGATTGTAGGCATTCTTAAACATTTCTCTCACAGCGGTAGGAATGTGTGTTCACATAAAAATCTATACACACATACTCTTAACATCTGTATTTGCCATAGTCTTCTCTCTTGGGGTAAAACGCCATGACCACAGGCAACTTAAGGAAAAGGGGATTTATTTTGGCCTGTGGTTCCAGAGGAGCGAGCGTCCATCACGGCATGGCAGAGGCATGGCAGTAAGCAGCAGGCACAGTGGCAGGAGAAGGAAGCTGGAGATCACATCTGTAACAGCAAACGGGAGGCAGAGAGTGCAGCAGAAGTAAGGCAAGGCTATGAACTCTGGGGAAGTACTCCCTCTGCAGCAGGGCTCACAGCTCCTACATGTCCCCAGATGGAGGACTGAGACTATGCCTGAGACTATGGAGGACATTTCTCATGTATTCCACCAGTCTCTAACTGGACTGTGTTGAGATGCCCTTCTGCAATGAATGGTTAAGTAAGGGTGGTGTGTCCATACCATGGAATACTACTCATCAACAAACATGAGCAAGCTGTTGGTAGGACTTCTTGGGTGGGCTCCAGGGAATCATAAAAATGAAAACAAGATGATACAAGAGATTATATGCAGCGTGATTCTATTTGTGTAACATTTTGAAATGGTAGAACTTCAGAAATGTAGGATGTTGGTGGATGGAGGAGGGTCTTGGAAAGGAGAGGGTGGTAGATATGCTTCTAAAAGCATAACACAAGGGATTTTCATGGTACAGAACTGTTCAGTGTTTTCAATGGCATAAAAGCATGTAGCTAGTAAAATTATAAGAAACTTAATATTAATCTATACATACATAAGTAAATGAAAAATCTGAATAAAATGGGTGGATTATATCACTGTCAAAACCTTAATTATTATGCTAGTCCACACATTTGGAAATCTGTTGGAAGCTGGGTGAAGTGCAAGTATTATGTCCTAGGGCTTTGTGGGAGTCTATAGTAATCTTAAAAATATCAATTAAAATGCAATGATAAATGCTCCAGGATAAGTAACTGTGGAGGACTACTGGAAATGGAGCACTTTATCAAGTATCTGTGTGACGTGCTTCAGAGGCATTGGTACTGTATTTCAAGGGCACAAGAAGATGTACATCACAGAACTGGGCTAGTATAGTGGAGATAGTTAAACACAGCAATTTCTTGCTTTGACAATTAGTCAAGAGTACTATGAAAAACATGGTGATACTTACGGAGGCTTTAATAAGATACATGTTGAAGAGCAAGGTGATTATTTTGTATCATTAATGGCAAATGTAAGTGCTTTAGTGTGGAAAGAGACTGGATGTCAGTTTCAGATATTGAGTGATCCTGAAGAGGTAGACAATGGTAAATAGTGAAAAAGTTGCAGGTTGACTGTATTTGGGGTGGTTGCTATTTAAGATACCCCAAGACTACTGAAGCGTTAAAACACCGCCATGCTATGAAGGAAATACTAGTTAGTGACAAAAGATTAGAGGAGCGGTGACCTTGCTAGAAAATGTTTGCACCTCAGGGTTTAATCTTTCTTCTTGGCCCAGACACTGGTAGAGGGAGCAGGTTCCTTGCTCCACCAGGGATCGGGGTTTTGTAATTGTACTAGTTCACAGGAAACTATAATAATAATAATAATAATAATATTTCTTCCTAAACTCTGATTTTCTAACTATTTCCAAACTTGAAAAGGGATAATTTGGAGAATTTTTGTAGGTAATGATGTCTGGAGTCATGTCAGGTAGGTCTGACCTTCACTGGAGCGGTGATATATTTTTTCAATGTTGACTGACCTAACATTAGATATATGTTTGGTAAATAAATGTATGTTTTCATTTGTGTTGGGAGGGGATTTAATAACCTGAAACAAGGTGGTGTGTCCTTGTTTGAGTAATTCATTGTCATTTTAAGGTAAATATATGAGTTGTAGTTTAATGTTAGTTACGTGAACTTTCCCATGGTACTGTTTGCTTCCATAGGTCTCAGGCAAGACTACGCTTCCACTTCGGCATCCGTGTCCAGACACAGTTCCAGTGTGTCACTGAGTTCAGGAAAAAAAGGGACGTGTAGTGACCAGGAATATGACCGGTACAGCCTGGAAGACGAGGAAGAGTTCGATCATTTGCCGCCACCTCAGCCTCGTCTCCCGAGGTGTTCACCTTTCCAAAGAGGAATTCCCCACTCACAGACTTTCTCCAGCATTCGAGATTGTAGGAGGAGCCCCAGTTCCCAGTATTTTCCTTCAAATAATTTCCAGCAGCCACAGTATTACTCACCCCAAGCCCAAACTCCAGATCAGCAACCAAATAGGACCAATGGAGGTAGGTTATGTTTTCTAGCCACCAATTCTTGGCAGGTGTTTCTCAGGTCTGAGTTCATCCTTATCAGTTTGGTCTAAATTTACATCTAAAATTGACTATCTTCTAGCTGTGCCTCGGGTTTATAGATATCTGACTGCAGGAAAACTACCACGATGATCCCACCTCAGAATCACATTGAGGTGTGAAGATGTTTTTGTGTATTTGTGTGTACACACTGCTTTCGAACACACACACACACACATATATGTGCATGCTCCACTGGCTGGCTGACAAGCCAAGGGTGCGTCTGTCTGCTTTCCCAGAGCTGAGATCATAGGAATTCTTTTTGAGTGCTGGGGGATCTGAACTCCTTATGCTTGTACTGCATGTCTTTTTACTGACTGAGCCATCTCTCAGCCTCTGAGTGTGGAGATCTTTGTGTTGCTGTTTGTCTACTGTAGGGCGGCCATACTGTGCAGCCTGAGGACTTCATGGCCGGGCTCCATGTCATCGAAGGCCGCGTGCTGCATTCATAACGTCACTAGCCTCTTACCATGGGTTTTGAACGTAGACAATGTTGAGAGGATGCTGCTTTTGCACGCTCAGATTTAGGCGGAGTCTGGTAGAGCATGCTTCAGATGCTAACTTTAACACCTGGGAAGCAGTAGGGTTGGGGAAGTGGCTCTGTGGCATGTTCGTGAAAAGTTCATCTGTATGTCGGTGTGATGGGGCAGAATTCTCTTTCATATTTTTTGACTGTTCTCTTCCTCATATTCCAAGGAGTCTGACTCTGTGACTACCAAGAACTACAGAGAGAACAATCATGTAATCCCCCAAGGCTGGTGTATGTGTGTATTTATGATCAGCCAGACCTCCATGCACAGCCTAGAAAGCTGGAAGGAAACTGTTTTGGACCTGTATAGTTACAGCCTTTAATTATTAAAACATACCATTTCTCAAAGTCTAGAAGTAAATAAATAGTATTTTTAAGTGTCACCAGGGTGAATACAAATTGGATTACAGATCAAATGTTACACATTGTAGTTTTCATCATTTCTTCCACCATACTTGTATTATTCTGCAAACTGAAAGTTCATTTGAAAGTATTTAAAGCATTATATTCTGAGTTTCTCTCTTGATACCTTCAGATTTTAAATGTAAGACTTGGCTAAAGAAAGTCATAGCAACTAATATCTTAAAGCTCCTAATGGTAGCCAGATGGGGCTCCATTCTCCATGATTACTGGCTATCATGACACCATGTCACAGCTGGAAGATGGGCACCTGGCCTTGTTACCTGCAGCTGTTTTCAGGCACCACAGTTGAGTCTGTCATGCAGCCAGCTGCTGGCTCTACATCTCGGCTGCTATTGTAGTTTAGGCCACTATTTCTGTGATGAAAGTCCATGACTAAAAAGCAAGTTGAGAAGGGAAGGGTTTATTCAGCTTACACTTGCACATTGCTGTTCATCACCAAAGGGAGTCAGGGCAGGGAATCAAACAGGACAGGATTCTGGAGGCAGGAGCTGATGCAGAGGCTGTGGTGGGGAGCTGCTTACTGCCTTGCTTCCCATGGTTTACTCAACCTGCTTTCTTAAAGAACCCAGGACCACCAGCCCAAGGATGGTACCACCCACAGTGAGCTGGGCCCTCCCCCAGCAATCACTAATTGAGAAAATGCCTTACAGCTGGATCTCATGGGGAGCATCTCCTCAACTGAGGCTCCTTCCTCTCCAATGACTCTAGCTTGTGTCAAGTTGACACACAAAACACATCACTATTAAGTCACAACCCATCCTTTTTTATTCATCCCCAAGATATCACATTAAAAACATAAATAACTTTGAAAGCCCCACAGTCTTTACAAACTCAGACACAATAAAATTCTAGTCCCTTTAAAATAACCAATTTCTTAAAATCTAAATTTTAAAATTCAGTCTCTCAACCATGGCCTCCAGTGAAATACTTTCTTACTTCAAGAGGGAAAAATAAGGGTACAGTCACAGTCAAATCAAAGCAAAACCAAATTCCAGCCATCCAATGTCTGGGATCCACTCACGATCTTCTGGACTCCTCCAAAGGGCTTGGGTCCCTTCTCTGCCTCCACCCTCTGCAGCGCACACAGCTTGTCTGTCTTCTGGGCTCTGGCTGGGCCGGCTCCACTCACTGCTGCTGCTGCCCTTGGTGGTCTTCCCATGGTACTGGCATCTCCAAAACACTGGGGTCTTCTGCTGAACCTGGATTGCACTTTCACCAATAGCCTCTCATAGACTCTCTTCTTGGTGCCAAGCCTCAACGTCTTTCCATGACCCCTGCAGTCCTGGGCCTTCAACTGCCTCTGAGGCTGCACCTTCACCACTGTTCTCTCCTGGCCTCTCACAGTGCCAAGCCTCAGTTTCTCTCCATGACCCCTTCATGCCTTCAAAACCAGTACCACCTGGGTGACTCTTACACATTACCAAGTCTGGCTGCCAGCAGGAGGTACAACCTTGGCTGTCTCTGGAACATAGCTTCTCTGTGCTCTCAGAGAATTTCCCAGAAGATCTCACCTCCATGATGCTGGTCTCTTCTTGATTACTGCTAATTTCTTAGCTCCAGCTGACCAGCATCAAGTATCCCAGCAAAGCAAAGTTTCACTTTTACTAAAGTATCTTATCAATCACAGCTGATTCTTCAGCCCCAGAACCACAGAATCTTAAAATAACAAATGGCCCTGATAAAGTCTTCAAGCTTCCCTCTGAAATTTCACAGGCCAGGCCTCCATGTTCTGCTCTGTTCTCAACATTCTTATCTCCCAAGTTTCCACAGAACACAAAACACTCTTAACACTCAATGGCTCTTCTAGCCCAAAGTTCCAAAGTCCTTCCACAGTCTTCCCCAAAACATGGTCAGGTCTGTCACAGCAATACCCCATTCCTGGTATCAATTCGTCTTGGTTAGGGTTTCTATTGCTGTGATGAAACACCATGACCAAAAGGAAGTTGGGGAGAGAAGGGTTTATTTTTATTTGGTTTATCCTTCCACATTGTAGTCCATCACTTAAGGAAGTCAGGACTGGAACTCCAGCAGTTCTGGAATTTGGAGGTAGAAACTGATGCAGAGGCCATGGAGGGGATCTGCTTAATGGCCTGCTTCCAATGGCTTGCTCAGCCTGCTTTCTTGTAGAACTCAAGACCATCAGCTCAGGGATGACATCACTCACAGTGGGCTGGGCCTGCCCCTTGATCACTAATTGAGAAAATGCCATACAGTTGGATCTCCTGGAGACATTTCCTCAACTGAGGCTCCTTCCTCAAAACACAAAACAAGCCAGTATACCTGGTATCATCAGTGGGCTTGTCCTCTTCCATACCACTGTTTGTTCTACTTAGAAAAGCATAAGACTGTCGTCAAACACCATTGGGAGAGGACTAGGTTTCCCTAAGCCCACACTGTGATGCTGCCCATGAGAAAACAGGCACGGTACTCCAGTCCAGGTCTGGTTGTGGTCGTTTTATTTTTAAGTTTCTGCGTGTGAAGGAGCACAGAATACAAAGGTAATTTTCTGGATGTGCTTCCGATTCATCTTCTTCATGGCTGAGAGCACAGGCTGTGACGTCAGCGGGCCCTGAGTTCCAGTCCTGTCCCTATCACGCTGAAGTTTCTCAGGTCACTGAGCTTTGGTTTTCTAAGCTGCAAAACCAAGAAAAAATAACTTGTAACTTTCAGAAAACATCACTGTAATTTCACATCAAACCATCTGGTATATTTTCTCCCAACTTAAATATGTTATAAGGAATAAATTAAATAATGAATGCTACATTGCCTGGAGTAGATGTGCTGAATAAAATTTTTCTCCCGCTCCACCTACACTTTTTGAACATTTTGAAACATATGGCTCTGATATCTCAGCCTCCGTTTGTTACCACAGAATGTTATTTGAACCAACTTATGAAAGAAAAATGGTAACTTTGAGACTATCCAATGTTCTTCTCAGTTACTAAAACTATATAGATGGGAGAAAATAATTATTAGCTCTTAGATCTATTTAAAAATAATAAAAAATTTAGAAGAGGACATGAAGTTGGGATCCTGGAATAAATTGGAGCAGGGAAGGGAGGATTAGATTTGATAAAGAAACATGTATATTCGTATGAAATTTTTAGACTAAATAAAATACTATTTTTAAAATGAACTGAATTTTGTATAATTATTGTGACAAAATATGCCTCACTCAAACTAAACCCAACAGGCATGGTGGTGCACGCCTTTAATCCTAGCATTGGGGAGACAGAGGCAGGTGGATCTGTACGTTCAAGACCAGATTGGTCTGCATGGTAAGTTCTGGGCCAGCCACACCTACATAGTGAGACTCTGTCTCAAACAAACAAAACCCATGTAAAACAATAGAAATAGATTTTTTTTTAAACTTACTGGTTTGTGGCTCATATCCTGTCTGGTTTCAGAAGAGATAGCTTATACAAGTTCTTGACATGCTTTGGGGACTCACTGATTGTGACTTGTCAGACAGTATACAGTCGGTCAGAACACAGAGGTGACAAGGCTTCTTTCCTGTCTTTCCTGTGCTCCTTCAGGGTCTGTGGTACAGCACAGTCCTTGGTAGCACAGTGACCCTCCCCGGGTCTGACTGGCAGGGGAAACTCGTGTTCCTGATTCCTTGGTTGTGTGTGTTCCACAGAAGGCCAGGATTTGCTGCCCCCTGACTGTGAGCATCTGAACTCTCTTCTGGGTCTCTGACTTTTCTCTAGTTTATTGGCCCTTGAAGATGAAATCTCTGATTTCTTAGGAAGATGGAATTAGGATATTGCTTTTTAGTCCTTGGACTTTAGGGTGTGTGAGTGCATTCCGGATTGTTTGCCAGGAAGTGACCCATATTTCCTGATGGTCTGATTCAAGAGATCACAACTCACCCCAAAGTGTCCTAAGGATTTATACTCAGCTTATTAGTACGGGCATATTTCAGGATTATGGAGTTAGCAAATTGGCTTGGTACCCAAATACGAGCAAAGACTGCTTTTAAAGATCAGTGTGTCTGGATTAATGGAGATTAACCACACATGATGTATGTACCTTACCTAGATCATGGTTTAGGGGGGAAATGTAACAAATGGCATTCTTGAGATGTTTGGAAGATTTTTGCTTATGAGTTATGATGTTACTGTGCTTAAATGTGATTCCACAGACATTTCTTCCTCCTAGGAGATCCATGTGCATTTAGGGTTAAAATATCAAGAGTGTCTGAAGCTTTTATACTGTTGAAAGCAAACAAATGTATATGTTATGGTGAGCTAGCTGTGGCAGAATGGAAAACAGCTGGTAGCTTGAGGACGACAACACATGTGCTCAGGGTACAATTTTTAATTGCTATATTTAAAGCATTTATGGTAGATTTTTGAAAATAAATGCATTTTGTTTTGTATTAATTAATAGTGCTGGGGATGTAGCCCGGGGACCAATCTGTGCTAGGCAAACTGTTCTACCACTGAGCCACACTATCAGCTCCTGGAATTAAAATTTCAAAATATAGCTCAATTTTCTAATAGCATATGATTGTTCCCCTCTGCCTCTATGCTACCTAGAACAATATGTAGTGGAAATAGTCTCATGTTGACATAGGCTCTTCACATCGGATTTGTGATGTCCGAGAGACCTAGTGATGGGTTCTTTGAATGTCATTTATCACATACTCTGCCTACACACACACACACACACACACACACACACACACACACACACACACACACACACACACACCCTCTGTAATATTAAGTGCCTGCTGTGTGGAGCTAGGGCCTTTAATAGGCCTCAGGTAGGTCTGGGGGTGAAGCTCATTGGTAAGAGTGTTTGTAGCACTTGTGAAGCCTTGGGTTTATTCTCAACTCTGGGAGTCAGGGGACGCCTCAAAAAGATAGTCTTCTCTTAATCTGAGATTTTGTTTTCTGTACTTTGTTACCCTGCTTACTGAGTTCAGAAGATATTAAATGGAAAATGTTGAAATAACTGTGCTGGATAGTTTTATGTCCACTTGGCATAAGGTAGAGTAATTGGAAAGGAGGGAGCCCAGATTGAGAAAATGCCTCCATGTGAGTGGGCTGTAGGGCAGATGGTGAGGCACACCTTTAATCCCAGCACTTGGGAGGTAGAGGCACTGGGATCTCTGAGCTTGAGGCCAGCCTGGTCTACAGAGCCAGTTCTAGGACAGAACAGCCAGGGATATACAGAGAAATCCTGTCTTGAAAAGCCAAAGGGGGGCGGGGGGGGGGGGGGAAATCAGACTATAGGCAAGCCTGTAGAGCATTTTCTTAATTAGTGATTGATGTGGGAAGGCCCAGCCCATTGTAGGTGGGGCCACCCTTGGGCATGTGATCCTGGATTCTATAAGAAAGTGGCTAAGCAAGCCATGGGGAACAAGGCAGTAAGTATTGCCTCTCCACGGCGTCAACATCAGTTCCAGCCTCCAGGTTCCTGCCCTGTTTGAATTCCTGCCCTGACTTCCTTCAGTGATAAATATTGATGTGGAAGTTGTAACCCCTTCCTCCCCAACTTGCTTTTGGTCATGGTGTTTCATCACAGCAATAGCAACCCTAACTAAGACATAAACAATAGATTTTAAATAATTTTTTTTTTTTTTTTTTTTTTTGGTTTTTTCGAGACAGGGTTTCTCTGTGTAGCTTTGCGCCTTTCCTGGGACTCACTTGGTAGTCCAGGCTGGCCTCGAACTCACAGAGATCCACCTGGCTCTGCCTCCCTAGTGCTGGGATTAAAGGCGTGCGCCACCACCGCCCGGCTTTAAATAACTTTTATTATTGACTAGCTTATAAACTTTTAATAATTTTTTATTGTAGGTATAAACATACAAGAAAAACAAAGTATGTACATTTTGGCACTATCTATGGTTTTGGATAGCTGGGATTTTGGAGGGAATCCTCTGAGAGGAGGAGGAAATGACTATAATGAAAAAAACAACCGTGAAGAAGAGTCTATGGCAGGATGCTGTAGCACTGCGCACAGGCAGGCAATGTGGGAGTGGGAGAGTCCTCAGCCAGCAGGTGTCTAGAAGAGCCAGCTCCTCCATGAAGCAGGAGTCGAGAACATTCTGAATGTATTAGTAAGAGTTTGAAGGTTAGCCGAACCCTTCTGGTCTTGTATCATTACACTTTCCAAAATCTCTTGTGCTTCATCATACTTACTACATAATATGCTTTTTACACTTGCATGATTTTTCTGTTTGTCCCCTAGACCACACCGAAGGACACAAAGTTGCTAGACAGGTACAGTTAGTGAATATCAGCAATGAAGATGGTGTGGTATAGATGTAACCAACCGTCTTATTAAATAAGAAACACAGAAATAATGCAAAAGTCCCGAAGGAGACTCTATTTCCTGTCGGTTCGTCTATTTAAAGTATTTTGTTCTGCCTTCTCATTGGTTGCAAACCCAAACACGTGACTGCCTCGTCACTGTCTGAATGTACAGCCCCCTAGGTCTTAAAGGCATATGTCTCCAATGCTGACTGTATCCCTGAACACACAGATATCTGTGGGATTAAAGGCGTGTACCACCACCGCCACACTCTTGCTATGGCTCTAATAGCTCTGACCCCCGGGCAACTTTATTTATTAACATACAATCAAAATAATATTTCAGTACAATTAGAATACCACCACAGTGTGGTGTGTAGGGGGAGAAGAGAAAGGCTGTGGTTTGATTTCCAGTGCATCTTGAGGAGTCCAGTACATCATTGGTTTCTGATTTAGTGTGGGAAAAAAAAAGTGACCGTGAGACTGTATGACCTGATATGCACACTCAGAGTATTAGAGTATATTTCATAGGTGTAATTCTTAATGGATTTGAGCAAAGAAAAAAAATACAACACATTTAGGCATTACCATGTTTATGATCCAAAATTTCAGCCCTACTCTACTTTTCAAAATATTATCCTTTAATATTTAATTTCTTTCATTTTGGAGAAACTGAATTTAAATCCATGTTGATTTTTCTCTCTAGGATTGATAATGGAACAAAAGATAAGAAATGCTGGTTTAAACCATAAGTTCAGTGAGAATTGGAATCTGGTGGTCTCACTCACTTTGGCACCCTCAACATATACAGAGTGCTTGGCATTTAGCATATGCGTCGTAAATATTCCTCTGTTCATTCCTTCCTTCCATGGAATGGAGAAATATGTCCAAGTGGAGGGACCATTGTGCCCAATGAGAGGTACTCCCCTGTCGTTGGGAGAGGCTGAATCCAGGAATGGGGCGTCGGGAGGGAAGTCTTGGGGTGACTGTTGAGCCTGTAATCTGGAGGCCTACTCTGACCTGTCCGTGTTCAGAACTGTAGGCTTTGGGGTTGAGGTGAGAAGGGTGGAAGCAGAACTGAGCCTGGTGTCCCCGTGTTCTAGAAGAGCGTGGCAGGGCCCCTGGAAGCCAAGCAGGTGGATTTTGTGGAAGGTGGTGACGGAAAAGGAATTGTGGACTGTGGGGTAGGTCTGCTGACTGTTAAGGCTGACAGGATCTGGAGTCGGGAGTCCAGAAGGCAGGGGCGTAGGACAGACTGGAGGGGAGAGGAATGAAGTCCAGTTCAGGGCTGGTTTGGGCTCACTGGTCACATGCAGCCTTTGTTTTCTGAGCTGGCCTGAGCTGATGTGTGGTAATGGGGGGGGGGTGGCTAGCAAAGAACCTTTGATCTGGAACAGATTCTACATGCTTTCACATCTGAGCCAGGCTGTTCATATATAACTCTCTGCCCCCTCCTGGTGGCAGAGGATGCACCTAGCAGGAAAGAAACAAAAAGACCCCATTCAGTCTTCAGTCTTTTCTGAGTCTGCAAACAGCTCGCATACTGGGAGGGTTAACACCTTTAAGAAGTTCATGCACCTGGAGGCCATCCTAAGACAGTTAAAATTGGATTTTTTTGGGGGGGGGGGTTAATTGTGTTAATTTCTTCCACTTTGACCTGTAGCAAAAGATTTAGTAAGTTTGGATTTTGAGTTTCATATTTTTTAAATTTAGCATGTACCTTTGTTTTTAGTGTTCTCATTTCTAAATGACTCCAGGGTCATTTTCTAACCTTATTTGATGCAGTGTTACTACTCAGTAAGTGGAAAAATGTACTTACTGGGTAGTACAAACAGTAAATTGATTAGGAAGGCCCCTTTTTCTTTGTAATAGAATGTGTGTTTTTCTCTTGTCAACGACGTATCAGTTAGGATTTTCTAGAGCGTATATTGCCCTTGCAAGAGGGTACTTTTCCCTTAGCCTGTTTGCTATTTTCTGTGTGTTGTCACTGATCAAAATGGCTTTTTTATTTATTTATTTTCAAAAGCAAATGTTTTGATTGGCGTGGAATTTATTTGTGGTTTTTAACTTGAAAAACATCCTTTCTGCTTTTAGATAAGCTACGAAGAAGTATGCCTAACCTGGCCCGCACGCCAAGCACGGCTGCCGTCAGCAGCAACCTCAGCTCTCCCGTGACCGTGAGGAGCAGCCAGAGTTTTGACTCAAGCTTGCACGGAGCTGGAAGTGGGGTCTCAAGGGTGCCGTCCTGCAGTAAGTGTGACAGTGACGGCGCTAACCACTCTAGGGTGCCGTCCTACAGTAAATGTAGCATGAATTTTAAAAGTTCTTATTAATAAAATCAACCTGAGGCCAGTTGTTGTGGTGAATGCTAGAAGATCAGAGAAGCAGAACAAGTCACAGCTACCTCACCTGGCCAACTTCTCAGCTGGTCCTGTTTTCTCAGACTGGAAGCCTCTGAGTCCTCATCCAGAATGAATCTCAGCTGAACTGTGCTGCTCAAAGCCTGAAAGCTTAACCAGCCAAATGTTTCTAGTTCCTGGTCTCCATGCCTTATATACCTTTCTGCTTTCTCCCATCACTCCCTGGGATTAAAGGCGTGAGTCCCCATGCTTGGCTGTAACCTTGAACACATGGATTTCTGCCTCTGGAATGCTAGGATTAAAGGCGTGTGCTACCACTGCCTATCCTCTATGTTTAATATTGTGTTAGTCTTCTCTGACCCCAGATAAGTTTATTAGCGTGCACAATATTTTGGGGAACACAATACCACCACAATTAAGTGTAACAGTGGTGGCGCTAACTTTCTAAGTAGTCATTACCCTGGGAGGAAAATAGCTTGTTTCCACTGTTTCCTTTTCACTTAGCACACCAGAGGAGGCTATTCTCTGTCTTGTAACTTAGTTTTCACTATCATCAAATAGTATTTCCTCCAGTGCCCATGTTACCCGCTGCTACTACTAATAAATTATAGGGGGCCTTTCCACCCAAGGATAACTAAATACTCACTAGTTTGCCCATTATACCAACCTCTTACCCATGCAGGTTCTCATCGTCTTTCTGTTAGTCTGTCAGTTTTCTGTAGAGACACACTAGCTTTGTTCAGCTTTTACTTTGGTCTTGTTTTTCACCATTCCAAGCATTTCACTCCAAAGATGAAGGTATGTTTTAGTGTGTCTAAGGGACTTTGTATCCCTCCATTCCAGCACACCACGTAGTTGTTGCTCACTTGCTATCTGTCTTCCTCATCAATGAGCAATGTAATGCTAACCCTAGTGTGTGTTCTCAGCCCCTGTGGGGATGCGGTGGTTAGGAGGGGTTGGGTCTTCACTGGCACTAGGAGGAAGGCTGTAAGCCAGTGTTTACATGGCCGTAGAGGTCCATGGAGTGTGCAGAATGTGCTGGCTAAGGGTTTGCATCTCAAGTAGTTTTAAAACCTCCAAGCCCAGTTTTGGATACCAGTTTAATTCCCAACATGTGGTCATCTTGATGTCCTGGTTCAACACTGAAATGACTGCATTTATTCTGTGTGAGGAGCTGTGCTAGCTGGGTATAGACATGATCTTACTTTGTCTACCAACAGCTCTGTGAGGTTGTTCCTGTTATCATTCCAATTTTGATGATGACTAACAGTTTCAAATAGGTGAAGTAGCAATGTAGCCGAGGGTGGGCAGGTTGGAAGTGCAGAGTCAAACATGGGTCTGCCGGAGCTAATGCTTTCAGCTACCGTGACGCTGTGCTCCTATGGGCAGTCTCTTTTTTAGTTCTTCTGAGTTTCTTCATAGCAGAACCTAAAGACCTCTGTAGCTGGAGAGTTTTCTCTCCAGGTCCTACCAAGCCCCGGCAGTCGGACAGCCCACTTATAAAATAAACAAACAGACGCTTATATTATTTAAACTGTTTGGCCTAATGGCTGAGGCTTCTTGTTAACTGTTCTTATATCTTAAATTAACCCATTTCTATAAATCTATACTTTGCCATGTAGCTCATGGCTTACTGGCATCTTCACATGCTGCTTGTCATGGCGGCGGCTGGCAGTGTCTCTCTGCCTCAGCCTTCCACTTCCCAGAATTCTCCTCTCTCCTTGTCCCGCCTATATTTCCTGCCTGGCTACTGGCCAATCAGTGTTTTATTTATTAACCAATCAGAGCAACACATTTGACATACAGAACATCCCACAGCAGACCTCATCCATTGGGAAGTCCTCATTGCTTTACTGGGGACCCTAACACATGCTCCTGCATACTATAGAGCAAGGATGGGTAGATTTTTGGTCCAATCTCTCTTACTCAGTGTACAGGTTGAACTTCTACAACCTAGAAATCAAGAATAAAGAATTCCAAGATCTGAAACTTTTGAAGGCTGTGTGACACCTCAAGTGGACAATTCTATCCTGTGAAACTGTTTCATATAAAAGATATTTACTATGTTGTATGAAATTACCATTAAGGTATGTGCATATAAATGAATTTTGTGTTTAGACTTTGGTTTATCAGCAATGTGTGAACGTTGCTGTTGCTGTTCCTGAGGGAGGTGACTTAAAAGGAAGAAAAATGTATTTGGTTCACATTTTCCGAGGGGCTTTTTGGTCCATGGATTGTGGCTCTATTGCTTTGGGCCTGAGACAAGGGAAACATTCTGGAATATGTGGAGGATGTGGCTGCTGAGTTCATGGTGGCAGGGACACAGAAGATAACCAGGGAGAGGCCACACTCCTCCAGTGATCTACCCCGTGACCTGCTGCTTCCATCCCCAAGTCCTGTCATCTTCAGAATAGTTACCAAGGCTTCGACACCTATGCCTGTGGGTGACCTTTTGTATTTGAACTATAGCATTTTGTCCCTGGCCAGCTCTTGTCCATCTGGTAATGCAAAGGGTATTTAACCGATCTCCATGAATTCCCATGGTCTTGACAGTACCTGCAGTGTGCCAAACTCAAAGTCCCTCTAATACCTAAGCCAAGTCTAAGCAGTAAAGCACTGTGAGATCAAGGTCAAAGTCCGTACTTCTAGCATTAAGTGATGCAGAGTAAACATCCCCATCACATCAGGGGACAGTAGGGTCAGAAAGGAATAATGGACCAAAGCAAGGCTGAATCCCACAAGTGAGCACCTGCTGCCACAGTGTCAAGCATTCTGATGTGTGATGCTGTAATATGAGCACCAGGGCTCTGGGCTGGCCCTGCACCTATGGTTTTGCCACTTGCAGGCCACGTGGCTTCTCCCTGTACTAGCTCCTCTCATTCCCTGCAGCTTTCCTTGGCAAATGTCCCATGTTTGTGCATCTGTAGTTCCTGAAGTCTCAACCACAGGGCTTCTGGCCCTCCCACACACTCCTGTCCAGTCTGTCTTCTTCACTGTCCTTTAGTGCTTCGACAGAGGCTCTGTGACCCTGTCACTCTTGCCCTCTGCTTACCTGCAAAGCCAGCATCGCGTGAATGACTCCAGAGTCTCCTAGCCAGCTCAAGAAGCAGCCGAGCACTTTTGGACCATAGCTATAGCAGTCTGATTCTCTCAGAAGAGTCCTCATTTCCATCTGTACCATCAAGAACACAGCCTTTTCTATCTTCATGTCTAGTTGGCATTCTGGTCTTCTGAGCTACTATAGGAATCAATAAGGGCAAAGTTTTGTTTTGTTTCTTGCCTGCTTCTTCAAACACTTTCCAAATTCACAAATTCCTCCTGCAAACCAATGCCAAAAGCTTAGGAACCATAAGGTCTCAGGGAAAGAGCAGCCACCTTGCTTTCAGTGTTGCTAGATTTTTTTTTAATCACTGTGGCACATAACTAAGAGAAGGCATCTAAAGGGAAGAAAAGTTTATTTTGGTTCAGTTTTGGATGTGTTAGTCCCTGACTGACTGGATGTGTCGCTCTGGGTCTGAGGCACAGCAAATGTCATCCTGAAGAGAGCAGGTAGAGGAGGGAGTTGTTGAATCAGCAAGGGCCTAGAGACAAGGTATGTCTTTCCAGGCTGTGACCAATGACCTGCTTCCTCCAGGCAGTCTCTACCTCCTAATGTTTCCAGTGTCTCTCAGAACAAGGCCACAAGCTAAGAACTAAGGCTTCAACACATGAGCCTGCCTGTATGGGACATTTTATGGTCAAATCACTAATACAAAAGATATGTCTATGTGTATGCAAATGTTCTTGAATTTGAGGCACTAGAGAGATCGCTAAGTGATTAGCTGACTGTTCTTTCAGAGAACCCAGACTTGTTCCCAGAAGCCACATCATAGCTCACAACCTTCTGTGACTCTAGTTCTAGGGGATCTGATGCCCTCTTTTGGACTCTTGGACACTAGGCAAGCACAGACATACATTGTTAAAACACCCATGTGAGAGATAGATGGTAGATATGGATGGATGGATGGATGGATGGATAGATGATAGATAGATAGATATTCCTCTGATCTCCAGGCAAACTTTATTTATTAACATACAAATAAAATGTCACCACATTTCAGCACAAATAAAATATCACCACACAATCCATCATGGCAGGAAGGCATGGAGCAGGTGGCTGGTCACATGACATCTGCACAGTGAGGTTCTCAGTCAGCTGCCCTCTTTCTATGCAGTCCAGAACCCAGCCGATAGGATGGTGCTACCCACATTTAGAATAGGTCTTTCCTCCTCAATTAAACCTTTCCAGAAAAACCTTCCTTGACACACACAGACATGTGTTTCCATGGTGATTCTAGTCTGTTGAAGTGACAGTGCAGAGTAACTATCACAGATGGCATTTAGAATATAATTGATCTTTGTGTTTCAGGACTGAATTCACTTACCCTAATAGTTGAGGGACTCTGTATATACCCAACCTAGTAGTTCACATTATCAACAAAACATAATGAAGAATGTTCATAAACCCCAAAGGAAACAAACCAGTCTCCCATCATCAGGAAAAGAGATAGTTATGACATTCCATAATAGCATGTGGAGCTCTCTCACACATCATGTTGGGTAAAAGAAGCCAGACACAAAAGGAAGGGAACATAGGATGTGATTCCAATGTCGGACTGGCCAGGGTGTGATAACACAAGAGGGAATGTGTTCTTTGGAGATGTTTTCCCTGTGAGGTGGTGTGTGGGAGTCTGTGATGAGGGAGTGAAGCTGTATACATGTCTTCAGATGGGGAGTACACAAACATGTTCCCTGTAGAAAGTCACAAACACATGTACTTAAGGTTTATTATATATAATGCTTCAAAGGAAGTTGAGCCAGATTCACATATTGAACTATGTTTTAACAGAATTTTTTTTTCCATTTGAAAACAATTAACTTAAAAAAACTTTTGCCCGAAGGCAAAGCAGTACCCCTTCATCCTTAGAGAAAAGGAGTACAAACTTAAATATTTCTGCCTGTTTATTACTGTTGACCATAAAATGATGTTCAGTGTTGATAAACACTTAAGGCTCATTACTCAGATTGCTTCCTTCATTTTACAGATTTTTGCTACTGTTATAAAGGTCAAAATAGTGCTTTTTAATTGAGTGGTTACTAAGGGCTTTAGGTACTAAGGCTTTAAGTAGATTAATGAACTTAATTATCAAGTAAACCCTGAGATAGTGTCCTAATGAATGCTACTAAAGGAATACGTTTGTGCCTACAAACATCACTCTTGGCTTCCTCTATAATTACAGCTATTAAATTGTCTCCATGTTTTGTTTTCATGAGGCTATCCTCAGAGCAGCTATCAAGAAATGCTAATGGGGTCTGGAGAGATGGCTCAATTGTTGAGAGCACTTCCTGCTTTTCTAGAAGACTGGAGTTCAGTCCCCAGTAACCACGTCAGGTCACTTAGACAGCCATCTGATGCACACACAGGCATACACTCACACACAAATGCACACATACACACACAAATAAATAAATTAAAAATCAGTCTTAAAAGAAATCCTAATAATTTCTAAGCAAACACAAATTTGTTTTGGAACAATTCAGAGTTGCTTAAATTTTCTAAGGGGGAAAAACATTGCACAGAATTGTCTTCTGAATATTTGGTTGACCTTTGAGCAGCACAGATTTGGTCTGAGCAGGTTTTCTTACACTTCTTTTCATGTGATTTGAAAAAAAGTTTGAAAAACTTGCAACTAAATCTTGCAGTTTAGAAAACTTGAGAAAGTTGAAAAGAATATGTAATTAATGTAGAAAATAAAGATAGATGGTATTCTGTTTTCATTATTTAATACCATAAATATTTTCAAATCTGTTATAAATAGTTTGTCATAATTTATGTGCACACTTATAGACCATGCACAACCCCATATGCCAGTGAAATGCAAACAAATATAAAAACACCATGTAAATCCTAATTATTTTAAGTGTAATCTGACAACGTTGATCAGGCTTTGGGTCAAGCGGATACTGATATAAGTTTGGGGAAGTCACAAGTTATGATCTGATTTTTTGCCCTTTATGCTATTCTTGGGTCAACTGTATTTAGGCCGTGTTGCTGATAGAATGGGGGACCATCGGGGGATTTTCCCTACTATATGTAGGTGCTTAGAAACTGTATGTCACTTACCTCTTCAGACAGTGTAGGCTCCTCTGAATATAAAACACATCTAATTGGGAGACAGTTGAGAGTTCTTCACACAGATATCATTTTCTCTTGCAGTCCCATCACCAGGACAGATTCAGCACAGAGTTCACAGCGTGGGGCATTTCCCGGTGTCTATCCGGCAGCCCCTGAAAGCTACAGCCTATGTGAGTCCAACCGTTCAAGGCAGCAGCAGCATGCCTGTGTCCAATGGCATGCAGCTATATTCCAATACAGGAATCCCTACTCCAAACAAAGCTGCGACTTCCGGGATCATGGGCCGCAGTGCCCTGCCGAGACCTTCACTGGCAATAAATGGGAGTAACTTGCCTCGGAGCAAAATTGCACAACCTGTCAGAAGGTAAGAATAACTTTAGTTATTAGTTTATTTAGCTCAGATAGCTTTATCTGTACTTGGAAATTCAAAATGTATCCAGGTCAGCCTCACTTTTCTCTGGCTGAGTTTAGCCATAAGTCACTGTCCTTGATGGCTCACCCTTGGTCCCTCTTTCTCAGTTAGGTGTCTCTGTGTACTCAGAATCCCTTCTCTTAATCCTTGTCCCATGTCCCATCTATAGAGCTTGTCATCCCCCTGCCTCAAGTTCCTTGTGTGGCTAGATTCCTCCCGTCTTCAGGTCTGTGCTCGCAGTGACACCTCTGTCCAAGGTGTCCATCAGGAACTTGGCCAGTTTGTATGGGTAACCAGATGGCTTTTTCTCAGCTTACAAAGGTCAAGTTCTTTGTAAGGATACAGTTTAGACAGGGGTAGTAAGAGGAAATCATGACTTATTTTCCTTAGTAAATGCAGAGATGTACCATGTTTATGGCTAACAGAATTATATGACTTAATATATGTTCATTATTGGAGAACTTCCATTTTTTTCTTGATAAAAATATATCTTGAAGGAGGAGGACTGCTACTGTCAGAGAGTTTGAGAGGGTCTGTTTTTTTCAAACCTGAGAAAACATTGGGTTTTTCAAAATTATTTTTGAAATATTTTTCAAGTTTTTTTTACTATGATAGGAAAATATTTAAAATGCTAGGAATTTGTGCATGAGTTTATATATCTAAAAACGTTGCTGTATGTTTTTTTTTGAACTGTTTTTCCATTAAAGACTTTACCTTTTACTTTCTACCTCGACCTAGTTTTGGTATATTGAAAACTAACTTGTGCACATGGGATACATGTGGCTCTGTGCTCTGGCCTCAGGCTTCAGCAGATGGGCATGCACTGTGAGAACCCAGAAGGATGTAACTTGACACACATTTGGGACAGCGCCAACAGCTCGTCATTCCTGGATGGAGGAACACTCATGGGAGAGGGGACCAGAGAGAGCGATGTGGCTCGTGGGGTTATTAACAGCCCGTTTGCTTTCTTCGTTTCTTCATAGCTTCCTGCAGCCCCCCAAGCCCCTGTCCTCACTCAGCACGCTGAGGGATGGAAATTGGAGAGACGGTTGCTACTGATGCAGTCTATGGACCCTTGAAGAAGCAGACACGAGTGAAAATGAGGGTTGTGTTACCCAGCTGGCTGGGTAGCAGTGGATGCTGGGATATTCTTTCCCGTTCACATTTTAACCTACGTACTGCATTGTTTCCAGTGGACCAATCACCAGAGACTCACGATTGCACTTCCTCTCTGCCTGCGATACTGCCGCATTCTCAGACTCGTGGTTGCAGTATGGCTACACTTAGATCTAGGAAGTTTTTGTAGAACTGCTCTGTATCTGAATACTTTTTGAGAGAATTGAGACGTATTAATAATGCTTTGCCATATGAGGTTTTTAAAGTACCTTGTTCATTTTACTTACATGTTCTAAACATCTTTCCATTACATGTTCTGCATTTTAATACATTGCATATTTACAACTAGGTTCTATAACATGGTTTGAATTTTAATTTTTTATAGTTTACAGGAATTTTATTTTTTTGTGCCTATTTCTTTTTATGCCCATGTGAGCCACTATGGAACAACTTAAATTTTGTGCCATAAAAATATTTTTGTGGTAAGGTACTATTTTTTTAGCTCTAGGGATATATCAGCAAAAATACACCATACAATTTGAGACATAACTTTACGTTGAATGAGCACAATTTAATCTAAAGCATTGCGAGGAGACAGCCAGACGGCAGAGTTGAACGGTCTTGTCTTTTTCATTGTTAATTTATTGTCTTACATGAGTTTCATATTTATGATGGTATCACAAGCACATTGCACTTAAGACCTGCAATGTTTGCTGCTCAACCACAATTGATTTTCAATACTTTATTACAAAGGATGAAACTGTAATGTTTTATTAACAATGCTTCTGGAAATGAATGCATTTTAAAGCAAATAAATCTTTTTGATAGACCTTTTACAAAACCCATTTGCACTAATGAATGCTTTCTTATGGTCTGTGACTTACTATTTGTTACTGTGTACACTGCTGTTTTGGAATGTTCAGAAATAAAGACTCTATTTCAGCAATATCAGGTCACGCATGAATGTGCAGCATCAAAAGTGAGGCCTCCTTCCATGCTCATGGTTCATTACCGTTGTAAAAGCAGTATCTGTGGCCGTGTTCCTGGATAAGCGCATCGCAGAGACGCTTAGAAAGCGCACATTATAAAGATTACATGTTCTTTTTTTCTAAAATGCATTTGATAAGAAGTACAAGGTTTTAGTTTTGTGACAAGATTTGGTCTCAGAAAGGCCACTAGAACTCAAGTAGCTTGCTGTCAGGACATACTTAGGAATGAACAGTGTCAGTGGGGATCTGAGTAGCCATTGGGTGTTGGATTTGAAGGCTTTCTCGGTATCAGTAAATAGCAAATTGCTGTCACTGTTCTGTATGACCTCATCTGAAGATACCATGAAAAGTTTCAGCAGAGGTTTAAAGAATGTCCACAGTTATTAACTTTCAGTGTTCTTGTGTGCAGTTCTATACAGAGTTAAAAGGACTTTTAAAATGACGGTCACTGAAAATGAAGAGTGGGTACATGGAGATGGATATAAAAGAGGAAATAATAATTACCAAACATGTCTTCAGTGATAACAACCATGCTAAGCGTTTTTGTCTACATCCATTGAATTTTATATCTAGCAGTCACCCACTGTTATTCACCCTTTAAAGACGGAGACCCTGAGAGGTGATTGAAAAAAAAAGGTCAAAAAAAGGTCAGCCTCTGGAGAGCATTTGGCTGGCAGACGGTGAAGCTGCTCTTTGTTCCCGTCCTTCTGACTCAGAAGTCTTTCCTTCACTGTGATGTTCTCTCCTGTGAATGTGTGTGTGTAGTTAAGTTAGCATATAGATGCATATATCATATACATGATATTGATCAGCTAATATATTTCATTCAAGGTCTCTTCATCTTGGATTTTTATATTGTTCTAGAGAGAGAGTATAATTCCTTAAGTTAGCAAACCACAGTCTTCTCCATCCTGAGAGCCATGGAGGGAAAAGGAACTGTGGTAAGGAAACTTGAGAGGACACTGGGCATCATCTAAGTCATGTTCAAAGAGGCAGCTGGCCAGATGGCCTACTGGACAGGCACTGAGAGAGAGAGACTCACTCCTAAAGACTCTTCATGACTTTTTTTACCTGGAAATTCTTCATAACACAAAATCATGGATGTTTTCATATTTCACTGTAGGATCCAGGTAAGTACGGTAGACTCACAGGAAACAACCTAAAATGTTACACAGTAGGTAAGTGGGTGGTAGTCATTAGACTGTGGTCCCCACTCCAGGTGAAGGGTGTTTGGGAGATTTGGAGAATAGGCCTGAAAGTCATGCGGATGAAGTCAGGAAGGTGACATGCAAGGCCAGGTAGGGCATGGTAGGCCACGATGCGGACTTTGATTTTACTCGGAAGAAGAAATCTCGTTCCTGATCTTAAGAAGCAGAGTCTGTGACTTGACTGACCATGACTGGCATTTGTGGAGAATGGACGGTAGGAGCCCAATTGTGGACACCAGCAAGGCGAAAGCAGAGGAACTTCCACCTGGTCTGGAAGGGGCATGCCATCACTTTTACAGTCAATTCATGAAAAGCTTGTCACTAGGTCCAGTCTTCAAGAGGAAGAGTTTACACAGGAATGTAAGTACAAGGAGATAAGGACTGTGAAGGTCCTGTAGAAACTGTTGGTAAAACATTTCTATGACCTTCACCACATCTGTGCCCATCTAAAAGCAGTACAATCCTGAGTGTTTTCCAGTGGCATGCAAGAATTCTGGTTGTCCCTAGGTGTTGGCATATTTTGCCAGCCTTTAATGTTTAAATTGCAGCTGTGTTCATGCCTCTCTGGTCCCTGGGTTGCTAGTGAGATTAAATATCCTTTCATTTTCATTCATATATTGAATGCTTATATAGAATCATTTATAGATTTTTGTTCAGCCCATTTTTCTATGAGAGTTTTTTTTTTATTGGTTTGTGATGTTATTTATATGTTTTTTCTAAGTCTTTTTTTTCATTTACATATGTGGTCTTTTAATTTTCATGGTAGGGTGTTTTGATAAGTAGAATTATTCATCAAATTTGAATTTTATGCAGTTTGTCATGCTGTTGGGAGTTTTGGCTTGTTTTACTTTTTACAAATATTTTAGAAATATTTGGGTTTTTTTTTAAGTGTGTGTGGAAAGAGAGGGAGGGGAGGAGGGAGAGAGATAGGAAAAAAATGTTCCCGAGGAATCTGGAGACATCGGAGCACCTGAGGAGCGGCTATAAGAAGTGTGCAGCCTCACATGGGGGCTGGGGACCCAAACTCTGCACTTTGCAGGCACAGCACATGTTTCAAACACTGCGCTGTCTCTGCAGCCCTTGCCATGTTGTTTTTAAAGGTTAGTCCTGTGTCTCTTAAAGGAATGTGCCCTTGTCCTATGATCAATAAAAAATGGATTCTCCTATATTTTAGAAGTTTTATTATTTTGCTTTCATGCACAGGTTTATAGTCAGCCTTGGTTTTTAATGGGCTATATGAAGTAGAGGTACAGTTATATTTTGTGTCTTCCATGTGGCTGTCTGGCCCTATTAACACTTACTGAAAAATCCCGTTCTTCTCTGTGCTGCACATCAGTTGTCCTGTGTCTGTCTGGGCCATCTGTGCTCTCAGAACCGTACACTCGATACCACTGTAGCTTCACATGCTTTTTAGAGCAGAATGATCTTGCTACCTTGTTTTGTTTCAGGTGTCATGGCTAATCCCTTTTATTACACACACACACACACACACACACACACACACACACACACAGATACATTTATTCAAACTCGTCAGGTTCTTGCTAGCATCTGGCTAGAATTTTTACTAAGAATGCATTCAACTTGGGATAAATTTAATTTTTACAATTTTAAGTCTTAAACTCCATGAACACAGGCTAACTTTTATTCAAGGCTTCTTTAAACTCTTATTAAAATTATACAAATTCCTCATGGAGGACTTCATGTTTTGCCAGATTAATCTATAGGAATTTGACCTTTATGCTATTTTGTAATTGATATCTTAAAAGATTCTCCAAGGCTCCCTACGAATATTTTATTCAATAATCTTAAATATATGCTGTCACTATATTTATCTTTGTAAACTTTATATAAGCCAAACGTCTTTCTGTTAGATTGATTTCTTTCTTTTCTACCTGTTTATTTTCTTTTTGCCTGAATGACAATAGAAGGTATCTTTCTTTTTTGTGTTTTACTAATTTTAAAAGGAAAGGAATTTTAATAAAAGTTGTTCTTTGATAATTTCTTATATTACATAATACATTCTAGTCATTCTTTCCCAACCTTTCTTATTTTCCTCCCACTCTTCCCAGCATCTCCTTCTCTTTCTTTACAAATGTTTCCCCAAAATTCATTGTGTTTTGTATCCTAGAGAGTATAGTTAGAGCTCTCTGTGTGACCCTGGGTTTGGAACTATCTATCAAAGCCTGGCTGTCATGCCTTTCTCTCAGAGTCTGTTAGTTGCTAGTACATCAGAAGTGATAGCAGGGCTGGCCCCTTGGATCCCCTTCCCCACCCATGGCTGGCTCTTAGGAGTACCTGACTTGTGTGGGCCCAGTGCCAGTAAGTGCCGCTGCTGTGGACTCATGCTCGTCATGGCTGGGTCGTGTTTGAAGATGGCATCTGGCAGTTCTTTCTATCTTCTGGCTCTAACATTCTCTCTGCCCCTCTCCAGCAATGTTCCCTGAGCCTTAAGTGAATGATAGAAATGTCTTCTTTAGTTTGCTAATAAATACTATCCTTTGAAGAAAAGAATGTGAATATTAACACACATATCCTGCATACGTAAAATTAGTGTAGTCAGTCTTTTTATTTGCTGACTTACATAGTTTTTTTTTTTCTGTTGAATCTTGAGAAGTTGAGGTTATGATATTCTATCGTGGTTATGATGTGTGTATTAAACCATTCTATACGGTTGTGTGTGTATCAGTTACTTTTCTATTGCTTTCATAAAATGCCGTGACCAAAAGCAGCTTATGGAAGGAAGAGTTTGTCTCCTTTGTTCCAGAGGGAGAGAGTCCATAGTGGTTGCAGATGGCAAGAGCCGGAATCTTAGAGATCCCATCTTCATCATCTGCAGACAATGTAGAGACAGTGAACTGGAAGTGGGACGAGGCTCTAAACTCTGAAAACCTGCTCTCAGGAACACACCTAAAGGTTCCCTGTCCGTCCTTAACAGTGCCACCAACTGGGAGAGAGGTGTTCAAATACATGAGGCTATGGGGAACATTTCTCATTTCAACCACCACAATGAGCTATTGTGAAAGCTGGGAGGGGCTTGGGTGAGGGCTGTGGTGAAGGCTTGAGTTTGGGTTCCCAGCATGCACAAGAAAGCTGGGCATAGCAGCACATGTCTGTGGTGATATTTTGTTCCCCAAAATATTGTACACCCTAATAAACTTATCTGGGGTCAGAGAACAGAACAGCCACTAGACATAGAGGCCAGAAAATGGTGGCACACACACCTTTAATCCTAACATTCCAAAGGCAGAGATCCATCTGGATCTCTGTGAGTCCAAAGCCCCACTGGAAACAGCCAGGTATGATGACACACAACTTTAATCCAGGAAGTGGTGGCAGGAAGTATATAAGGCGTGAGGACTAGGAACTAGAGCTGGTTAATTTTTTAGTAGCAGTTCAGCTGAGATCCATCTGGATAAGGACTCAGAGGCTTCCAGTTTGAGAAAACAGCATTAGCTGAGGAATTGGCGAGGTGAGGTGAGGTGGCTGTGGCTTGCTCTGCTTCTCTGATCTTCCAGCATTCACCCCAATAACTGGCACTGGCTTTGTTTTCATTAATAAGACCTTCTAACAATTCATGCTACACATGTCTGTGACCCCGGTACTAAGGGAGACATCAAGTGAGCCTCTGGAACTTTCTGGCCAGCCTAGCCGATCAGCTCCAGGTGCGGTGAGAGATCTAACTCAGAAAAACAAAATGGAAAGTGATTGAAAAAGATTGCCGACCTTTATCCTCCACACACATGCATACACCCGCATGAGCATGTACACGCAACACACATAGATACACAAGTGCTCAAAAATTAGATGGATTTGATTTACTAATGTTTTAAATTTTATCCAATTTTATGGAATCAGAGTATTACAAAAGTCTGTATAAGAAGAAAGTACTCCAAACTTACTTTTGAGATTAACATTATTGGGGAGAAATTGTCTTGTATTTGAGTTCCCCGCCCCACTAAATATCTGATAAATGTTGACTTTGCAACCATCAGGCTTACAGTGTTGTTCAAGTTGGAGTTTCATGATATGGGTTGATATTTATTCTGCATCTAAGAGCATTGTGATGTGGCCTCCAACAATGATATTTCTGTTTATGTATGTGGTTGTGTCAACACTTGCTTTATGCCTTTTGAAGTCACGTGACTTTGGTGAATCCGTATGTAATATACTTTATCTCCCTGACAGAGTGAACTTATCATCAATGGAGCTTCCTGGTGTCTAATATTTTTAAACCCACTTTTCTGATATTAGATAGATACCTTGTATTTCTTAGCTTCTGTAGAGTAGATATTTTAAAGCCTTATGCTTTCAAAGGTTTAGCTGTTTCTGAAATATTTGCTTGTTTTTTGAGACAAGGTCTCATGCTCTCCTGGGCTGGCCTCAAGATAATGATTCTCAAGCCTTAGCCTCCCCCTAAGTGCTGGGTTTCAGGATGAGCTACCATACCCGTCAAATCATTAGCATTGCTGTGTGCAAGCAACATGGTTCAGTTTTTGTTTTGTGAATGACAGCTACAGAAATCATTGCCCTCGGTGTGAACCTGTAAGCCATCACTTCATGAGATCATCACTGACACGTTTGAATTTAAATCTACCTTAGCTGCTTCCTTTTCTTCCACTCACCTTTGTCTCCATTTTATACTCTCCTGGGCTGTTTGATCTTAAGATTTTTTTCTTCCCCATTATCTAGAGAGTATATTCTAATTCCCTTTTGTTACTGTTCTAGTAGTCACCCAAGAAACTGCAGTTTGTACCCTCAATGTACACATACACACACACACACATATATTAATTTATTCAGCTTTACCATCCCTTTAGGCAATATGAGATTCCTTAGTTTCTTCCATCTTTCTAATCTTTGTATTTGCACTTCAAGTTTCAGGTAGAAATTGGGGAAAGCGATCATATGTAGATGGTGGGCATCTTGGAAACTCAGAGAAAAAAACATCGAAATGATTCAACATTTAAGATAAAAGATCTAGAGAAAGGTCCTCGGTGTTGTGATGAGGCTGAGAGGACAAACAGTCTCTAATGGGCTCGGCAGGTTTCTCAGGCTGCTTCATTTTAATTCCTTCTTTTCTGTTATTCCTTTATGAGATCTATGGTGAACTTGTCATTGCCCTGCCTGAGCCTCCCCAGTACCTAGCATTACAGGCATGCACCTTTACATGTAGCTTGATATTTAACTTTGAATGAGGTCCCGAGTTCATTCACTGAACAAGTATTTATTCAGAGTCTGGGTTTTGTGTTAGATGCTGAGGACGTACCAGACATGGCTCAGAAGAGGAAGCTGAGCACCTGTGGGCATTACAGGAGGGGATGATTATCCAGGAGAGATGGAGAAGAATCTGAGGTGTTGGAAGGGCCAAAGGACAATTGGTATGTCTGGACCTGAGTGCTTGTGCAAGACTGACTATGTGATTTATGGGCTAGTGCAAGGTGAAATGCAGGCCATCATTGAAAACATTCAGGATTTAAAAAAGGAGATAGAAAACTATCAATCCAGGCACAGGACCATTTTGTGTGTGTCCATGAGTGGGCTCCTGTTCTCCTGTGTGTGTCTACGAGTGAGCTCCTGTTCTTCTGTATGTATCTACAAGTGAGCTCCTGTTCTCCTGTATGTGTCCACGAGTGAGCTCCTGTTCTTCTGTGTGTGTCCACGGAGTGAGCTCCAAGCACTAGAAGACATAAGAACTAAGTTTCAGGAAGACGCAGGGCAAGGTCCTTTAATTGTCAGGTTTAGTTTAGACTTGTCCCACTAGCTCTTTTAACTTAGTTTAACCTGTTTCTATTTACCTATGCTTTTTCGTGGTTTTTTATTTTTATTTATTTATTTATTTATTTATTTACCTTTCTTTCATTCTGTATGCCCTACTTTCCTGCTTCCTCTGTCTGGCTGTCTGGACCTGGCATCTCCCTGTCATCTCATTTTCTGTTTTCCTGAGCCTAAATTTCTCTTCCTACTTACTCTCTCTGCCCAAAGTTCCACCTATACCTCCTCCCTTGCTATTGGCTGTTCAGCTTTTTACTAGACCAATCAGGTGCCTTAGGCAGGCAAGGTGAAACCGCAACACATCTTTACATAGTTAAACAAATATTCTACAACAGGATGGGAAGCTCGTATTGTGCAAGCACATGAGCAGGATGCTTCTCAGTTCTTTAGAAACATCACTGATGAAATCCACTTACAGCCTTGGAGAGTGAAGTGTTAGTGTCCTGCCTTTAAAATGAGAAAATTCAGGGAAAGAAAGGTTAAATAGTTTGTCTGAGGTCATGGAGTTGTTTAGAAACAGAGCCTGAATTCAAAGTCAGGCTTTTCAACAAACAAGGACTGACTTGAGCAAATATGAATTCAGTCACCCACTTTACCTTTCTATGAGGATGGATTGAAGAGAGCTCAGGGTGGAATCAGGGACAAAATATTCGTGGCCATTTGGTTTTGAGGGGATAACATATAAAAAAGAAGTGTGTGCAAAGAATAAAAGTTCAACTCTGAATGAATTGAATTACTTCTCTGCATTGCAGAGTGGGGAAGTACTACAGAGGTAAGCTGAGGGGTGGGCAGGAGGTCAGTTTGGCGGAACTGCATTCGAGATAAGATTGGTAAACTGGCTTTGAGGGAAGGCATAAGGACACACTTAATTTTAAAGCAATTTTCCCCACCATGTCAACTGTTCATTATTCTTCCTGGTTAAACATTTAAGGCAGTCTCTTGTAACTACTCTTAAATACGCATTGCCAGTCACTAGAATGAACCACACAATCTAAGAGCAGAACTTACCCGTCTGTCTAACTGTAACGGAGCTTGTGTGCCAGCATCTCTGTTCTCTGTGACCCACACCCATAAACAACTATTCTACTGTCTATTTCTGTCAGTTCATTATTTTTATCCCATATGTAAATGAGATCATATGGAATTTGTCTCTGGACCAGCAGTTTCAATGGCATACCCCCAAACTGAAATAAATACACCCCAAAGATACTTGCCCTTCCCATGGTCATTGTAGAATTATTTACTGTGCCAAGTTATAGAAATGGCACCAATTGGAGAAAACTTTAACACACACACACACACACACACACACACACACACACACACACACTGGAATCCTATTCAGCTTTAGAAAAAAATTGTGACACTCTGGATGAACTTGAAGGAAATTACATTAAGTGAAATAAGGCAGATTTTGATAAGAGGTATTTAGTGTCTCCAGATCATTGGACAGGCCATGAGCCAGGTTAGGTGTGCCTCTGAAGATGGCTGTCCATGTAGCATCAGAGACAGGGTACCTGCCAGGGTGTAGGAATGACAAGTCTTAAGTTGCTACTGAAACTGATCTCCACTCACATACTGCACTTGCTATGGACCAGGGATCATAGCTGCGTCAACCTCAGCCAATCTGCACCAACCAGGTTGGATGAGTCATGTGTCAACAATCTTAAAACTGTGACCAGAAGTGGGACTTCCAACAGCACTGTCACAGAATGAAGGGAATGCCCCCGGAGTAGTGCTAACAGAAATGTCATGTTCTGTTGACCAGTCCTGTTTCACTGCAGGGATGCTGACTGGTGAGCACTAACTCCATCTGAAAGGGAGATAGATAGGAATATCATATCCAGCGGAGGACTGTAGTCACATAGACATGGATGAATGAGAAGCGAGGTATAGAAGGAGCATGAGCATCAGGTGGACAGGCTTGGCAGAAGATTTGGTTTCAACAGGTAAGTCACTACAGGGATTGGTGTCTGACAGTCTTTCATCCAAAGAGAAGAGGAGGAGCTGTCCCCCCCCAATCTGATGTTATCACAGGCCACAGCTTTAACACATACCTTACCGCGGTGTACTGTGGTCAGCCTTTCCCCACCCCTGAGAGCCATTTTCCTAGTCTCATTGCTTGACAGCTGAATGGGTGACCGCCCTGTCACATTAAGGGGGAGAAGCACCCCACTTCCTGCACCCGTTCTTAAAGACCAATACAGTGTCAGTCTGAGACAGGCCCGGTAGATTAGCTGGGAAGTGCAGGAAATACTGCATGTGAGAAAGGACAAGGGAAGTATTAAAAGGCTGATTAAGCAGCATGCCACTGTGGACAACTAGCTTAAGGCCCCGAGGACCTTCTGAAGGCAGTGTAAACACGTCCCCCACACACTCAAGGGCTGAGCTGTTCGTACACCATGTCTGTGTTAGCTGGATTTTTTTGTCAGCTTGATACAATCTAGGGTCACCTGGGAAGAGGGAACCTCAACTGAGAAAACGCCTCCATCACATTGGCATGGAGGTAGTCTGTGGGGGCAGTTTCTTGGTTAATTATTGATAGGGGAGGGCCAGAGGGGGGTCCTGCAGGTGGTCACAGCAGGCAGGGAAACAAACTGATTTCAAGGAGTCAGGTGCCAGGTGGTTTATTCACAACAAATCTAAACACAGTATAATTTTGGAAAAAGTTTCCGGGTGTAATAGAATCCGAGGTGCACAAGGGGGCAGAATTACATGAAAACTCGACTCAGGGTATGTGTCGTTCAAGAAGATGGGTTCTCAGCCGGGCGGTGGTGGCGCACGCCTTTAATCCCAGCACTCGGGAGGCAGAGCCAGGCGAATCTCTGTGAGTTCGAGGCCAGCCTGGGCTACCAAGTGAGTTCCAGGAAAGGCGCAAAGCTACACAGAGAAACCCTGTCTCGAAAAACCAAAAAAAAAAAAAAAAAAAAAAAAAAAAAAAGAAGATGGGTTCTGGAGATAGGCTACCTTTACTAGCTTAAGGGCCTAGGGACAGTTCTGGCCTGGTCTCAGTCACACAGATAGCACAGAGGTCATTTGGGCTATTAGCCACCTCTGGTCCTGGTTAGAGGAGCTTGCTGTGACCTGACCCAACAGATAACACAGATCACCAGGCTATTAATCACTTCCAATTCCAAACATTCTGGATGGAAGAACAGGTTTTGTGTCCGTTCCTCTGAGAGGACAATCCTGTGTGCTTAACATTCCTGGCTTCTCTGGAGATTTGGGGGGCGGGGTAACAAGGACCTTCACACTGGGCTCCCAACATCAGCCCACTATGGGTGGTACTAACCCTGGACAGATTGTCCTGGTAGGTGTAGGAAAAGTACCTGAGACTGAACATCAAGTCAGTGAGCAGGATTCTATCATGGCTTCTGCTAACTGACTCCAGGGTCCGGCCTTGAGTTCTTACCCTGACTTCTCTCCGTGGTGTTCAAGGATAGACTGTGATGAGAACACATAAGCCACTTAACCTCCCCCACCCCAAGTTGCTTTGGTCATGGTTTTATCTCACAGCGCTAGCAAACCAACGAGGACCACATCCCACCAGCTGGCAGTTGAAGTCCACCTCTGGGAGTGTTAGCCGGTTCATCCAGCGCCCTCATGTTGGAGTGCGAAGCTGTCTGTCTTCGCCAGCTTTGGAGGAAGCTGTCTGTCATCAGAAGAGCCATCCATGGTGCTCTAAATCAGGGCTGCCAAGCCATGGCTCATAGTCTAAGTCCTGCCTCCAGCCTTCTTTCATCGTTTGTAGATGAAGAATGAGTTTTAGATTTTTATAGGTGTGAAAACTATATGGCTTCCATAGCCTGAAACAGTCACTAATGAGACTTCACAGAAAGGGTTGGTCAATCTCTGATTAAAATGATTGTATCGCAGTAATCCTTGTCTCAGGTTCAAACCAACCATCCGTCCTCACTCCGTGTTCCAGTGTGGTCCTGCCTCACTTTGTAAAGACAATAGGGGGCGCTAGAGTCCAAGCCAGAAGAGAAAATTAAATTGAGCGTGCTAACTTGGTGAGGCTTCACGTCATCTTCCGCTGCCTGGTGCAGGGCCTCTCTCTCTCCACTGCAGAAGGAGCGGGTGCCACAGCCTTCTATGTCCAGGAAGGCGAGAAACCTGGATCCTGCCGTTCACGCCCTTTATGACGCTTCACATCGTCCCTCCATTTCCCCAGTATAATTGGGTTTTGAACCAAACACCCACCGATTTAATGTATTTTCCTATACTAGAATATAGCATGTAAATTTATTGAAAAAATTCTAAATATTTCTTCAAGGTTATGACTTTTTAAAAAACAAAAACATTCTACGTGGTTCTATAAAATACCTCTTTCAAAGTCAAAGATCAGATGAATTCTCTACCCCATTTTAACGAACGAGCATTTTGTTCAGTTGTACAACGGTCAACAATAGTTACAATAACTTAATTTTTAAATGACACTCAGACTGAACTGAATTAACCCGTTACAAAGCCGACACCTGAATGTCTGGGTGGCGGCTTTCCTTTTTAGTGATCAGGGTCTTCAAATGTCAAGCTATGAGCTGTGGGACTAGACACTTGTTTTGTTGGCTCTGTTTCGCCCCAGGGCCCAGCAGCGTTTTGTCCAGGAGTCCTTTCGTAATTGTCTCTGGCTCCAAGGAGTCTTTCTGAAGGGATCCAGGCTCCTTTAAGACCCAGCTTGTTTAACTCAAATCAGATAAACCTGAACCCAGGAGTCATGGATTCTATCAGAGGCACATTTTAGCGGGAGCTTGAGGAATTACACAAACTGCTCACTAGGGGGCAGTAGTCGTGCGGCACCGCCTTCAAGTTGCGCCTACCACACTTCATTTGTTAAAGGTCAAATTAACAGAAGGGACCAAAGAATACTTCCTGATTAAAAGTTTCATATTATCCAGCCAGTCTTACACCATCTGTAGTTCAAAAGGGTCATTTTTTTATTCGCTTGGGCCTTCAAAACATCCGAGTAATTCCGTCTAATATTTCCTACTTAATATTTTCTATTTTGTGTCATTTCTGTTAAAACCAGGTCACAAGCCAAGATTTGGAAAATAGTTTTAAGGGACACTTTTTTCCCTTAATAAGTAGTACGGGTAAATTTATTCATAGACAATCATAAAATTATGTTTATGCGAAATAATTGTTTCTGAATGGATTTAGTAGGAACTTCACTGTAGGTACAAATGGATAAAGAGCTGTGCAATAATCCAGAAGTTTATTTACCATTAGCACGAGACAAACAGCAATACCAGTTCGGTCCTCAGGAGGGCAGCATCTACCCAAGCTATAGAGAGACCTCAGTAGCAGGCTTCCTTTTCTAGGGGTAGACACTCTGGTAAGTGAGTTACTCTACCGCGAGCAAGGAGCAACAAAAAGTGGCTTATACTTGGCAGTTAAGAATCGGTCTTTCAAAACCAAAGAGCTCTGATTTTGTTTGTTTAATCCAAGGCATTTCGTTAGTACTTTGTCCCTGGCTTCTGTCTTTCCTTTTACATTTCACCCCCCGCCCCCTCCCACTAGGTCATCCAGGCAAGCCTTAGTAACAGTGAGTCCTGAAGATACGGCAGTCATAAACATAAACGTACTGTGCTGATTCAGAGTCACTGCAAACAGTCTGCCTCCCCACTCCCCACCGCCCCCCGACTCTGACTCCCACCAGCCGCCTCCCATGTGTGCTGACTGGGGCTTGTCTGACTGGCACCTCCGTGAGAAACGATGAATCTTTTGACCGGTGTTCAAGAGGAAGAAGCCCAGTGGAGACGCTGTTATCTGCACACTTTGACCTCTGGGTGCTTGGGAGAGGTTCTTTCTAACTCACAAATAAACAAAATCAAGCTGTTAAATAGGACGTCCTTACAATATCCAGCCATTTCAGCTTAAATCTGTGCTGACTCCAGGAATGAAACATACCATTTTCATTGGCTTTCTTTTGTGCTACTGTGGACTCAGAACCACCTCACCTTGAAAATCACTGGCTGAGTTAATACTGCCCTGTCCTCAGTTCCCAGGAAATAGACAGTGGGTCCACTCAGTCCTGTCAGATGCGGAACAAATTTCCTGCTCTTTGTTTTACTTGGGTGTCTATAGCCACAGGTTGTAGCACTGGCCCTAGGTAGGTATTTGTAGCATGAATCTTAAATGGTCTTAATAAAAAACAAACCCAGAGCCAGATATTGGGGTGAATGCTGGAAGATCACAGAAGCAGAACAAGCCACAGCTTCCTCACCTCTCCAATTCCTCAGCTGATCCTGTTTCCTCAGACTGGAAGCTTCTGAGTCCTCATCCAAATGGATCTCAGCAGAACTGCTGCTCAAAAGCCTAAAAGCTTAAACAGCTCTAGTTCCTGGTTTTCACGCCTTATATACCTTCCTGCTTCCTGTCATCACTTCCTGGGATTAAAGGTGTGAGTCACTATGCCTGGCTGTTTCCAGTGTGGATTTGAAGATCCGGATGGATCTCTGCCTCCCAAGTGACAGGATTAAAGGCGTGTGTGCTACCATTGTCTAACCTCTATGTTAACAGTGTGGCTGTTCTGTCCTCTGACCCCCAGACAAGTTTATTAGGATGCACTATATTGGGGAACACAATATCACCACAGTATTTGTTGCAAGTAATTCTTTTTTGGGTGATGTTTATTTAAAAAGACCGTGTTTTTCCGGTTCTGAAGACCCAAAGTGTGTTTGCTCTATTACTTCTGAGGACACTGTATTATTTCCTTTGACCAATGTGCACATAGTCTTCTGGCACTTGACCTGCCTCCTCCCGCTCTCCGTCCTCCGCACATGTTGCTTGCTCTGCTCACAACGCTGTGCCCATGACTCACTCTCTGAAGCTCCTTTCTATACGTTGGTGGTCATGGAGACCTGTTTGGGAAGCTTATCTCTCCCAGCTGCTCAGAGACTGGCCTCCAGCAACAACCCAGGACCCACCGGCATCCTTACCTTTCCCATAAGTGATCAGGGTCACGGGGGTTGCTGTGGCCCAGTGTCTGCTCAACACCAGGGACCAGACTGTTATTCTGGGGCTCATACAGGAAATACATTGTACATGTGGAGGGAAGTATCTCCCAGGCTAGGGACAGAGAAGGCAACTCATGGCTCAGCCTCTCAGCAGCTGCAACTGTTTGAAACCACAGTTTAGAGACGACATGGGGGAAAACGCATTTCTAAAACTCAGGGACAAGCCACATTCTAGAACTTGGCTAATGCGTTTGATATGGGTACAAATACTTCAGTATGGATCATGGAAGGACAGACCCTTAGGAAAACCAGAATCCTCAGTGAGTCTGTGCAAGCTGGGCTGCTTGGCTTTGTCACAGCAGGCACTTCGGTTGATGGACTCACCCGGTTGTTTCTCCAACTTAGGAAAGCACAGTCCATGTTCACTGCTGACACACAGATGAATGTTAGAAGGGGGAGTGAACTGAACACCCCTTGATTCCACCTTTTAATTTTTATTCACATTTCTAAAAACACAGTATGTGACTGATGTTTGAAAAAGAAGTACAAGAATACTCAGTGAGAAGAGGATTTCTGTTTGAGTGTGTTGATTTTAATCTTTTGAGACAGAGTCTAGGTGGTCTAGGATGGCCTTGAACTTATAATCCTCCTGTCTCAGCCTTTCAAATGCTGAAATGACAAGTGTGTATTTCATTGGGGTGTGGTGTGGTGTGGTGTGTGTGTGTGTGTGTGTGTGTGTGTGTGTGTGTATGTGTACATGCTCAGGTGAGATCAGGTGCCTAAGGAAGCTAGAATTGGGTGTCAGAATCTCTGGAACTGGAGTTACAGGTGGTTTGTTGGACATGGGTGCAGAGAACCAAACTCTAGCCCTCTATAAGAGCAGCAGGTGCTCTTAACAACCAAGTCACCTCTCCAGGCTCCCCCTCATTATTATCAGACATATAGGAAGCAATCTGATTGAGCAACAAATAGAAATATGGATAAAGAAACTATCATTCTGTATTTACACTGAGTAAGTAAAAGCACACAGAACAATATAAAAAAAATCTTGGAAACATGATGTTAAATCAGGAAAGCTAGTGACAAAGCAAATTTTCCAAATGACAGAGTTTGGGTAAATTTTACTATGGAAGCAAAATTATAAATGGCATATAATCACATAAGACTGTAATAAAGCTTACAAGGATCTGTAAGAGGAGCAAAGCTCCAATTCAGGAGAATGATCTTCCAAGCAAGGAGAGGGTTAAAACATGAGGAAGTGGGAGGGATGGTTGTTATAATTAAAATATCATTTTTTAAAAAAATTAAAATTCTGCAGCTCATCGAGTAAAATGCTAAAACTTATTCTGTTTTTACAGTAGACACGTAGATGACTGCTTTGTCTTCTTTGGGTGTTTATGGGGCATAAAGATGAAATTATGCCTCAAAGGAGAATGGCGGCCTAAAGACTTGGCTCATCTGTCGCTAGCCCCTTTAAATGGATCCCTTCTGTGACATCACTGGAGGGGGAGGCTGCAAGAAGAAACACATACATTTGGATACCAAGAGGTTTCTATTTTCTTACACACTGGAAGCTCCCAAAAGGAAAAAAAAAAAAGTCTGCGACCTCTGTGTGCCAGTCTAGTGCCTCCAGCCCAGTGCTAGAAACAAAAAGGGAGATAAGAGGCATCTTAACAAGACATTCACTTGTTCTTCTGAATAGCTCCAAGTGCGTTCCCAGGACCCCGCATGCGGCTTCACTGGGGTCCCGAGATTCCCATCCAGGTCACATTTCCAGCACTATTGCCTGGTCTCTGCAGTCTTGTCCTTTTCAGTATGGAACTGGAAGGGCTTTGTTCTAGGAATGTGGCCTGGGGAATCCTGGGTAGACAGGTTTAGCCCGCTTGCATCTGGCTCATTGGATTACATCTGGCTCGTTACTGGGTTGGCAAACGTGGAAAGTGAGAGTAGTGTAAATTTGAGAGGAGTTTTTATTTAGCACTAACTGATGAAGCCTTAACATATTTTCTCTATGTGCCTGCCACATTTCTGAAGGTTTGCATGATTTCTATGCCTACATCAGAGTTTTTGCTGTTTTCTGAGCCAAAGGTGTAGTGAGAATTACATCAATATGAAACAGAGAACTGGAAGTTGGTCTCACGTTATTTTCTATGTGAAGTCCTGGATTCAAAGTTGCATTTTCTCCAGGCAGAAAGAGGACAAACATTGGTGTTTAGTGCTCTCGGGACTGGTGACTGACAGCCCTGTTGAGTTGTCACAGTGGCGAGCCAGGTGCACTGTGCACACCAATCGATCATTGCACTTCCTTTCCAGAGGCCCCTCTGTCATTAACGCCTTAATTTCCGCTACCTATCATTTGTTTCAAGCAGTTCATCTGATTGCTTCCAAAGGGAAAGAAAAATCCCTGGGCATTCTAATGCAGACGTCAGAGCTTACTGAGTAGTGAGTGCTTGGGTAGATGTGGGCTCTACTGTAAGTTTAGAAATTTAATCTCACCGTGAGAGTTCTTAAAGAATATAGAAGCACGAAAAACCATCAGGGTTGGATCTCCTACACCTACACCTCTACTGCGTTGCTCAAGCATGATGTAGGGATCACCCTCCCGAGTGCTGCCGCAGAGGAGGGCAGCTTCAGCTCTTCCTTTCTTATGACCTCAGGACCTGCCTCAGGCATTGATGGGGGTGGGGCATTTCTCTCCCATCCAAGCTGTGGAATAGCAGGTGAGTGACGGGGACAGCTCTCCCATGCTCACAGCATTGGGGCTGGCTCACCCACATCTCTGCCAGTGGGGTTGGCTCTATTTGTGTTGGCTCTATTTGTGTTGCCCATGTGAAGTGCAGGGCCTGCTGCACTTGAGCAGCTGGGGGCAAGGGAGACAGGGGCAGCTCTCCTGCCCTTCTGACATTAGGGCCAGCTCTCCTACCTACCTTGGGCATTGATGGGGTTGGGGGGTAAGTCAACTTTTAAATTAGTACTCTGTATATATATATATTACCTAAAACAATATCTCATATCAACATTTTATGCATCAAATTGGTGATTTGGCTAAAGAGTTAATGGAAAATATAAAGGGAAATACAAAAATGGACTCAAAAGGGCACTTTCTACAAAAACCAGTCTTCATCTACCCTTCTGAAATATGGCCCTCAGAGATACCACCTCTCCTTGTACTCACCAGGAAGAGCTGCACAGTCCAGCAACCAGGTGCCTTGTGCCTGGCTCTTTAGATAAGCTGGAACAAGTTGGACCTAGCCATCCAGCCATAGCTGGTCGGTTTCTGAAGCAGCTCTAGGATTGGCCATGCCCCTGATCCAGGTTTGTTTTCCCGTGCCCCTTTGGGAAGAATACCTCAACAGACCCACAGAACTAGAGTTGTGACCACCTTTGGTCGTGACCAGCCTTTAACGCCTTCTACAACCCTACTCCAATGTATGTTCTTCCTCTTCCCCAAAGGTCTCCAAAGCCACGGTCCTGTCACAATGGAATCTGAATGACTCAGATCCCTTAGCTGTTATCATAGCCTAGATCGCTATGTTTCTGCTCACTCTTAGGCAAACTCACCTGCTCTGCCCTCTGATAAGGTCAAAGAGCCCTGAGCCTAAAGCATTTCTTGCTTTCAGATACTGTGATTCGGGCTGTTGGCTGTTCCAATGAGACTGAACCCTACGTACATTTGGGTTAGCCTCTTTAGTCTATTCTCTGAAGATTCATACTCACTTGCTTTTCTTCCATAGCCCAGTTTTGAAGGTTCATCAAGCTTTGTAAGCACAGAGATACACATTTGAATGTAGCCTCTAACTTATTAAGGTTGAGCTTCAGCTATTTGAAGTCAACAGCTAACAGAAACAGCCTTTCATGAGATAATTCAGTTATAACTAGGATATTTATCTAATGAGGGGACATCTTGCCTGCTAGCCCTCTCCTCATGTGAGTCCTTGACAGCTTTTCAGCCTCCTTCAGACAGAGGAGTTGACAGAAAGTTTGGATTCTCCTGACATGGAGTGTTTTTTTTTTTTTTTAAGTGAGTCTTTGCCACATGACTTCACAACTTGCTGGAGACCGTGATCTTACACTTCTTCTCCAGAGCACACAAGTTCTCACCATGATTCTTGGTCACCAAGCAAGGGATGTCCACTGCCCAGTCAATTCACTGAAGGAGCATTCACATCCTTCTGCCCCATGTTCCATGAAGTTGGAGCTGAATTCACAGTACTGCTTAGTCACAGACTTGCAGATTATTGCCTCATTTCTGTTTGGAAAATCCCAAGAGAAAACTAACCATTCTCAAACTGTTGGAAACTTGGTGCTCCATACTTGAAAAGAGTCAAGTATATATTGAGTGGAGGCCTTCAAGAAAATGGCTGCTTTTTTTTTTTTAAACCTAATCTTAAGCTTCCTACTCAGTCTTCCAGCCAGACTGACATTAGTTGTTTTATATTACTTTCCCCATAATGTCTTGTAAATAAAGTGTTATTGTTTGGGTTGAAATTCTTCCTTTCTTCTCCCATGTTCACAGGCCATTTGTCCCCGGCAATGCCTGCCTGGATTTGTATCTTTGAGACCCTACACTGAGCCAGATGCATGCTTCTAGAGTTTTGTGATCTCTCTTGACTCGGGTAAATGCTCCAATGGATAGGATTATTGTTTTAGCTTAACTGGATGGATCACTCAGTGGTTATTACCATCAATAGCATCAGGCACACTGTAGAACAGTGCACTTAACATGTCTTTGAAAGCAGGCTGTTGTGGGATATTTGATCGCACTGTGATACTCCGAGACTGTTAATAAAGTTAACCTTGAAGCAGGGGACAGCGTCAGAGAACCAGGAATAAGGATAGAGAAGATTGACAAGAAAGAAAAGGGAGGGACTTGGAATTTGAGGTCTCTCTTTGATCTGGGAAGTGTAGAGAGGACAGCTGGTCGCTATTCCTCTGCTTCTTTGATCCATCAGGTGTTTACCCCAATATTGGACTCCTGAGTTTTTATTAATAATAGAACAACTTAGCCAGCCCTAACCCTGCCTTCCAGAAGGTTACAGTGCCCAACCCTGTTTCAACAACACGGACAACTCCTCAGCTTTCAGTTACGCTGCTGCTGCTACCAGGTCCGACCAAAGAGGGTTTTCTTTTTCTCAATGAGTCAGCGATTCCTTCCGGTCACTTCCCAAGTGCTATGCAAATCACACTGGGAGGTGTAAAAAGCTTCCAGCTTTGCCAGACACAGCCTAATGTGGGCAGGGAAAGACCTGTAAAAGGAGGAGCTGATGCACTAGTGGATGCCTTGGGAAGTTTTATAGGCCCAACAGACTGCAGGCCCCACCTCCTACCTTTACCTACACCCCCAAGTTCCCAGAACATGTGGTCTACTGTTATACTCCTCAGGCATTGTGACCCGGTGCCAGTTTGCAAACCTGCATTTCGAATTGTGTACTTTGCAATCTCTGCTTTGATTTGGACAGCTGTCTTAGTTATAAAGAGAGTGGTTTGGGCTTAGGAATCAAGGCCAAATGCTTAAGTGAAGAAAATCCCCCAGTTCTGTGAATCTGTGCGCCTGTTTACAGAAGGGAAGCATCTGATGGTAATTCTCACTGTTTACCTTCTCTTCCTTGGTCCCTGCCTCCTCTGCTACTTCTCTTCAGCCGCTGTTATCTAACATGCAATGGAGTCTTGATACTAGAAAGTATAAAATTTTAAATTAAAGAAATGAAAACCCGGCGGTCTGTATCCGTGCACGTCGGTCAGGCTCGGGAGCCAAAGCTTTCACGGGCTCAGCCATCTCACCTGCCCAAACAACTTTTTTTTCTTCTTCTTAAATGGCTAAGACATTTTCCTTTCTCCAAGGTGATTATTGTCACTGCAGAGACAGGTTATCGTCACCATTCAGTTAAGAAGAGGAGGAAATATGTGAAACCAAAACCCGAAACACAGCCGGGGTTCCTTCTCCTCTCTCTTTTCTGCTAGACCCTCATTTGTTTCCGAGGAGAAATACTGTCATCCTCCAATTCATCGTTTTTTTTTTTTTGACTCATATGCCACCCACATTTGCTCAATTTTCGTTTTCTGTTGTTTCTCACATAGGGACGTGTCATCTTTGGAATGGGTTAATTAGCCTTAATTGGGCAGTCTGCCTCAAACCCACCCATCCTTTCGCCCGAAATCCGACTGACAACCAATAAACTCATCTGTTTCACATTTTCATGTGCATGACTCATTAGCTGGAGTTGCTTTCGTCCATTATCTTAATTGAATCCTTCCTCTACATGTAAACATTTCAAAAAGAAATGTCAACTGGACTAGCACAGAGGAGGACCTTGAGTTTGAAGACTCTGTTTTATTGATTTTTAAAATATACTATGATATTCAAACATGCTTTTGCCTCAATGAAATTACCTCTAGTGCCTCTACTTCATAGATGTTGTAAGAAAAGGAAATTACATAAGAGACACAGACTTTTTTGATTGTTGCTTAAAAGACTTTAATCACACATTAAAATAGTGGGATATCAAAAATGGAGTTCCCTATGCACAATCCAGAGCAAGATTTGTAACGTTTTGTACTTCTCCAGTGTCCCCTGATGTCTGTTTTAACTAATTAACTAATCACTTACATGATTTCTTTTTTCTTTTTTTTTTCTGGAAAGAGGGATGTTGCATTGTCTGATAAAGTAGAATATAATAAGGTAGACTGACTCCAGCTTGGACCGATGGCATCTTTGGGCTCCTTCTTTTGGCCTGGTCACATAAAGTCTCGTTCCCACAGACATATATACCTGCTTAAAGTGACAATGACTTAAAAAAATCTGAAAATGAGTTAAGTCTTTCTGTTTGTTCAAAGAAAGTGTGCACAAAAATGTCCACATCCTTAAGTTTACAGTGTGGATGAAAGTAAGAAAAACATGCTGCTGTTATTTTCTGCTTTTTTTAAAAAAAAATACATAAAAGATTTCTGGGTAAGGTGTGGTGGTGCACGCCTTTAGTCCCAGGTCTTAGGAGGCACAGGCCGGTGGATCTCTATGACACCGAGGCCAGCCTGAGCTATGTTGTGAGAATCTATTCATAAACAAATAAATAAGTAAATAATTTCTTCTTTTAAATTTACTTAGCTCATAGAATTATTTCAGCTATTATGCCACTTAAAAAAGGAAATCTGTTCCAATAGAATAGATGGAAATTCAATGGCTTATGGATTCTTATCTTTGTAAAATTAAGGATCACTGTCATGCCTCAAAATTTAAGATACCAAAATTTGATTTCAATACTGGTTTTCAAAAAATCAGCTGAACTTATATATACACCCCTCAAAAAACAGCTGTTTTTAAATTAAAAAGTACATTTTTAATTAAAAAGTTATGTGTATGGATATTTTGCTTGTATGCTTATCTGTGTATCATGTGTGTACAGTGCCCATGGAGGCCTGAAGAGGGCAACAGAACTGGAGTTACAGGCAGTTGTGAGCTGCCTTGTGGGTGTTAGGAATAGAATCAGGGTTCTCTGGAAGAACCACCAGTGCTTTTAACCTCTGAGCCATCTCTCCACCTCCATCTTCTAACCGGATCATATATTATGTCCTCAAGGTTCCTAAGAGGTATGCTGCTATATTTGGAGTAGACGGCTAACCACTTACTCTAACATATAGGGCTCAGTATCGTTCACCTTGGCTCACTTAAGCAATATTATCCCCCACTGACGTCCTTTGTATAATTAGTTTCTCCTACACTTATCTCATTTATTTGTCTACTCACTTTACAAATATTTTGGGAGGATTTAGTATGTACTGACTATTATTTTTTTTTCAATATCATTGAGATTGAAGCCAGCGAAGTTCCTGTCTATAAATGGTGTGTATCCTAGGAGCAGCTAAGCAATAAATGAAATAAGATGTAATTCTTTAACGGTGGAACCAGGGTTGCCAAATGTGGGCTACACTGCCATCAAAGATGAAGCAAACTCTCTTGGCAAGGCAGGAGCCAATGAGAGGATGGATTGTGATGTGGAGGAAGAGCAGTCTACACAGACAGAGTGAAAACACCTTGAGGGAGAAATGATTTTATGAATCTGAGAGACAACAAAAAGACATTGTATTGCTAGAAAGGAACAAGAGAGGAACTTGGCGGACAGGGGTATGAAATGAAGTGAGAGGAATGGTGAGATCATTACTTGTGATGGATTTTAGAGATAAAGTACTCAGGCCCACAGAGCATGAGACAGAGACATAGCACCCAGTCTCCGGGACTATGTGTCCCAAGTTCAACTCTGTTTCCATGTATTCCATTCTCTAAATCAAATCTCTTGAGTTATGTTTCTTTGTGTAGAATGTGGGAATATTAATGACTGTATCAAGAAACTGGTCCCAAATTGTTCTGTGGAAAAGGACTAGTAAGTAGCTCCACTACTGAGCTTGGCTCTACATTGTTCCTGACAAGTTAAATGGATACCCTGTCTGGGTCACTGAACACTCTGATGCCAAAGAGAGTAACTTCTATTTTCTTGTATTATACACAAAAGTAGCTCAGTTTCAGAATTGAACTGGGAACCTGGCATGCGCATGCTCTGCTTCTTAAAAGCACAGCTTTATTTCAGCTCACAGTTTTGGAGGTTTCCTCTGATTGCCCAGTAGAGTCTGGGTTCCGTACATCGTGTCAGAAAGCTGTTCACCTCAAGGCCGGAAGGCAAAGGAGATAGGAGAAGAACAGACAGGATCCTATGATCCCTTTTGAAGTCACACTGGGTCTGAAACCTCCACTGGATCCCTGCTAAGGCGATAACCGAGTGACCTCCTCTAGGAAGCCCAGGAAAAGAGAACAGAGCTAGAAACCAGGCCTTTAACAGGTAGGCCTCTGGAGGATGCTGCAAGCCACACAGTAGCAGTGGCTGAAATCCATACTGTGTTTCGACTCCATTCCTGGAAAGAGCTCTTCCATTTTTTATCCCCTGACCCCGTCCCAATCCCTTTTTTCATTCTTCCTTCTGATTGCCATTACTTTTTTCCTTCTCCAAATTTAGAAATTATACTTGCTTATTTTAGGGGGAAAAGAGACATTTTTAATTAAGAGAAGGCTTAATTAAACCAGTTAGAGCCACCACAGATGATTTGTTGATATGGATTTCCTACCAGGCAATTTCCTGGCTCTCCTCCAAGTAGTCCACCTTCCTGTTGAGGGCGGGAGCTTCCTGTTCTCTTTCAGCAGACAATGAGGAAATGCAAAACAAACAAGCAAACAAAAACCTCTTGGGAACTACTCTAGAGTTTAACTTTGTAATCTCCTTCCAGTTCCTCATTTTCTCTTCTACCTTCTTTCTGCATTAGCATCTTCTTTCCTGGAGCATTTGCACCTTTGACATATTTCTTTTTCTCTCCCTATTTTTCAGATGTGACTGAACCCTGATAATTCTTTATGCTAGCTCTGTGATGCTTTCCAGCAGTTGGCCGTGTTGTGTAGCACTGCTGAGGACTTCTGTGCCCAGTGACAAACGATAGTATTTTAGGAAGCAGGCTCCCAGAAGGAAGCATTTTGGGCGAGGCTGCCTCTTTTGTTTATTGTTTCCTGGAGGTACAGGAGTCTAGAGAGACAAAATGTGCTCCAAGGGATCCACCCTACCTCCTCACCCCACAACAGGATCTCTTTATAGTTCTGGCAGGGTGGCCTGGAACTCATTATGTGAACCAGGCTGGTCTTGAACTCTTCTTTGCCTCCCAAATGCTGGGATTAAAGGTGTGTGCTACCTACCACACCTAAAAGGTCTGTTTGGTCTTTCTCTCTGTGTGTATCTCTGTTACTGTTTTTCTCTTAGAAACCATTGCACTGGGAAGCCCTGGAACTCACTTTGTAGCCTGGGCTGGCCTTGAACTCAGAGGCTCTGGTAAAATGCATGGACAATCACACCCCACTTGAGGCTCCCTTTGAAGAAAGCTACAACCTCTGTTTCTGCTTCAGTTGTGTTTGTCACACTCTGTTGCTGCTCTGTGGAAAGGAAGGGGCAGGCCTGAGTACTACAGAAGGAAGCAGGACCCACACAGACTTCAGGTTAGCTATTGTTTCATGGCTGGAACCAGACAGCTTTTCCGCGCATGTGTTCTCCAGGAGTCTTCAAGCACTTATGAGACCTCCTCAAGCACCTGTGACTTAAGCTTTGAATGTTGCCAGAGTTTGTATGGCACAGTTTTGGTTTAGTTGAAAAGGGATACTTTGAACTTAATCCCTGAAGACTGCTGGGAAACAGAATGATGTGAATTGAAATGCAAATGCTCTGAATTATGTTCAATGAATGAAGTGTGAAACCTGAGAAGCCTTATCTCTATAAGGGGCAGAATGGATGGGAGAAATTCAGAACTATGAGAAACCTTGTCTATTTGCCTTTTAGTTTTCATTTGTCCTCGGGAAAGAAGGAGTTGTAGGAAAAACCATGGAAGCCCATTGATTTCACTCAATCCTGAAACTCTTAAGTCTGAGTTGCAGGGGAAATCCCAGTGGTAAATGTTGAATCTAGATCTCAGTGCAGTTGTAGTAGAAAAGCGACACTCACTTCTAATCCCAACACTGGGGAGGCAGAAGCAAGAGAGTCAAGAGTTCAAAGCCAGCCTGAATTCCACCGTGAGTTAAAGCAGCCAAGGACAAATACATAGTGAGATCCTGTCCCAAAAATAAAAGACTCGTCATTATAAAGCATATAATGTTTGCAAAACTCTTAACCACAAGTTAAGAATAATGATATGTTTTGAATTTTTGAAAGGTTTCAGTCATTCACAAATATGATCCACATATATGCCTTGTTCTAGGTGAAGAGTGTATGGAGGGGTGTTTCTTGGGGGGTTATTTTGGTGGTATTAATAATTTTAAATAATCAAAGCAAGTAAGTAAATTCAATCCAACTCATTCACTACAGAATGCTAATCAATAAGGTTTTGTTTCCTGAATCCTTAATAAATCAGTCTTCTATTCTGCATAAAAGTTTCAAGGTTTTAGAGAATGTTAAAAGTGAGATATCAAGGGTGACTGCTACTTTTCTACCTAAAATGAACAGATTAACAACAGAGACACAATCCCAAACAATGGCTAATAGCTGCCAGATAGTTCTCTTGGAATTCCCACACAGATATCAAGGTGTCACACAGAAGAAACCTGTGATGTTTTACATCTGGTCTCCACCACTTATTATCTGCTCTATAAATTTCCACTAGAGTGGGAAATAAATAAGTCCCTCCCCTTGACCATTGTATCTATCCTAGGAATTATGGGCAACGCTGTCCTCTTCTGTGGTAGCTACTGAGAAGAAACCAGTTGTAGAACATTATATTCTATCTACTGAACACCATTAGCAAATGTTTTCCAGGTCCCTGAGATACCATAAAAGGAACTCTGTTAGGCCTTTACTCTACTGTGAACTTCCTGGGAAATTCAGGGATGTGCAAAATTTTGTAGGCTAAAGTACAATCATACATGTCACAGACAAATTGTTTGCTTTGTCTACTCACAATACCAAAGACATAGAATCAAATTGCAGTGGTTTGAATAAGAATGAGCCCCATATATTTGAATACTTGGTCCCCAGTTGGTGGAATTGATTGGAAAGGGCTAGGGGATATGGCCTTGTTGGAGGAAGTTTGTCACTGGGGGCAATATTTGAGGTTTTAAATGCCCACACCATTCCCAGTTAGCTCTCTCAGCTTCTGCTTGTGGATCAGATGTAGCAGTAGCTCTCGGCTTCTGCACTAGTACCATGCCTGCCCACAAGGCCATGCTCCCAGCCATGTCTGTCATGGATTCCCTGGAACCACGAGCCCCAAATTAAATGCTTTATTTTATAAGTTGCTTTGGGCATAGAATTTTGTCACAGCAATAGAAAAGTAACTAAGGCACAACCTAAGCATGCAGCAATGAATGAAGGAAATGCACACGATGGTGTACTGTTGTTCAGTCTATAGGAAGAATGAAACCCTGTCATTTGTGCCAACATGGATGACCAGGAGGAAACTATGTTAAGTGTAATAAGCCCAGCACAGAAAGACAAGAAGCAGTTGCCCTCACTCAACATGCATAATCTAAAGAAGCTGGTCTTATGAAAGTACAGAGTTCAAGAGTGGCTATCAGAAATGTGTGAGGCTAAGGGATAGTTGGGTACAGAGAGATTACTCACTAAAAACAACCAGCATTACAGACGGGAGGAATAAATCCCAGTGTTCCTCAGAGAGGAGGTTTAGAATATTATCACTACAAATAAATGATAAATGCATGAAGCAATGGATATACAGAATACTCTGATTTGATTATTATATAACATATGCAAATACCTAAAACCTGTACCCAATCATATGCACATGATTATACGTCAATTAAAAACAAAATAATTAGAATTTTTGCTTTTTTTTTTTCCTGGTGAGATCAGAAGCCTTTTGACACACAGTATATATACATGGGACCAGGCTACCCTATGGATGGTGACCTACTTCTTCTGGGTGTTTCTGCTACAGAGGTTTGGCCAGCAGGCTTTTCTCACTTAAACATTACTTGGATGTTTGAAGTTGTTTAGGATGGTGTTATTTGGCCAATTAAAACTGTTCAAAAGTCTATGTACTTCTCAGTACTTCCTTACAGTTGATTGATTAAAGTTCAAAATAGGCATTATCTTTCAGAAAAGTTATTTCGTCCAGTGATTTCCAGATTATTTTCCTGAACATACCCAGGTCAGGCTGATAGGGATTCACTTGCAACCTTTGGCACCTGCTGGAAATGTAGAGTGTGATACTGTCTAGATGTGTATCCTTGGCAGACAGCAAAGCTTAAAACAAGCTAGTAGATGTGGCATGAGGTGTTGGATCTGGAGTAGTAAATCTAGTTCTGCATGAATTTCAATAGTCAATAACCTGTAGAGTAGTGCATGTTAATATGCCACTTAAAAATCCTGTTCTTTTCTACTACTTCGCAGCCTGAGCACTTGGACCATCTGATTGACATCCTACTTATGAATGGATGCTTATTCTTCCTATAGTTTACAGAAAGTAGAACATTTTATTGTGAGCCTAAACTGACACTTTATCCAATCTTATTTGAATAATGATTTAATTTTGCCTAAATTTATTGAATCACCTGGATGGGTCCCAGTTTTAAATAGCTCTAATAATATTTTTTTTTTATACCAGCAAGTCATTTTCAGCAGTAGATTGATTATACAAGATGGGAAACCTTTAGCGCACCAACCACGAGCCCAGTTCCTGGGAAATAAGTCAACGGAACACTAATCAGTTCGTTTAGGAACTAATAACATCAGCCCCAAGGCTACAAGAGCCATTCAGAAGAGGCTCCTCTGTGAGGGGCACATGGTCTCTCTGAACTGGTAGTGAAGTGGATTTCATCAGATAAGCTGTCAAATGCTTCATAGAACATGCCTTGGAGAATTAAGTTTCCACTGTTCATACAATTTTATCAGACACTAGCAAAGTAGATTTTCCAGTAAAACAGGAAATTGCCCTTGGGCCATGCTTTTGAACATTTATTCAAGATGTACTTTAAATGCTGTTTCAGCTGTCATTTTCTTGCTATCGGCAGAAATGGTTTGCTTTTGTTGTAGATGAGCAGCTCTCTTTAATCACCAAAATCAACTAAAGGGCAGGGAACACAAGAGCTGTGAAATTAGGGCATTTTCGAGAAGGGGTGAGGAGAGGCAGGTTTTGAAGAAATGTAAGTTAAGCGGGTTTGGAACCGGGACCTGGTTTGTCAACAAAGAGCCTCTTGTTTCTTTTAACAGATGTAATAAGATGTCCTATGTAGTGCAATGTAGACATAGGCAATGTCTTGGTGAGTTAAAGTGTAGACTGTGAGATCAGACTGGTACCCGATGTTATTTTAATGGTTCTAATTTGTTGGCTCTGGACAAATTACTAAATGACTTGGATTTAGTTTCCTCAGAAATAATTACATAGCACATCAGCAAAACTAGACTACAGAAAACAGGTGTAACAATTAGAAAACATTAATAATAGCATAATTGTAAAATATAGAGTAAGTAAAAGATCATATGAGAAATAGAATGTGAGCATACTATATGGTAATTCAAGTATACACAACGACTTCTGAAAAGTATAGGATTTTAGGAACTAATATAAAACCGAGAACTTTCTTTAGGAAGTATGGGATCAGACATAAGGAATGAATGAGTGCATGGCCAGTTGAACACTTGCTTTTCCGTAAGTAGGACTTGGGGCCTCATACCTCATAGCAAGAAGAGACCTGTTGGTAGATGGTAGACCTTTTCAAATTACTACATTTTACAAATATCCTTATCACAGCTAGTAAATGAAAAGCAGAAAGTTCTCACTTTATTATTTGTGAATCCCAACCAGAGACTCAGGAAATGAGTTCTTGGTCTCACGTGGTATTCATGAGGCCTCTCTCCTTCCTTCCCTCTGAGAATAGAAGAGCCATTAATGCCTTTTGCCTCCAGTCATTTCTGAGGAACATCAATTCATTTCCTCAGTACAGTGAAAGAAAATGATGTTACCTCCCTGATACTTGTCTTAAAACTCTAACTTAATGTTAAATTATAGTTCAGCTCTTCAAACATTCTCCTGATTACTGAAGAAGTAAATTGCTTCAGGGCACTTCGGCTGCTATGGGCAAAACAAGCAATAGTGTCCACTAAGTGACCAGCCTATTGTCATGGGGTAATTGGTGAAGCTAAATTAAGAAAAATGTATACTACTCTTTCTAAAGATAGATATTGTTTTAAGCATCACCATCTCAGAAAACGCTTTCTGCTGTGTTAGTTACAAATAAATTGAAGGTAGTCATTAGTGTAACTAATTGAAGATAATTATCAAATCAGAATAATTTAAAATTTTAAATGCTTCATATGTAAGGCATTATAGTGATTTTTACTACTTATTGCCAATTGTCATGAAATTATATGAAGTAAAGAGGGAACCAAGGCATAACTGATATTCGTTGAGCTTGAACTCTCGATCCCTGCAGCCTTAGTGGCTCCATGGATTTTATACAACAGACCTTGTAAGATGAGAAGCCAGAAAGTGTTGTGATGATTCTGTACTGTAGAGGGGCGAGTGAGCCGACTGAAGATATGTATGCTCGAAGTTTCCCAGTTCTCATTCATCTACTCCTTTCCTAGACTCCCGAGAAGATTGTATTTCCCAGCCTCTGTGGTCTGTGTTATGGTCATCCTGACCACAAGTGACACATATTCCTCCCTGCGTCATCACATTCTTCTTCCTGTTTGTCTCGTGGTGACTATGGAAAACCATGTGTAATGATTAATATTGATTACCAACTTGATTGGTCTGAGAAACACATGAGAAATCAGTAAAATCCACTACTAGGGCGTCTCTGTGAAAGGATTTATGAGAGGATTAGCCGGAATGGGGAGACCCTCCACGCACGTGGGAGGGCCTCTAAGGCTGGGGCCCTAGGTGGGATAAATGTGAAGAAACCTACAAGCCCAGGTTATCTTTCTCTGTTGGCTGGCCACCACTGTTCCCCACACATTCTTTGCTACGATGACCTGAAGTGCGTGAAACCTTGAACCAAACACACCTTTTCTCCTTGGGGTTGTGTCGGACATTCTGTCATTTTGAAGACAATAACAAATAACACAACACGCTTTAAAAACATAAGGATCCTCAAGTCATAGTTTAATTTGCATTGTGCTGTGTATTATCTAAGAATTCAAGGTAGTTTTTCATTACTTCAGCACATCTCAACTAATCCTGAACAAAATACAAGGATAAGGTGATAGAGTTTTAAAGCTCACTGATACAGTACACATGCAAAAGATTTTTCTCTGCATGCTGTGACAACTTTCAAGAGGAAGAGAAACAAGCTTGGGTACTTTCCAGAATATCTGTTTTCAAGAGAATATTTTACAAAACATTAGACTGTAACTCACCAAATACATTAACATGTGATATTTCTTTGAAAATCAGAAATATTTTTTTATCAATTGGGCTTCCAAAATTACTTGGCAAAGTTCAGTGCATTACATACATCCTGCCACATGCATCCTCTGTGACTCAAATGATGGGGATAATTTCTATTTACAGGCTTTTGGGTCATTTTTCTTTTTATATTTTCTCAAATAAAAGCATGTTTAATATTTAAGTTTTAAAAAATCATCTCTGTGATTAGAGCAGAGATAAACTTATATGTGGTTCTGCCTGGAATTTAGGAAGGGATGGATGGGAGTGTATTTATGTTAGGGGTTATTTTATGGAGAAGGAGCGAGCTCTGTATGGAGCCTTGATAGGTAAAAGAAGCAGCTTGTTGAAGAAGAGGGCAGAAAATGTTCCAGACCAAATAATCAGCATGAGTATGGAGGCTGTGAAGAGTGTGGTGACTTTATCAATCTTTAGGAGGCTCATTCTGACTGAACTGTTTATTTGTAGGAGTAGCAAAGAAAAAATTTATATTGGAAAGTAAAAATGATGGAATATCAGTATTCACATGCTAACTGAAAGAGAGATGAAATGATCTGAGATGTGTGGGCAACACACACACACGCACACACACACACACACACACACACACACACACACACACACACACACACACATTTCTCTCTTAGTGTATGGATCAGTGTGAGAGGATTATGAGAGGCCTGGATTCCGCATTGGAGACTGGGGTGAGTGGTTAGTTGTAACAGTCACTGCAACAGAAAACAAGGAAGCAGGATCAGGTCTGTGGGTGCCTGGCACATGGTACATGTGAAGCCATGTATATGCCAAGAGGAGAAAAAAATTGAGTTGGGAACAAGATGAATTAAAAAGGCTTGTGAAAGTTCTGTGTGGAGTTGTTCAGAAGACAGTGGCGGATTCCTATGCAGACTGCAGAAGAGCAAAGATGAAACAGGGAAGTTAGGATCGGGGAGTCATTGAATAGACTAGATAAGGTCTCCAATCCAAAAAGATGAAGGCACGCGTGATGGTTAATCTTCATGCCAACTCGATTGACTTTGAAATCACTCAGGAAACACACCTCTGGGCGTGACTGTGAAAGTAGTTCTACAGAGGCTAATAGAAATGGGAAGAAAGAAAGAAAGAAAGAAAGAAAGAGAGAGAGAAAGAGAGAGAGAGAGGGAGGGAAGGAGAGAGGGAGAGGGAGAGAGAGAGAGAGAGAGAGAGAGAGAGAGAGAGAGAGAGAGAGAGAGAGAGAGAGAAAGCAAAAGTGGCATCAGCAATCATCTCCGTTAGCGTCCTGATGAGGTGTCGCATGGCCAGTCGTCTCGAGCCTCACACTCTCGCTGTCTTGTTTTCCCAGCCACGGTGGACCATGACCTCAGACTGTGAGCCACAACAAACCCTTACGCCTTAAGCTGCACCTGTATTTCCGGTTACAGCAACAAGAAAAGTGACTAACACAGTGGATTCCAAAGCCGGGGCAGCAGGCACGTTTAAGGAAAGAAGAAGGGAAAGCCATGGGGAATTCTGAAAGTGGTCACAGAGCCAGGAAGTAAGAGCGATGCCATGGAATGAGGGAGGATTTCAGAACAAGACGGCCAACAGCATTACATGTCATAAACACACCGACACAGAAAGAACTTCAATTAGATTTTAAAATGTGAGACGACTGGGTGGACTTGACAGGGCAGTGATGGGAGTGGAAATCAGATTCTGTGTAAGTGAGAAGTGAACTTGAATTATAAAGTAGAGGCAAGGAATACATAGTGTGTTTTAAAGGTCTTGGATTCTAAGTGAGAGTGAGGTATAGTTACATGAAATGGGAGACAGTGTCAAGGGGGATGAAGAAAAGAGACTGTTTTTAGATAAGGGGAAAAGGATGCTCAGGATTAGCTGGAGCTGTGAGAGTACAGACATCAATAGATGGAGATTTTCTGAAAAGTTAGAGAGGGCTGGGCCCTGTTACTTACGGTAGGATTGCAGGACATAGATGAGAAAGAGGAAACTCTAGTGTAGACCCAAATATATTCCAGAGTATATTTGAGGTATTTTGTTTGTTTTTGTAGTGCTGGGCATCGAGACCAGACACATGATAGACAAACACTCTGCCAATGAGCTATATCTCCAGATCAGGAGACATTTCACAAAAGGAGCTGACTATACATAGAAAAATCTTGTATAGTATTTAGATTTCAGTTGAAGTTAGGATAGGAATATTTGACACAAGAACTTGCTATGTTGCATGGTTTTTGTCTAGGAGGTAAAATGAAATGGTGTGTACCTAAAACTGGAGTTTTGGGGTAGGTAAAGAGAAGAAAATAAGCAAAGAAGGGTCCTGGTAATTATAAGAAATAAAAGTCTGGTTTATTCTGAAGTAGTGTGGAGGGCTCAGGACAGAGACGATGGAGACTGAGAAAACAGAATGCATTGATGTAGGTGATGTAATCTTAGATTGTAATCAATAGAAGGTAGTGGTCAGAATCGGGACAAAGAAGCTTGTGGTCAGTTGAAATGGTCCCTAAAACACGCCTTGGCTACTTATTCCAGGAGCCTGTGGATGGTAGTTCAGGTAGAAACAAAGCCATTGCAGAATCTTAATATGGGGGCCTTATCCTGAATTACTTAGGCAGCTTTAATGTAGTCACAAGTGTCCTTTTAAGAGAGAGGCAGAGCAAAGTTTGCTACAGATGAATGAGAGGCCAACTGAGAGGGATTTGAAGGAACACTGTGAAAGTGACTGTAAACCAAGGAGAGTGGGCTCACTGAGGTCATCCAGAACGGTCCATTTGGGAATTTCATAACTGGGTGGGGTTAGACATTCAGTTGAGTTGCAGTGAAATCTAGACCCAGTTGGGGTTCGGAGACAGTGGCATGAATGGACTGTGTCTACCCATGTGTACAAAGTTCCTTGCACAACGGAGAAGCTGAAAATGGAGGATATTTGTTTGTGTTAAGGCAGGCTCTCACTAAGTAGCCTTGGTTAGCCCTGAACTTACAGAGAATCACCTACCTCTGCCTCCCAGGCTTAAAAGCCTGTGCCATTGTGCCTGGCAGAGGAGGATATTTGAATTCAAAGTGGAATTAGTGTTAGGAGGCTGAGTGGAAATAGGGATGATGTGTGGGAAAGGCTGTTATCTCTAAGTTTCATTACTCTGAAAAGCGCAGGGAGGCACACATGAAGTAGAGGGAGTACCAGCCAGATGGGGTGGAACCGCCTCTCTGATGCCCAGTTCCTGCCATGTGGGGCACCAGGAGAAAATCTGTCTTGTGCCCAAAGACTCAGAGGAAAGTGAACTTGGAGAGAGTGAGCCAGGTTTCATTTCAAAGCAGGTAAAAATACTTACCTGAGGTACATTCAGATGATTTGCTTATTAGTGTTCCTAAAGACAGATGCATTCACTATTGGATTTTAGGTGTCTCCTCCAATCTTTTTTTTAATGTATCCCCTTTAAAACATCTTTGTTATGTCTGCTTTTCTGTCAAGCATTTTAGCTTTTAATATCCTTTAAAAATGAAGCTAAAAGTAACAGAAACTGAAGACAGCAGAAGCTGTCTCATGAACATATTGCCAGAAACAGGCTATTACATAAACATATTGCCAGCAACATGCAATGCCATTATTTTTCTCTTATTTCTTCCATTAGGGCCATAGGGGCAAGCTGGGGATTGTACTGCATGAACAGCTGGCCATTGCTGGACATGAACACATTAACTAGGAGCAGTTGGTGTTTACACAATGCACCCCAGGCCTGCGTATTTTACAAAGAAATGTTGACTTTCATTGGAGATTATGATTTTTAGGATATTACAAGCAGATATGTTGACATAGCTCAGTCTTTGATACGTAAGCAACACAACTTTGTTATGCATTTTATAAAGATTCATTCCTTAAAACTAATTATAGACTTCGTCTTGGTGGTCTGTGGAATACTATCTGTTCTTTGCACTGTTCCAGTCTCATGAGGAGAACACATTCATCCTCATTTAGAGAATGTAAAAGGTAGATGGAGTAAGCCTAAGTGATTTGCCCATGTTAATTATATTCTAAAAGGAGATAACAGTCCCTGCTCTTGGCTTACAACCCTGTGCTATGTGTTTACTTTAGCTCCTTTTAGAAACATTAAAAACAAGAGTGTATTTTGATGACAATTTGGTATTTTAAAATATGGATCAAGAATGTTTCATACCACACACACACAGCATGGTAAGTCAGTTCTGCTACGACACTGACTTTGAAAGTATGAGTGTGTTCCAGCACAGTCGATGAACAGTTGGAGCCCTGATGTAAAGTGCACATCTGTTTACATGAAATCTCATCCTTAAAAACACTAGGTAAACATGGCCGACTACACCCAGCTGGCTCTAGCAGCACAGAAATATACAAAAATCACCCCACATACCTCACATGTCTACCAGCTCTTCGACCATTGGCTGTGTTGTTGGCCAGTACACTCCACATCTGTCAAGGCAACTTTCTTTCCCATGCAGAAAACCTACACAATGACGCTTAGACACTCACTTCCACAGGCAAACGCCAGGATGTTTTCCAGTAATGTGCCCTGTTAGCTGCAGTATTTATTTCTTAACTACTTAATGTGTACGTGACTCTGCTGCTGGTTTTACTACGTTCATTCCTATCTTGTTTTTATGTGCCAATAATGAATATTTTCTGTGTCCTATGATTCATATTTTACATGGTATTTTACACAAACTTGATAAGAATGCACATGTCATATTATGGATGTAAAATGCAGAGTCTCTAACTCCATAGTAGTTTTATAGAACTTCCATGAATATTTGTAACATAAGTCATACTGTTATTAAGGGGTTATGTAAGTAAGGGGTTACAATAGTGAGATAGAAGAATACAATTCTACTTCCCAAAGACCAAAGAGGGGTAAGTGTATAGGCAGGTAAGGAAATAATAAACTAGCACTGCTTTGAAAGAATTCGCCTTTCTTGGGATTGTTTTTTGCCTTGGTATTATTTACTAGTGTAGGTAGAAATCTATGAAGAATGTTCCTTACTTTAGGGACTTTCAAACCTCAGGGAAATTTTTAGAGAGACATCTGGAAGGACATGGACCACAGGAAAACATTCATGGATCATCCATCACATACTGGGGACTATGCAAGTCGGTGGACAGGCCACCATGAATTCTTATATTCTTACAGTTTTCCATGCCCATAGCAGAAAGGTGGAGATTCTTCTTAAAGGAATAGTAATTATTAACCCAGAGTGCACATTAGAATCTGCTGGAGGGATGAAAGGAACTTTAAAAAATCTTTTTGTCTAGAATATAAACCGTACCAGCAATTAGGACCTAGGGGGTTATGTAAGACTCAGATTTTTTTTTTAAATTAATGGGTCCTGGCAATGGTCAAGCTAAATTGAAAGATCCTGCCCCAGTGAAATGCCTGAGGTCCCCATATACCTACCTCAGAGGGAAGTTTGAAAACAACTCTATAAGCAAAGTCAGTTTCAATTCAATGGTAACTGTGTAGACTGTTCTCTTGACACAATAATACCAAAAAAAAAAAAAGACATTCATAAAGCCTTCTCTTAAGCTTACTTTAAATTAGAATGTGTGTTTGTGGGACCTATAGAAGAATAAACTTCAATGAAGGCCTTTGTCAGTTTCTTAGCCAGCCCCGGATTTAAGAATCAGCAAGCAGGGTAGTTCTTGCCACCAGGATGCTAGAAACAAAGACTATTCCAGAAAGCGGGTGAAGATGATGCTCTCAACCCCAAAATAAGTATTAGAGAAACAGTGCATGAGCTGAAGAATGCAACATGGGTCATGAGACCCAGAAATCACACAGGCAATGTTATAGAAAGAAGAATGAAAATTCTCTAGTGGGGAAAGTGAAGCACAGAGATTCATGATAGATATTAGTGGGGAATCAGGAAAAACTGGTTCTGGAAAATACCAGCCTCCAGGTATCGATAGAATCAATGGTACAGTAAGAGCTGGCCATGTGGCACAGGCATGCAACACCAGCATTTAGGAGACTCAGGCAGGACACTCTTCATTTCAAGACTAGCCTAAACTACATAGTGAGATCTTGTCTCAGAAAAAAATAATAATAAAAAAATGAAAACAAAACAAAAGACAGTGCTTTAACAATAAATCTCTTAGATATTAGCATTGTAACATCCACAGTAGAAATAAAGAAGACAGAAAGAAAAATATAATTTTGGCTGGTGGTGGGTACATAAGTTTGAGGGTGGAACTGTCTAGGCAAAGAGAGATGTGTTGAATTTGCTTCTGGTGCATGTTATTTTAAATTCAGAAAGCTAAGTCCATTTGGTGTTCAGAAGCAAGGAAAAGGCACAAAGTTGTTGCTGTGGTTTCAGTAGGTCACTAAGTTACGCCTTCATCTGGGTCTGCTCTTGAGGATTCTGAGCTCCATGCTTGCTCACTGTCTGTTCCTGTTGGTCCTGAGCAAACCCTTTGAGTCGTTTCTGTCCCCAGTGGATGGCCGTTTTCTCCCAGACAGCACAGAGCAGAACAATTTGGAATAGCAACACCAAGACTTGGAGAGAATTAAAGGAAATATAAAATTCTCTTGATAATTTGCTAGGTGATTTCCAGGAACATCAACAGCATCTACCTTTTCTGGGATTTTGTTGTTCTGTCTTTCTTTCCTGTTTGTTGTATACTTTTTCTTGTTTTGGGCCCAGGAGGCCGATTCTGGCCTGAAATGGGCTCCTGATTTGATTTAACCAATGAGAGACCCTGGCAAGAAATCAAAGGGTAGGAAGAAATACAGTCAAGGGTTCGACTCCAACTCCACCCTGCTTTGGTACTTCAGTAGTAGCTAAAACACCACCCTGGCCAGAAAGGCTCTCATCAGTTTCCTCAGTTTTCAATGTATTCTGATAAAGCTGTTTCCTTCCTTTCTTATTTAACCACAGTAATAGTAATGACTTCCTTTGCCTGCTAATCAGTGCCTCACCTGCTCCCTTAGTCCTGCTCATGGCTCCGCAATTATTCCCATTATCAAGGTCTCTTCATCTCTACTCTAGGGATCCTGACTCTTAGAGGTGTCTTGAGAATGTATACTGGTCTTAGTAACCTTACCCCAAGTAAGGACTTTTAACCTACTATGAGATTATAAGACCAAACCAGGATCTAAAATTTGAAAATGTAGGTCATTTATCATATCCAGATGTACCAATATACTTGGGAGCTAAGAAGACCACTGAGCATCCTTTGTGTTTCAAGACCACTAACTATCTACATTATTTACAACAGAATGAGGTTTAATGGACAAAGAAAGCCACTGCACATACATCACACAGGATAGTGAAGTATCTGAGATACCATTCTCCTGACATACTTTATAGTGAATTAACATAGAAATGGTTAATATATTTACTTTTAATAATGTTCTAACATGTTTGAATTCAAGCTTTAGGTTCCCAACTAAGTAAAGACTTTCAGTATTTTTCCATTATGGTGGTTGGACACAATGCATTTCTTATCCAAAAAACAAGTCTCCAAAAATTATAGAATCATAGAAAGGAGCTCAGTTGGTGAATGTGCTATCATTTACACATAGGTGACTAAACTCAGTGAGTGTGTCCATCAACAATTAAATTTGATACACAAGGGCTGTGACTTTATTTCTATGCTGTAGTGTCTTGTTCTTATTTAGAGCTATGGGGAAGATACATGGAGTTTATAAGAGATCCGTAAAACTGGTCAGAACATTAGAAAGAAAACACTTTCTGGAGTCTTTATGTCAATTTAGGACAGTGGTAAGTGAAAAAAGATTGAAGTTAACAAAAACCTTATGATGAGTTTTACTCGTTTCTTTGGAATAAGATGATATTGCAAACATTTGCTATCTCAGCTACTTTCTGATCTTGACTGGAGTTTTTCCTGTTTAAAGCACCTTTAATTAATTTATTTATTTGTCTCAACAACTCCCCTGGGCCAGGATGCTACAGGGTGGGGCAGGAAATATCCTGAGTGACAGCCTGAGAGATAAGCCGATAGAAATGTCAATCAATAGCAGCTGGGCAAAGGAACTTACTCTAGCAACCTGGCCTCTGGGCAGGATGGGCTACATCAGAAGCGCAGAACAGAGAGTAACAGGTTCTCTTTGCAACTAGTCATGCCTAGCTTTCTGTGTTTACCCTGTCTGTCATCCTATGGTAGATTTCCTGAGGCCAGGGATATGTATTCACTTAATTTCCCAGAACTCCCCATAGGGAGCTTGGTAGTTAGATTATTTGTAATTGACTTATGATCCAGTCGAAATTAAACCCCAGACGCTAATGCTGAAGTAGATACATGGAATTCCTTCCTTGTTGAGCATTAATCACTGTCCATATTATGTGATCAGAAATGACTGCATTTGCCTTGAACTAAAGTTTAAATTAGATTATTCAGTAAGATCCTTTCTGGTCTTCATGTTCTAGAACTAAGTGGCAGTTACCAACACTCCATAATGCTGATTGCCAAATGAATTAATGACTTTGATTGAAGTATGGAGAAGATTGCCTGTTGGAAAGGGAATCCAGCTGTAGACAAACTCTTTCCCCAGAAGGATCTTGAGAGGATTACACATGGACTGGGTGAGACGGGGCTTTCTAATAGGCACAAGAGGCAAAAAGTAAAGTCTGCCTTCCTCCTATTCATGTAATTGTTACCAATCTTCAAGGCTCACAGCAATAAGCAGGATGCAGGGCTGATGAGAGGGCTGGTGGAAAATCCCTATTAGAGGTGAATGAGGTCTTCTCCCTCTTACTCAATCGCTCTGCCGCTAGAGTTAATGTTTTGAGTCTGAAGGACACTATGACTGTTATCAGTTTTATTGGACAAGTGACTATAAAGGTAATTAAAGAGACCATGCCTAATAACCCAACTCTTACAATTTAAAAGTAAGAAAGAGGCCTGATAGGGTACCAGGGATAGACCTATCATCCTAATTAAGTGCTAACAAGACAGTTGTCCTCAGTTTGGGAACTCGAGTGTATTCCCTGTGTTAACCATCTCCATCCAGTGGGCTCATCTACATTTCTTAATTCTTCGCCACAGTTACCCTTCCTCATTCTCCACACGAGCATAAGTTTCAGTGTTTAGCAGGTGGTGTCCCCAAAGCACTCACCCCAAATTGTTCACCCAGTCTGTTCATTTGTCCACATTTCCTCTCCTGTAGTTAAGATCTGATCAAACTGTCATGCAGTTTGGACTAGCCATGCCTCCCAGAGCCCCTGCTTTATTAAGGTAGCATGTCTCAAAAGTGAAAACAAGAAGAGATGCAAGGCAAACCCTTTCTCTTTTGAGTGAAATTGAAAAAAAAAAATCACCTAGCTAACTTGGCCTAGCACCATGAAGTGAGTAGAAATAAATCAAATGTTTAAAGGAATCAGAAGAGGGTAGACAGTGAACATACATAACCAAGAGGCAATTTTCCAAGTCACAGAAGCATCTGGCTCTAGCTCTGTCCCAATATCTGAGTGTTTTGATTAAATATGCCCAAAGCAGACATGGTACTTATTTTAGAAATGTAGAACAATGGATTCTAATATACAAGTCAAGTATCGTTAATTACTCCAACTTCCCAATTTCCTTTGTGAATTTGTATAGCATCTTTTAAATTTTAGAGTGGATGTGTATTGCCTTTTTTCTGTGAATGACATCTGTTAAACTCCGTTAGCACAAGTAGAACATTTTTTTGTACTCTGTAACACTTACTAACAATCCTTATGTGCTTTAGTCACCTAGATCCCATACAAGAACTTTCTCACTCTGCTTCTCTGTGACTATGGTCAGTCATTTAATGCAGGAAGGTAGCCTCTTGGCCTGCATTTGCCTCAAGAAGAGAAAATACAATTCATTGAAGAGGGAATGTTAGAAGAATTTTTATCTGACTTTATATAGTGTTGTAGCCTGGGTGTGTCTTGATTTTATTTTTATTATCTTCATGCTTCTTGTAGACGACTATACTGTCTATCTCAAAGCATATTTGCTAGAAACCAAGGAGTTGGCTGTTGGCATTCTTTGTATCCAGAAACACTGAAGGAAGCACTTATTAAGGTGCTTTTAAACATTAAATATATAATTACTATATGTATTATCCAGAAATTTCAGCTACAATTTGAAACGCTCATGGTTGCTTGAGCAGAGAATCTTGGGAAATTCCATTGACAGTAATCCAGGAGGATAACAGAATATATTCAATATCAGATGGCATTTTAATGAATTTACTCTAACCAATCTCATAGACTGTATACAAATCAGAATATCAACTTCATAATAGAAACATACATTTTCTTTTTCTTCCTCCTTTCTTGCTTTCTAAACTTATTTTTATTCATTTTTTTACATAGTTTCTCTTCTTTATGAACGTTCCCATTTTATTGATGAAAAACAGACATTAACAAATGTTGAATAAATCATGAAGGTTCACACAGCTCATATATAGAGGAGCCTAGATATGAATTGAGGTCTGTGTAGCTTCAAAACTACTGCTGTTTGATTCATTTATCCTCACTGCATTGGATTACAGGCTTCTGGCCCACTAACTGCCTTGTTTCCCTACAGGAAAATCACCACTGAAAGTTGTATTTTTAACTGGGATCTTCAAATCAGAGAGAAGTGAGCTGAGTGATTTATCACCAGGCTACTATAATTGAGCAGTTTATCTAGATTATTTTATTTCTCTCAGAGGCCCAGATCTACCAAGGGAATTCAGTATTTAATTGTACGAGGTAGAACATCCTTTCCTTGCAGAATATATATTTACTTGAAAAGACTTCTTTCTCTTGGCCTCTCCTATTGACACTGTTTATCCCCTAAATATCCCCTAAATACAGAGAATTACATATGGTTTATGCAATTATTTGTCACATTTTCTATAACTAATAACTGTAATTATTTCCATTAGAGATATTTAGAAATATAAAAGGCCTTGCAGAAATGAAAAGAAATGCCAAAGAGTCAAATTTAATGATGACTTTACATTGTTTATTATTTTTGGCAGAAAAGAGACAAGTTTCAAGTAGTAGAGTTGTAACTCTCCAGCACCTGGTACTGTCTTTAAATTAGAGAAAGATGCCCATGTGAGTTCTGAGGAATATTATCTTGCTTGAGGTGTGACCCTCCTGGATACCCAATGGAAGATGAGTCATCACTTGTTGGGAACACCATTGAGAGGATGTCTGTTGATTGGCAGTTTGGATCAGCTGACCTCCTGCACATCATACTGGTAGTAATTTTTGTAAGGCATGTATATATTACATAGAGGTGGCCTCTGTGTCAGATGGGAGACTCACTGGAAAGAGTTTAAACCAAGGACCCAAGTCTAGGTAGGCTTTGGCTGTCTCCACCTGCCTTTGGGATTTTGAGAAAGTAGCTTCTCCACATTTGATTTATTCCTCTAAAAAATAAGAGATTTTTTTGTGGTTTAAGAAAAGTTAATGGAAAGACTCCATTTTCTTTCTTCTTCTGTTAGTGGCTTATATTATGCAGAACCTAAAAATTTGATCTGTAGATGTGTCTGATCCTGCAGAGGCCAGGCTGAGTCAGCTCATGGCTTCCCTCTTTACCTCTCTTCTACCAGCTACCATGGAATTGTCGATCTGTAGAATATGGCCTGGAAACATTTCTTTTAAACATTGCCAAGTTTTAGATAGTCTCAATGTAGGCAATGTACAGAATGTGAGCAGGAAGATGATCACAGACTTCACATCCATGAGTGAGAACTGGCCTGTTACTTCCCCTCCCCCACTTCTGTTGCTGAGTTAATACTGACTGAAGCCATTGTACTCATTGGCCCAGGAAAGGAAAAAAGTTTCATCCAGGAATCATTAAATACATGGAGTCATATTCTTTGGCTTTATGCAAATTTGAATATCTGGCGACACTGAATGCACTTTTTCAGATGTTCTCCTAAACTGCCAATCTCTTTTTACAAACATTCTGACACAAAAGTGTTTGCCCACTGTTCACATAGTGAGGCTTTTAGACATCACACAAATGGTGCTATTCTTAACAGTGAAATAACCGACTTGCATCCCTTATGTCTGACCTAGCATTTGCCCTCTTCCTGAATGTGTGCCTTGAAATAAGTATGTAAAGTAAGAAATAGTAGTTCCATTCCTAAAGTGATTTCTTTATGCTTGTTTTATATCAGTTTCTTGCCCAGCTTGCAAGCTACAGCCTCAAAATGCATAGACAGGGCCTTTGTTATGCTTTGAAGATCTGGCATACTTTTCTGTGAATATCATTACAGCTGTAGCATTTGAATTGGGAAAATCCTTTGTGTGATTTCAACAACCTTTTGTCCTGGGAGTTAAAGGCACTGACAGGGCTTTTTGACAGAGCCACCGAAAGAAAATTCTCTGCTGAATAGTTAATCAGTTCCTAAGCTGGCTGGCTTCCATTTTTTCTTCTTTCTTCAAGACTATGTTGCCAGACTACTAGAGGTTTTTACTTGGGAGTTTAATAAAGACAAAATAAGCTCAAGCATTTTCCATACCACTCTATTTCCATCACACACTATATTGTTTTCTATTTTCCCACACCTAATCCACTGGGATATAGTGATATTTTATGCTTACACTTTTGAAACATGAGTTGTTTTTATTTTTTTTAAAAAACTAATACATGCCTTTAAATTCAATGGATTAATTCTTAATTACTTATATAGATTATTATGATGCATTTAGTTATTGATGTAGAAATCTAAATAAACCAGGATCCTAAAGAGAAATCCTTGGGGTCATGGAGAGCTTATTGGCAGTTGCTCTTACACTTAATAAAGAATGATGGAGGACAGGAAGTCAGATTTCAATTTCCCCTCTGCTCATCTTTCACAGCAGGAACTACTTCTGGCAAGTTTATAAGCTGAGAAAGGCAAGAGTCTTTTGGGTGTCTGGAGTGAGTGGAACAGACCATGGCTAGCTGACTGCTTGTTGATTCTTTGCCTTCCAAGGTAATCAAATCAACCACATGTTTTCTCATTGTATATTCTCTGGAGAAATGGATCTCAGTTAGCAATTATCTATCTCATGGCTCAATTCTTGAAAAAGTTTCTTTCTTACAGACAGACATTGGCAATGATGGTAACCATTTATAATAAATACCTCAAACTCTCTCTTTGGCTCTTAATTTTAATGTGGAGAGAGAAGGTCATCTTTGTTTAAACAGGGATTGAATCTGGGAGAAACATTGCTTTGAGAGACACAACATGCATTACAACATCATGATGTATTCAACCAGATGTCTGCAAGACAGAAGGTCACGTGGGTAACCGCACCATGTGAATGTTCTTAAAGGTGGAAAAAACAGAAAAGAGAATCTAAACATGTGTCAGATACTTCCTTTGTGCCTCATGTTATTCCAAACCATATGGGTCCCTTATGTTTATAATTTACCAATTATGAGCTCTTCCCTACATTATTAAACTCAAGGATCACTAGCACTTTACACGCATCTTATAGTCTTGAATTGACTATATCTGTTATTTATATGCATCTAGCACTTCCCAGATATCTGTTAGGGTAGTTGTTAGAATATAGTGAGAAGTTATTTTTGACACTTATGATAACTTATATAGATATTCACTTATTCTGTTGGGATTCTGGCACATATATTTGAAAAGAGTATGCATATGACAATCCTGAATAACACAGTTTCATTTGAATTATATTTTTTTGTAGTTGACAATCCCATGCTCATTATATCAATAAGTATTCACTGGGTGACCACCATGTAGACCATATTTCTCAGTTATACATGAATCATTATGTTCTCCAGGGGAGGAAATTCCCTGTTGCAAACAATGGCCATGGATTTATTGTCATTTTACTATATTTTTTAACAACCTAGTCACTTCTTTGGTGATGTTACTGCCCAGTGCGGTCTCTGGGATATAGTAGGCACCCTGTGTACAATTGCTGAATGGAAGCATCAACTGACTCCCAGGGCATCCGTTTTACTTTCTCTGCAGCTCCACCACCAGCATGACAAGAGCACAGACAATGTGCTAGCTTAATGTTTTCCTCCGTTCCCCTAAACTATTTTCCCACAAGGCAGCAAGCTATGTACTTTGTCATGCGTCCCTATTAACTGTGTAGGTATACTCCAAGTAAGTATTTTATTACTAAAGTACTCTACCGCCTTATGAAGAAGAGTTAACCACTGAGGAACGAGATTAAGTCAAGTGTATTAGAGGATCATTTTGCTTACTGGATTGCTCCAATCTGGAGACAATTGCAGAGAGAATCGAGGAAGAGTAATTCAGTGATTGCCTTGAGTAGCTTACATCATCTGATAGATCAGATGAACATAATGCAGGGAACATACTGAACATAATGAGAGGGAAATTATTTTATGCTATTTTTTAATGGAGAGATACTGTATATAATTTTGCTATAAATACCATATTTAAATCAAACATCTTTTTAACCATTTCTTTTCTTTTTTTATTAATTTTTAAAATTTATTTTACATACCAACCAGTTTCCCCTCCCTCCTCTCCTCCACAAAATAAGCACAGTGATCCTGTAAATAACCCAACAGCCCCAATCTCTCAGCTAGCAATCTGGACACTCACATCCAGGAAACATCCTTTCAGCTACTGTGTATGTCTCCCTCCAGGGCTCCTTATCTCTCACTCCCTAATTTTTCCATCCTTACTCTTCATTTCCACTTCTCTTTTTCAAAGATCTTAGCTTATAGTTACCTATTTTCAACAAATTCAAGTAGTTCCAAAATAGTAGAAAGTATCACTAATCTATAGTAAATCTAATAAATATCCATAGAAAGACGATCTCTGAAGCCGTTTGTGGAATTCTTTTCAAGTCTTTATCAAGTGAGTTAGGTGTATTCTCACAAAGAATGTGGTGTAACAGGGCTGGAGAGACAGTTTAGTCAGTCAAATTCTTCCCAAGAGAGCATGAGGGCCTGCGCTCACAACTCCAGCTTTGTGTAAAAGCCTGCTCACTATATTGTGTACTTATAATCCTAACACCAGGAAGTAGATGCAGGAGGGTCTCGAGAGCCAAACTGGTGACCTCTGAGCTCAGTGAGAGACTCTGTCTCAAAATGTATAACATAGAACAACTGGATATGACACTTCATATCAACCTCTTGCTCCATATGCATGAACACACATAAGCTTACACACGTGGACACACACACACACACACAAGCACACCCTTACCCCCAGAAGGGTATAACACTAATGTCCTCATTTATGCTATAATTTGACTATTTAAAATAATCATGTAGGCAGAATGGTAGTGTACACAGCATCTAGTGAGATAAAGGGACCCCCCAATGCAGAGGTTACCACACATTGCTCTAAGCAGCAACTGTGGTTAATGTCTATATTTGAAGCATACCTGGAGGCCAAGGCAAGAGGATGGCCATGATTTTGAGGTTAGTATGGACCATATAGTGTATTTGGAGCAAACTGTGATACATATCAAGATGCTGTTTCAAAAATACACCCCTAAACAAAAACAACAAAATAAACACACACAAATCCTCTTCACCTGGGGCCCCAGCTCGCTTCTCTGACCTTATTATTTCTTGTTTGGTTAGCTGTCCTTGCACTTCCTCTGCTGACTTCTATAGTCAACATATTCTGTACTTAGTTTACTTTGAGTGCCTGCCATGTGTTAGTTATGATAACACTAACCACTGTGAAATACACACCCCCAAACTTCAGTCAATAATCAAAACATAGAAGGAGCACACCAATGTAGACACTTTCCATGGAGCAAGAGGGAGCTTTTCAATATGGTATCCAAACTACTGGGGGAAGGGGTCATGGCTGCCTTTGAGCTTTGGTCTTGGTTAATTTTTGTCATCTTGACTCAAATCTAGACACCACTGGGAAGAGAGAATGTCAGCTGAGGCTTTTTCTCCATCATACTGGCCTTTATGCTTGTCTATAGGATGTCTTCACAGTTGCTGGTTGATGTGGGAGGGCCCAGCTCACTGTGGGTGGTCCCATCTTAGGTCAGGTTAGCCTAGGCTTTATAAGAAAGGTAGCTGAGCAAGCCAAGGAGGGGAAGGTAGCCTGCAAGCACATCCCTCCATGATTTCTGCTTCTAGCTCCTGTTTTGAGTTCCTGCTCTGATTGTTCTCAATACTGTGATCCAGACACGCAAGCCAAACAGAGCCTCTCCTTCCCTAAGCTGCTTTTGGTTAGTGTCTATCACAGCAACAGAGAAGTTAAGTAGAACAGTATCTAACAGCAGAAGCAATTTCATGTGGGTAGGAAAGCTCACCGACTTCATAACTACCCTCAAAGGAGGGACATGTATTTTTCCTTCTCCATTTCTACCAGGGCAAGTCAGTTACATGCCCACATGCAGATAAAAGGAAAGGATTAAGAAACGCAAGTCTCTGGCAGGTCAGGCACTTCTCGGTGGCGGTAACTCCACAGTAGGGAAGGAGAATGAGGAGTTCTGGAGAACAGCTAAGTCCTCTGTCACAATCCATAGCATTGTGAAATGTTTCCAAAGGACAGGAGAAATGTTCATGTAATCATCAAAAATCCCTTGCTTTGAAAAGTAAACCTTTGATGCAGGGTTTTGTTCCTAAGAACAAGGCATGTATCTTACAGTAACATGAAAGTTTGACTTGGGAAGCACACTGTTTAGATTGCTTTCAATATACAAAGTGATGCTGAGACTAACAACTACCAACACTCTTGGATGGAGACAAGTAACACATAGACCTAATATAGACATTAGCTAAATTATTTGATTTAATCTTAAATAGGAGAGGAAAGCAAGCTCCTTTTTTGTTTTATGTTTCATAACTACAATAAGAACTAAGAACGTGCTCCCCGCCCCACCCCAGATTATTTGTAAGTGCCTGGAAGAAACAGGTTTGAATTTTTTGTTCTGTTTTGTTTTTATATGCAAAATCTTAATAGATCAGAAGACTAATCTGGGCATTTATTTTATGGTGTGGGGATCTGTTCATGGAGATATTCTGTGGTATAGAAAGAGAGTCTATGTGATATATCAAGTTACAGAAAATATCACTCAAAGATAAATATATATTTCTTAGCACATGGTACTTTAGAAATGTAGAAGTATTTAATGGGCAAGAGATGGGCTGATGTAAATATTGAAGCTACTTTTCCAAAAAAGGACATGTAATCTTAAATGTATTTAGTCTTCTTGCTAGTACAGTTTTTATGTGAAGATGCCCTGACTTTATCAATTCTATATACAATGAAATAAAAAGCAAATACAGAGTCAGAGCAACTGTTTAAAACAAACTTCTTATTGAAATTACTTTCTGTCTTATTTTATTTATTTTCATTAAACTTTTTTTCTTCGAATGAATTGAATTGTTGCCATTGTTATAAATAGTTCTAGTGGCTAAAGTGGTGAGCTAGCTCTCACCCACTTGATCAAAGAAAAAGTCTCAAGGGAAAAAACCATGTCACATTTAGTAAGACAAGTGGAGTAAGGACAGAATGTGTCAGAGTCTGAGGTGTCTGTCTGGGGCTAGAGTGCAACTTGGTGACAGAGACTTGCCTAGCATTTCAAGACCTTCAGTTCAGTTGCAGCACAAAACACACACACACACACACACACACACACACACACACACACACACTATCTGGATGTTTTGTTAATCCATGTTACTATCTTATGCAAGACAGCATAAGACAGAAAGCCTGAGTATTACAGTGAAGAGGGAAATTCTGGGTCTGATACCTTCCTTCCCAAATCGAAGAGCATCCAGTGAGTAGAATTCTGTAGGAAATACTATGGAGTCAGTTTGAATGGTAATGAGGCTAGTACCAAACCAAGGGTTAAAGAACTCCTCTATTAGGTCCTATATTAGATGATGGAAAATCAGTCAACTTCAGAATGTCCATACAAGAGCAGTTCTATTCTTCCTTCTTACTTTGTGTATGTGGACCTCAGTGTTCGAGGCTGAGTGATTTTCATAATCCCACATAGTTATTTGTGAGGAAGGAGTATGAACCCAGTGGCGTGAGCTCACAGCCCTTACCCCTTTCCCTGGGCCAGTCCTGCTCTCTCTGTAAGGTCTCCACAACAAACTTTTGGGATCTGGAGACAAGTTTATCATCACACTTTTGCAAGTCTCTGGTCTTCTTCTGCTCTGACTTCAGTGACTGCCCCAGGCACGAGCATCTCCCTGCACACCATAGCAATTATTTATGACTGGGAGATTTGCAGCCTGGGGCTGGTTTACCAGAACTATTTTGAACAAAGACAAAAGGAACTTTTTCCTTGGTTGCTCCAGGATTCTTTGATTCTTTGATCCGGAGGAACTCTGTCTTCTGTCGAGCCGTGGAGGAGGAGCACACAGAAGAAAGGCCTTTTGTAGGCCATTTCCCCCGCTCATTTTATATTAGTTTAACTTTCATAATAAATCTTACCAACAACAGTGATTTCCTTGTGGTCACTTAAAACTCCTATAGCGTTGAGGTGGGGGAGAACTAACTGGAGAATCAATGGGATATGTCCAGATATGGACCAGTGAAACGCAGACCATGTTCCCAATAAAACCATCATTTCATGCTGTAATTATATCACACATCCTTGTCTGGTCACACACTTACACCCACGCAGCTACTCCCAGCCCCTTTTGCTGGAATTGGAGTAGTCATTATGTTTATTTGTATTTTAGCTCTCCCCTACCCTTTTAAAGCTCAATTAATACATCATCTTCTCCAGGAGAATTTTCTGCCTTCATGCTGGGGCGAGGTGGCCGTAGCAAGTCTGCATTATCACACTGCTGAGTGTGAGAATGAATGTTTGTGTCTGATAATGAAGGGGAACACTGGGCATGGGCTGTGTCTGTGCATCTTTGTATTCTTGATGCCAGCTTCTAATGCCCTGGGAATTCTGGGTGAGTCTTTAGGAAGACTTAAGCTTTTACTTGTTATTTAGTTATAATGAATACCGACCATGTGGAACTAGAATGGCGAGGGAAGCCTGGCTTCCCCCCTTGCTGCTGAGGCCACAGTTTTCTATGCAGGAGACTAGAACTCTGCACTGAAATTTGATATCCAAATCCACTCAGACTCCACGAAACTAGGTTCTTTCCCTCGAGTATAAACACTGCATGGGCATTCCAAAGGTGGGCCGGTGAAGAAGGAAGTCACCACTAAAGTAGTGTATGTGATAAATGATGAAGGAAGGTAGTTAGGAGTTTGCCTCTGGCATCTGTGTGAAGCATAAGTGTGGACACAGGATGGTATGTAAGTGACTTTGATACTGTATTGAAGGAAAATGTCCTCTTAGAAAGATTAGCTCTGGCCAATTTCTTCTCTCCTCGCACCTAAGTCTGAGGAGAAAACTTAGCTGGAACTTGTTCCTGCAATCAGACTTATCATTCCACATAAGCTACTTCAATATAAATCTGACTGGCTGTGTGAATCTCCTGCTGAACATTTCTTGTCAAAAATATTTCATTGCCTTAGCTATTCCTACAAGGTAATGAATGGGTCACAATATTAAACAAGCTAACTGCTAAGTTCTACTTTTATATGAAATGCTTACCCTGCTTTCTGGTGATAGTTGCATTCTTTGTTATTCCTTGCTTTAAAAATGATCATTGCACAATACAGAACCCTACGGTCCCACATCTAGCCAGCAGTCCATTCCCCTACCCTTCTATACACATCTGGGCACTTCTGTTTTTAGAAAGTCTTTTATCCTCTGAGCAATATTTCTTGTGTTCACATCGCCCTACAGAGATCAGCCTTAGATATATGAGTGTCTGTCCCTTCCCACATCCCATACATACTTCCTAAAATGACACTCATTACATCACACCATACATTTAGGCAAAGAATAGGATTGATTTTAAAATCTAATAGGAAAAATTCATGTCTTACTCATCTTTAAAGTCTTACTGATTAATACTTAGGGCCCTCATTAACTATATTTTGAATGAACAAATGTAGTGTGTGTGTGTGTGTGTGTGTGTGTGTGTGTGTGTGATTTGCAGGTGTACACATCAATGTGTGAGCATGCAGAGACCAGGAAAAGCCTGTGCTATCACCTTCTGCTAATCCTTGGGAATCCTAAACCTAGCTGTTTAGGGGTTAGGCTGGCTGCCCTCGTGATCCTTCTGGCTCCTGCCCTTAACACCAAACCAGAGCTGACTCTGCAAGTGTGAGCATCCACATCTGCCTCTTACATGTGTGCTGGTGATCCCAACTCTGTTCTTACACTTGTACTTCAGGTACTTTCACCCATCTCCCAACTCAACAAATACATTGTTGACTCAGATCATTCAACTTCATTTATTTTTTTCTAAGAGACTTTCTCTTCAGAATGTTTGATGCATTTTAAATGGGTACAGTTAACCAACAATACAGTATTGTTATCTCAAAGTACTATGTTGTACAGTACATCTCTAGAATTTATTTATCTTCTGTAACTGAAATTCTATTAGAAGTTGCCGTTTCCCTCTGCCCTGCATCCTCTGGGGCATCTATTCCTTGCTTCTATGAGCGTCATTTGCTGTGAGGTGTCTTTCTGTACGCTGTGAATAAGTGTGGCTCCCATTGGATAATACATAAAGCTGTTTTGGCCTGTGTCAAGAAAGCTTACAGCTAGGTGAGAAATCCAAGCAGAGATTCAGGAAAGAGGCAGGTGGGAAGAGGAGATGCTGGCCCACTGCCTAAGGAACAACAAGATGCCAGCAGACCGGTAATGCTGAGAGAGAGAGAGAGAGAGAGAGAGAGAGAGAGAGAGAGAGAGAGAGAGAGAGAGAGAACCAAAAGCTTCAAAATTGGAGGATTCTAATTTTGTCTTTTTCTTTGTTTCCAAAACTCCTTTGTCCTGTTAGGATCTGAGTGTGAAGTATCCCCAGCAGGCTCATATATTAGTTCTCTGGTCCCTAGCTGATGGGGCTATTTTGAGAGGTTGTGGAAACTTTAGGAAGGAGGTCCTCACTGGAGGACATGGGGCCGAAAGGACACACATTCAAAGGTTATTCTGGTCTCTATCTCCTTTCTCCCTCTGCCTCTGGTCTTTCATGAGGTGAATAGTCTCTGCACTCATTGCTGAAACTTCAAGTCCTTTTTGGAAAGCATCAATTATCTTGTGCAATGTATTAAAAGTAACTTTCCACTTACAATGCGTTGTGGTCCAGCTGCTACTTGATGCTGTACCACTCACTTCAGTTCCCACCAGCTGAATTATGTGCTGGCAATAGTCTGTTGCACAGACTCCTTAACAGCCGATTACAGATGCACTCATTATAATTGCACAAATGAATTAAACATTTAAAATACGTGAAAGGCAGAATAGAAGGACAGGGGAAACACGGGGACATGAGAGGGAAAAGGAGCTCCTCACCTTGGAGTCTGGTTCAAACCCTTACCAGGCAGCAATAAAAATGTGTGGGGCTGGGAATTTAGCTCAGCAGTAGAGCAGTTGCCTAGCAAGCTCAAGGGCTTGGGTTAAGTTCTCAGCTAAAAAAAAAAGACAAAGGACAACTCCCCAAAACACACACACACACACACACACACACACACACACACACAGAGAGAGAGAGAGAGAGAGAGAGAGAGAGAGAGAGAGAGAGAGAGAGCAAAAGAAAAATGTGTTTCCCAGATTCAGCAGAAGAGTTGCATGGATGAACTCACAGCAGTTGTGACTGCATGCATGTTGTGACTGCATGCATGTTGTGACTGCATGCATGTTAAGAGCAGGGCCAGATAAACTCAAAGTCCCACCCTTAGCTGAGGAGCTTTGGTGGCTGACAGCTGCTGGGAAGAAAGGGAGCCAGTTTTCTTCTGGGGTACAACCCCCGACAGGCTACCCAAACTCCAGGAATGGTCCTGACCCATGCACATATAGGAAGCTCTGGGTGGACTCAGTAGATTTTTCAAAAGAACTCTTGGGTGGAAATTGTGGAGTGGAGGATGGGGAGGAACTGGGCGGGCAGGCGGGCACGGGGGTGGGGTGGGGGGAGATAAATGGTGGACTTGATCAAAGCATATTATGTGCGTGCATGAAATTCTCAAACAACAAAAATTCCAAGCTAATATCCATTTGCTTGAGTGCCACCCTCCAGCTGTAAACTTGCAGTTTTCTAGGATTCTTACCAGAAAGGTAATTTACAGGGAAAGGGCATCCTAGAGCCCCTTGTACAACCTAGTGGTTCCTGTTTTTACTCAATCAGATTGTAGTCCTACTCAAGGCACTTCTGAAGCCACCCTATAATCTCATTTATATGTTAAGAAATGAGGAAAAGAAAAGAATATTTCCTAGCAACCCCTGAGATGTCACTTGAGAGATATACGTATTTCATTAAGATACTCAATTGCTGCTTTTCTTTGAAAAACACACACCATGATTCTGGGTGTGTCTTTCATTCTGAGCACTTTTCTTTCTCTTAACCATTGTGATTAAAATCCACAATTAAGAACATTATTAATAAACTTCAATTGTGCTTCATACTGAGTTGTATTGGAATTATTCCATGGTCTTCCCAAAGATCTGTTTTGTATCAGAGTTGAAGTCCTTAAAAGATTAAAGTTTTTCTCAGGGTTCTGTGGACTATGTGTGGAGATATGCCTCCATTCTTTGCTCTGTAGGCAGAAAACACCATAGAAGACACCACAAAGAGGAGTGATTTCAAAAATTATATCAAATTTGAGTTTAATGAGATAACACTGCTTTGGGGAAGAATTTAAATATAGAATTCTGCATTAAATTCATTTTGTAAGCACTTTCAAGTGTTACATTTACTTAAAATAATTTTTAAAAATGACTCTGAAATCTTAGGCAAACCCTTAAGAGAGTTGAGCAAGGGATATGCCCAATAAGCAAATTCAATGGGTTGAGTTCTGTTAGAAGGCTAAAAACAATTATACAATGTTAAATTAAAGTTCTTTGTGTTTTGTGCATGTGCACACATACATTAAATGTCTTTTTTGATTAATAGTCACTAATAAATTCCTAGTTTGTCAGACAAGAAGTCTTTTTATGTATTTTTTTTTACTTTAAAATAATTTTGAGGTTATAATTATAACATTTTCCCCTTTCCCTGTTTTCTCTCCAAACCCTCCCATGTACCCCTCCTTGCTCTATTTCAAATCCATGACCTTTTAAAGATTAACTGCTATTAAACACACACACACACACACACACACACACACACACACACACACACACACACGCACACGCACACACACACACATACACACACATTCCTTAATATAACCTACTCAGTCTTTATAACGTTATTTGTATGTATGACAATAACCTCACGGGAACAGCAGTGGCACAGACACCTCGTTGGTAACCAACAGCTCTCTAGCTGGACTTAAGACCCACTCAACAAGAGGGAAGCCATGCCTGATATTGGAAACTTAGCTAAGTACTCAGTGTTACTGAAGTCATAGATCTTGGAGGAGACCACACAACCACTGCTTTACTAAACCAGCATAATCCCTAACAACAATCCTAATATTTGTCCTTGTACCACAGATAAGTATAGTCTTCATGCCTCATGAAGGAGCCTTCTCATTGCAACAGACAGAGATCACTATAGGAAACCACAATGCAGAGTTATGGAGCCAGTCCCAATGGATACATCTGCAAAACACTCCTGCACCTAAGACTCAGGGAACATTGCAGAAGAGGTGATGGTATTTTAAGAGCCAGAATATCAGGGAGTTTGCTGAATTGAGAGACTGTGGGTTCATTCAAGGCTAAAGATGATCAGGTTTGATCATTGAAGAACCCCTGAAATCCTGGTTACAGAAGTAAACCTTGAAGAACTACAAAACATGTATTTTACCTGCTCAAACATAAAACAAAATATCATCTTTGGCTGACTTGTATACAATGCACAGTTTATACTTGTATTAATACAGATATGTATGTTACTTTTAAAAGTTTATATATTCTCAGAACAAGGGACCAGACACCAATAAAAATGGATGGCCCACATGATCCAGCATCCAGGACAGCTTCAAGGCTGCTGACAGAGATGATCCAGCTTCACAGAATATTACAGCCAAGACTTAATCATTATCCTAAATTTTCCCAAGGTCCAAAGATGTCAGTGCCCCCAAACAACAGGAAGTATTTCAGAGAATGATACCCATATTCCCCCAAAATGGGTTATGGATGATTATTATCATTTAAGGGGGGTTGGTTACAAGTTGTAATGGTCAGAAAAAAGTAACCAAACAAAGAGTTAAATTCAAAGACCTCTTTTTAAAAGAAAAAAGGAAGATTTGATATAGAAATGATAGGATAAAAGGGTAGATTATTGAATCTACTTTAACCTCCAAACCACTATTAATCTCAAAATATTTTATACTGGTATGAATTTTGTTTATTGACACAAATTTAAAGTTAATTTTGTTATACTATATGTATGTTTCTACTCTTGTTTATGATATTGTGCTTATACAATTCATTTAAAAATTTAATATATAATTAAGAAATACAGATTAATAGTCATCTATAATAGTCAAACTTAAAGTCATGTTAGGTATGTTTTCAAGGTTAAACAGATATATTTATATAGATAGATGGTCTTCAAACACTTCAAAGGTCTACAGAATATGGCATTTAAAATGTTTAGTAACCTAGGCTTTGCATGACAATGAGACATACATGCCTGCTCCTGACAGCACCAATTTACTTCAGAGAGGGATGGTGGGCATTGAAGAAACTCTATATTGAATTTACTTTCTTTGTATCAAAAGCTAGCCACTGGGCAAAGAAACTGCCCTTACCTCAATTGCTGATGATATGTTGTCCAAATTGAACCAACAGGACACAAAAGAAAGAGATTGACAAACTTTGCCAAGACAAGGTAGGACATTCCTTCAAAAATTCCCTGCTTCTCAGAGATGTCTGTCAGATATATCAGGCCTGTAGGCCAAAGTTGGATCCCCCAAATTACTGAAGAACCTAGGGTGACTGTCCAGGCAGCCAGATTCCCTACCATTGGGTAACATTTCACCCTTCTGGGGACTTTGATGGAATTGAAGGCTAGATAGTCATAGTTAAAGTTTTCCTTAGTAATGATAAAAGATAAATTAGGTATAAAACTTTAGACTTACAAAGAAAAGATAAATAATAGAGTATATTCTCCAAATTTGCCAAATGCAAATGAACTGAATATTGTAACTGTAATTATTACTTAATAACTGCTTTGTTTTATTTTTTTACTATGCTAAGATTAAAACTTTCCTTTTTAATTAGATAAAAGGGGGGAATGCTGTGGAATAATCTTTCTGTACACTGTGAATAGGTATTACTCTGATTGGTTTAATAAAGAAGCTGATTGGCCAATAGCTGAACAGGATAAGGCTAGGCAGGAGAGTCATACTGAGAATGTTGGGAGGAAGAAGGGCAGAGTAAGGAGTCACCAGCAAATGCAGAAGAAAGCAAGATGGGCATGCCAAACTGAGAAAAGGAATGAAGCCATGTGGCAAAGCATAGATTAAAAATATGGGCTAAACTGGGCTGGAGAGATAGCTCAGCCATTAAAGGCTAGGCTCACAACCAAAAATATGGGCTAAATTAAATGTAAGATTTAGCTAGTAACAGGCCTGGGCTATTGGCTGAGCACTTATAATTAATATTAAGACTTTGAGTGGTTATTCAAGAGTGGCTGCTGGCACAGAAAAACTCTGCCTATATAACTTTGAAAACATATACGGGGGACTAAGTAAGGCTTATTCTTGTAATTAATTATATTCATACTTAGCATGACTACAATTAAAGAATTTGATCATTTATAAGATGATTGACTACTAACTTATGTTCTTTAATAGTCTACAATTAGTTTGCAGCTTTCATAAGACTAGGACTTTATGTTCCATTCCTGTTTAAGGTGACTGACCATTAACTTGCATTTCTTAATTATCCTTAGCTGTTAACAATAAGTTAGTACCTTTTATAAGACTAGGTAGGACTTTATGTTCCATCCCTGCTAGATTTATCCTTAAAAATAATAATTCTGAATTGAAGTTCTTCTAGTATCAAACTAAAACTTTTTAATCATAGATAACAGACTCAGTAAAGAAACCAAAATAGCTGTTCCACAGGTCAAAATGGTAATGTGGGGAATTTACAAGGCAACTCCACATAGTTAAAAAGGAGGTTTATTTTGAGGTAATGTACAGCCAGTAAAGGGGTCAGTTACAGGATCCGAGAAAGGTGAGGAGCAGTCCAGTGGGGTTTTCTGGAGAATTCTGAATTAATCTGCCATCTAGCATCCAGGATCACGAGGAACCAAGAGGCCCAACACGTCTGGTCTCAGGTCATAAGGCCTCCCATCTCGGCCCTGCCCTAGGGGCATGTCATAGGTAGTTGTGGCAGTTACCAGAAGCCTCACTAGGGGTAGTACTTCCAGGTCAAAGCAGGAACAGCTACCCACTACAAAATGGAGCAAGTTTGTTCCAAACTGCTAAGAATGTCTCCTGAGAAGGTAAGGAAAAGTGACAGGGAAAAGATCCCCAGGGCCAAATGGGAACAGGGAAAAGGAGGCCAAATGTGAGCAGGGACTGAGGAGCCCAGAGGCCAGCACTACCCTTGATAAGCCATGGGGGCCCCTGTCCAAGTGCCCAACCCTGGGAAAAGGACCCTCTCAGAGGGCCAGATATTTCACTGTAGAATATTGCAGTTTTTGTATAGATTAGTTTATCCAAATAGCTAGAGCTTAAAGTGAGCAAAGATGAAGCAAGACAAAATTACTGTGAAACTGAGTAAACCTTAGGAATCTATAAATCTTATTTATCAAATACCTTATTTATCAAACATATGTTGCCACTTATCTAAATTCTTAGAAGCTTGATGTTGAACACTTAGTAAAGACATAAGTACTTAGATATAAATTCCTAAGTCAGCTTTTGTTAATCTGAATGGAATGGACCTTTATAACCTTAAAATTTTTATCATCATATAGAGTATATTCTAAACCAAAGTTGAGTCACATATACAGTATGTTGTAACAAATATAACCTTACATTTCTATCATCATATAAAAGTCCATACCAATCAAAAATATTTGAGACTTGTTGTTTCCTTAGTCTAAAAGGAGAGACAATGAACAGAGAGCTTATTAGGACTAAGAAGTGTCACATGATATGTACTTTTTCATCTTAGTAAAGATAGTTGCCGACCATGTGACCATCTACATCCTGATAATGTCACCAGCCAAGATGGAGGATAGCCACATGGTTGCTATTTAAAACATGTTTTCCTAAACAAATAGTTGAATCTAAGTTACACACACACACACACACACACACACACACACACACACACACACACAGTTGAATTCAAGTTACATATACATATATGCAGAGTTAAATCCAACTTAAATTCACACACATATATAGAGTTAAATCCAAGTCTCTTTCTCTTTCTCTCTCTCTCTCTCTCTCTCTCTCTCTCTCTCTCTCTCTCTCTCTCTCACACACACACACACACACACATATACCTATGTATTGAATTTTAATTATTAGACTTTTGTTATGTTTAAAGCCAAATTTTGTTACAAATTATATAGATTTTAAATCATACCCAATGAGCAATTTACAAATCCTGAGGTAAGAGTTTACAACATAATCTTAAGATATTATTATTTTTTGTGGGAGCAGAGTGCAAAGAAATCATAAAGATAAGAGATTTTTAGGAGTAGTGAAGTAGAGCCTTAGAGGTAAGGGACTTTGGAAGTATAGCAGAGCAAATTTAGGTACAAGATATTTATGGACCCTTTGTGGCAGTAGCAGTTGTTACTAATTTGTGAGAATTTGGAAATCAAGTTTGCAAATTTTGGCCATTGATTTGTAGTGAGGCCAGGCTGTTGTAATAAAATCTGAGTTCCTGGAGGAAGAAAGAGAGAGTCACAAAGTGGAAGACTGTGAGTGTGTGTTCCTACAAGCTCCAAGGGGAAGTTGAGAATCAAGACATGCTGCAGTACTGCAGGCAGGAACTGAGACAGTGTACTGAATGAGTCTACAGGCTGGCTGCAAGGTGAGAGAAAGAAAGCCAGGAAGAAGCAGAAGAGAAGGGAGGTTTCCATGTGGGTCAGTAGGCCACTGATGCAGGCCGCAGGAATATCATAAGAACTCAGCTGGTTATGGCAAGGTCACTACCTGGAGGAATCAGGGAATTCCTCCAGAGGAAGCCAAAAAGTTTTTGGTGTTACTTGGCTTGTTATATATCAGCTGTCTTCTGTTATGAAAATCATGTGTGCCTTCATAGATCTCCCAATTGACTTTTCCCTAAGAAGGGCTAACAGTGTGGACTGATCACTCTCTGGACGTACACATTTCAGGTATTTGGAGAACAGCCTCAGGAAAGGCTTTCTCTGGAATCAGATATCTCCCTTGGCTACTTTCAAGGACTAGCAGTAATAACAGTCCACATGCAAGTCTTCTGATTTAAGATAAATTCCACAAGGAGACACCACCTAGGTCAAGTGGATGTTAAGTAATAGCTTTACACAATTCAGCTTGGACTCTCCTTTCTTACAGCCTTACTAACTTTATAGACCACTAACTCCTTACCTAACCACTTCTAGGAATATTTAGATAACCTTCTGCACTGATAGCTATGCTCAGCCAGAACCCCAGTTCAAGCCTCCCTGTAATTATCATCATTGGCAGCATCCGGCCAGGTCCATTCCCAGTTGGAGGAAAGTACCTTATCAGAGATATCTCTGTACTCTCTAAGAACAGACTTAAGCGTTCAGACTACCTGTTTGAGAAGGCCTGGCGGATGTGCCAATTAAGCTTTACTTCCTCCTTTCCCAAATCTTACCTCTGGTTCCAGATATCCCTTTAACTATCACCAGAGGCATCTAGCTGTGCACAGGTTGCCTAGCGACTGAGCACACTTTCCCCCACCCTGAAGAAAAAACAACAGATAGCTTGGACAGATAGGAGCCACAGGAAAAAAGACAGTTTTATTTTCTCCCATTGACCTAGCAACTTATAGATTCTTAACATTTTCTACCAATCACATTTAAGAGTTTTATAGTTGAGCACATAAGAGCCCTCTTCTTAGATATTACCTGAATTTAGCCTTTAGTTAATCCATTTCCCCATTGGTCACTTCCCTTTGGGGTTGCAAATGAAAATTAACGGTTATTGCCTCTCAATGTAATTCTTATCACCCCTCCTTTTGACCCTGGAAGCCTGGCTTTATATACCAGGACTTCCAGGGCACAGGAGGACAGAGAAGAGAAAAGAGAATGGAAGAACTAGACAGGTAAGAACTTGAGAGGAACAAACTGAGATGGGGAAGAATTAGATTGAAGGACTAGAGGAGAGTACCAGAGGAACAAGATGGAAGATGAGGAAGAGTCAGATGGGGAAGTACTAGCTGGGTAAGAACAAGATGAAAAGGACTAGACAAGGCAGAGTTAAGACAAGAGAATTAAGATAGAACTTAGAGGAAGCAGTAGATAAATATAGAGAGAAATCGGCCAAGAAAGGAGCCAGACATGAGTACAGAACTGAAGCTGTGTATAAATGATGTTATGCCAGAGGAATTAAAGCAAGTGGACTATAGAGCTCGGTGTGCTGAGATTCTATTTCCTGAAAATAGTCCTCACCAATAGTAGTTCTCTCTCCTGGGCCCCTGGGATGTATAGTATTAAGGCTGGTCCCTCTAATATTATACAAGAGGCCACAAGAGCCAGAGCCACGTGGAGAATACAGTGGGCTAGAGCTTAAGCTGTGGATCTCCCAGGCTGCTGGGAGAGAGGTGCAAGCAGAAGAGAAGTCCACGTGGAAAGTAAGCAGGACAGACAAATGCTCATTATGTACCTCACTGAGGGTTAGATCGGCAGGCGCTGCAGAGGAGAGCTAGTGTGTGTTGAGCAAGAAGCTGGCCTCTCTATCTCTGACTCCCACGTTGCAACAAACATAAGACCGGACATTTACGAAGTTTAGTGAGGAAGAGCAGACAGAAACAAGCTGGTCTTGGAGCAAAGAAAAGAGAGGGGAGAGTTCTTTCTCAGTTCCCCAACCTACTGGTCCAAGGTATATTGACGCCAGATTTGATTCAAAAGGAGTGGTCAGGGGTTCTCCAAAAGATATCACAGTGGGAGTGAGAAGGTATATTACACAAATCCCAAGAATGAGGCAGAGGGAAGTCTAGAACATGAGAGCCTCAGGTGTCCCCAGAAACTCAGAGGAGGACCAAACAAAGCAGGCTGTTCAGTGCGTCACTCACGAACAGGGGCCGAGGGCTAAGAGTCCAAGCGAGACACAGTTGCTTGTTACCAGGACTTCAGGAAAAAAAAAAAAAAAGCCAGAGGGTGAGTGCTGTGCTAAGTACATGAAGCCTCACATCCAGGGGGAAAGGTCAAAGGTGGGTAGCTGTGCCAGAGACCCAATTGCCAGTATTGAATGGAAGGCAAAGTCTCATCGGTGAACAAGAAAGCAGATCTGTTGCAGGTGGAAGAGAGTGGATCTGTTGCAGGTGGAGCAGGCAGGTAGGATCCTGGTGTGGCCAGACAAAAATGCCAAGAGAGCCTAGTGAGTCTAGGCAGCAATGTAAGAATAATAATAATAATAATAATAAAAAAAAAGGCAAAGTAAGTACCTTTCGGCGGGCCCTGGCAAGGTATGCCACTAAGCAAACATGCCATGTGCAACAGTGTTAGTGCGAGAGGTTTATTGGGGGAGGTGGGAGGGGGAGATGAAAGAGTGAAAGACCATGTTGGGGTGGGGACGTGACAGAGGCAGGCAGATGGAGAGACAGAACAGGGAAGAGACAAGAAAAAGAAGAGACAAGGGGCAAGAAAGCAAGCGTTCCCTGACGGGCACTTTTAAGGGGTGCACATGTCGAGTAGCTGACGGTGGAAAAGGCGCCTGGCAACAGGTGATGACGTAACTGATTTGGTGGCAGAGCAGGCTGCTGCCATGGCAGGAACTAACACAGCATGTCTACAGATTAGAAGTAGCATGTGCTGCAGAGAGAGAGAGAGTGTGCCCACTTCTGGTTTTGGATGTGAGAAAACCCACTAGAACAACTAATTTGCAGAGTGGATGCTACCACATCCTTTCCCGAGGAATTGTTTCACAGGACCGTGAGCACGTATTGATGTTGCCTGGTTCAGTCAGTAGTTACTAGAGACAGACGTAGAGAACCAAAGAACACGAAGGAACCCGAGAACACCAGCAAAGGGTGAAATAGGGTTGATTTTCAGAAACAAAACTCCTTGAAAATAATTTCAAGCCAAGTGAAAGGGGTGAGGCAGGAGAAGGAGCGTTGGCCCAAGGCTCCATCCTTGCAGCCTTGCTCATTGTGTGGAGAAATAGTCATTTGGAGCCAAATGGCCACTTTCTGAAACTTCGAGTATTTGTTTTTTAACGCTGTAGTTTGGCTAGAGGCTTTTCCTAGGTGGACACACTTGAGAAAAAAAAAAAAAAACCTTTATATTGGCTGAGTCCTTCTCATTTAATTAGAAATAAAAAGATTAGCCTTTTGTGCTTAACACGAGGAAGGCAGTAAATAATTGTTTTTGGAAACCACATTCCAGCCCTTGAAATAACTCAGTGGGATGAGTATGAGACTGAAAACAAAGTTGGAGAGGGAAGGAAGAGCCCTCTTTCCCTCAATGAAATGTCCATTAGCAACGTGTGAAGAAGCAGTAACAAAGCCCCCAGTGTTCCCTCAGAGTCTCCTCTGTCTGTAAGAAGCTTTCTTTTGCTAATGTGGCCTGAATCATCGACAAAGGCCCGTGTTGGGGGTTGGCTTCCACGCTCTAATCCCTGGAAGGGGAGGGAAGGGAAACCTTCATTGGATAGCTTTGTAATGAGCTTGTCAAACATTTTAAACCATTTAACAGAATTCTTTTTGTATTGTGATGACAAGACACAGCATCTCCAGTTCTTAAGATACATGTGCAGGGAAGCAACCCCATGGCTCTACAGGCAGCAGCCATGCAGGCACCCGTGCAAACTCTCTCTCTCTCTCTCTCTCTCTCTCTCTCTCTCTCTCTCTCTCTCTCTCTCTCTCTCTCTGTGTGTGTGTGTGTGTTACTCTGTCTTGATAATTAGTTTTGACTGTGCTTATTGGCTTATTTTACAACTGTTTCCTTGCAAAATTTGTCATGAATGTTTTGCTGTAAATAATAAATCTTCCAGTTAATCTTAAATTTCCTTGGGAAAGCCAATAAAGTCATGATTACAGACACGTCTTGTTCCACTCTCAGAAAAGGACATTGGGGCATAACAAAATAAGACTGGATGGAATCTTCCTTTATTCTGCCAATTGAAGATTAATTTTCAGACGCTTCTTTCCAAGCCAAATACAGTCGGTATCCTGTTAGTTCCTGTCCGTCTAAATGGCTGAATCTAATACCAACTTGTTCAGGGGATTAATGTAGCTATTGTTCTGATTTAACAATGGATTGGCTTTATGGCTGCCAAGCTCTATAAAATGGCACTAGCCACACACCTTATGATGATTGCTGGGGTCAAAGGCAGGACTCCGCAGTATCAAATGACACTCATTGCCCCAATCAAATATGCTAAGTACTTTCAATTTTTATTTGAAATAAACAGAAAGAGAAGGATGGTGAGGGGAAGAGACTTTAGACTTGAGACTAAGAAATCTGTAGTTTTACAAGTATAGAGCTCTGACCGTTCTTGTGCCATCTGGAAGAATTTGGAGGGTGTTAGCACTTGCTGTTAATTGCCTTTGGTTATAAACTGTGTTATTAGCAGGAGACAGGAAAGGATTGGTAGAAAGTGGTAAGGCTCAGAACCATTGGTTCCCAGAAATGCTCTAATAAATATTTTCATCAACCCCCCCCATTTCTCTTCTCTTTTTATTTTTCTTCCTCTCCTTCTTTTCCTTATTTAGTCATCCCTTCCCCTTGGCTGAGCTGTCTCATTCACTTTTCTCAATGGCTCCTTTTCACTTACACTGCTTGTGAGGAATATCACGTAGGGGTGTGTGTGTGTGTGATACCTTTCTGTATACTGTGAGTCTCTGTTGCTCTCATTGGTTGATAAATAAAGCTGTTTGGCCAATGGCGAGGCAGAATAAAGTTAGGCAGTACATTCAAACTGAAGATGGAAAGGAAGAAGGATGGAGTCAGGAGAGACACCAGTGCACGGCCCAAGGAGCAACAAGATGCCAGCAGACCAGTAATGCCATGGCCACATGACAGCATATAGATTAATAGAAATGGGTTAATTTAAGATGAAAGAGCTAGTTAGCAAGAAGCCTGAGCCACTGGCCATAAAGTTTATAATTAAAATAAGCCTTTGTGTGTTTACTTGGGACTGAGTGGCCATGGGACACTGGAAAACTTATGTCTACGTGTGTGTGTGTGTGTGTGTCTGTGTGTGTGTGTGTGTGTGAGAGAGAGAGAGAGAGAGAGAGAGAGAGAGAGAGAGAGAGAGAGAAGAAGAAGAAGGAGGAGGAGGAGGAGGAGGAGGAGGAGGAGGAGGAGGAAAGGAGCAGAATGAATAGGAAGGAGAGCTGGAGTTTTCTGGTTCTCACCAGGAAGCAAGTTCTATAATTATCTTTAAATGATCTAGTGGAGAAACTCTGTATGGAGGAAAGCATGTCAGCATCCTCATTGTTTATTTTAGCACCATCTGCTAGGTTCAAGGCTAGGAGAACTAGATTCAAGGCTGGGAACACTGATGCTTTGTTATGCTCAGCCTCTGTTTTATATGAGCTCAAATACTAAATGGCTAGCTGTACAAAACACAGCTCTCTAGTCTTAAATACAATCTCTGTTTCTGTGATCTATTATTACTAATTTTAATAAGTACAATACTTACAACAGGCTAGGCACCATGGCATGCACATTATATTTACTTACTTAATACTCATTAAAAATCCTGTGGGGTGAGCAATAATATTTTTCCTATTTGTGCTAGTCAGCTTTCTATTACCATAGTAAATAATAAGAGAAATCGCTTCTTTTGACATGACCAATTGGCCTTGTTGCCTTTTGGCCTGTGCTGAAGCAGAGCAGCACAGTGGGAATGTGTGTGGGAGGAAATGTGGTTACCCCACAGCTAAAGATGCATAAAACAGAAGAAGTGACCAGAGCCTGGCAGCCCTGTTCAAAAACATACCCCATAACCAGAAGGCTTCTCAATAAGCCCCGCCTCTTAAAGGTTCTACTACCTCCATTAGCCCAATAGTCTGGGGACCAAGCTTTTATCTAGTAGGTTCTTGAGAACACTTATCCAAACCACACTGCTGTTTTTCTAGGAAATAAAGTAAGGCTTAAAGAGATTAAATAACTTACTAAGTTCAGATAACTATAAGCTAGAAGCAGTAGATTAGTGTGATACGTAATTTTGTTTGTCAACTTGACACAATCTAGAATCATCTGGAAAGATGGTCTCAATGAAGGATTGTCTAGATCAGGCTGATCTGTGGGCATTTCTGGGGCAGGGGTTGTTTTATGTTAATTGGTATGGAAAGACAGCCCACTGTGGGTGGCACCATTCCCTGGGTTCAGTTCTTGGACTGTATACAGAAGGAGAACGTGAACTGATCATGAGTGAACTTGCCTGTGTTCATTTCTCTTTGCTCTTGATTATAGATGTGGCTGTTTCAAATTCCTGCTGCCTTGACTTCCCCAAATCCCCATAAGGGTGGATTAATATATGAGCTAAAATAAATGACTTCTCCCTTTGTTTCTGGGTGTTGGAGCATTTTATCACAGTGGGTATTTATCACAGCATCAGAAATGAAGTTAGGATAATTAGTGACCTAGAAGACCTGCTGCTGTGGGATGGTCTGTATGTCAAATTACTCTGATTGTTCAATAAATAAAACACTGATTTGCCAGTGGCCAGGCAGGAAGTATAGGCAAAACTAACAGAGAGGAGAAAAGAAAGAACAGGAAGGCAGAGGGAGAGACTGCCAGCCACCACCATGACAAGCAGCATGTGAAGATGCCAGTAAGCCACAAGCCATGTGGCAAGGTATAGATTTATGGGAATGGATTAATTTAAGCTATAAGAACAGTTAGCAAGAAGCCTGCCACGGCCATACAGTTTGTAAGCAATATAAGTCTCTGTGTTTACTTGGTTGGGTCTGAGTGGCTGTGGGACTGGCGGGTGACAGAGATTTGTCCTGATTGTGGGCAAGGTGGGAAAACTCAAGCTACAACCTGCATTTCCTGTTTGTTTGGTTTGCCTAAAATTCTAATTCTTTTTTTTGTTGAAGTAACTCCCACTCGGGTCATGCTAGCTATCTGAGAGCCTTCCTTTTTATGTTACATATTATTATTGTGTTATCTTCATGAAAGCATCTTTTAAAAAATTTATATAGGAGAAACTGGATTTGGGAAAAGAAATATTTAGAATTTTCCAAGAATATTTAAAGCATGGAAACAAAGGTTATACTTTCAGTAGAATTTAGAAAATATTCTTACCATTTTTCAGTCAATTTTTAAAATATTAAGGTAATAAAGTCTTTTGAATCTGGATCCTACTAATTTTAATTGCATGGAAATTTCATCTAGTTTTGAAATTTGTCTTGGCATAACTCTTAAAAATGCCAAAAGGTAAAAATTTTTTGAGAGAATATTTCTTAAAAGAGAGTAAACTATTTTAGGTATACTTGATACAACTTATATTTGTATATTACTAAATAATTTATTACTAACCTTATTTTTTGCCAAGTTTTAGAAACATCACATGTATTGGTATTGAATTGCATTGTTGAATTTAAGTGAAGGAAACAAAAATGCACTTTGAGACACAACTTTAATTCCAATTGATTTTCTACATATAATGTCCACAAACCTTCATACACAAGTCAGTTAAAAGTTAGAATTTTTTAATGAGAAGATACATCTTTTATTCAGGTTACTATTCAGAAATTACTCAAGTTTCTGGAGAAGCATTTACTTTTCTGTCATCTGTACCAACCAGTTTGCTACTCATAACCTCTGACAAACAAATGATGGCTAATAAAATGGGCTTTACTCATGGCTGTGTACAAAATTCAAAGAGGTCAATACTCCCCTTCCCTGCTCAAGTTGATTATTCCTCAACAGTTTCTTAGTCTCCATTCCTTCATTTTCACCAGTAGGGTCATCTTCTTTCTCCAAATTCCCCCATGGACATAATGCACACTGGTCATCAGTAGCCAAGGGGTAGGACATTAACCCAAAAGAGGTTGGGCTGCCTCTATAAATTTCATATTTATATCCAGAATACCATGCTGTAGAAGGACAGGAAATCTTATTGGACTGACTATCTCTGTCTGGAAGTTTTCTGCTAGCTAATATCTGTCTTCATTTCTGTTTATTCCTAACCTTGGAGTCTAAGTTTTACTCGTAATACTAAGAACTACCCATTATGAATCCAATAATAATTTCCTGGATTTTGTTTAATTTAGTTGGAATCAGTTACTGTTGTTTACAACTTTGTTGTTGTTTACTTTGCTGCTACTTCCCCCTACTTCCTTCCTTCCCCTCTCCTCCCTCCCTCCCTCCCCCCTCCTTCCCTCCCTTCCTATTTTGCCCTTTTTCCCCTCCTTTCAGCCTTCTCTCTTTTCTTATTATTCTCATGTTTTTATTTTTCTTAGATATTTGGAAGATGAATGGAAAGTTAAAAGGCTAATGCAAAAATAGAAAAAAAGATAGTATTTTGATGGTGTTTAATCCTAGCTGCTTTATTTATTTTTCTTTTCAATTAGAATGGAGAGTTCCTTGGCTGCATATTGTGAACCAGTCCAAGTCTTATCAGAATGCACTAAAACACTATTATTAACAGCAAAACAAAACAGAGCAAAGCGTAAGTTGATACTCCCTCCAAATCATTCAGCAAATCCAGCATTTTTTTATGATTTTGGCCATTCAAACACATCTATGGCTTGTCTAAACTAATTAGATAATTTGATACATGCAATATTTATTTTCCAAGATTCACTGCCAGATTTATGCCTTATAAAAGCAATTAACAAAGTTATTTTGGGGGTTAATGTTCCTCTGCAGCAGGCTGAGAGAATTTAAGTTTTGATGTCCAGGCATGGTATAATTAAAGGTGCATTTAAATATTTAACCCAGAATTAGAGGACCTGGAGCTACAAAGTTTACTTGAAAGAGAAATGAGTCACATCATCAGTAATTTATCTCTGAGGATTGCCCGCATGCACGGTCACCAGAAGGTTGTGTTTTGTCCTCATTTCTCTCCTTGGGACATCCAACAGCTGTTGCTTCTTGAAAGTGTAAACTCCATCTTCCTGTGTGAGCCAGATTGTTTTAGGCATAGACAGTCCAAAATCTGAAACGTTTTTGGAAGTCATAGCAGTTAACAGTAATGATAATAAATTGTAGATCCTTTTAGGAATCAAAGCAGGGTCCACTAACATCAACACAACAGATTCAGGTAGCATTTCAACATAAACCACTTACAAAATGAAGAACGATGCCCACCTACATCAATCTTGGGATTTTTTTTTTCTTTTCTGAGGATAAACATAGCAGACAGATGTAGCTAGCTGACTTCTACCCCAGTCCCCAAACATCAAACCCTTTATCGCCACCTTAATTAACAATGAATTGACTTTGTCTTCTTTTTTGTTTTTGTTGATAATAAATCATTTATTCCATTTGCACTTCATCTTTTAATTTTTATTTATTTATTTTATTTTATGTATATTTGTGGTTTTCCTTCATGTTATGTCTATGCACCACATGACACATCATGTTTGGTGTCCCTGGAGGCCAGAATAGGGTTTCAGATCCCTGGGAACTGCATTTACAGACAGCTGTGGGTTGTCATGTGGGTGCTGGGAATCAAACTCTGGTCTTCTGGGAGAGCAGCCAGTGCTCATAACCATTGGGTCATCTCTCCAGCCCCTGTACTTCTTTTAATACCTGAGAAATCTACATCCACTTCTCCTCCCTCCAGGCCACATATGCCTGAGCTGATCCTAGAGGGGATGGATGCTCATCTGAGGCCATGGGAAATGTGCAACCGTGGTGATTTATATATAACCAATGGAAGCTCTTCACTTTTTTTACATTTCATGCCTCTGATGACCACTCAGATACAGTTTATAGACAGTCAAAAGTCTTTATTCCAGCTGACTGGGACTACATTCAAGTATTGGAGATCCAGGTATAGCCCTGTGGATCCGGAACATGGAGAATTTGAAGCCAAACCCATCTCCTAGAATCTCACTTGGCAGCTTCTGGGGAACTTTGCAAAAGCAAGCAGCTAACAGAAAATAAAATAGCAGATAGCTTGAAGGGGTTCTGCACAAGCAGGCAGTTTAACAGAAGTTAACATAAGCAGTTAGCTCAGTGGTTCTCAACTTTCCTGAGGCTGTGACCCTTTAATACAGTTCCTCATGCTGTGGTGACCCCCAACCATAAAACTATTTTCATTGCTACTTCATAACTGAAATTTTGCTACTGTTATGAATAGAATTGCAAATATCTGATATTGCAGGGTATCTGATATGTGACCCCTATGAAAGGGTTGGTTGACCCCCAAAGGGTTGGGAACAGCACAGCTGGAGACAGAGGTTTGCACAAGCAGACAGTTTAACAGAAGCTAAGATAAATTAGCTGGGACATTTTCACTTTGGGTCCCTAGAATAGAGTTGGATCAAGGAGATCAAATTCAAGTTAAACCTGAAATGGCATCAGTAAGAATACAAGATGGAGTAACCTCTGTACTGTCTTGCCCTCTCACAGGAGTGTGTATGTGCATTCCAAATTTTTTTTTGAATCAGTCTTATCATCATCCTGATTCTTTTATTGACTGATGAATTAAGTAAATTCTATTGGCTTTACTCTTTTAAAATTATCTTTAAAATACTGAAACTGAAATGGTGATGGAAATGAAAAACCCAAAAGGTAAAATAAAAGGTTTAGTGGGAAACCCCATCAATAGAATAGATTATGTGGAACACAGAATATCATGTTATGAACACAAAATAGAGAATTGAATCATTTAGCCAAGGTCAATAGCAAATTTTTAAAATTCATGAACGGGACATACAAGAACTTCAAGACTCCATAAAATTAAGCAATATAGAGAATTCCCAAATTAATAAAATTATCAATCAAAAGGAAGATATAACAAACACAAAGAAAAGTCAGAGAACCATAAAGATATACTTAGTAATTTATATTTCACTAACTTGGAAAGTCTAAAAGAAATGTATGAATTTCTAGATGCTTATGACCTACCAGAGCCCAAACAAGATGAAGTAAATAAATCAAACAAATCTATAACAACTAATGAGATAGCAATAATTAAAAATCTCTTAACTAAAAAAAATCCCAGGGCCTGAAGGGTTCAGCACAAAATTATACCTGATCTTCAAAAAAGAAATAACATCAATTCTACTCAAATTACTCCATGAAATAGAAATCGAAGTAATGCTTACAAACTCTCATGAATCTAGTATTAATCTGATCTAAAATGAGATAAAAATGCAGCAAAAAGAGAATTATAATAGGCCTCTCTCTTTGATAGCCATGTATGCATAAATTCTCAATAAAATACTCACAAACCATGTTTAAGGTGACTTGAAAGTTGGTGTGTTAATTACTGAGCGCTCGAGTCCCTGAAATGACTACTGGAATAGCTGTTTCTTTTTCTGGAGACCAGACACAAGGCCTCATGTGTGCTAGGCTGGCACTCTACCACAGAGCTTTGCTCTCAACCCCGAGCTGAGTTACTTCAGCAAAGGACACCTCCCTTGAGCGTTTTTTTGTAGCTTCTTAGAATAAAACAGTATGGTTATGATGAGATTTGGGGGGTCTGTTTTGAGGCGCATCTTTCAGTGCAGGGTCAAGGACTGACTAGAATGGATTGAGGTTGTAACAAAGAAGCTTATACTTGGTGGATATGGATGAAGAGTCCTTCAAGGGGTGAGCATAGTCTCCGGAGGGATATTTCAGTGGTCTCCACTATTGGAACAAATGAATTTTTGGCAAGTTCTATTATCCCCCAAATTAAGTTATTTTGTTCCTCATTTTTCTGGGCTTACTGAAATTCTAAAACCTTATTAGAATAAACAGACAAATGGAAAATTCACTTCAATATAAGCAACATACTATGTGGTGGTAGATCATTTCAATTATTTATAGCAAAATTTTGTGATGCTTTTTACATTTACAAGTTTGATCATCTGTTCATTGCTTCAGGGTATAAATAACTAATATATATTAGATACATAAATTATAAAAAACATTGTTTAGATTTTAGAGCTGAATTTAATTAAGCAGTAAGAAGTTGGACCTCTTAAATATGCAAAAGCCTTTAAAAGATGAACTGGAGACCTTTTATTTTTACATAGAATTGTTTTGCTAGCTGTTTTCATTGTAAGTAATTTTGCTCTGTGATTTGCGGGGCTTCTAAAGTGTTAAGTCATTTTTATTGTACCTTTCATACAGCAAAATATCACACAGACAATATTTCTATTTCTATTTTTTTGATTACTGTTTTCTTAGTAGGGGTTAACATTAGTTGATGACACTGTCAATGCCTTTGAAATGTTTGAATTGGTATTATGGAAAAATCATTTGATTGTGGCTCTGTCTGGGTTAATTCTGTAATACCTGCTGGTAGATTGGACTGACCTGAATTTGGCAGCTAGTTTTCATCTTTGGATTAAGAACAGAAACCAAAACATTATATCTCAGGGAAGGAAAGTAAGATTTGTGAGCCTTGAGAAAGTTACTACAGAAGCAGTTTTTGCATCATTTTAAGCATCATCCCAAGAATTCTACAGCAGGTGCCCATGGTTTGTGTTTTCTGCCACAGACCCAGTTTAACTTCATAGTTTCCATTCCTTAGGTATCATTTTATTAAACAACTACCTTAAGAACCCCCATATCTCTCTGTCTCTGCCCCTCTTGCCCCTATACTTCCTCTTCCTCCTCTCTTCCTTCCTTCCTTCCTTTCTTCCTTCCTTCCTTCCTTCCTTCCTTCCTTCCTTCCTTCCTTCCTTCCTTTCTTTTCTTCCCTTCAAAATCAACATTTTTAGAGGCAAATAAGTTAAAAAGTAAAAATGAATACTATGTTATGCCACTTGTTTAATATTTTAATATTCATTACTTTCTTTTATGTTTCCAATCGCTACCTTTCAAATACTAAGAAATATAAGCACATAAAAATAACCCTGGGGATGATATATATTGCTTCTAATGCATGTCAGGAACTTTCCGGGGACTCAGTTGAGTCTCAGTGTTGAGAAAGTAATCTAATAATTCCTAAACAAAAGGGCATGCTGTAATCTCAGAAGACAGAATATGGCAATAGTGAAACATAGGTTCAATATTGGTAACTTCATGTGTCAGGCCCTTAGAACAGGGCTATTTGTTCCTAAAGAAATCAGGTTGAATAAAAACTGAAGTAAATGGCTCTAGGGATGATCTGCATGCAGAAATTCATACAGCAAATCTTGTTATAATGTTGGTTCTGAAATTTTGGGTCAATACAAAGCCTAGAAACTGAAGCATAGATCAAAAAGGGAAACTCATTGTGGGAAAAGTGGATTCGGTCTGCAGATAGTCTCAGCATAGGTGAATTAGTGTGATCAGTCCATGATGGTCATACTAGCATTGTAGGGTTCTCTTTGATTGTCAGCTTGATTGGATTGATAAACACTGTGGAAACACACCCCTTGGTGTATATGTGAAGGCATTTCCATAAAGAGCTAAGGAGGGAAGACTCAACCTGAACATCAACTGTGGTCAGCAGTGTTCTGTGGGCTGGGGCTGCAGATTCAATGAGAAGGACAAGGGCCATGAGCACCAGCACGTCTCTCTATCTCTCTCTCTCTCTCTCTCTCAGCTTCCTGATTGGACTCAATGCCAGCAGCAGCATGTTGCATTGCCTTCTCCACCATAATAGACATTATCCCTTCTTATAATAGAGTTAAAGGAACCTTCCCTTGTTCTTGTAAGGTGTTTTCTTATAGCAACGAGGAAAGTGACTATTACAATCACCTGGGCAAATTGAGTGTTCCTTCTTTCCCATGCTTTTGTTAGGAGACTTCTTATTTCAAGGCTAATCTTGGCATTAGCTCTAGTCTGGGAGAGGAAGGATGGTGAGGCAGACAGTGTGGGCACAAGGGTTGGACAGATCAGACTCCTGACAGAGATTTTAAATTTGTATTCACCCTATGATGGCCTCATTTTTAAAACTATTTTATAATAATCTCTTCATTAGCAACATGTCTTAGTGAAATATGTTTTGAATATGCAAGCATACCAATGGGCTGGTAGCAATTCTCACTACAGCAATGTCTGTTCAGTCACCCAGTATTTATTGAGAACATTCTATGCACACATTGTATACTGTTGACTGGGAGCAAGAAGTTTCTGTCTCCATGGAGCTTACTTTCTAGCTGGAAAGACTGACATTCAGCCAACATGGTAAGGCCAAAATAATGCAGACTATGAAAAACCGAAACAACCAAACAAGGAGAGAGAGAGAGAGAGAGAGAGAGAGAGAGAGAGAGAGAGAGAGAGAGAGAGAGAGAGAAGAAAAGCTGCAGCTTATTACCCCCTGTCAGTTTTATGTTCAATAGTAGATTCCCAAGTCCTTCTCAAGTTTCGTTGTTGTAGAGAGAATTTAAACCTTTGGTCATGTGAGAGAAGACACTTCTCTGTGGAAAGGACAGACAGGATATACTTACTTTTAATATGGCGAAGGGCACTTGTCCTTTATTCTTGGTATGTAAGTACCAGCATTTTGGGAGATTTTGAACAAGGTTTAAGGATCTTCAAAGAAGCAAGTTAAGTTCTCCCTTGAAAATCCACTCAAGAATCTCTGTAAGGAATCAAGAGGGTTTAACTTCAGTGGTTTCTGTCACAGCGGTATTAGGAGCACCACAGGCCCACTCCCCTGAGAAACAATCCTAACTAGTAAAAATCATAATTTAAAGTAAACAGAGAAGGAAATAAAATAAAATAAGATGTCCAGAAACAGTATGAGGGGATCCAGCCAATGAAGTCTTATTTCTTCAAACCCTGTCTTAGTAATGGCCCCACGTTTCAGGCATTGGATCTGTGATCTGCCTCTTCTCCTCTAGCTAACTGTGGTAGAAGTTTCAATCTGGGTATGTACAGAAAAAAAGACAGGATTGCTTTTGAACACCCAACCCGTACCCCAATCCCAGGCAAATGCTGTTGTGTCTTCCCTGGGAAGGGCAGAGCATCACCGTTTTTACTTCATACCTCTGTTTTTGAAGAGGGAACTCTGGAAAGGAAGTTGAAGGCTAATCTTTCCATATTCAGCACAGATTCTAGATCAGCCAGCTCCAGATTGCTCAAAGAGGAGACTATCAGGAGAGGCCGGCTGGGAAGGAGAGAGGCCACATTTTTACCCTGATATCGAAGCATAAGCATCGTTCTGAGAGAGGCAGCCATTCTCCCTGCTTCCAGCTCTGGTGGACTGGAGATTTTACCTCAGCAGAGAACTTTTTTTTTTTTTTTTTTTTTTTTTTTTAAGTACAGAGAATGCTGACAATCTTCCCAGACGGTCTTATTTATTTATAACAGAGTGCAGGAGAATGCACATCTATAGGTACTCTGAGAAACAAAGAAGATTTGGATCTTGCTTCTTGGAAAAAGTGAAAGAGAAATGAATCCATGAGATTAGCATGCTGCTGGGAGATGAATTGGCCTTAATGTAGGACAAGGGCATGTGGAACATGTATGAGACAAAAAAGGCTGTGTGTGAATGGAGAGAGGTAAAAAGAAGAAAGTCCCAAGTGAGATTTGGGGGAAGTAGGTCTTAGTACATGCAGGGATTCATAAGGAAGAAGAGTAATTTTTTTAAAAAAAAAAATGTTTCATCTTGAGCCCTTTTGCTATACAGTCCCTCAGATTGTCTTGAAGAACCACAGTGAGTATTTCAACCAGACAGTGACATTGGTGTGGTCAGGGTGAAGGATGCCGACTACATCCTTTCTTTCACCCTGCTACCACATGTGGTCAGTGTACAGCCACACTCACCTTCCCTTTGCTCACACTGCCTTCCTGTCCCCAAGAAAGTACAAGTCTGCTCTTTACTGTAAGACAAATGGTCAGAGAGCCATTGGCTCCAGGTACGTGTTTTGCAGGAGTTGGACATCACAAAGAAGTGGTGTGCACTTGGGCCAACACCAGCTAAAGAGTATAAAATACTATATATTTCTTCTTTTTATTTCTTCACATTATTCATTTATTTATTTTGAGTGTGTGTGTATGTGTGTGTGTGTGTGCATGTATATGTGGAGTTGAGAAGACAGCTTGTGGGAACTGATTCATTCTTTTTACCTTGTGGGTTCCAGGGATCGAACTCAGGTCCTCAGACTTGGTTGGCAAATGCCTTTGTCTGCTGACCCTATTGATAATTCATAATATGAATCTGATACCCACTTGTAAATAATTTAGAAAAAAAATTTGAGGCAATGTCACGTGAAGTAGCTGGGCTAGCCTTGAACTCATGACTCTCTTGCTTTAGCCTTTCTGGTATCTGAGATTACAGAAGTGAGCCACTATGGTTGGCAATTAAATTAGAATTGTTGAATAAGCATTTCAAAGATGCTGACTAATGAAGTGAATAGCAAAACTGCTCAGCCAATTAAGGCACACTCAGTCAAAAGAGATACTTAGAAACTTTCCTCAGAAAATATAAATTTAGAAAAAAATATACAAAAGAAAAGGAGGAATGGGTTATCATTTGTAGAGATTAATTAGAATAAACAGATTTTCTTTTTGTACATGAGTGTCCCTGCACATAACTAGTCAGGCTTTGAGAGTATGGAGAGGGGAGCAGTTTTTGTACTTTGAGAAATAGTCTTTGAATGATTGGAGATCCAGAGTGAGATAGGCAAGTGTCTCTGGAGCCAGCTTGTACTATATCAAGAACAGGATACAGATGCTAAGCTTGTAGGAGCAAACAAGGACCAGAAGAAGCTTTGGCTGGAAACTCAAGCCAAGCTTGATCTGTTCAGAACTCTGCCCAGATACTGGTGAGTGGGAAGAGAATATGGAAAAGTAGCTTTGGCTGAACAGCAAAATCAGCTGATGAACTTTAAAAATGGCCAGTGTTTCAATCTTATGCTTAGTGACTATGACTCAATTGGTTTAAGGTAAAGACTGAGTTTTAGGACCCCTAGCGCCTCCCCAGGTGATACTAAACAATAGACAAGGCCCAGAAAGACTCAAAAGCAGATCTAGTCATTACTTAAGGTTGATGATTTAGACATTTATGTATGGCAACTTTTAAAAGAATGTGAGCTGGGATATATAAGTTAGGGCACAAGTAAAACACCTGACATAAAAACAAAGCAAAATAGTTCTCAAGTGGCTTTCAACTCAGAATCACGGTGGAAGTCTTCTGCAATACATTACCTTTAAATCTGGGCTGGCTCCATGGAAGACGTCAAGTATTTTTGAAACAGAAGAAGAACCTATTGTGTACTAAGCGTTGATAACTGCTGAAGCAATAGGAGATATTAAAAGATAGCAGCAAGCACCTGAAATATATTGCTTGCCTCATTTTGGGCATCTGATTGAGCTCAGAATCCCTGGCAAGCAATGCAAAGGGGAAACATGTGAGGTGGTTTTCATTTTCCAAATGAAGTACATGAAAAGTATTCTTCAGAGATGACATATTTTTGGAATGAGATTTGAAGTGGAAATTTCCTGGGATGACCCTCATGTAAGGTCTTGAATGCTGACTTATGATGTCAGCGAAAGGCTTACAAAAGACACTGGCACACTGCTCAAGTGAACGCTTCTTGCAGAGACATGTTGTGAATACAGATGTTACATACTTAAAGTAGGTCAGTGAAGCAGCTGCTGGCTCCATAAAGAACCAAGTCCGGAGAGAAGACCTTTTATTCCTAATGCACTTTAGGTATAAATTAATTACTCCTCACAGTTAGTTCTCACATCTAGTTTGTGGCTCACACAGCAGTTGCTCTATGTATTCCTGAGCTCTGGTTTGCACAGGTATCTTAGTTTTCTATGAAGAGATACTTATTAAGATCTACTTCAACTTTGGCTTAGTTTCTTAGTTATTTGAAGTTTATTTATTGCCTGGAGAAGGCTGATGAAAGTAGGGTGAGAAACTTTAAAGGAACAGGCAACATCAGAGACATAAGAGAAGTGAGAACCTGACTCCTGCTTTAGGGCATGAAGAGAACACAGCGAAGTTGTCATCAGGAAGTGTGACACTAAACCTTCCCAGGGCAAGTGTCTTGGAGCATGGGTTCTGTTGTAACCAATATAGACTATATGTTCTGTAGGGATCAAAAAGAGAATTTATTTATGAAATAACTTCCATCCAGAGCTTGATAAAATGAAAGTAGTAAAAGAATTGAACAGACGATTTTATTTAGGCATTAATTAGTTCCTTCAGTTTTATCCCTAAATAGCCTTCTTGGTAACGTCCTGCTATTGTCTTCTCCTGAAGGGTCTCTGTTAATTGGTTCAAGATCCTCTTAAGTCTCTAGGTGCCTTGCCCTTCTGGGATTCATGATAGGAAACTGTTATATCCTTTTCTTAATGAAGAATAAGAAAAACAAATGAATAATTTCCACTACCAAGAGGGGTCATATTGTGAATCCTCAATTTTGTAAATCACAATGTATGACTGGCAAATTGTTTTATATCCTTTTGCCTCATGCAGTTCATCTATAAAATGAGGATGCTATTGATACTAACTGGTGATGTTTTAACAATGAGGTATTGCTTGCCAAAGGTTTTCCATAACTCTTGATACACAGCAATAACTTGGTAAAACAGCCCAGCACTGTAATCCCAGCTATTCAGGAGACTGAGATAGGAAGACTGAAAGGTCAAGTGTAGCTGGAGTTTTCCCCAGTCCTGCCCAGGGCCCACAGCTATTCAGACCCAAATAAACACACAAAGGCTTATATTAATTAAAACTGTATGCTCTAATGGCTCAGGCTTCTTGCTAGCTGGATCTTACATCTTAAATTAACCAATTTCTATAAATCTATACCTTGCCACATGGCTCATGGCTTACCAGTATCTTTGCATCTTGCTTCCTCCATGTCTGACTGGCAACTCCTGACTCTGCCTTCCTTTTCCCAGAATTCTCCTCTCTCTTTGTCCCACCTATACTTCCTGCCTGGCTACTGGTCAATCAGCGTTTTATTTATTAACCAATTAGAGCAACACATTCACAGCATACAGAGCAATATCCACAGCAGTCATAGCCTAACTAGGCAACTTAGTGAGACCTTGTTTTAAAAGAAAAAGCACAAAATAGGGTTAGGGTTTAGATCGGTGTTAGAGTGCTTGCTGAATACCTAGGCTCAATCCACCTAGAGAGAGAATGATTTTGTGTGAGTAGCATAGATGTTTCCTCCTCCTCTTTCTTCAATTTTATCTTAACCTTTGAAGTGATACACAAATGTTTCTTAGGCAGGCAAAATAAAAAAATGAACCTGAATCCCTATATTAGCAATGGTATTATTATCACTAAGAGTTTGAAAGGTTAAGGTGAGGAAAGAAGCATTCTTCATCAAGAAAAATACAGATGTGTTATTCAATGTATTTCAAATACCATATAGATTTTTTTAGTTAAACTATGAGACATCAAAGAAATGTGTGCTTGCAAAGTTCCCTAAATTTGCACAACTTTATGTTATGTGTCAAAACCTTGAAGGTCATATATCCCTTCTCATCTGCTGTCAGTGGAATTTTTCTGGAAAATTTGGGAAGAGCCATAATACAGCAAGACATTAGGGTCAATTATGTCTTAAGCAGATCTGTTCTCTAGAAGAGGCATACACCATTGTAATTTCCACTGTGACACCAGTTGGCAATGGTGGCACTAACAAGGTGCTTCAGATGACTTAGTACATAGCTGAATAGCTGGGACACACATACAAAACCTTGCACGTTGACACAAAACGTTGTAAGGAGACAGCTGCTGAAACTCCGTGTTCCTCAGAACATCTGGAAGAAACCACCAAGTCTGGTGTTAATGTCAAGGCCAGCAGCTGCTGCTCTGAGCTGGCACAGAAGTAGCAAATAGAATGAGGTCTGCAATGTGGTCCTTCGAGGATTCTCAATGACTGTTTCTCTGAATGAATCACTTGACGGAAAGGCTGTGTGTGGGTATATGTGGTGTGAGGATGTGTGAGTGAGTGGGCTGAGGAAAAGTTAAAATTAGTTTGGGATTTGTGGGAAGTGAGGTTTTGAGGAGAGGGACTAAGGGTGGCTCTGCTGCATGCTACCAGTGCTGGATGCCTGGAAATGTAGAGTGGACGCTTGAGCCAATTAAAGAGACCTAGTGGTAAATAAACAGGCAATGGTGTGGATGTCTAAGGTGAGAGGCTCATCAAAAGCAACCTAGACTTGGTAGTTGATGCTAAAATCAGCTCTCAGTTTTCTCTCATCTCTAAGATAGTTGGAAATGTTATCACCAGCTTAATGGAATTAAATTATTTCTAATTTCGTAGAGCAAAATCTATATTAAATCTATATATAGTACTCTCTATATTAAAGGACAGCAATACTGAATGGATGCCAAATTCAATCCTTTAGTTGTGATCCATAGAAGAAGCTTCTCTTGTGCATGGGTACAAGTGGAGACAACAGTTGGAACTGGAATTTTAATGTAAGGTTTATCCCTCTCGAGTACTTGTACCGATGATGCATGAGTACACGAGGATAGCCTTTTAAAACACTGAAGCAACAGGAGCCTGTACATGGCATTCACATCCCTCCTTGGAGCCCCCTGAATCTAACCAGTTTGTTTTTTAGTTGCTTAAGGTCATCGTTATAGGAATATCTGTTAAATGTTCAAGGATAAATATTCAACTTTCATTTTTCACTTCTATTCCAGTTAGGGTTTGCCATTGAAGAAAGCAAAACATGCTTTAAAAAAATAAAACTAAGGTTTTTAATAACTTCCTAAAACAGAATCAAAAGGAAATTAAAGTCTACAACATACCACAGAAACAAATTTTGATTTTTTCATTGAGCTCTTCTGGTTTAGCTCAAAAGAATCCAAGCAATATCCTGTTATAACTGAGGATTCCAATGAATGTCTGAAGTGAATCAGGGGTGATTTGGGCTCACGCACACTTAAGAAGACAAGATAAAAGCTTAATGTACAGGTCTTTAAGTATATAATGCCCAATTCTTATACTTCTATCAAAATCATCATACACCGAAACTTGATGGGAAATGGGGCAAACATAATTTTACAGAGAAATGGGTGCTGGGAGGGAACTTTTTTTGTTTGTTTGTTTTTTGAGACAGGGTTTCTCTATATAGCTTTGCGCCTTTCCTGGAACTCACTTGGTAGCCCAGGCTGGCCTTGAACTCACAGAGATTCATCTGACTCTGCCTCCCAAGTGCTGGGATTAAAGGCATGCGCCACTACCACCCGGCCTGGGAACTTTTATTTTCTATGTTCTATAGAGATGCTTACTGGGTCTCTGACAGCAGCAGCCTTCCAAAAATCTATCCTCTGTCTCCTTTCTTACATTTTCTAATCAAACAGAGCCTTACATTCTCTATTTGAATTAATGCCATTCTGTCAAGGATAAGGTGTACAAAGTAATAGAATCTGAATTCTCAAGCCAATGATGTTGATATTTTTTACTCCCTATGACAAGTCGACAAATCTCCAGTAACACTTGTTAGAGAACAGAATTAAAATATAAATTCTAGCTCATGCAAAATCTTCAGTTAATCTAAATATATTTTAAAATGTTACCTCTTTTCAACATGTAATTCTTTAAAATACCCATATGGGTATACACATCTTTTCTGGAGGCTGGATATACTTGGATAACTATGAATACAGCTTTTACTCAGAATGTTGGTAGTTCTCTGTTCTAATATTGTAGAGACTTGAGTTCAAGAATTTGCACACTATACTCTCAGAAGAGCCCCTGCTCTGTTCTTCGAGTGCTTTGGTGTCTTCTAAGTAGGTTTTTTGTAAAATTTTCTCATAGACAAAAGTTTTGTTTCGCTGGTGAAATTCAGAGAATTTTGGTTTTTATATAGGAAACATGATGCTAGTCAGTTCCTAGGCAATCATGCATATTCATTGGAAAGGTACAGATCTGAACTTATGTGTGAAAAACAGGTTGTTTATAATTTCTTTTATCTAAATTACCAACCTTTTTAGACAACAGTCTTTGTTGTTCATTATGTCAAATTTCAAGTGGAGATAAAGTTGGTGAAGTAGAATTCCATGACTTCTCAAGGGTTCATGCCAGGCATAAAAGAGTTGTCACAAATTTTTGATGATTGCTAGCCCAGGAGTAGTAAAACTTTAAGGTTTGTTCAAACAAATAAGCATGAATAAGAAAAAGCTCTTTCCATATTCACCATCCCAAAAGCAGATTTTAGGATGACCAGGCAATGTTGGGTCACATTCTTTCAGAACGTCATTTCTCTGTCACAGGGAAATTCCATAAGCCCATCTATGGTCACAATCTTCCTATGTGACAGTGTTGCCCTTTAATATGGAAATTCTCAAGGCAATAACTATTCAAAAATATAACATTGCCACAACCTTTTCCCCCATCTGTCTTCCCAACATTAAAAAAAAGAAATCTCTAGCACTTGGCAAACTAGTAAAGGGACTGGAGGACTTAAAGTCTCCATAGACCATGGTTCTCTCAGACACTATTTGATAACTTAATTGAGTGAATTCTTAGAAGTCCATATAAATGCAAATGACTGTGGTTGTGCAGATGAATTTTTTTCTGATGGGGAAAACAGAGATTTACAGAGGTAAGTCCAGTGTTCATTTGCATGAGCTTCAGCATCTAATACTCACTAAGTCTCATCTGTCTCCCCTACTGTTACTTGACTTTAGAAAGCTAGACTGAAGCAGTTGAGACCATCCAAATCAACTATTAGAGGTGGAAGGCAAGACACACTTCTGAGCGGTACCGTATGACCCACATGGCCTGCTGTTGACTTCTGTACCAGTGAGGGGGATAAAGAGCAAACTTCTGAGTGTAGAGAATAAGACTATCTTCCAGACAGACTCTCGGAGTAAACAATGCATTCCTCTTCACTAAAGTACGTCACACTACTAATTTTTGGATGTAAGAGTTTACCAAAGAAAATCTGGAAGCACTAAAGGCTACTCTCTCAATGAGTACCTTGTTGCTATAACAGTCAGCTTTCTGGAAGACAGATGGATGAGGAAGATTTCTAATTATCCAAAGTACCTCTAACTCACCAATCATGAGAATAAATGCTGATTGTCCCCCTGGAAGTCTACATCTCAGTTTCAAATTTTATAAGGAGAATAGTGTTAGTTTTACTTGTACTTGAGAAGAGGTGTTGCTATAATTTCACTGACCTCTCATTTTGAAGTTTCCTAATGTGAGAATATGGAAGTCAGATAGGACTCTGACAGGCACATAAGAAAGGGAACAGGCCATAAACAAACAACAAGATGACATACTTCCAGCTTCTTTTTAAGCCAGGCAAGACTTGGTGTGCTTCTTCTCCTTCACACCTACCAAGAGCTCCCTTCTGGCTGACCTGCCTGAATATGTCCTAGGCAGGCTCTGGTCCTGTGTCTAAGCTTGCATGGGCTGTGAGCAAGTCTACTTTTTAAGAGCTGACCAACCCAAAAGGAGGGGAGGGGGACCTTTCCCAGGAGGGGAGGGAGACCTTTCCCAGGCCACCTAAAACCCTTAAAGCCCCAGCCCTCCAGGAAGAAATGGATTTCAGTTTGCACATTCCCTTTTCACTTGTGGAAAGTTTGACTCTGCGTGTTGTGTATGTTGGGGGCTCCTACACTTTCAATAAAACATCTGCTTACAGTGACTGTGATTTACTTCCTTCCTATTAATTCTTTCATCAGCAGAGACAGCAAACTTAACTCAAGACCCCTGGATAGCAGTACTAGGATATAATAAAATCCTAGCAGCAGTAAATGTGTGTGCGTGTGCGTGTGTGTGTGTGTGTGTGTGTGTGTGTGTGTGTGTGTGTGTGTGTGTATGTGTGTCTGTGTATTAGAATTTTTCTTGTAGTTTTGAGATTATAATATGATGACATTATTTATCCCCTTTCCCCCCTACAAAACCTCCCATATACTCCTCCTTGCTCTCTTTGAAGTTCAGGGTCCTTTTTTCATTAATTGTTGATATATATATAATACATTCCTAAATATATTATTTGGAAGTTAATTTTTTGTGCTCAATAACTTTTAAAATGCATTTCTAATATGGCTTATTTATCTTGCAACAACTAGTACACTTCAACTGGGCTTTGACTTACAAAATTGTTGTTCTATATTTGTGTGTGCACATAGTGTAAAGTCTAGCAGTATCTTTCTTGACAATATTCACATTTATTTTATTTTATTTTTGAATTGATTCTCTGTGAGTTGCATCCCAATCCCATACATCTCCCCACCCCTTCATATCTGCCCTCTGCCCTTGCAACCTTCCTCACAAAACAAAATTTAAAAGAAAAAACAAAAAACAAAAGCAAAACAAACTATACACACACACACACACACTCACACACACACACACACACAGTTTCAGTGTGGAAGCTATATGACAAAGGGAGTCACACAATACACTCTTTATTCCATACATCTTTACTTGTAAGTGTTCACTACAATGAGCCATTGTTCTGGTTCGAGGCCTCTGGCTTCTGCTACGGTATTGATACTGGGACTCCTCTTGGATATCCTATTGTTGCCTGTGTCATGGAAATCCTGCAACCTTGGATCTGCAGATCTGGCCCCTTCACATCTTCAGCAGTTCATAGATGATGTGGATGTTAGGGTGGGCCAATTCATATTTCTGGTTCTGGGCCTGAGTGGTAACTGGGCTGGTCATTCTGCCAGCTTTCCCTCAATAACAGGGTGAGCTCTCCAACATTGCCCTGGTTGGCTCATCCACTGCAGCAGGTGGTAAGGAGCAGGAATAGTTCTCCTACTCTCACAACCTCAGGGCCAGTTCACCTGCACCCTAGTCAACAAGGTCAGCTCTACTAGGTTGTCTGGGGCGAGGTGCAGGGCCTGTTCTCCCTAGCGATGCAGCTGGTGAGAGGCAGTGCCCCTCTCCTACTATGACCTCAGGGCCAGCTCTCCCACAAGCCACAGGCTTCAAGGGGTTGGGGGTTGGGGGTGGTAGAGGACATCTCTTTCTTGCCCACTTCACCATAAGGCAGATGAGGGGTGGGGTCAGATCACCTGTGCCCCTGTCAACAGGGTGTAAATGGACAAATCTCTCCCACCTGACTGTTCTTGAATAACCAGTGAGAGGCTTAATATTAATTATAAACTGGTCGATGGCCCAGGCTACTACTAGCTAGCTCTTACATCTTAAATTAATCCATTTCTATCAATCTATGTATCGCCATGTGTCTTGTGGCTTTACTTGTGTTCTATTACATCTTGCTCAATTTGACAGCTTGCATCATCTCCCCCAATCCCGCCTTACTTCTCCCTGTATCTTTGCTTGGATTTCTCGTCTGACTATAATCTGTCTTACTATAGGCCACAGCAGCTTCTTTATTAACCAATGGCAGCAACACATACTTACAACCTACAGAAAGACCATCCCATAGCAACAGGGGCAGCTCTATCGTGCTGTCCAGGCAAGGTACAGGGCTCTCCTCCTGAGTGCTGAAGCTGCTAAGGGGCAAGATCAGCTCTCCTACTCTTGTGACCCCAGGACCAACTTTTCTGCTTGCAGTAGGTGGCAAGGGGTAAGGGGGGCATCTCTCACTCAGCCACACTACCATGTGACAAACAGATAATGGGACCAACTCTCCCACTCTCATGCCTTCAAGGGCAGGCTCACTACACCCCACCAGTGCTGCCCAGGTGAGGTTCAGGACCTGTTCTCCTGAATGCTGTATTAGGTGGGGGGGGGGGGGGGAAAGACCAGCTCTCTTTAGTGCTGTAGCCAGTGAGTGGTGGAGCCAACCCTGTGCAGCCTTATCCTCATCGTCTTCAGTGGTAATAGAAGCCACGGACATCAGTACAGACCTAGACTGTGGCATGGCCATGCACCCAGACATGGCCCTTGGCAGCAGCCCAGGCCCAGACATCACTATGGCCCTGGGTGGCAACAAGGCTACCCACCTCAGCCTGTTTCTCATTGCTCTGGCCTCTTCAGATTTGCCTCTTTCTCCAGCACATGTGTGGCAAGTCACAAGAATATATTATAGAGATTCAGCCTTGTATTAAAGCTATACTTTGACCAGACAAGGTTCTGTCAAAAGGCAAGCCATTTACTATGCCTTTAAGACCTGGAGGGCTGTACATACAGACAGTGACGAGGCAGTCATGTGTTTGGGTTTACAACCAATGAGAAGGCAGAATGACTATGAAACGACTTACACACAGGGAAATAGCTCTCTTTCGGGAAGCTGGGACCACCACAGGAGGAAGGGTGAGATTTTAGCTCTGAGCTCTGACTTCTTGGCTTTCTCTTTTACATTGTTTCTGTGTTTCTTATTTAATAAGACGGTTGGTTACATCTACAATTTACTATGAATATTTGGTGTTATCCAGCTTTTAATATTTCAGCTGTCTTCTGCTATGAAATTCTTACGTTCCCAAATATTCCCAGAACATTTGGCAAACAGTTCAGGTCCTCAGACCTGCTGAACTTCTAGGTAACTAACTCCCTCACCGAGCCTAGGAGACAAGCTGGCTGGAGATGCATAGCTTTGTTTCTTGTGCAAATGAAGCTCATACCATCCTCTTGCCTTGAGGCCTAGTGGCTCTCCAGAGCAATTGACTGAGAACAAAATGTTTTCACATATCAAGGTGGAAGGTAGAAGAGAACAACATTCCTGAGGAGGCAGAAAACTGCTTGTTGAGGGGAAGAAAGAACAGGCATTTTCTGTAGAGACCAAATGGCATGACCAGGGAAAAGAGAAGAACACAGAGGTAAGGCAGAACTCTTAAGCCCAGGAGTAGAGAGCAAGTAGAGATAGAGGGAGAAGGAAAAAGATAAAGATGAGGCAGGAAGCATAAGAGCTTAGTTGTTAGCAGGATTTGAGAAGACAATAAAAGAGAGGACAAAGAAGAACTGAGTGTCAGGACAGAACTGAAGTTACGTAGACAGGATGTCATTCCAGAGAAATAAAGTAGACAGACAAGGAGCTTGGTGCATCTAGATTTATTCCTGCCCTGAATACCTGATGGAGCTGTAGCTGAATTGGTAAAATTTTGTTTCAGCAGAATAAGTTAACAGACATAAGAGCATAGTGTATGTAGATTTTTCCCCTGAGATATCCTATGCCAAATGTAGCAGTTTCCCCAGACTCTGGGCAATCCATGCACATGAACCTTTCTGACTCTCACGCTCTTCCATTTCTCTACTATATACTGGATTACCATAATCTGAGCCACAGGCACCAAGTTACTGGAAATTGATCTCTGCCTGCCCAGCGTGAGAGTCCTGAGGCAGGGCTGAAGTTATCCTCCATGCACCCAGGCCTCATGGCACTGCGCCCTCCCTAAATAGTTGTTTTTTCATTAATTGTTGCTATATACATATGTGTATATTTATACACATATATAGTCCTAAATACAACTTGCTCAGTCTGTATAATGTTACTTGTCTGTATATGTTTTTAGTATTGGTTAACCAATTGGTATGCTCTTCCCTGGGGGAGACTATTTCTTTCATTCTCAACATTCCTTAGTTGCCTGTAGTTTTTTTGTGTAGGGTTGATAAAAAGATATGTAGTCTGCCTCAGCATCAAAATCATCTTCAACCCAAAAATTCTGTGACTATTTGTCTTTCGTCTGAGAATAAACAACCAACAAATAACTTTGGAGCAAATACTTGAATACAATAACATGCGGGGAAAAATTGGGGACAGACACTTTGGGGCTAGCTAGACTGGCTTCCCAAAGAACTTAGCACAGAAGAGGTTTGAGTAGCTTATTCCACAGCCCTACTGATGCAAAGATCCATGAGAGCATCTCCTCCTTCCTTAGCCATCACAATCCTCTCTGTGGCTATACATGACTTAAGGGTCCTTAGGAAGGTGGGACAAAACACACCAATGCTTGAATAGATGGAAGAGTTCCTTACATGTGGGTATAAAGGAAAGAAGGCCAAGGCTGTCATAGAGGGTTCTGTAAATGACTCTGAGGCAGGGAAGGAAACAGCAAGCTGAAACAGTAGGAGGCAGTTTATCTGTGTCAAAGGAGTGTGGATTGCCAGGATTCTGGCTTCCCAACTAATTGGCTAATTTGAATACTTTGGGCATAGAGATGGCTCATAATCCTCTGGTGCTTGGCCCTGAGGCCATTAAGGCTGTTGGGGAAGGAGGGCAGGGAAAGGGAAGATATTGGAGTATGGTTAGAATTGTCCTCTCATCAGGACCTGGGAACTAGATCATGGTCATATTAAACAAACAAACAACAACAACAACAAAATTGAAACCCATTATCTATCTGGTCCTAGCATTGTGTCTTGACTTGTAGGGAGGCCATACAGTGAAGGATGTGGGAAGGCATGCTAGTATGATTAAAGAAGCAATACACTAGGTCTGATTCCTCCCAGGACCAAATTCCCATCTATAATGAATTCTCTAGCAAGGTATATGTCTTAGTTAGGGTTTCTATTGTGATAAAACACCATGACCAAAAGCAACCTGGGGAGGAAAGGCGTTATATTAGTTTACAGTTCCTCATCACAGGCCATCACTGAAGAAAGTCTGGATAAGAATTCAAGCAGGGTAGTCATCAATGCAGAAGTCATGGAGAAAATCTGCTAACTGGTTTGCTCTCCATAACTCGCTCAGCTTTCTTAAAACACCTAGGCCCACCAGCTCAGGGGTTGAAACCCACCCCAGTGAGCTGGACCCTCCCCCATTCACAGTCAGGAAGATACAGTTCACTGGGAACCCACAGACCACTCCAGCCAGGAATGCAGGTGGCCTAACTGCAGATCGTCATCTATCCCTCCGCTCTTCCAAATCCAACCCCGAGCCTCACCCCCAGCTCTGTAGCCGACCACAGGCTGCAGCATTCCCTCTAATCTTCGCCCATCTGCAGTGCATCACACAGATTTTCTCCCCCAAAATTCTTCCCTATGCAATCTGTTTTCTCAGCTCCCAACTCCAAGAGGCAAAGCAGGTAGACCAGCTCCAGATCCCCACTCTCCCTGCTCCTATAAAGCCAGTTCCTGGGTCTCATCCCCTGCTCTGCAGACTACCTGCTGTGGTCTCTCCTCACTCACTCTCTGCCTCCATTTCCAGGGACTAAGCAGATGTTGGTTGAACACCTTGCTTTCCTCCTGCCTGTGGACCCTTCAGCCCCTCCCTCCTGGCCCATCCCCATGCCTATGTATCAGCTTCCAGTGCCCAGAAACACATTTTACCTGGAACCTACAATGGCCACAGCTATCAGGCTCCCAGAAGGATTCTTTGTTTTTCTGCAGGCTGCTAAGAGAGCAGGAGATATGTGCAGAGAGATCTATCTGGGTAGAAGTTGACTAGCTTTGTAGAAGAAAGAGCTTGCATAGCTATATAGAAGAGAGTTGTAGGGGAGAGGTGTGTGTGTAGAGAAGAGTAAATGAATGAGAGAGTAAGTGAGTAAAGAGTGATGATCCTAGCAGTGTGTGACAGAAAGTAGCAGAGTAGAGAGGAGAAATGTGTATAGAAGAGAGATTCAGAGCTATGTAAAAAAAGAGATGTAACTGTATTTAGAAATATTTGGCTGTGCAGGAAGAGATGTGGCTGTGTGTATGTAAAGAGAGATGTATGGCTGTTTGCAAAGAGATGTAGCTGTGTGGAGACAGAGAGATTTTTAGAGAAAGAGAATTTTTAAGATGAAGTAAAAGAGAAAGTTACCAGAAAGCGTGTGTGTTTCCTTATTTACCTGTCAGATAGGTAGAAACTTATTTCTAAATACCATAAAAATTCCAGTGGGAGAATGCATAGAAGGTGAAATAACAAGAGTACAGTTAAGCTCTGGATCCAAGTGATCCACACATGTGGATTCTGTAATTTCTTTTCTACCCGAGGAGCCAATTCTCAGCCTTAGCTGAGAACTGTAATTGTACTATTTAAGTCTTTATCACCTTGTAAAGTTTGAAATAAATGACTTAGCTCTTGAGTAGTTAATCCAGTTGTGGCTTGTAGTCAGTATCTCCCAGCAATTTTTGAAAATCATTAAGAGTTCATAATTGATCTCTCCTGATTTGTACTTTCTGTGGTTGAATTTTTATAAATCTGTCCTAGGTAATTAATAAAATATCCTCTTTGTATTTTTTTCAGGAGCAATTTGTAATCCTTAACAAGGCAAAATTCTCTTTACTTCATCAAACATTTTTTTCTAAGGTACCTGCCTCTGAATCTGCCAGTAAGGTATTATCCATATACAGTCCAGCTGGAACAGGGACAGAGTGGGAGAGCAAGGAAAGAGATACCATGATAGAATGAGACATGGGGATAGGGAGAAACAGGGTGCTAGGGAATTTTCCAGGAATCCACAAGGATGACCCCACCTTAGACTACTAGCAATAGTGGAGAGGGTGCCTGAACTGGCCTACTCCAGTAATCAGATTGGTGAATACCCTGTCATCAATAAAGCCTTCATCTAGTAACTGATGGAAGCAGATGCAAAGATCCACAGCCAAGCAGCAGGCCGAGCTCCAATAGTTCAGTCAAAGAGAGAGAAGAAGGATTATATGAGCAAGGGGGGTCAAGATCATGATGGGGAGATGTAGAGAGACAACCAAACCAAACCAGTGGGAACTCATGAACTGTGGACCAATAGCTGTAGAGCTTCCATGGGACTGGACTAGGCCCTCTGCATAGGTGAGACAGTTGTGTAGCTGGACCTGCTTAAAGGGCCCTCTGACAGTGGGATCAGAATCTGTCCCTGGTGCATGTGCAGGCTTTTTGGAGCCTAATGCCTATAGTGGGACACCTTACACAGCCTTGGTGCAGGGGGAGGGACTTGGACCTGCCTCAACTGAAGGTACCAGGCTCTGCTGACTCCCCATAGGAGGCCTTGCCTTGGAGAAGGTGGGAATAGGGGGTGAGTTGGGGGGGGAAGGTTGGGGGCAGAAGGAGGGAGGAGAGGGGCATCTGTGGTTGGTATTTAAAATTAATATAAAATTTCTTAAAAAATAAAAAAGAAGAAGAAAAAGATATCATCCATGTAATGGTAAATCATAGATTGAGGAAAATATTTACAAATTATTTCTAATGGCTGTAGTACAAACTATTGACACAAGTTGGGTCTGTTTAACATTACTTGTAATAAAACCCTCCTCTGGTATCCTCTAACAGGTTGAGAATTATTATAAGTGGGCACTGTGAAGGCAAATTTTTCTCCTGTTTTTGTAAAGGTATAGTGAAAAAGCAGTCTTTAAATCAGTCACTATAATAGACCATCCTTTGGTAATAAAGAAGGTAAGTATACTCCAGGATGTAAAGACATTGGCTGAATCAATTTATTTATGGCTCTTAGATCAGTTAATATTCTCCATCTTCCTGATTTCTTTTTAATGATAAACATAGGAGAATTCCAAGGACTGGTCGATTCTTCAATATAGCGAGTATTTAGCTGCTCCTGTACCATCTGTTCCAGTACCTGTAGTTGTTCTAATGTGAAAGCCCATTGTTCCACCCACACAGGTTTGTCAGTTGACCATTTTAAAGGCAGGGCTGTTGGTACCTTTGAAAGAACAACAGCTGTTGTGCCCTGCTTGTATACAACTTATACAGTCTATGACTGTTCTTGATAATACATTTTAATATTTTTCTCAGAAGTATTCTTTTTTTATGGTTTGTTTCTGAGTTTAGAAGAATGTTAATCTATGTTTTCCATTTCTGCAACAATGGAAATCACATCCCTGTAAATACATTGCTATGTCACCCACATATGGCTATAATTTTCCTATCTGTCCTTCTGGCCGTGTACATTCAACCAATCTTGTATTTTGTTCTACCTGAGAAAAAGGTCCAATCCCTAGAAGTTGAATATTTACTTTTTGAAGAGGCCAGTCTGGATGCCAACATTTTGGTGAAATTATTGCTACATCTGTGCCTAGTCCAACAAACCTATAATGCCATTTATTTCTATTTTTAGTTTTGGTCTCTGATCATTTGTAGCAGACTGCCAAAAAACTTATTTTCTGGTCTCTCCTGAAAATTTTGTTGTAGCTACTGAAGCTGGTCTGTCCTTAATCACATCTATAGCAGTGTGTTTTAACAACAGGTATTACCTTTCAATTGCTCTGTGGATGAATTTCTCTGATACTGGCAGGGAATGATTGAACAAAATTTGATATTGGGGCCTGTGAGAAAACCCCTAAGGTATTTCCTGATGGTAAAGTGTTGTCTTTCCTGTCCCTTGTTGATCTGCATTCATTACTCCAATGCCAACCTTTGCTACACCTTCTGTATACTCCAGAAGGCTGGTGCCTCCTGTTTGAATTATCTCTTGAAAAAACATTGTTTTTAGGAATGTATTGCCTTCAGTCCCTTTTCTAATGACCTTGTTTACCACAATTGTAACATTTGACATTTTGATTTTTCTTAAAATTTCTAGAAATTACTTCTTCTTTCAAAAAGGCTGACAAACAGGAGATTCAATATCAGCTGTATTTTTGATCCTTTCATCTGTTGGTGTTGATCTTGCCTTTAAGGGCCTCATCACTCTTTTGCATCCTGAATTAGCTTTTTCAAAAGCCAAAGATTCAATTAATATTTATCTGATTTTGAATATGATACTATTTTATTTGCAGCTAAAAATCAATCTTTGCAAAAAATCAGTGATGGCTTCTTTTGGGCCTTGTATAATTTTAGCAAATGACTCAAACCTCTTTCCTGATTCTTCAACGTTGTCCCAAGCATTCAAAGCTGCTAAACAACATAGGACTAAGGTGTGATCATTAAATTCAAACTGTCTTTGCAGTTCATCATATTGACTTTCACTGAGAATCTGCTCTTGGGAAATATCAATACCTCTAGCCCTATTTCGTTGTTCTGTGGCCCGATCTTCCTCTTTCCACCATGCTCTCCATTGTAACTGAGGACCAGCTTCCAATATTACCATAGCTAAATCTTTCCAGTATTGGTGGATAATTCTATTTTGAGTTGTCTATGAATTTAACATCTGCTTCACATAGGGTGCATGCATACCATATGAAATGACTGGTTTCTTAAATCTCCTCAAACCTAATATTTCTATAGGATTCAGTTTAACTTCTGTATAACCTCAGAGGTGCCTATTGTCTGCTAGTTATTCTACCATAGTAGCTGGATAAACTAAGGTTGATTTTCTAACAACCTTGGATTGCCCCTTTTCAGTTTCATCATTCAGTGGTGTGATAGGTTCTTGTTTAAATTCCTCTGTCTGTATCTGAGTATTTTTCTTATTTTCATTAGTAGGTCTTTCTAAGACATGTATCTTATCAATAGAGAGTCTTTCTGAAGCTTGTATTTTATCAATCAAATTTTCATATTTGGCACAGTTATCAAACCAAATTTTAAGGATAAATTGTGAATTACCAAACTGATAGCAGTTATAACTGTCATTATGTCAATCCCAGCTAAGTTGTTTATCTCTTCATTGATTTTTTTCCCCATTTTTAAGCCATCCATTGTAGCACTATACAGACTCCTAACTTCCATTTAATGTGGGAAAAATTTTAATTTTTATTTACTTTTTAAAAATATTGCTTAACTCTCTAAGAATTTCCCATGTGTTTCACCAAATCTGCTGACTTCTCAGTTTGTCTGCAACAGTGACATCAGCAGCAAGACCATGGCCCCTTCTGCAATTCCTGAGTGCTAGTCCATCCTTTATTTTCCCTGCAAGCAGCATTGTTGGCTGGAGCCAAGCATTGCAAGAGCTGCAGCTAACTGAGGTGGGGCCTCAGTGGCTTTTCCATGTGGTTGGGACCTACACTGGAATGCCAAATGTTTTTCTTACAGCTTAGCAGCTGTACCTGAATCTACCAATATTTTCACTATCTGTGCCCTGCAGCCCCACAGTCAGCACCCGCACTGGTCAGCCCAAGGCCTGGTAGGGTTTCTGGTGCTGCTAGCAGTTGTTTGGTCATGGCCACTAAATGTGGGCTTTAACTAAGTCTCTATTGTTCTATTTACCAATAAAGACTCGGGAGCCAGATGTTGGGATGAAAACTTGCTAGATTAGAGAAGCTGAGATGCAACCAGTTGACCTTCCTTTCTGACTGGAGAACCAGCAAGGGAAGCATCTTTCTACTTGTCCAAAACCAAAAAGACTATGACTCTCTAAGTCCCTCCCTATTCCTTTCTGTGTCTCTCTCTATCCATGTTCCTGGCTCCTACATCCTCTCTATGGCTAATTCCTGTCAACTAGTTGCTGGCTCCACCTCCAAACCAGTCAATTTTATTAGCAGTCTTGAAGTTTCACAGTGTGATCAAATATCCCAGCACAGGCAATGGTGGCACAAAATTTGTGGGAGTAACCAACTAATATCTGTTCAACTTAATGCCCACTCCTTAATATGAACCTATATTCAGCACTGCTTGTGTGACCAAGAAGCTGAGATTAGATAGCCCAGAGAACTAGGGTAAAACTAGATGTTAGTGTTCTTTAAAAAATAAAAACAATTCAATGACTTCTAATGACTTTCTGGTATACTCATATATCAGTGCCTTGCTCAGCCATCACTAGAGAAGCTTCTTTCTGCAGCATATGAGAACAAGTACAGAGAACCACAGCCAGACAATATATAGAGAGTTAGAGATCTCGAAACACTCAGCTCTAAAAGGGATGTCTCCATCAAATCCCTTAGGGCTCAGATAACCCTGCTAAAGAGGAGGTGGAAAGAGTGTCAGAGCCAGAGGAGATAGAGGACACCAAGGAAACAAGGCCCTTTATGCACTATGAACCCACAAAGACTATGGTAGCATGCGCAAGGCTTGCATAGGTTTGCACCAAATAGGGTCCTAGGGCTCAAAGAAGAAGTGGACACATGATCCAACATAATCCAGAAGCCATCTCCTATTGACAGCCACTTGTCAAGGAAAAATTAGTTCTTCCAGGGGAGTGTCATTGAGGAAACAAAACACTCTTAAAGGAAGGCACAAGGTCCAACAATAGATGGCCAACACAAAACGAACTCAGTGGTATCTTTGGAGGTTCTTTGATAAAGATTTTTTAAGGGTATTTTTTTTTAACCTTACAGGTCCTTTGTGTAAATGTTATATCTTCCAGTTTTGTGTTTTTATGGAATTTCTGTGTGTATGAATATGTGTCTCTGTGTCTATATGTGTTTCTAGTATTTTTCCCCCTTGGGCTTTTTTCCTTCTCTTTGTTTTGTCCTGTTTCAGTTTCTGTGTCTTTACTTGATTTTATTACATTATTATTCCTGAGTTACCTGTTTGTTCTCCAAGGAGAAACAAAAAGGGTGTGAATCTCAATAGAGAAGAGAAACTGGGAGGAGCAGGGAGAGGGGAAATCCTTATCAGAATAAATTGTATGAAAAAAATCTATTTTCAATAAAAAAGAATATTTATGATGGCAAAGTTAGTGTTAGTATGCTGCCACAATAAAACAAATCCTAACTAGTCAGCACAAGGCATACTAAGGACAGAGTGAAGGTTTAATGTTACTGTGGGCTGTGGTTCAAAGAATCTTCTGGTAGGATAACATTTACTTTGTGCAGCCTGAGTTACCTTAAGTTTTAGTAGACTCTGCTGTGGAGCACTGCTACTCTAGTTTCTGTAAGCTATATCTCTTTGTACAGGATTTACAAGCATCTCGTAAATGTCTATGCCTTGTTTTTGAGAAAGGAACTATATTTCCATACAGTTTATATAACAAAATTTATCTGATTTCAATGTAAGCTTAATAATTTTTAGTAATTTGACAAATTTTCAACCATTGCTGCAATCTGTTCTTGGAAAAGCCTCATCACCAGGAAGCCGCTTGTCATCAGTACCCTTTTCCAGACTCCAGTCGTAGATTGTCAGTAGTCTTCTTTCTTATTCGTGCTTATTTAAGGCACTTCATAAGGTGACTATGTAAGTAGGCTTTGTGTCTGAATTTTGTGTCTGGCTTTACTTAGCATAGTTTTTTGAGATCCATTCATGTCATGACATTTATCAGGTCTTTGTTCCTTTCTGCTAATGACAGAATTCCACAATATGGATATCCCGCTCTTTGCTTCTCTACCAGGATGTGGATATGTAGGTTGTTTCCAGGTTCAGGATATTGTGAGCAAAACTGATATTAACTAAGAAACAAAACAATACAGCTCTCAGCTCAAAGGGAAGACAAGACATTTTTTTTTCTGGAGCCAAGTATGAGTGACCATAACCTGGGAACAAAGGTTAGGGTTACCCCAAATACCAGGTTCCAACATGGCAACAGTTTTATGATGCTTTTATAGTAATAGAATAAAGAATGTCATAAATGAAGATATTTTTATAATACATTGATAGGAACATCAAGTAGACGTGTTTCAGTAAAGGAAAGAAATCTCTGCTATAGGCCCAGATGTTACCTGGTGACATTGTCAGTCTTCGGGTTGGTGGAAACTAAGGCTGTGTTTGTATGTTTCATGCAGCCTGGTAGTCACAGGATGTTAGGCCTAACACAGAGGTGGCTAATGAGTGGTTATTACTAGGATTAATGTCATTAATACAGCACTCGGGAGGCAGAGGCAAACAGATCTTTGTGAGTTTGAGGTCAGTTTACATATTGATTTCCAGGCTTCCAGGCTAGCCAGGGCTCTGTCTTGTCAAAATGAAGGGGAGTGGGTGCAATAATGACTGATGATAGTCCAAGATATTTTGTTTCTGGATTTGCGTGGCCCCAGAAGTTCTAATCTGTCAACCTTATAGAATTCCTACTGGAATCGTGGCTCCACCGACACTAGGAACTTGGATCCACACTGCCGTCAAGATTTGTGTACAAATCTTTTATGACTGTATGCATTCATTTCTCTTGGGTGAATATAGAATGGAATTACTTACTAATATTTTATATATGCATGCAACCTTTTATGAAAATACTTGTATGTATGTTTTCAGGTCTGTGATGAAAACAGAAGAGGGAAATTATCACTGGAAAGCTAGTCTCCCTGCAGCACCCAGGGTGTGTAAAAAAAAAAATCCACAAATGTGGTGAGGGCAAGACCTTTCCTACCTGGGAAAATAAGAAAGAAATACATGCTTCCTGATGGTAACTTCCTTTTTATTTCATTTTGAAAAAAGTCCTTTTCTGAAAAATCTGTCTCCATGCAGTTACATATCTGTTTTCACATTGCTACACCTCTCTCTACACATCTCTCTCTACACAGCTACACATCTTTTCACACAGCTCTCCCACACAGTTACATATCTTTCCTCTCTACATCTCTTTCTACACAGCAGCTCTCCCTACACAGCTCTCCCCTCTATTTCCATACAACATACATTTTTCTTTCACTCTTTTCTCTCTTCACAACTATATTTTCCACACAGCTATACATCTCATCAATAGCTCTTCTCTTCATATATTTCTCTTCTACACATCTTTCTTCTCTCTACCCTGTTACATTTCCTGATTCATAACTTGCATTTCTCTTCTACATTGTTCATTCACTCTCTATTTCACCCACTCATTCCTCCCTTCATTCATTATTCACACATTCACTCTTCTTTTACTCATTCATTCACTACTCATTCACTCACTCATTCTTCACCCATTCATTCTCTACTTCATTCACTCACTCCATTCACTTACTCATTGCTCATATGCTCACTGTTCTTTTACATCACTCACTCCTCACTCATTCACTCCCAACTTCACTCACTTACTCCTTCATTCATTCATCACTACTCACACACTCATTATTCTTTTACACATTCATTCACTCATTCACACACTCTTCTATCCAAGAACAAACTCTGAACAATAAATAAGTTGCATATTCAGGGTCACAGAGCATTACTTGAGTAAACAATAAGAGCCATGAGAAATCACAAAGCCTCTCTCAGGCTAGAAATGTTGTTCTGACTGGGCATGGTGAGAAACCAAGGCAACTTTCAGCTATCAGTCAAGTTCCCTGATACGTAGACTGTGTAGCAAGCACAGTTCTGAGTGGTTCCCCTACAGAGAGTGACATTGAAAAGCAACGAACAGTTAGTTGGCTGAACCTTGAGCCTTGTATCGTAAAACTGAGATTTAGGAGTACGTGCAGAGAGCCAATTGCTGAGAGAATTATGTCTACTAAAGTTGCTTCATGCCTGACCTTGGTTCCATAAACAGATACCCTATAATCTGTCCTTGAGCATTTCATTTGTAGGGACAACTAGTCTGTTTTGAATTAGTTTTGAGGTCTTAAATCAGCTAAATTTATGTAGCTTGTCTTGTCAGCTTGAGCTAAAGAAATAAAACAGGCTACTAAGTGTCTTACAGTCCTCATGGAACAATAGTTCTAGTTATGAAGTATATCCTAGTATACTTCTATTCATCAAAATTATACTGCTGTGGGATGTTTTGTATGTTAAATGTGTTGCTCTGATTGGTTAATAAATAAAACACTGATTGGCCAGTAGCCAGGCAGGAAGTATAGGAGGGATGAGGAGAGAGGAGAGAGGAGAATCCTGGGAAGTAGAAGGCTGAGTCAGAGAGAGCCACTGCCAGCTGCTGCCATGAAAAGTGAGATGTAAGGTACCTGTAAGCCACAAGCCACGTGGCAACTTATACACTAATAGATATGGGTTAATATGGGTTAATTTAAGATATCAGAACTAGATAACAAGAAGCCTGCCACAGCCATACAGTTTGTAAGCAATATGAGTCTCTGTGTGTTTACTCAGTTGAGTCTGAGCAGTTGTGGGACTGGCAGGTGAGAGAGGTTTGTCCTGACTGTGAGCCAGGCAGGACTGGAGAAAACTTCAGCTACATTATACAGCTTATTGAAGAAATCATCTTTCCAACCATCCACAGAATAAATGCACAAAAATCAGAAAACACATCACCAATGGGCTGTGGAAAGAACCCCACAGCTGTTCTTTTCAGGGAGGAATTGTAGCAGCACATGAGAAAAATTACAGACAGAAGCAGTCAGTTTCCACAATCAATGACCCCATGGTCTTTGCTTAGTGGGGCTCCCCATCAGAGAGCTATCCATCTGGTGGGTCTGCCTGTTGGATATTAGTTGTCATCTGCTGCATTTATGTCATGGCCTGTGGCAGGAAATATTAAATGAGAGGAGGAGAAAGGGACCATCATTAATAGGTGGAGATAGTATAGGTACTAGGAGGGATGTGTAATGATAAATATGCATGACAATATCACCATGGGGCCCATTCTTATATGTTAACCAAAGTGTGGTAACTGGCAACTGTAATCCAGCACTCAGGCTGAATGGGAGGATTACTGTAAGTTCAAGGCCAACCTGGTGCATACAAGGCTACATAGTAAGATTTTGTATAAAAATAATATAAAATAAAAAAAATTAATAAAAATAAATAAATAAATAATAAATAGTTTGAAATAAAGTAAACCCAGGTTAGTGTGAGGTCATTTAGATGAAAATATGTTCTATTTTTTTGAGATAGGGCTTCTCTGTATAATAGCCCTAGCTGTCCCAGAACTAGCTCTGGCTGTAACCTGGCTGGCCTCAGACTCACAGAGATCTGCCTACCTCTGCCTCCTGAGTTCTGGGATATCCCCCAGTGAGGAAAACATATTCTCATACAACTATAATTCTAAATTTTCCCAGATTTCCTAGAAATGAATGATCTCAGTTGAAGTGAACATGAAAAAGAAAGCACCTGCAACCTTTATGTTCAGGACTTTAAAGAGTTTCCAAGATACGGATTTATTTCAGAAAACATGCTGCACCCTATTAGAAAAAGGTTTTCTGATCTAGCGGTGAGTTGAAAACATGTCTTATGAAGCTGGAGGTGCAGTGTTTCTGTGTGAGTGTCCACCCGTGTGTGTAGATGTGTTTTTGTATGTGTGCATGTATTGGGGTGGGGTACAGGTGGGCAGATGGTTAGAAAATTTTATTTTATTGCTCACCTTTCAATTGTCACAACTTAAATGGCATGATTATGTGCAGATCTGAAAGCAAGTCATCTTTAAGCATGAGGTCAGCTTGTTACGTTTGCACATAAGGTAGAAGGACTGAGTCTGCATCCCCTTACCACTCCATTTTTATGCTGCTTAGTTTTTAGCCATCTGTGACTAGGAAGAAGATACACAGCATTCTGGGTTGGCTTTGCCCATTAATAACTTTTTCCTTCTCTGCCCTAGCTTTTCCATCCTTCCCTCTTCACATTTATAAACATGCTGGGACTGCACTGAATGCTGTTTCCTAATTTTTCAATTAATTGTACCTATGGACATTTCTGTTTTCTTTACTTTTAAAATTGTTCATTATACAGAAGAGGGCATATATCTTTTTATTTTAGGGAAATAATTAGACATTTATTACAGAAATATGTTGTATGATATGTTATAATCAAAACAATAATGTAAATTTGTAGGTAACCTCTACAAATACAGATCCAAGGATGGAAGATCCTTATGTATTTTTTTCCAAGTCTCACTTGTCGCCCATCCTTAGAGAATGGCAGCTGTTCTTACTTGTTTTATAATTTCCTTTAACTTTTATTGATGATGTATGTGTCTTTGTTCATAGAGCTTCACTGTGCCAGATTTTGAACTTTATAACATCAGAATGATACTATTTCACAGTAGTTTACAGCAAGGTTGATCACCCACCCCCAAGAGATATTTGATGATATTTGGGAATGCATTGGCTCTCATGACTGGAGAGGATGTTTAATGGAGAGAGGCTGAGTAGTCTGCCAAACATTTTACATGCACAGGGCAGCACTCATGACAATTTGCTCTATCAAAATTTTAGTCATGACACGCTTGATCAACCTATGGAGAACATTCTATTTTCCCTGTTATTGACATATTATATGGTCAAGTAATTTAAAACATTGCTATTGGAGTTTGAGTTGTTTTCATTTGGGGACGGAAACAGAGCTGTGAACATTCTGGTGTTTGCATCATGATCCCATGAGAAACTCTCTGTAAGTGGAAATGTCTGGTTCTAGGATAAATATTTCTTTCCTATATTAATTCCCAAGTGCCTCTCAAAGTGGATGCATGATTGTTTTACTGCAGCACATTAAGAATGCGTTTCCTATCCAATTACTGCCAAGATACTTTTTAATTTATTCATATCACAGATTAGATTAAAACAGTATTATTTTTACAAGGTAAATTTGCTTTTATCCAAGCAGTGAAGCTATGAATGTCTATTTTTTTTATCTAGACAAGAAGTTATATGGAGAATAACAGTTGCCTTTTTAAAACCAATTTTTAAAGATTTATTGTTATTTTTTATTTTAATTTTTTATACGTAGGAGTGCTTTGACTATATTATGTCTGTGCACCACATGCATGCCTATTGCCTGTGGAGGCCAAAAGATGACATCGGATCCCTTGGAACTGGAGTTATAAGATTGTTGTGAGTCACAGTGTGGATGCTTAGAATTGAACCCGGGTCTCTGCAAGAACAACTACTGCTCTTAACTGCTTAACTCTCTCTCCAACTCTTCACAACCATGTAATATCAGTGTTTTCTTGGAACCGTTATTCATTTATCGCCAGATGATGTCATACAATTATAAACGCCTGTGACTGTCATTAAACATACCAGGCAGTCTTCCTGTTTTTTAATTCTTTTCTCTCTCGAAGCTGTCCTCTGTCCACTCTTCTGCTTCTATCGGACTGACCGCTCCTTACACAGCTGAAGTCCTTGCCACTTCACCTGCCGACATCAGTTGTTGAGTTTCCTGCGGTGGTTCACCTGTTTCCTGGCTGCCTTCCTTGTTTCCTTCCTGAGTCCAACTTAGTGAGCATAGCTGGGTAGAGTCATCTCTTCACATTCTATTTGTTGTCACTTCCGGGTGCTGGAGCTCTTTTCCTTTTGTCTTTCATCTCTTCAAGCATATTTTCAGCTTTCAAGAACAGTATCCGAATCCCCAAGTGTTCTTTTGGTCATTAAACACCTTGATTTTGCTTTCTTAGTCTTATTACTCTGGGAAAATTAAGTCTGATTGTGTTGACTTTTTTTTTCATTTGCTTCCTCTGCCTCCTCACATTTTATTTTCCCATTAGTGATCAGTTATGTCTTTCACTACAAAGATTCCCCAAACACCGATGACTTCTGACACTTTAAAACGTGGCACCAAGAGTCAGCTTAAAAATTCTATGTATGTGCACAGAATGGAGAGGGCACATAAACCCTTTCAGTGAGAACCCTTCTTACTCTGCGTGTTTGTGTCTGAAGGATCCTCCATCTACAGATTAATTATTTTCTTCAAGTAGAGACTTCATCCTGCTGCTCAACGGTGTATATGGCTCTGAGTTACTATTAAAATTGGTGAGCCTGGAAATCTCACTATTGATGGAGTAAAGTTGTCCTTAACCCTCAATTCCAGGAAAAGAACAAATCCTTCCTTCTGTTGTCCCTGCTGTGACTGTGCCTACAATTCTATATATAATTTGGCACAGTCATTAAAAAAAAGTAAGCCACCTGTCCCTCAGAGAACTGTGTAGGTCATTTAGATGAAAACTCACCAGCTACACACAGCAGTTTGTATGGTGGTATTTTATTTGTACTGAAATGTGATTTTAATTGTATGTTAATAAATAAAGTTGCCCTGGGGGTCAGAGCTATTAGAGCCATAGCAAGAGTGTGACGGTGGTGGCACACGCCTTTAATCCCAGCACTTGGTAGAAGAGCTAGGTAGATCTCTGTGTGTTCAGGGATACAGCCAGCATTGGAGACACACGCCTTTAAGACCTGGAGGGCTGTACATACAGACAGTGACGAGGCAGTCACGTGTTTGGGTTTACAACCAATGAGAAGGCAGAACAGAAAGACTATGTAAAGACATACACAGAGGAAGTAGGTCTCTTTCAGAGAGGTAGGAGCACCGCAGGAGGAAGGGTAAGATTTTAGCTCTGAGCTCTGACCTCTTGGCTTTCTCTTTTACATTGGTTCTTTGTTTCTTATTTAATAAGACGGTTGGTTACATCTACAAGTTTGGGATGTGAGGATCTGGTCCTTTGGACTTACAATTATCTGTTTTGTATTTAGGTCATTTTATTTGACATTTTTAGTTTCATTTGGATGTTAACTGTATTATATAGCAGGAGATCAAATGTGGAATTTTTCACTTTCAAAAAAGTTTGTGATTTTGGAGTATTTCAGACTTCAGATTTTCTGATGAGGGGTGCTTAGCCTATAATAATTTTATTCTACCATGCACATAGTCAACACTAAAAGGCTGCTTGTGAAATGCATTGAGTAATCCCCAAGTCTCATGTCATCCTTAATGTAGCACAATAAGACTTAAAGATGGAAAGCCTCCAAAAGAAGCTATGCAGACAAAGAAAGGTAGAGATCCCAGTGATTGTCAAGAAGATAATCAGTTGTAAAGGATGGCTATATATAAACAATGAAACATAGCAAAAGTCAGAATTGTGGCATTTTAATTTAGCTTTCATTCCTTGATAATTATATATTTAACATAAATAATGTTTATTTACAGCATCCTTATTCTTTTAACCATTTAAGAAGTATGAATTGATGAATGTCCACATAGTAAAAGATGAGCTGCTCTTGGAAATGAATTGAATGTTTATTGGTTTGTTCACACAATACAAAGTCAGCAATTATACCAGCTGCCACTTTAAGTGACCATATCACAACAAAACACAATTATTTTACATAACTATACTACTATTGTATGTTAGATACAACAAACCCAAGTTTCGATGAAAACAGTGTTCCTTGGCCTGTTGTACATTGTCGATATACGAAATGTTTGAACACAGACCAACATTAGCACTGGTAATTGAGGAGAAAATAGGTTAAAATCACTTATCAATTTTTTGACGTAAAACATCCTTATTAACACTATTTTTATGCGTCACTAGATTAGGCAGCTTGAATATTATCAAATATGCTATAAAGTTAGAAGGTGGCATGTTTTCTTATCTTGATTTTTAATTATTCAGAGGTTATGTTTGTTTCTTATCACCCTTTATCTGTATGCTAAAATTTTGAATAAAAAAAGCCACTGAATGCAATTGTATTGCAAATACTGTATGAATAGTTTACTTATGCCATTTCATAATTTGGCAAGATGATTTTTGCTCACGAGTCTGACATTTAGAGGGAAAAGCATTTGGGTTAAACTAGAAGGACATTAAGATGCAAGAACTTAGTACACAGCAATAAAATCCATCTAAAACATGATGGGAATTAAAAACACGTTCATTCACACTGGGAAAGTGCTGGAGACCCATAGCTAATTGAAAATTGAAAATCTGGGATGTTTTTTATGATGAAAAGTATTTGTAAAAAATGATGAGACGGAACCCATAAACCAGAACTCTGGGTGACTCCTAAGCAGAGTCCTTGTGGCATGCCAGCTCATTATTGTCCTTTTTTTTTTTTTTTTTTTTTTTTACCTCATTGTCGTATTTGGGTTTATTGTATTGCCACAGTAGATTTTGGCAGAAAACTGCATTCTTAGCTCATTTTCAACATGTGGCCTGGGTTACTAAAAGAAAAAAAAAAAAGGAAATTCTGTTATATTTTAAGACAAAGTTAAAGCTCTCGGGCTTGACTTGTTCCCCAGTCACCCTGAGAACGCTGCACTGTGTTTTGCTGGAGCCAACCCAGGACCTTTCGCTCTGATATGACGCAGCAGTGACGAAGGCAGGGCTAAGAATGGGACTCTTCCCCCACAGGCTTCCTCCTACCCCACCTCATTTCCTCTCTCTTGGTTTTCTCTTGGGCATTCTTCACACGCTGCTCATCCGGAGTGAACCTAGGGCATGTCGGGGAAGCAGATTAAGAACGCACACAGTGTGGGGCGTTTTGCCGTCTCCCAAAGCAGTTTGGCCTCTTAAGTTTTAGAAAAAGCACCATGTCCAGATCACCTTCCTACTGACTTTTTCCAGAAATAACATAAAAAAATTAGCAATATAACTCCAACATAGCTGGTTACAATGACTAATTTCTATGACTCTAAAAGATGGTGTTTTAACTATCATATCGTGCTGTGACCATTTTAACCGTAGCACGGCTGGAAGGATGCGCCTTGCTTCTTTGCCATGTGGACACTGCACCAGGCAATTCACATTCTGTCTATTACCTGGTTACTGGCATTTCTTCGTCATAAAGCTATGAATGCTGGGACCTGCCCTTTGTTAAATCATCTACATGTAGTGCATGTAACTAAGTATTTACAGATGATGAAACTAATCAAAAGGAAGGATATTTGAAAGAACCATGAGAAATCATAGGTAGTGTTCTGTTCTGTGTTTTTCTTTAGTGTGTGTGAATGGGAAGTTCAGAAGTCTCAGTGAGAGCAGCTCACACATCCCCATGTTTTTTCTCTGTGACATTTGCTCTTATTTGAATGTAAAGAGCATAATGATTTCCAAACATTTCCCCATCTCTCTTTCTTATACCCGCTTCTGATCATCTCGGTGTCTGTAATGACCCAAAGAGTACACCAACCACATTGCTTTCACATTTCACATACAGTTACAATTTAAATGGCATGGCATTATGCATAAAAAGTTTATTAATGGATTTATTTTAAGCTTCAAATTGAGTACTTGAAACTTCATTTTAAACTTTTTTTTCCCAATGTCACACTTTCCCTGACTCAGATTCATATGACTGGTTGATAAACTCCTTAAGAGAAGTTCTGAGTTAACTCGTTTTTAAATGTAAGTGGCATATGAATATACTGGGAGCTTTTAAGAGCTGTGCTGAAGTGCTGACTAAAAATCTAAGTGCTTCCCACGGAGGCTTCATCCATTTTCATTGCTTTCTTAGGTTGTAAACAGCTCATGAATATCAGGTGTTAAAAGTCACAACTGTTGAAAATAATCCCTCTTACATCTGTGCATGTCTTTCTGCAAACACTGCTTTCCATTGGATTTGGCGAAGGTTTCATTTTGTTCCAATGATATCTGTCTAAAATGAGGACGATGAGATTAAGCAAATATTCTTTCCTTCAAGACGAGCTGTATTTATTGCTGGAACGGAAGTTGTCATATCCGTGATCATTAGCTTTGAACTTCAAGCAGGATTGCTTTTCCTCCAAGGACTGTTTTTCCTCAAATGTTTGGCACCAGCAGCACAAGCAGGACTGTATGAAACAGAACAACCGTTATGTGTTTACTCAGTCGTGAGGCCACCACTCTTCCTGCTCTCGGGGCTCTGACTCTTCCTTGCAAGGGTAGGGTTCTTGGCCCTGTCCTTCCACATCCACTCATTTCCCCCCTCAAAAATGATGTAATTAAGGTCAGCAAGATGATTCTCTGGGTAAAAACCCGACGACTTGAGTTTGAGAGCCAGAATGAATGGTGGAAAGAGAACAGACACCTTTGTCTACACACACACACACACACACACACACACACACACACACACACACATACACATGCACACACATGCGCACACACACACTGCAGAACTTGTGCACCATAGTGTGCTCACACCTATGTTCATACACACATTGCACTCACACAGTAATAATAAATACAATTTTAAAAACTGAAAAGATAACTGCATTGGTGGCATGTGCTGATTTTTTGCAATTAAAAAAAAGGGAAAAAAAAACTTATGTGATTAACATTACCCAAGAAACGTCCACTCAATTTTTTAGTGTGTGTGTGTCTATATATATATATATGTGTGTGTGTCTATATATGTGTGTGTGTGTGTGTGTGTGTATGTGTACATACAAATGTGTACATAAGAAGCCAGAGGGGGATGTCTCTGCTGTTTTCTCTATTGTACTCTCCCCTATGCCCTTCAGACATGACCTCTCACTGAATCCAAAGCTCAGGGTCTCTGACCAGCAGACTGCTCAGGTTGTCTCTAGGATCTGTCTTCATCCTGTAAAGCTGGTATTACAGGCATAGGCAGTCAAGCCTGGCTTTTTCCATGGTAGGTTTGAACTCAGATCTTCAAGCCTGCATAGCAATTGATCTTTCCCACTCAATCATCTCTTTAGCCCCCTTAGCCCCCAAAGCCAAATTTTTGATATTTTCTTATTTACTTAAAAAAAATGTGACAACTGTGAAAGCCAAGCATTTCCCTCTGAGCACAGAAATATGACAACTGTGCACCTGCTTGTGTTTTTATGTCTGTGTATAATGTGCACATGCTCCATTACCTGCTTTTTCTCACTTGACCCTGACATACACCTCTCCACACGTCAGCAAGTTTAATATTGCCTTGCTATTTTAACATACTTGCTATTCTCACAGGCCCTTTCAATATTATTATGCAATAAGAATATAAAGGAGGCAAACATCTTGATTTTGTTTTTCCACTTTTCACTAGAGTTTTAAATCCTTTAAAACTTTGTTCACTCTGTTTATTTTATGATAGACTATGAGTCTAAGGAAATAGCAGGTTTTCTGATCTGTACAGAAGGGCCTTGATTTTGATAAAAGTTCTCTTCTACCCCTAATCTCAGAGTCATGAATGAACAAAGACACTTTTAGCTTTTTTAGTGTTTACAGTGAAACGAATTTTGGTTTTCAAATAATGAGATACCAGGGACAATAGCTCATTCTCATGTGAGAGGAAGCATGTTTTACTTGGTGTTGGAGTATTGAGAGACTGAATGATGGATGAGTGCTGTAGTGTCAACATTTGAGTAAGGTGTAATTATATTTTGCATGGAGCGACATATTGCCACTATACATAGAAGGTATAAAAGATGAAGTAGAAATGATTTAAACTTTTTATACTTGCTGTGTGTGTGTGTGTGTGTGTGTGTGTGTGTGTGTGTGTGTGTGTGTGATGTATGTGCCAGAGAAGGCCATTTAATGTTCTAATCTGGCCCCTGGCCCCTTCCACCATATTCCCTCAAGACATGGTCTCCTACTGAACCTGGAGCTAGGCTAGTGCCTATCAAGCCCCAGCAATCCTCTTGCCTCTCTCATCTCCACACTACAACTATAGGCATGTGAGCAACTTTGTCTGATCTCTCTCTCTCTCTCTCTCTCTCTCTCTCTCTCTCTCTCTCTCTCTCTCTCTCTCTCCCTCTCTCTCTCTCTCTCTCTCTCATTGTTTTGAGATCGGATCTTATTATGTAAAGGAGGCTGGCCTTGAACTCATAGAGATCTGCCTGCCTCTGCCTCCCAAGTGCTGGGATTGAAGATGTGTGCCACTGTGCCCAGCACAGCATGTCTGACATTTTACATCGGTTCTGGGGACTTGAACTTAGACATTCTTGCAGAGCAAACACTTTTACCTGCTGAGGCATCTCCTAGCCCTTGACTTTATTCCCATAGCACATAAGAAAAGACAATTAACTTATTTATAACAGACATTGTAGCTGAACAATAAAAAAATCTACCAAAATCAGAGGAAGAGTGCATTTCATTATGTTCCATTCTTATTTCACTACTATGATTATCAGTGCATGTAATTTTGTTAATCTGAGCAATTCCAATAGTATTAGTGAGTGGCTACTCACTAATGGGTGATGTTGACAAGGATTTTACAAGTAAATATATACTATAGTGCTTTGTATACAAAAGTGATATTTAAACACATCATATATGCTGCAAGGCAAGGAAAATTAGCAAGTTGCCAACTCTCTCTAGATAGAAATACTAGTGGTTTTGAAGTGATGCCAGATCACAAGAAATGTTTTATTTTAGAGTATTCTCTTACCTTAAAGCAGTTTTTGAATCTTTTGCTCACCAAATACAGAGCAATTGGATTAATGCAGGAATTCAAAGAAGCCATGTTGATTCCAATGTAGTCCAAAACCAACAAAAAGCTGCAAGAAGCCCAAAATGTGTTTGTAAAAATTATGTGTCTTCAAGTATATAGTTTATGCATGCCTTTATGTTTTCATGAAGAAAACCAAAATCACCCACATCCGACAATTTAAGTTTAACCACTAATTTGCTAGTGAAGGTATCTGTCTTCACCTGTCTGCCTGCCTTTCTCCTCTGACTCAGTCCTTGTCATCTATACGGCCCTCTCCTATCTTTATCTTCCATATCCAGCTCTATTTTTAAAAATAAAGCTCTCATTTGGAAATGATGAGACTTTCAGAAAAGAAAAGGTTTATGTGTATAGTGAAGACTCAGATCTGGCATGTTTCCTCTTGCCACTCACCCATCATTTTGACAACTCTGTGCCTATATATTTCCAGACTTTTCTTACATCTCTTTTATTTGTCCATCCAAAACAGGAGTGAAGGTAAAATTGTGAGTCTTAATTGGCCTCTAAGGATAAGAAAATAATATTCTTCCTGCCTGTTAGGAGGACTGACAGAGAGACATCTGAATGGCAATTACACAATTATTTCTATTTTTCTATTTTTTAAAATTTAAGTTAGCATTCAGATGAGTTTCATCACTGGGTGTTCACACACGTCGTCACATGCTGCTCTTATTCACCCGTCTCGCTCAGCACCCTCCCCTCCTCTCCGTCTTCTGCTCATTGGTCTCTTTTCCCCCCCAATAGTCACCACCTCCCCTTTCATGTCACATGTGCTCCAGGTCCACGGTAGTCTTCCTTTCTTACCTCAAAAGTTCACATCTGTGAGGATCGCTTTGGTCATAAAGCGTGAGCTTCAGAATCCTGCTGAGGTGGAGCGGAAGCCAACAGAGAGCGAAAACCAGGACCAGGCAGAATACCGTTTTGGCCACTTCTCGTCTCTGAAATAGGACCACAAGCCTGTATGAAGCTACCCCTTGGCATTCACAGCACACACTCTCCTCAAACAGGATATTTAACAGTATTCACAGAACCAAAGACCCAAGGCAATGAGCTTTCAACTAGATAGTGTGAATTAGAATTAAAACTGCTAGAGATTCATCTTTAAAAGGTAAGGTTTTGGGAGGATGGATAGATGGCTCAGCAGCTTAGAGCACTTGCTGCTTTTCAAAGGACATAGGTTTAATTCCCAGAACTCACATAGTGGCTCACCACCATCAATCACTCCAGTTCCAGAGGATTTGATGCCCCCTTCTGAGCTCTATGGGCACCAGGCATGTGGTGCACATGCATGTAGGCAAACATTCACCCAACATAAAATAAGTCTAAAAATTATATATTATATATACATACATACTATGTATGTGTGTGACTGTGTGTGACTCTGTGTGTGTGTGTGTGTGTGTGTGTGTGTGTGTGTGTGTGTGTGTGTGTGTGTGTTTCAAACTGGTGCAGGTCTGTAATCCCATCTGGGAGGCCGAAACAGAAGGATCTGAGGTTCCAGGTCATCCTTAAATTCAAGACTAGCCTGGGCTACCTGAGCTTCTATCTTAAAACAAAACAACAAAAGGTAATAGTTCTCTCTAGATCCTTTTAGATGACATACACAGTCTCTGAATAAGTAACATAAAATGTCCTTTGTTACAAAAATAGCAGAATGAAGGAAGAAAGTGAAACTCTGTTCTAAGGTCTCATGTTAGCTATCATTATCCACATCTCCATCATCATGAATTTCATCTTTGTGACTGTAATTATGGACCCACTAGACCCTTGCTTTCTCTCACCTGCTTTAAGTGATCATTTAAGGCGATTTGCATGCCACTCTTCTTCCTCAGCATTTCACAGGTCATCAAGGTGTAGAAGATAGCGGTAACAGCCAGTGGCAAGCAGAAGTAGAAACTGAACAGCCACCAGTCCTTGGCTGTCTTGTAGAACTATGGAGAAGGGAGAATTTTTATGATCAATACCTTCTTAAAAAAAAAAAAAACCTTATGTATCCAATGTCAACTAAAAGCAAAATATGTTCATAAAAGCGCAATGATTTTATAACAGGCCTTTCATATATTTCATAGAATTTCTTGGGTCATATCTACTGAAAACACAACTAAAGAACTGCATTAAATGAAATGAACATTACAGTACATAATTTTAATTCTTTGGGACAGTATAGTAGATTTAAGCAACTGAGCAAAATTCTTATGTGAAGATAAAGCATTGAATAACCAAGTATTTCAAATTTTAGGTATTATTAGTGTTAAGTATGTAACAAATCACAGTGTTTGGGTGAAGTGTCCCCTCTCTACTAAGTATGTTTAGTGTGAAAAACAGGCATGAAGAGATCTGTATTAGCCATTCAGGTTCATAGTGTATACATGTAATATTAATTTAAAAAAATGCTTGTGAGTTTTACCTTTCCTGTGTTCATTTCTGCTGTTACCTTTTCAAAAACATTATCAATCCAGATATATCCACCTTAGAAAGGATTTTGTTTCCGATGTGGTACTCTCCCTTTAGTAAACAACAACCTCATTCTCTATTTCACATTGGCATCATCTTTGTGTGTGTGTGTGTGTGTTTACTTATTAATGAATGCATAGTTCATAAAGTTTATACAACATTTGTTCATGTAAAATAGAAAATAGTCTTTGGTGATAATTAGACCAACTCCTTTTGTATTAACCAATTCTGTTGAAAAAAACTCTTATACTTAGGATCTGTCTTTTAGAGAATAATATCCCCATTTTTTCTTTCCCTGTTTTCTGATTAAGAGTTCTTTAATAGATGGCCAAAATTATTTACACACACACACACACACACACACACACACACACACATATATATATATATATATATGTATATGTATATATAAAGGGATGAAGAGACAGGCTGCCATTCCAAATCCATACTATCAGGTATCTTCTATTTAAATATAGTTTAAGCCATTGCTTCTCTGACAGTGTTGGGTTGTCTTCTGTAGGTTATACAATAGTGATCTATCTTCATGGGACTTTAGATACAAAAGCTATAAAGCCACAGTCATTCGGCTGTTTAGGAACCTGATTTATCTGGATCCCTGATATCTAGGGTGTTCTTGGAGAAGTAATTATCCTGATTCTTGTAGGTTGGGTCATTAGTAATGGTTACCCTCACAGTCTTGGGATCCAAACTCTTAATTTATGCCAAAGGTAGTCATAAATCAATAGCTTACCAAGGTGGGGAACTAGGGAAAATAGTTAAATATTTATAAGGAAAGTGCCAAAAGAAAAAGAAGGTAAACGTACCTGCATGAAGGCTGTTTTCTGAACTGGATGAAGCAGGCAGACCCTTAGAGACTTTCCTTTGTAGTCTGTCGTAATCATATCAAAACCTATGGCTTCAGGGACAGCCAGAACCACAGAGACAACCCAAATTAAAACAATTTCTACTGCTGTCCATTTTGGAACCCCGATTCCTTTAATTCGACTCCAAGAAGCAACAGCTCGATATCTGAAGATGTAAACAGAGATATTTTTCAAGCAGGCAGAGCTTGGTTTTATTGAATTGCACAGCTGACCCCCTAAGTTACATAGCAGTTATATGGTATTTAGGATCTTCTTGGCCTTAGAATAGACTCTTACCTGTCAATACTTAGAGCGCATAGACTCAGCACAGTGATCCCTACAGAAGCCTTCTGTATGAAGGGCACCATCTTACACATCTCAGCTCCAAATGGCCAGTCTTCTGCAAGCAGCTGCATAGAGGAGACAGAAAGTTCTGTTAGAGAGGCTTTCCCAAAGCTGCCTCTGAACTGATCTCTTAGCGCATAACAGGCAGAGGGAAGGACTGCCCTTTGAAAAGCACCTGTGTCCATAGGTATAACAGGAGTCTACATTTGGAACAACACAAGGGTAGCCTGTGTGTGAGTTCATTGTGTGTAGACGGTGGCTTTGTCAGGGTCTCATCTGCAAGGCCAGTGGCTCCAGTTGTTTATTGACCCTTTAGAAAAATAGAACCTGCATAGTTAATAAAGCCTTAAGCCTCAGGTCATGACCATGTTAAAATATAAGTTTATTAAACCAAAAAATCAATAGTCTTGTATGGAGAAGACTGGACTCCCCCCCCCCCCCCCGTGGGATAGTACTCTGTAGAGAGCATCATGAGGACTTAAGGTCTTGTTCTTATCAGTAGTCAGTTCACTTAACTAACTCAGCCAGAGTAGTCACACTGCTCCCTGAACACACCATCTGTGTGCCTGCTACGGGGTATTTGGTCTATGCCATTCTTTATTCCACAGTCTTCTCACTACAGATAGAGATGTCTTCTCTCACCTCCTTCAGGTCTTGCTCAGATTGCCTCTCCTCACAGGACCTACCTAGATCACATTTCTACTCCAGTCGCTGGCCAGGCCTGTCTACCCTCCTTCTCATCCCTTTTTATTATGGTTCTTACTCACTCTTACTGCAAATAAAAGTTACTTTATTGCTTGTTTGGTTTTTGCTGTCTGACTCTCTGGAGTGTGAGACTGAGTATGAGTTTCTCAGTTGCTTCGTATGGTGTCTGACATAAAGCAGACACTTGGCAAATATTCATGCTGCTAAAACACATAGGTGCTGAGCAAAAGGATGTGTTTTTTTTTTTCTCTTTCCTTATTTACACATTGTATTTTTCTTTGTCTGGCTTCAACCTCTACTACTTACTAAATGTAGCCGTTTTCCTTCTGAGACACTGGGTGCCCCCCACTGGTAAATGAATCACTTTAGGTAGACATCTGGATCTCATATTCATGATATTTTGAAAATAAAGGAAACATATTTATAATCTATGGGTTTTGAAAACTCTTTTTTAAAAATAACCTTACAAAAGTGAGAAGTATTCTGAAACACAGTTGGATTTTTCTTCCCTTTTACTAGTAATGGAGACTCCGGTGAGTTTGTCAAGCTCACCTGATTGTTGTGTGATCAGCGCGGCACCACAGGCTACAGAGTGTGTCTCATTATGATGGAGACCAATTTAATTTCTAAATTGGATATGAAAAATTACACAGATATTTGGAACAAAGGTTGGGAGAATTTCCACATGTGTACTTAATGTAGGGCTTTGGAAACTTACGGGGCCAGGCAAAGTAAGAAAGCAGTAAAGGCAGTGCAAGCCAGTCATTGGTGTCAGGAAGGTCACAAGGAGTGATGAGGTCTGGGATAATCTCTTTCTAATAAGGATCATGTGCTATTTGTTAAGGAACCTCAAATATAAAAATTTCTTAATTTTTCTAAAGAAATCAGAAATTGCAATTTTCATATAAAATTGTATAATGCATAAAAGGTTTCAGTTAACTCACATTTTAAAAGATAGTATTATGTCTATTAACTAAATAGATTCTACAACATATATTATAGTTTATGTATTAGTCAATCACCTCCTGATTAGTTAATTCATCCAAGCAATGTTTATTGAGTATTCACTACAAAGATTATTCTAAGTACAAAGCAAACTAGTGGTGCTTATAGAAAATATGAGTCATTATATATGAGGAAATATAATGAGGAAGGTGCTTATAGAAAATATGAGTCATTATATATGAGAAAATATAATGAGGGAGATAAAAATACATCAGAACTTGATAGATGTCCAACAGAAGTAACCAAATCTTGAGAGTTGATGGACTGTGTGGTGTGATGGGCTGTGTTATCAATAAGCTTCTCAGGAAGATCCCTCTGAAGAGATAATACTTAAGTGTGCAGTTGGCTGAAGGAAGGAGCAAACCATCCCAGGGCATAATAGGAAGCAAAAGGAGCAAGCACAAAGGTCCTGTGGTCAGAACAAGCCCAGGGAACTGGAAGGATAGCAGGAAGCCTTCCAAGTTGGAAGTGGGTGACTAGTCAAATGAACAGGAGTTGAAGATGTAAGAGTTCCAGTGTTTGCTCAATGGTATCCACTTGCAAAACTCTGAATAGGAAAATGGTAGGATGTTGTTTTTAAAAGGCAACTTGCTGCTGAGATTGTGGTAAAGAAAAGAAGGATTTGTACAAAGTGGTGGTGGGCTGGACAATGAGGTGCCTCATATTCAAATTAATAATCATTTTTTGGTTATATATGTACCAAAAATAAGCTAAGCATGTCACAGGGTAATTACAAGCTTAGTTTTCAGAACTGTACATTGCTAAATGGTATACCAGATGTCCACTGACTTTGAGAATTCTGGAAATCTTGATTCCATTAAAACTTGCAAGGCTACCAGTTCTATTCCTGTGATCTTTCATTTTATACAATCCACAACCATAGCTGGAGGGGGATTTGAGGTCTTGTCCCTACCCTTCCCAGTTGTTATTTTCCTGCTTGAACTTTCCCTGAGCTTTTATTTCTCTACATTTTTAGTTTGTACTGTATATTAGGCACCTGACTCATATTTGGGTTTTGTATAAAAATACAGTGAGCCAGCCAGGAGTTTTGTGATCAGGGTGAGTTGGTTGGGGCATTCACACCAAGTCAGATACCATAGGAATACCTGAAGCTTCAGAGTATTTTCTTCTTTGGGAGAAAATGTACCTTTGGCACAAAACCCTTTTGAGTAGTGAAACTTCTAGGCTTCAGTGTCCTTTTGATTTGAACCAGTTGTGTGAGCCACCTCAGCACTTACAGAATTCTCTTTCTTTCCATTTGTATTTGGTTTCTTAGGTTGCAAGCACAGGTACCTTCAAGGCAGTTTGACCTAAGGACTCTTGCTTTGAGCAACTATGAGGAACTACTGGGATTATTCTTTTGTTCCTCTTCTGCAGGAATAATTGTTTTGTGTGGTGTGTTTTGTCTATCTCCATGTCTTAAGCAACTCCAGTTTAGTCCTAAATTGCAGCTTTCAGCTATGGGTTGGACTGCTTTTACTTAGGAGCCTCTGAAAAGAAAGAAAATGATCTTTCTTTGTAACATCGTTTGCTTTCAGTACACTTCATGTTCTGGAGGAAAATGGCTGAGAAACAGGATTCTCAGTGATGATCATGCCCTCTAGCTACTAGAATTGTTGTACAAGGTAAAAGAAAAATGGGAAGAAGTGCATTACGTAGACGCCTTCATGTTACTTTATCAGAATGAACCTGATAGGTGCAAATGCACAAGTTTGCTTCAGCAGCAACAACCCCAGCCCATCCTTCCCACACGAAATAGGAGGAAGAAGGAGGAAGAGCTTATTTCTGAATTCACCAGTGTTCTGTCACCACAAGTTTTCCAAATAGTGCTGGCAATTGCTCTGTCCTAACAATCGCTCCTTTGGGTTGATATTCAGGTTTTGTGAACATCATATTAGCTAAATAACCCCAGTGGTTCCCGAGAAAGCAAGAGAGAAGAACAGATATCTGTAGCTAGAGTGGCTCACAGTCAGGACAAATCTTTGTCACCCGCCAGTCCCACAGCTGCTCAGACCCAACCAAGTAAACACAGAGACTTATATTGCATACAAACTGTATGGCCATGGCAGGCTTCTTGCTAACTGTTCTTATAGCTTAAATTAATCCATTTCCATAAATATATACCTTGCCACATGGCTCGTGGCTTACCAGCATCTTCACATGCTGCTTGTCCTGGAGGTGGCTGGCAGTGACTCCTTCTGCCTTCCTGTTCTTTCTTTTCTCCTCTCTGTTAGTCCTACCTATACTTCCTGCCTAGCCACTGGCCAATCAGTATTTTATTTATTGACCAATCAGAGCAACACATTTGCCATACAGAACATCCCACAGCAGATATCTCATACATACATCAGATCCAAAAACACTCCTGCTAGACCACAGACAGCTGGAGCTCCCTAGGGCAGAGTCCAAATGAGACATACATAGTGCTGTGCCTTTGAAATTATGCAAATGCATATTGATGGGACTTCAACAGGAGAAAAATTAAAGCATCTTCAAATACAGGAGATTAAATAAAATTATTGGGAGGACCTCTCAGAATTTTGGAGGTGCAGCTATTGGGTACAGAGATTCCAATCTTGTAGTTCCAGAAAAAGAAAAGATAAATATGATTTCCATCAGCCCAGTTGCTCCTCAGATAAAAAGAAAGTGACAAAAGTGAGTGGTACTTTAAGAACTTGCATCTCACACATAATGGAAGTTGCTCTTCATGCTTATAACAGCAGAGGTCTAGCGAAGGATTTGAAGAACATCAGAAAATGTAGTAGCACTCACTCAGAATGTTGTATGGAAAATGGAAAGGATTGTGACAAGAACCAAAAGAATGAATAAAAATGACCCTTCCTTGGATAATAATGAGGGCCTTACAGCAAGGAAGAAGACCTGCGAGGGATGGAAGACAGTCCTAAACCGAAGAAACCACAAGAGTGGAAAAATAAGGTAAAAGGTTTATCAACAAAAACAGAATTAGAAAGAATTTCCTTTCCTTCCTCCTTCCATTTTATTTAATTTTTAATCTACAGTCTTGTTGTATACTAATTGTAGAAAGTATATACACATACATACATATTGTACATTGACTGTATCTAGACCCTTCTGCTCAGGATCCTCTTCCACCCATCATCACTCTAGTAGCTCAAGTCTCTCTTAATTCTTCCTGCCCTCCACTTCTCTTTCCCGGTCTCTAGTGCCCACTATACCATCCTGTAATTCCACAAGCTTTACTTAGTGGTTTCTATGTGAGTGATAAAGTGATTGCTTTGTGATTAAATAACACAGGAAGTATTCAAAGTCCTAATGTCACCAAGAAATGACACACTTCAAGGAGAACGCACTCTACCAGAAAGACAGTGAAACGAAACATACTTTAGAAAGAATGATTTCAAGAATCCACCAAGAAGTTAACTTGACACGGAATAAGGTGTTCATACTATCTAGCATCAGGTAAGAGTAGTGCTTAGGGACAGGATCCAGTTACAACCATATTAATGAACATAGGAGAGATTACTAGAGAAAGATATGATACTAGGGAAAGGAAAGCTCAATCATCGGCTATTCAAATTGTTGTTGTTAGTGTGTGTGTGTGTATGTGTGTGTGTGTGCGCGCGCACACACACGTATATGTATGCCCATCTCCACATTGGAGGGCATAGGAGTTTCTTAAGCTGGAGTTCTAGGTGTCTATGAGCCACTGCAGGTGCTAGACACTAAACTCAGGTCCTCTATAAGAGCAGCGTTTTAAACTACTGGGCAATCATTTTAGGCCCTGTTCACAACTCTTCCATGAGGGCCTATATTCTATTCATGAGTCTGTTTCCAATCAGTTTTTTTTATAGACTCGTTTCCTTATCAGTTTGAGGATTGAGACTAAGCCCTCAAGTCCTAAAATGAACAATGAACTTGGAGCCTTAAAACAGGGCAGAAGCTAGGATGTTCTGCTCACTGCCCACTTGGATTTTAAATATGCAGTGATTAAACCTTAAATATACCACACCCCAATCAGGTTCACCCCATCACAATCTGACTGAGCAACCAACAAGAAGTGGACAAGCAATCTGATCACAGACACTTAAAACTTCTCTTCAAAAGAATTTCTTCAACAGACAATGACCAAAGACTATCTTTGATTTCGGGTTGTTTATTACTCTTAGTTAGGGTATTTTCTTTTTTATTGCTGTGAAGAGACACCATGACCATAGCAACTTTCACAAAGCAAATATTTAATTGAGGTTGTGGCTTACAGTTTCAGAGGTTCAGTCCGTTATCATGATGCAGAGCATGGCAGCATGCAGGCAGACATGGTGCTGGCTACATCTTGATCAGAAGGCAGCAGAAAGTTGACTGATTGTCACATTGAGTTAAGCTTGAGAAAAAGACCTCACAGCCCACACCCATAGTGACACACTTCCTCCAACAAGGCCACACCTCCTAATAGTGCCACTCCCTTTGGGGACCATGTTCTTTGCAACCACCACAGTTACTAACATAGATGTTTGTCTCCAGATATCTATCTCTATGTTCTTGTTTGTTTGTTTTTTTATTCTCCTTAAAACTAATCAATATGCTTTCTATTTACATTATTTCTCCCCCAATCTTGAATTCATTTGCATTGGCAGCTCTTTGATCAGGATCTTCTAAAATCTGGCCTAGGCAGGATATTTTACTGATTGTTAGATATGTCATACAAAATCCCTCTTGGTTTGTGACCATACCAGCTTCTTGGTTTTTATCAATAACTAATTTTCCATGGTTCCTAACTTTACTGGAGTGTCTGATAGAATAAAATGGCTATTCAAAGTAACGTATCAAGTAAAGAAAACTACTCAAGAGGCCTTGTATAATCAGTCTATACTTTTTAAAAGACTTAGTCATTTATTTTATGTATATGTTTGTGTGTGTGTGTGTGTGTGTGTGTGTGTGTGTGTGTGTGTTTGAATGTATGTGTGTGTGCAATGGTTCATGTGTAGGTCAGATGATACTTTTGAAATAGAATCAGAGGTGATTGTTATCTGTGGGTACTGGAATAGAACCCCAATCCTCTGAAAGGACAAAATTTGCTTTTAACTCTTGACTTAACTATCTAGTCCTAGACCCCCCCCCCCGTCCCCTTTTAACTCCTCTATGGTGAAGCTTTAGTTCTGCCATAGACCCCAAGACTGGACATACCCTGGATCCTGTTCTATAATAAAAAGTAGTATTGTATTTCCCTTTCTCAATTGGAGTTCAGCTAAATTTTGTGTAAGGCAAAACCACGTGGTGGCTCTGTTTTCCAGGATTATCTTGGTAAGGATTACCTGCCCCCTTCCTCTTTGTTTGGCCTGTAGAGGACTCAGTACTTGCTATCTTCATGGTCCACAGTCCCCCTATTTTAAACCTTTAAAGGTCAGTTCATCAGAAGACATATATTACCATGATTGTAAAATATAGAATAATTGAGCTGGAACCCTTTTCCCTGCAGACTAGCTTTCAAAGTGCTGGAAGGTGTTGTGTAGGTTGCTGGAAAATAGAACACTAGTCTTATCTAACAGTGAACTCCATGGACTATAAACCAAACTGCCAAGCAAGATGTGCCAATGTGTGCAACAGGGCACCATTGTTATAGTGGTAACCAACCACTCTAGATATTTATCTTGGTTAATGGCAAATACAACATATAAAACATTGACCAAATGTTCAAAACACAGTGGTTGTAGATCCTCTATTTGACCCAATCTGTAAAACCTGTATAAATCTAAATCCTGTAGCCTAGATCACAATTTAAATAATCTATTGAGGCATCCGGTGCATTCCAGTTGGGTACTTATTTGTAGGGGTTTAGAAGGAACCCTAGGCTTGAGGACATGTCTGGACAAGAAGAACTTATTTATAGGGATATCCTAGGATATCCAGCCTCTTTCACTAGTTTCAAGAAACTAGGTACTGGGCCATCTCTCTAAGACCGTTCTCAATATGTGAGCCAGGTAGTAGGAATTCCTGATGAGTTTTTGGCATAGATGCTCAGAGTCGGGGTATTCATGAAACTTATCTTGAGAATAGTGAAGCCATGTAGATGGGGAAACTCTGGACACCTTAGTTTTGCCTCAGCTGTAAACTTAGTTATAAAGAATTGCTACTTGCCCCTGAATAAAAAGACCTCAAATGGCTAGAATGACACTAGTAGACCCTATCTCCTATAAATAACTCAGGCCATAATATTCTTCCTAATCATTCTCATTGTCCACAGATGAATCAAGAAAATGAAGCAAAATTAACATTTGCATGTTCTCTGCAAGGTGCCAGGTGCTTTATGATATACTTCATTTTTTTTTTTTTGTATTATTGACTCTTCAAAGGAGTTCTGAGGAACACTATGTCTACTGTTTCAATGTTGCAGAAGGGAAATTTGAGGCACTTAGACATTTATTAGCTTGCTATGATGATTTTATACATACCTATACAGTATATGGTGTATCTCCCTTCCAAAGATCAAGCTTATTTACCTTCTCTTGGTTGAGGTTAGACTTAGCAAATTCTTTTTAATGTATAAAATATGGCAAACAGAAATGCATGAATGTTTCTGAAAAGTTGATAAAAGACATACAATGACCTTGCCATCTCTCTGGATTCACTTGATCTGGAGGGGGCCAGCTGCTGTGTTACAAGAACATTCAAACATTTCTCTGAGTGGCCAACATGGCAGAGATTTGAGGTCTCCTAAAACCAAGGAGCAAGGTGGTGACAAGTGTCTGAGCCAGCAAATGCTTGATCGAGGATTCCAGGAAGTGCAGGGCCATCCAGTCTTTGGGGTGCACCCTGGTGAAAGAATCTATGCTGGAGTCTTCCAACTGAGCTGTTCCTCAATCCCTGCCACAGGTCGAAATAACATCTGCTTCCCTGTCTGAGTCTTGAAACTGTACGATGATTTGTTCTTCTTCATCTTAACCCTGTCTGGCTCTAGTTAACAACTTATGTAACAGATACACATCTGCACCCAACTGCATACCTCTAGAGTCTGTGCTTGTATCCAAGGAGATATCTGCCTAACAGTGTTTACAAAAGCTGGCCTTACAGAAAGTACATGTTTAGATTAAATAAAACTGTTTTGAATCCCATAGCTGTGTGCAAAATATCTATCTGCAGCATAAGACTGTGTCCTAATCATTTAACGTGATGGTTAACTTTAAATACCTACTGATTGGCAGACATTGTGGGGTGTGGGGGGACTAACACAACCTTATTTTTGAGTGAAATGGTATGTTCAGTATCAGGGATTAAATCCAGTGTTTGCCTCATGTGAGGTAAGCACTTACACTGAGGTATATTCAATACCTCAATTAACATTTGAATCTTTGGATTTAGTAAAGTAGATTACTTTCTGCAATGTGAGTGGGCATTTATTGAGAGTCTGAATAGAAAAAAAAGTGCAAGAAGGAAGAATTTGTCACTTTCTTTCCAGCCTGATTGCTTGAGCTTGGACTTCTCTCATTTTATGTGGTGCTTGAACTAGGAATTAAACCAATGACTCTCTTGGTTGACAGACTGTTCGACTCAGATGGAGATATACTACCATGTTTGAGCTTGTAGATGGTAGATAGTGGAACTTCTCAGCTTCACAATACTCTAAGTTCCCATATCTATCTATCTATCTATCTATCTATCTATCTATCTATCTATCTATCTATCTATCTTCCTTCCTTCCTTCCTTCCTTCCTTCCTTCCTTTCTTTCTTTCTTTCTTTCTTTCTTTCTTTCTTTCTTTCTTTCTTTCTTCATCATCATCATAATCTATCATCAATATCATTATCTACTATCTATCACTTTTTCTATCCACTCATTTGTTTATTCTAAAAATTCATTTTTGTGAAGAGACTTGGTTTAAATCTCAAGCTGTTTCTTCATATCATATTCAAATATTTGGTTGTTTTAAAATTACTCCTTCTTTCTCAAACTGAATCCAAATATTTTAATACTACCACCTTGTAGGTAGATACCAGCCATAAGAAGAATTAAGATGTATGAGTGTTCAGTCCAACAAAGGGGAAGCATGCTGACCAATTAAAATGAGCTTTGTCCTGCATCTAGGATCTGTTTTTAGCTTGATATTATTTTTGGCTCAGCTGAGACATTGGACTATTGCTCTTCATACCACTGGGAGGCCTGCAGCACAACCTCTGACCCATGTTATCACAGAATACAGGCAAACATAAACTTGAAACTGTAGCAGTGCTGTTCTCGTTCAACAGAGAGATAGTAAGGAGCCTACTCATAGCTGAGTGATTACCACTCTCCAGTCTATGATTTTGAAGGGAAAGGGGCTACAGAGAAGAGAGTATTACTTTTCATCAGCCTTCAGTATCTCCCGCTTTCAATTCCAAACTGGCAGCTGCTGTTCTGAGAGGTAAGAGGGGAGGAAAGAGTGCTCACTGTTGCTCCCGTTATTCTACAGCAATGAAGAGAACTTCAGACCGTCCGTCTCTAGTGCTCTTCCTTTACAAAGCCCCAAACTGACTTTTTAAATGACATGCTTGATCCATCTTCGCTATTTAGACACTACCCTTAAGCTATCTAACCAAAAAAAGTAAAGTGAGAAGGTTTTGTGGAGACCCAGCGTGGTCTGCTGCCCTCCGACAGAATCCATGCCCACTATAGTTGATCAGCTCTGTCATTCACGTGGTCTCCAGTGGTTATCTTTGGGAAAGTCAGTGTTTGGGGCTTGTTGAAGTTGCAGAGACATCCACTTCTTCAACACTTGGCTCTTTATTGAAAACCTGTCAAGTTTGTCAGACACCTACTCTTTACCAAGACAGAGTCTTTAAAACCTTGTGAGTGGACATTTTTAGACATTTTTAATGATATGTGAAAATTTCACTCTTCCACCGATCATTGGACATTGATACACTTTAGTGAAAGATGAAGCAACTTTATTTTAAAGGCAGCAACAACACATTTCTTATTTCCAATTTTTGTTTTTTATCTCTGGGTTTTACCTCTTTAATTGGATAATTTAAAGGTTTGACCTGATGTTGAATATGAACCAAATGTGATTAAAAAAAATCAGTCTTGGTCTGAAACTATTAAGGTAGAAGGAATGCAAGCCTAGCATGGCGTGAGATCCTGGGTTAAATCCCCATCACAAAAGAAAAAGAAGAGTGTCAGTGTGTCCTTTCTATAGAAATTAAACTTACAGATACTTTAAAAAAAATCAAAGTTGGAGCCAGGCAGTGGTGGCACACGCCTTTAATCCCAGCACTTGAGAGGCAGAGGCAGGAGGATCTCTGTGAGTTTGAGGTCAGCCTGGTTTACAGAGTGAGATCCAGGACAGGCTCCAAAGCTACATAGAGAAACCCTGTCTCAAAAAAACAAAACAAAACAAAATGGTAAGGTATATAATATATATTACATATTTGTCACCATGGTGGGCCAGTGAGCAACAACTCCTGTAACTGACATCAGTTTCTACTTCATTTTGTCTTACCTAACTCAATATCTTTTGTTAGTGACGGGTCCCACAGGCACTGCACTGTGGTGTTTATTTGACAAAATGGCACGTTGTGTTTGTACTGGCCTCTTTCCCCTGAGGCTTGCTTATACTGATTCCACAGCACATTTTCTCTGAGTGATAAAAGCAAACAAATAAACAGTAAATTGAAAATAGACACCATCAGGCCGATTATAAGAATTGTACTCAATATGGTCACTTTCATGTCTTTAATTTATAATCTTTTCTAAGTTTAGAAAGAAAAAGGCATGAGAACGCAAATAAGTTATTTCAATATCAAATTATAAAATTATTTTTATATTACATAGCTGTTAAATTTTTTCTAAAAGGATAAGTAACATGAGTAGGGAACAAATACTTTCTATATGGTTATTAAACAAATACAAAATCCCTCCAAAAAGCTTTACACTTTTAATTTTTCTTTTTTAATTAAAAATTACATTCTTGAGAATTAAATGGGGGGAAAAACCTGTTAATACCCAGCTCAAACCAAAAGGAATCAAGCCCATAAAGCCAGGAAATACCAAAGCTAACCATCATGCACAAAGAAATGCTCACTCACCTCATTAACCACACATACCATTTTCTTTTCACATTTTTAAAACTAGGAGTGTCCACTGAGTTTTGAGTAAAAATTCCTGTAGAATGTTTTCATGACATCTAGAGTGCCCAGAACTATGCCTGGCACACGGCGGCCACTCATTAAATGCATGTTGAATAAAAATGAGTGAACAAGTGACTGAATTTGACTGTAAGACGGAAATAAATGGATGCTGAGCTTTGTCATAATGCTTATGGTCTGATACTGTAGATGTTTTCTTTAGAGAACGGAGAGGCCAGTTTGTGTTTGCCCTTTGTATCTGCTACCTAGCTGATTGGATTCTCTGGCCACAGAGCCAGGACCTCTGGGATGAAGGCTCAGTGGTGAGCTGAGGTCTTGTTGAGTTCTGGCTTTCCCAGCTGACAGGAAGAGGTGAAAGGTAATCCCTCTCCCACAGCTGTCTTCCTACTGCAGAGCTGTCAAGGAAGTGACTGACATGAAGCAGACTCTGCTTCTTCTCTCTGTGCAGAGAGATCCTGTGTTCTTGGATGGACCTCAGTGCTGGTACACACAGGTGCTAAGAGATGATCTCTAAGAGGGTGGGTGACAATGCATAGGAGAAACAGCCAGTCGCTTGTGTCCCGTGACACAGCTGGGAGCATGTGTTTGAAATGCCTGGCATTGGAGAAGAGCTTTTACTGTATAAGTGCCACACTAAGTGAATAATGGGGTGGTTACATGTTCAAACTTTAGGAAAGAAAATAGTCTTCTTTTTTTAAATCTCAGTTTCTTCTAGCAGATAAGTTTTGTTTTGGTGGGAGATGGTTGAGCTACTGTTTCAATAAGATTGGACAGTCTCATTTGTGGACATCCATGTCTGAACTGCTTTTATTTATACACTGAAAGAACTTATGCTATTTTTCAGGCTAAGTCCATAGCATTATATATATATACTGTGCCCATGGCTTCAGGGACAAACATAGATTACAAGTGCTTAGCCTGGATCAAAATAGTCTCTCAAACATTAGGCTATGTGGGCTAGAAATATGTGACCAGAAATTATATCAACTAATGCCCCTCAGGACAGCACTTAAGTAGATCCCAGTGTGCACAGTGACAAGCAGAGTTGTGCAAAGCAGATGCCCTGGGAACCTGTTTTATCTATTGACACATCGGAGCATTCCCCTCGTGACTGACTGGAATGCTGGCTTGTGGTGTCAAATACAGTGCTTGTAACAAATCTCTAGGAAAATCAGAAATACAAAACTATTGAAAATGCTTCTTAGGAGAAATTCAAGTTTACTTCAAACATATTCACTATTGCTATCACAATGAAATTTGTTTCTACGTCAGTAGCAGGCATGACAAAGAAAAATAAAGATTATTACTGTCCTATTATCTGAACTTAAAAACATACCCACAGTTTGTGCTTAAAAGATTTCTTGACACATTATATATTCTTAAGAAATCCAGCTAAGAGAAATAGCAAAGCCATTAGATTCATTTATCTGATCTTCTAAGAAGATCCCCTCTAATTCCCAAAGAGACTGGAGAACTGGGGTCTGTTTAGCCACAGGACTCAGAATAAACATAGACGGAATGAATGTAACAATGGTTTTTAAGTCATTTCATATGATAGTTAGGCCCAGCAATGTCTGTGTAATAACTTATGGGACACTGATAATCTATGCTCAGATGTCTGAGTTCTACAGAACCTGAAAGCCCTTTAAATCACAGGATGAGGGGCAAAGGCTGTGTACAGTGTAAACATTTTGAGGTTAGTTTGTCTTCTTCCTGGAATCCACAGTGAAACTGAAGTGGGGAAATGGAACCGGAGCCTCCAAAAGAGAGAATTGCTTGGGAAAATGCTTCAGTCCACTTGACTGATCCATTTTTGCCTCAAGAATGATGTTGCCAGCCTTTTCTACCCCTACTCTCCATTCACCTTCCCACATTCTCCACCATGTTTTGGTCATTTTCTTGTTCTACATTTTCACTGGAGAGTCTACAGGCAAAGAGTGAGAACTTAATATAAACCACCAAGAGTACAGAAGGCTGGAATTAGCTGTGTTTGGACCAAGGTATACTCAGACACCACAGTGGTATGCATCTAGAAACATAGCCAACTTCTTGAAGACTTTGCAAAGTTCTGAAGGAGACTGTTTCACATCATAAATTATAGCTAAAATCTTATTTCATCTCAGGCTTTCTCTGTCAGCACACTCTAAATCACTTAATCATTTATTAGCATTTGACATGTTTCTCTAAAAATAATCAACTATAGAATAATAGCTACACAAAGATAACCTTATATGGTTTTCCTTGTGAAATGAAGAACAGAGTGTCTTGGCCTTGACACAAGAGCTTGGCCATGTCATCATCTTGTACAACTATGAAAATATTTTCAATTTTGAACAACTCACTCTACATGAATAAGGAAAGAAAATAATGTGAAGCCTTTGATAGATAATCCTTACAATGTTGAAAGAAACTTTACACAGCACTTTTAGAGGCTTCAATTCATAGAGTGTTCAAGTGTCAGATCAAAGGCAAATGTAAGCTTTCACTGAGAAGATCCCAATGTTTGCTAAGCATTTTGTCGCAGGAATCTGCAGCCAACATGTGAAGCAGTGCACTGGGGACGTGACGTCTTTAGTTTCTGGGTTACTTGAATCTGCTATTGATCTGTTATTTGGTTTGACCAACACCCTCAAACAGAAGGGATCAACTTTCCCACTTCTTTCTAGTTAGACATTTGTAGAAACTCTAAGTGGAAAAGGCCCTTGATCGGATGTCCTTTGTATGACATCACTTGTGCACAGGCATTCCTCTCTTACTGGCTGGTGGAGTCACTCTACGGAATGTGCATAGAGCTGTTTGTTAATAGATTCCAAGTCACCCAGAGACAATAGCTTTCCCATGTATTAGCTTTTTTCCCAGAGACTAATTTTCATGTGCTTACTTGGGGCTTCTTTTTTCAACAAATGAATCTCAAAGATCACCTTGGTTTCATTTTTGGAACAAAATGCTTCTGCCATCACAGTATCTTTAAATGGCACTAAGATATAACTGAAATATCTCAGTTACTTGACTGGTAATGAGAGCATTGTTATTAAATTTGGAGGATGATGATACTCCCCTCCCAGTGATGTTGAGCCCTCTTCTATCGATGAGTCTACATATTCTTCAGCTTTACTGGGAGGAAAACTGTCACCTCAAAAGTTAACTCTGAGGCTGGTCCCTCAGTGTTTACTTTTCCAACTAGTTAATTTTACTCAAATTTGTTGAGAACTACAAGGGATCTATGTAGGGTATCGAGAAAAGTGAATTTGTTTATAATGATAATTGATGGTGTCACAAGCAAAAATAAAATGCCTGACTTCCTGCCATGGTCACCTCATTCAAAACTCATTTGAGGGTTCAGTGAAGGACTCTGACATTTTGACAGGCCAGCAGTTTAATGCTATGTGTGCTCCAACATACCTGAGTAGATGTTAAAGACCAGAAATGTTGCCTGTTGGGACTATGTCTCTATAGCTCTCTCTCTCTTGTGGTGGCATACCCAGTCTTAAAAGCAAGGTCATCTAACATCACTCCAGTGTGTTCCTAGGGTAATTTTCAGCTCTTGAGCACCACTGCACACAGATTCCATTTAGATCCTTATCACAGCAGTTAACATAAAAATCCAATATGCCTTCCAGTTTACAAGCAGGGTTTACAAAGTTCAACTTGCTTACATGAAAAGGAAGCAATTATTTGAGAAATGTATATATTCAGTTATTCTTGTAAGTACAATACAAAAGAGAACCACATCTTAAGTAAAATACAGAATTAATTCAAAAGCTCATTATTTGCTCAAGAACTTAAAAATCTATCCCCAGCCATCCATCAATCTTTTAAAAAATATTTTACTGCTAAGCCAAACCAAATTGAAGCAATGAACCAGCCAATGAGTAAAATATTAAAGCGCTTTAGCATCCAGAGGTACTCTCAACTCTTTTGCTTTCTACACAGCTTTGATACCTGGGCTAATGCAACTCAGTGGTCAGACAGCGGGTTCTTATGTGCAACAGAGTAGATGCCTCCATCATTTTAGTGTAAGTAGGAAGTGCATAGTAAGCAGCTTGTGAATAAGGAAAGATTAAGCCTTATATTGGGTATTTGAACTATAGCTTTTAGTTCAGGTGTATATACACACCATGTCATCATATACACACAAGCATATCACAGATGTTAAGATATGCGTATCAACCTAGAGGCATTATTTAAGGTAGTAGTCAGAACCAAGAGTACAATAATAACACACAATATGACAAAATCTATCAAAATTGCAAATACATACACTTTTTGACTTAGCAATTGTAGTTTTAGAAATTTACCCTTTAGAGGCAATTACACATATGCATGTGTGCAAACTTGTGTGTATGAATTGTGATGTTTATAGTCACGTTTGTAATGACAGAAGATGAAAAAAAACCACTCCAAACATCAATTTCCCTTCGTATTTTAATACACAAACATTCTAATAGCTTTTATTACTTGCTTACTATGCACTAGGCCCAGGGTCATATGCTATCTGTCTACTTATTTATCTACAAATTCATATGACATTTGGTATCATATCCTTGTGTCATTTTAAAATATACACTGTGGATGATTGAATTTTCCATGTTTTCATCCGTTTTATGTTCTGGAATGTAAGCACAGCCTTGTGCATCCCAATGTGAAGGATTCAAAGAAGTTATTGTTTCACACATAATTTACATGAGTGTTTGAAGTGTTTAATAGTTTCAGATTGCTCAGTTTCTTGAAACTCCCCTGGCATTCAGCACAGGGTCCTCTTGATAAAGGATACCACAGAGCAGAATGGCTCCAACCAAACGTTTCTAGGTACCCTGTGCTATAAAGAAGCATGGCATGACCATGGCAGGGCATGGCAGGGCATGGCAAGGCATGGCAAGGCATGGCAAGGCAGGCAGATTTCCCAAGGTTGTCAGCTCCTTGCCAGAATTCATGTAAAACCTTGCCTACATTTTAGAGTGACTTCAAGGATTGACAGTAGTTGTGACATTCTATGGTTTGTCAGCATTTGGAACTCTGTATTGACCTTCAGATGAATGCAATAGATTCAAAAAGATACTTCTGAGCTGCTAGGGCATATCAGTAAAAGAGCTGTGGGACTCTGAATCCTCCCAAATTGCATATATTGGATTTCCAAAGAGAGTTATAACAACCTGTCAAAGAGTTAGAGCTTACTTCTTTAGCAATCCAAAGCTTTCACTTTGGAAGACATTTAAAACAGCAGTCACAGTTCACTAAAGTTATTCTTTAGGAATGATAATACCAAATGATCTGAAATTCTAAAGACATATTTTATAAAGTTACTTGCTGCCATAATTTTTTAGGGGAATAAAATGGCTTTTAATTCATTGTAGGTGTTTTGGAAAATAGTCTTTAGAATAGCACCCACTAACAATGTATATTATAGACTATCTGAAGAGGACTCCCAGACTTCAATTCTGACATTTCAAATGAATTCTGAAAATGTTTACCATGTGTCTTACTTAACGTGATCATGTGTCACAATTCCACCTGTGCACTCAAACTGAGGTCCTAAGGAAGTTCAGGCTGGAGAAGGATGTGCTCTGTTTTAGCATTCTTGGTATAGTGTGATAAGGAAGGTCACAGGTTCTAGGACAACATAAACTGTGTTCAGGCCCAGAGTAATCAGTTTCTGATGGTGTGATATTAAGCAAGTTACTTCTTCACCTCTTCAGTGACTTAAATCAGGGTTGACAGCAACACATTCTGAGTCATGTCATCCAAGTAATTTAATTAAATAAAATGAGTACATATTGCCCAATAAATAGTGGCCACTGTTATTGCCCCAAACTAAACCAAAGGCAACAACGCAGGATTTGTAGGAATTCATACTGGCACTCATAGTTGTGGGACCCAAGTTGATGACTTGGGTTTGTTTCAGACAGATTTAGATGACTAACTGTTTAGTTTTGTATATAATGACTCATCAGTTTGTTTCAGAAGTAAAAACACAGCTTTAGTATATTGAATAGCTTCAGGGCAAAGGATATAACTTCCCAGGGAAATAATAGAGGAACTTTGAAAAGAAATCTGCATGCTCAGTCAGATATTCTCAGGTTTATCAAAAGTGTCATTTGACCAGGCAGAAAGCACAGTGGTCTCAGAAGAGTCAATTTATATCTGGTCTGGTGGCAACATCAGGGAAGAAAATGTTCTCAACCCCACCTTCCTCACAACCGTTCAATGGCTGGGTGATGTAGGGAGGCTTGTAACCTGGTTAAACGTATAGGTCAATCAAGGCTGTTCCCAACAGGACTTCCATCAACTTTCTGTGCAAAAGTAGATTCTAATCTCTGCTGTTTTTAAATTCCTCACACTTCCCACTGCAGAGCTTCCCAGTTGAGTTTTGAAGAGATGAACTGACATGCTTCCCTCAGCCACCATGGAAAGACCTCACTTACCACTCTATAGGAAGTAAGCCGGTCACTGCTGATCCTCCCAGAGTGGTGACTACACTTAAGGAACTGTTCAGCCTGTATGTCTCCAGGCAAAGCCATGGAGTTTGTCAAAGCATTCGCTACCTCAGATTTTAGCATCCTTCTTTTTTTTTTTTAATTTCTGGTAGCACTTCCCTCCAGGGTCTGGATCCTAATCTATGTCCCATCTCTAAGCCTCAGAAATGTCTGGAATTCCCTTAAAATGTGGCTACTGGGATTAGGATTCCCAGAGACCGATGAAGGGAAGTGTCGAGGGCTGTCTTGTGATAACGACTCATGTCACTTAGGTTGTAGTACTCCACGTGACCTTCCCCAACCCGTGTACAGAGGCCAGGGCTGGCCTTGAACAGGTCCACAGAGTGCACTCTCATTCCTTGACACTTCGGTTGTTTTTATGTGTGACTTTCTGTTGCTAAGAACGGAAGCAGTGCCACACATTTGCACAACTCTAAACATTTCTGGCTCTCTCTCAATTGGTCTGTTGTTGTTAACATCACAGATTCACCATAGGTGAGCACTAGAAACTTTACTGGGGAGTAGAAGAAAATGAGATCCACAGGACGTATCCCAACTTCCAAAACCACCTGGAGTCAACTTTGTGGATCTTCACGACCTGCCTTATTCTCTGAGCCTATTTCTTCTGATAACTGTGGAAATCACAGCAATGTTACTACTGAAAATTTTATAGACTTTATTGCAGAGTTCTCCTCTGTCTTGTCCATGAAATAAACAGAGACAGTATCAGGAGGCTTACATTTTGGGATCTGACATACTGGAGCCTGATGGCCACCTCTGCCTCACGGAGAGCCCTTGAGCCTCCGATTAGGCATCTGTAAAATGGCAATAACTGTCTGCTTGTGGGTTGCTGGAATGGATAAAGGAAGTAACACATCTAACCGAACATATTTATTCCATGAAGAGTATCCAAGGCTTCTTGCAGGAAGGAGTTACGTTTTACTTACTCACCAGTCTGGGCCTCTTTCTTCCAAGCCATTTGTTTCCCAAAACTTTACTGGACCCTTACTTTCTGGGTCCTCAGAACAATGCTTTCTAAAATAACCTTGCCCATCTAAAGATGTAAAATCTATTTGGGGAAGATTTGCATTCTTAACAAACTCCCAATTAGTGGACCATATTTTTAGAGGCTGTACCTAGAAAGACTGACTTCAGGATTTGTGATCCTCAAACGTTAAGTTTTGTCATAGTCACATAGAAAGGATTTTTAAAAATATATAATTGCAATCATCTGTCTACTCCAGAGCCCCTGATTCAGGATGCCTGGGTTGGGGAACTCCAATTCTCCTTTCTAACAGGTCTCCAATTATAACAATGTTACTGCTCAAAAAGCTACACTTGTCAGAGGCTGAGAAAAAAAACCCAGAAGAAAATGTGGTTCAGCGGTCACTAGTAGAAGAGGAGCAGTGTCCTTGAGGAAGCCCTCCCCCATACTTTAAAGGTTATTTCACTTACCGACTCCCCCCCCCCCCGCCCCATCCCTCTTCCAGCCCCTCACATCAGGTGCATTACCTTGTAGACGTTAATGGGGATGTCGATGACGATGTGTAGTAGGTCTCCCAGAGCCAGACTGGCAATCAAGATATTGGGACCATTTCGCATGCACTTGTTCTTGTAGATGATTCTCAGCAGCGTGGAGTTGCCGATGATGCCTAGCACGAACACGAGGCAGGACACAATCGTGTTGATGTATTTAAAAGTCTTGCTGATCTCAATATTTCGTTGGCACGGAGGAGGGAAGGATCTTGGCTGGACTCCAGCCACCCTCCCTCCTTTGGGCACCTCCGCAGGTGCTAAGGAACGCGTCAGACTCGAGTTGGAACCTCTTGTCCAGGAGGTCTTAGTGGGTGGCGTCATTACCTCTCTAGTCCCCAGAAGAGACGGTGTAGCTTGGGCAGGTGGGAATCCTCTTTCCTCTCCCCAAACTCCCAACAAGCCGCAGGCCAGCAGCAGCGCCACCAAGGCGCGTCCGCACTGGCTTGCCGGCGGCTGCATGTTACAGCTTGCTTTAGTGAGAGTCCGGTAGCCGCTCCGCTGTTTTCAGTCTGGAGACCAACCGGGGAATGAAGAAGACAGGACACTTTTGTCAGCTACCCCAGCCAGCCACGCCTCTGCAAGTACTCACACTAGCCCGGCCGCCACTACCCGCGTAACAGTAACTTAAGTTTGCGCGCCAATGGGGAACTTGGGTGTGCGCCACCCGCCCGCCCGCATTCAGTCTCCTTCCTGACCCTGCTCGCTGCGTTTTAATCCCCAGCTCCTGGCCCTGCCATAGACCAGTCGCGATGGGGCGGAGCATTTTGACAAGGGTGTTTCAGACAGGGGAGGCTGGGTGTCCCAGGGAAAGAACACTCGTGTTTGCCGGGAAGAAGCAAGACCGTTTTAGCTAAGCGTGGGGACCGGCACCTAGCGGCCAAGGGCATGAGTCAATGCACTCAGCACGGACTGAGAGAATATGAGCATCAACTTTCGTGTTTTCCAAGTGACTTCACTCAGTCGCTTTACAACACAGTCTCAGTTTGAATCGCTGTTACATGTAAGTTTTACTTACTTCCAAGTCCCCAAACTACTAAGCCAAGCGGGGAGCCTCAGAGCAAGATCCAGTCTCACAGATTTTAATTTCAACACTAAATCAGAGTGGTTAGTTACCTCGCACGAATTGGAAGCCCCAGGCTCAGAGCCACCAGCAGGGGACCTCCTTTCCAGGTCCTCGAACTGCCCAGGGGGCTTGCAACTCGCAGCGGGATCTCAGCTGCTCCCCAGCACGCCTCCTTCAGCTTTAGGCAGCTCTGGCTCTGACGAAAGGTTGAGAGAATGCCAGACAGTGGGTCTTCAGCAGCTCACTGGGGTCTCGGCTGTCCCCAGACAAATACTTTTATTCATTCGTCCCTTCCTCAGCATCAATCACCGCCAGACCCCTCCCGCGTTTTCTGAGCGACCTTGCCACAACCTTTCCCTTTGGGCGATCCCTGGACAGTGTCAGCGCCAGCTGCCCACTGAACGGGGCAGTCCTGGCTCAGAATTGTGTCCCACACGAAGCTGTTTATGTGCCATTTAACTAAGATCCTAACATACCCCATGGCACTCTGGGAGCTGGAGACTAGGGCAAGGTTCTGTATTAACCTGACTTTGAATACGCTGACTTCTCACAGAAATGTCCCATAGTGGTACTTGAAATCTGGTTGGTTTGGGGGGAATTGCCTTTAGTTTTTTTGTTTTGCTCTTAAGTTTCAAGTCAACATGTCGGGCAGGATCCTTTCTTCTCGGGCGGAGGGATTGCCCAGGCAAAGGATTAAAAGACCTCCTCCGTTGTGTGCTGTACAGCCCTTCCTGTGTGCTGAAGTGTCATCAAACCCCTACGGGGATTTTCCTATTGTGCCCAAAAGGGACTCGAGACCAGAGACAGGAAAATAATCAGGAAGCCAGCCGACTCACAAACTCAACCTGATGCTTGTTTTAACAGACAGAGCAATGAAACATTTTTTTTTTTTCCCTGTCGGTTCTTGAGTTCCGTCCTTACGGCAAAGAAGGGAACGTCACTTACGTGACGTTTTGCTCAAAGCTATGAGGTTTGCGTGCGTTCCTCTGCTGTCAGCAAGATTCGGTAGAGCCTGCAAAGTTTAAACAGCAGAAGAAATCATCCCATGCAGCAGTTTCTCCTAGCGACCAGGGACTTCACAGCCAGTTAATTGGAAGCTTTTTCTCCTGACCCTTTTGGTTTCACAAAAGCTAGTCAATCGTGCAGCTAGGACCCCAATCTTGGATTGCTGGCTCCTGTCCAACGCTTTTCGATGAAGCTGGAAGCAGAACATGAATGTCTATTTTAAAAGGTTAACTTTAAATGTGGAATATAGTTAAGAACGTGGTTTAGAGTGAGGCTAAAGGCATGAGAACAATGGTCTGGGTGGGAGTGCTAATCCCAAGTCTGTCTGTTTTGAAGACACATTTTTATCCTAGTGCCTCGGTGAAGACAGGGTTAATGTTGAACTGCTTCCCAGTAGACTGGAGTGACAATCTATAGTGTTGTGCAAATAAGGAATTCTTTGAGTGCTTTTGGAGTAAGGATGTGCCCAGCTCACTCCACCAAGGGCAATTTTGAACCTGCCCTTCCTAGGCAAGGCTTCACCCCTGGGGTGCACAGGACTCCCTGGTGGCTTTCTGTCCTCCACCTCTCTCTTTCTCAGCATCTCTGTTCACATGTCCATCACGCAACAGGAATGTTCCTGCTAGTTCCCAATGAGGTCTACCTTGTCCCTGTTTGTATAGTATTTTTCTGGACTGCTAACATAATTTAATACTTGACTATTGCCCTGGATACTTTAAATGTCAATTTGCCACAACCTAGAATCACTTTGGGAGGAGACCCTGAATGAGAGAGTACCTAGATCAGGTTGGCCTGTGGAAGTGTTAGTGTGTGTGTGTGGGGGTGCTCATCTTGATATTTATTGAGGTGGGAAGACCCACTCAGAATGTGGGTCCACCTGGTTCATGGGCTGAACTCTGAACTGCACAGAGTGAAGACTGCTGATTGAGCATAAGCAGCAGGTATGTTGCATGTAGTAGATAAGCCACTCTGCTTTGGATATGTGGATGTGATGTCACTAGCTGCTTGAGATCCTGCCTTGACTTGCCCTCAGGGATGGCCTTCAGCCCGGAGCTGAAAGCCAAATAAACTTTTCCTCCCCTAAATTGTTTTTGGTCAGGGTGTTCTATTTTTTTTTTAATTTTATTTTTTAAGATTTATTTTTATTTTATGTTCATTGGTGTTTCTCGTGTGTGTGTGTGTGTGTGTGTGTGTGTGTGTGTGTGTGTGTGAGAGAGAGAGAGAGAGAGAGAGAGAGAGAGAGAGAGAGAGAGAGAGAGAGAGTCCCCTGGAACTGGAGTTACAGACAGTTGTGAGCTGCCATGTGGGTGCTAGGAATTGAACCTGGGTCCTCTGGAAGAGCAGCCAGTGCTCTTAACCACTGAGTCATCTCTCCAGCCCGGTGTTTTATAATCAGAATGAAAACTAACTAATAGATTTGGTGACATTTAATTGAAATTTAACCTTAAATATTTAACCTTATCCTGTAAGGGTAACTGTGAAATGCAAAGATTAAATATCACCCCCATGGGTGATCTCCATAAAGTCACATGAAGTTAAGCCTTGATGTCTCAGTTTGTAAAATGGAGGGAAATATTAACTCCAGTGGCTGAAGCTTTTTCTGAGGCTTGTGTTTTTAATAATTTGGGAATTATTTTTAAACAGCAGTGTGAGTAAAATTTATTAAAAATCTACAATCTAAAATGAGATGAGGGTAAAGGAGGGCCACTTGAGTGCTGGAATCTACTGGAAGGAACAAACCTCCGCCAAGTGTCCTCGTCCTCCTCCTCACTGTCCCCTCATAGATTGGGCTGCACTGCTGTAGATACCGATCTCTTTCTTTGCATTATATATGAAATCTCTTATTAACTTTATTGATGAATTTACTAGTTCTGTGAAAATTTCATTTGCACATTGGGTGAAATGTACCAAAGTTTAAGAATAACTTTATTAAAACTTTTGGAGTTGATCTAACTTTGTGTTTTTGAAAAACTAATTCTGGGAGAGTACCTCCATGTGGAATATTTTTACAAAGTCCCTTTCATGAAGACAGTCTTCTAGGCAATTTCTCTAGGCTTCATGTAGGCTAAGGCAACCTCCCAAAGTCAGAAAGGCAGTGGTGGGTAATGTCCCAATATCTCCTTTAAATGCTTTGCTAGAAGGAGCTGAGCTGGAGACAAGGTTGAATGCACTTCAGAATATATTCTTCAAAGAGGTCTGCCACAGGGAGCTTGCTCAAGGCAAACATTTTCCCCTGGTGAGAGAAGAAAAGAAAAACCCCTTTAGCCACAAAAAAGCTAATACTTTCATATAATCCTCTTGATATGGATGTACCCTTTGAAACCTATTTTGAACCTTCTAAGTCATGGGTGCTGAGGGACAAGGTGTGTGAAAAGACCAGACAGCATTGGCTCAATTGCTTCTCCACACATTCCCTGAGGACCAGAGCCAGTGATCAAATGGAAGTGAGTGAAGAAAAAAAAGATTTAAAGTCACCATATGAATCAATAGCAAACAGCACCAATATTTATTTATTTACTCCTTCCTTTCTTTCTTTTCCATTAAGTTTCTGTAGCTCTGTTGGTCTAGTGGTTAATTAAGGTACAGTTTGTGAACAGCTAAATGGAGAACAAGTACACAAGTTGAAGAATATTTTATTGCATTTTAATCTTATTTTATGCATGTATGCATCTTAATGTTATTTACATGTGTGGACATATATGCCACAATGCATGTGTGAAGGTCAGAGAACAAATTTCAGGGGAGTCATCTTTCTCTTTCCACCATATAGATCCTGGGACTTGAGCTTAGTGGTCACCTAGGCTTAGTGGTAAGTGTTTTTTATTCACTTAGCCATCTTACAGGCAACTTAAAGACTTTTGAGAAATTTGTACACCCTGCCACCAATATATATGTAACAACCTGTTTGCTTGGCAGGCCTTGGTATAGAGCCCTACTGGCATGGAACTCCCTATGTATACCAGCCTGGTGTCGTCTTTCCTCTGAAGGCTGTGATGATGATAGGTGTGTACACCAGGGCTCATGTTCTCCTGAGTACTGCAATTGCAGGAATGTGTTCTAGTGTCCCCTTTTCAGGCTGTGATGATGATAGGTGTGTACACTAGGGCCCATGTTCTCCTGAGTACTGCAATTGCAGGAATGTGTTCTAGTGTCCCCTTTTCACACCACATGTATTCTTGCAAAATAGCAAAATTTGAATTCTTGGATTTGGGTATTATTTTTGCTAAAACATTCATATGACGTTGTTTCTGTCTTATTGATTTAGTTTATACACATGATCCAATTTTGTAGTTGGCACATGGCTTGTAATTAGAGGTATGGTTATAAGAGAATGTAAGATTTGAAATTTTAATAGTGATAGATGGTTGCTAGCTTCTGATACAGTGGATATTTGGTAGGCTTAATAATTACAAGGAGCAAAGCATAATCAATTCTTTTCTGCTTACAGGAAATGGTAAAAATCAGAAAAACCACATTTCCTTTATAAATTATTTTAAGTGATTTGTAATTCAGCTATTTCATAATGATTTATCATATCAATAATTTAAATAATTATTGTCTTTCTTTACCATCTTTTTTCAAAAGTTTTAGTAAATTAAAACTTTGTATGGCTTGACTTATAGATTTAAAACTCTTCACAGAACTCTTTGACACAATATTAAAAATATATCCAGAATTCCAGTGGTGAGCACACCTTTGCTTTCTGTGTTTGCCAGTGCATAGGAGGACATCTATGAAACTTTATATCATTTAGTCATAGAGAAAACATTGCTGTAATTTGAAGTCCGAACAATTCAATCACATGTAAAGCACCAATGGGGGGGGGACATTATTTCACATAGTGGTGGTGTATAATTTGCAATGAGTTTCTGCAATTGTTTTCTTTTGTTTCTACTTTCCCCATTCCATTCTTCTGATATCAGAAGTGGTCAAAGAGGTGCGAAACATTCAGAGGTTAGAAAGAAGAAACAGAGAAACTTGGCATAAATCACCAGTGGTGAATAGAAGTCTGTTTCTTTTAAAGACAGGAAGAGGTCTTTTCAGTCCAGAATAGAGTATCCTAGGAGACATCAAGTACAATTTCCACAGCAGGCTTATGTCCCTTATTCCAATTGTATTTAACCAACTAGACATATCAATCTCATTTCTGTGCGTTATTAAGCTCTAACAATAGAAACCTTGGGCATCAGTATCTGCTGACAGCCAGAGGTGGTGATGCACACTTGTGATCTTGGCACTCAGAGGACTGAGGCAGGAGGAATGTGAGTTTGAGGCCAGCTTCCCCAACACAAAGGTTTCCAGTCACGCTTTGGAGTTGAGTCGTAGGGGTACAGAACTGCTTGCACCAAAGCTTAAAGGGAAACAAGGATTTTCCTGGATGTTCTATTAACTGTACATGTATGAAGAGTGAGATCTACAGTCCTTTAAAAATGAGGTGCTCAGAGTGATGGCACTCCTTTGTCTCGGTGAAGGAGCCGCTGGAGCTCTCAGAGCTGTCCCAAAGTCACTAGATTGTTTTTAGTCTCTTTAATGTGCATGCACAGGAAATTGCTTTTTCTTTTTGGGGCTATGAAGAAAGAGAACCAGCACTTCCCGTGCAGAAAGTGATTCTGAAGTGGCTTCACTGGCAACTAGGCTATCCAAATGAAACTACTCACGCCATCTCATGGGCTGTACCTAGAGACTCACTTCTTATGCAGACAACTGGGAGATACAAGTCTGGCACTAGAGGAAAGCTGCTGAGGAGGTAGGTACCAAGTGGCCTGTAGAGAGGCAGGCAGGGTTCAACAATGGCGAATCCAGAGGGTGGCTAAACCTTTGCATATCTGCATAGTATATTCTATGTATGAAACTCTCCTTATGTAACCTGGTACTATATACAAGGATTATGTATCAATGAAGAAAAATAATGGCATAATTAATTTTTTAAGTTAAACTGTGTGATGGTTAATCTTCATTATCAAGTTACTTGGATTTAGAGTCACCTAGGAGACATTCTCTGACTGGTCTTCATAGATGCCAGAAAGGTTTATTTAGGATGGGCGTCCAACCCTAAATGTAGGTGGTGCCATTCTATAAGTAAAAAGTACACACACACACACACACACACACACACACACACATATATATATATATATATATATATATATATATATATATATATATAATGAGCTGAATATAAATGCCGAGTCCTGCTTGATTGTTGAACAGTCCTTGAAGGGAGGAGTGAGAACTGAGAAATAATGTATATGAAAAATAGAGGAGTAAATGTAAAAGAAAAAGACAGAGACTCAGGATAATAGCATCGGGAGAGCTCTGGGTCAATACCACAGTCACTCCGAGTTTACTCCTCATGGGCTTTTTATACACCAGCAAGGGGAGAAGCAAAAGACCTCCCTCCCCCAAGGACAAAGTACAGACAAGTGTAAACACTTCCTTAATTCTCAAAACATCTAGTAGCCATGCCTTATGGCAAAGTATCCTGTAATTAGGCCTTATAGTGTAAGACATTTGGTAACTGCATCTTTGGCCAAAACATCCTATTATGCAGCTTTGTGGGGCAAAACAAGCTTGGATTCTCTGACCTTGAGTCAAGATGGAATAAGGCCACACCTTGGAGTCTCTGTGGGCCCCACATATAAACATTCATTTTTCTCTCCTTTTGGACTTCTCACATTCCTACCATCATCGTTTTCCTCATATGACCAACTGTGCCCCCTCAAAAAATCGTAAGCCAAAATAAATTCATCTTTCAATTAATTTGCCACGGCAATTAGATACATTGCTTATATTTAAACCACACTATCTTCCAGAAATTAAGTACTTTATAATACCAATAATAGAAAAGTACAAATAGTGGAATCATAAAACTCTCTAAATGTTTTGGGATTGAAGAAACTGATTTATTGCCCTTCCCTCACTTCTGTAATGAAATGGAGAGGACTGAGTTCAAATAAATAAATTATAATGTAAACTGCACTACTGAAAATCTTCGTTGTTCCGTCCTTTGGAGCTCAAATGGATGAAGACAGGAAGGAGCTAGTGGCTGAATGAGAAAGGACAGTGCAGTGCAGTATCAAGTGTGCTTGACTTCACAATAGGGTGAGGATGCAGGACATCTGGGAAGCCTCACCCCCTTCTCTCACTCACTTCCATCTCTCCTTCTGGCTTTCTCATGCCTGCAGTTCCACACTTTGAAACAAATGGAAAAGGCCCACAAAATTGGATTCCACTATAGAGACTGACTCTAACAGAGGCTGTTCAAGTGAAGAAAGAATTGTGTATTTAGAGATACCAGAAGGGGTGGTATCAGACACCAGGTAGGCTGGCAGGAGATTGGTGGCTAGAATCAGAAACAATGTTAAATAAAACCCCCTGGTCAAGAATCCCAGAATTTTTTTTTAAGTGAGTGGTGCTCTTCTGGATCTTTCTAAGGATACAGTCAGATGCCTTCTGAACTACAGACTTCTTGATGTGTGAGGGCAGCAGATCTTGAGATTCTTAATGTAGCTATTAACTTGACAGAATTGAGTCACCTGGGAAGAGAGTATCAATGAGAAGATTTTTTAGATTGAATTGGCCAGTTGGGGATTGTCTTGATTGCGTTAATTGATATTGGAAGACCTATTTTATTTGTATGTGAGACCATTTCCTTGAAGGAGATCCTGAGCTGCATAAGATGGGGATTGCAAGCTAAGCACTAGCAAAAATGAATTCATAGTTCTCCTCTGGTGGCAGATGTCATGTGACCAGCTGCTCCAAGCTCCACTTCTCAGCAGTTATGGATGGACTCTGCCTCCTGAATTGTGAGCTGAAACAAACTATTTCTTCCTTAAGTTGATTTTGTCAGGGTATTTTATCACAGCAACAGGAAAAGAAACTAAGGCAGTCTGCTTGAGCTCCTAAGGTGATTGTTGGAACACTGCTTATCTTCACTCCCAGATACCAGGTTCTCGCCATGTAGGACACTCTATAGGGCAGCTCATGGCTTGTATCCAGTTTCCTTCTGAGTAGGCTAGAGAATGGGAGAGCAATGGTCCTATTATGTCTTCCATTTTTTTGTGAAGCAAGCATGTCGGTAGGTCTAGCTACACACACAGATCCTGTTCTAGGTATGATTCGGAGGACATGAGGATGGCTTGTGCCCATCTACGTGCTACAAATACTGAAAAAAGGTGAGAGAGGATCAGCAGGTCTGCTGTAGGGCCAAGGGACAGTACTCATGGAAGATGAGGTTTGTAAGCCCCCTGAGCTCATGGCTGATTTTCAATTGCCAGGTGAAGACAAGTAAGCATGAAGTCTCCTTTCAGGAGGTGGTGGCCTGAGACTGACAAGTAGGAAATAACAGGCAGGGTCCAGGAAACAGAAATCTTTGGGTGTGTAGCGTCCTTTACTAGAGTGTTGATAAACATTGGTTTGAGGGTGGGAGGCACTAGTCTTGGATGCATGATGCTGGCAGATAGCTTGATGCTGTGCTGCAGTTAGATGGGAAACCGCATTGCCTTTTGGTTACTATGGTAAATATACTAGGTTTTTAAGAGGTAACACTTTGGAATCTCTATCCTAAGGTGGGGAACGTTAAAGGGCCTTCACCCATATATATCCTGAACTCCCATTTGTGTCCCCCTTGGGCAGCAAAACTAAAAAAAAAGTATATCAATTGTCTTTTCCTAGAGTGAATTTGGGAAATGCATGGAGCAACAGAAGGGGATTCAGAATGAGAGGCTCCTTTGGGGGGTGGACTTGGCCTATATCATTGTTGGCTTTTTAAAATGGTAGATAAGAGTATAGGCATACACAAATGTAGCTTGATGTTTTGAAGCATATATACATTGTAGAATGAATTGAGAATAAATGGAGCACATTAAAAATGAATTGCTTCATATTATTTTAGATAATCCATTGAAATATATCTGTTCACATGGATTCTTATGTACATATATAATATCTACCTTTCTACTACTTTATTTATTCTATCTATCTATCTATCTATCTATCTATCTATCTATCTATCTATCTATCTATCTATCATCTATCCATTGTCTGCAGAAGACTGTTCATAACAACTTAGTTTTACACTCCTGAATATAGAAGTCTGAGGTTGAAGAACACTGAGTGTTTTGAGTCTCCAGATCCCATTCCATAGCAAAGGTAGGCTGATGGCTGGGCTATAGAACTTTACCCTGCTTTGTTCTAGGTTAAGGCCTTGGACAAACTAGGCATTATATAAGAGTTTGAGTAAACCTATCTGGGAATTTGAGATTGAGGAAGTCTGTATTTAGTGACAAGGACAAGGACAGACAGAGAAGAAGTGCCCAAGACCAATCTAGGACACATTCCCTCTTTTAAGAAATTGCTAACACATTTAACAAACAACAATTATTCACCTGGAATTTAGATGAATCTGGCATCTAGGAACATGATAGAAAAAGTGTTACAACAGTTTTCTATTTTTCTCTAATTGTCTAATTTCAAGTTAGTTGAAAAGTGAGTGATTATCACTGCTAGGATGTGTTAGATGAAGTTATCCACAGCATGAGTTGTGATATAGAGTGTGGCAGCTTTATTTCTTCCAATCCTTTGATTAATCTTTATGCTTTTAAGTAAATATAATAACTATAAAATTTATTTTATAACTTTGAATAAGTAAGATAGTTTCTTATTGTCATGTTAAATAGAAAATTTATTTTGGATAATAAGTTCTTAAATAATTATTGGAAGTGTTACTAGTGCATTTTCAATGAATAATCCTTATTTTGTAGTAATACATGTGCTAGAAAAATATTACTATTATTTAGGTACATTTAATCATTTTCATGCATGCAAATAGATAAGTAATTAATATTTTATAGAATTCAAATGATTAAATGTTATTCTTACTATATATGTACTATATTATCTTTCTCTATTGTTATTATATTTTCAGTGACATGATCTGATCATTTATTCTATGGGCACATTTAATTCCTTTAGTTTACCACAAGGAGGTGGCTATTACTCTGTGTGTGTATGTGTGTGTGTGTGTGTGTGTGTGTGTGTGTGTGTGAGAGAGAGAGAGAGAGAGAGAGAGAGAGAGAGAGAGAGAGAGAGGAGAGAGAGAGAGAATAGGGGTGGGGTCCTTATTTCTTATTTTTTATTTATTTATTTTTTTGTGTAGAATTAGTTGAAGCACATGACTTTTTTAAAAAGGAGCTTTTGTTTTCAGGAGGAATATCTTTCCTGAAGATATCACTGGAAACATCAACAGTGTTCGATTTAAAATTAGCTCTGAAAAACAACATATTTAAGTTATTAAATCCAAAGTATATAAATGCGAATAGATTTGCCTACAAACCAAAACTGTCCTTTTCCTTTGGAATTCCAGACACAACATAGCTTCTTCCCGTCAATAGAAAACCTTGTCTGAGCACAATGCTATTCTTACCTTTACCCCAGGGAGAAGATGAATTTGTTTCAGGGATAGGAAGGAAAGGCAAAATGTTACTGTCTTTGCAGCATTTTCATCACATTATCTAAGACTCCTGAGTATTTCCTAAGATATTTCTAATGCTCAGTTTGACAATAACAAAATCCATCTTCCAAACCGCAACTTAATTTCTATGGTTGTCAAATGTATGTGAAGCCTCCACCATTAGCAAAGCTGAAGTGGGATTGGAAGCACAATGGTGCTTCAGGGATAGGCAATTGCAGCTGAAAAATGATGTTCAAGTACGTGTGTGCTTTAAATTTTAGGACATTGATGAAGGTCAGATGGTCAGTGATTCATTTCCTGTACTTGTCATTATGTTGCTCTTTACAACCAGTTTCTGGAAGTGACTGACAACAGAAATAATCCTGCAGATGTCTTCTTTGTGCAATATGAAGAAATACATTTCAGACTCAAAACCGACAATTGTTTTGAGTATTAAAAATACTCACAGTGGGGAGGCAAAATGGCTCAATGGGCAAAGGTGTCCGATGTCAGTCTGACAACTTGAGTTTGATCCTCAGGACCTATATAGTGGAAGGAGATACCTGTTCCCACAAGTTGTCCTCTGACCTCCACACACATGCATTTACACACACACACACACACACACACACACACACACACACACACAAAATAAACAAGATATAACAAATATAGAAATATTCATAGCATATGAGCAAAGGAACCAACTACACAGTACCAAACCTTATCTAAGAATCAAAGATATGATGTAGTAGGATGAAGTTAAGGGAATTAATGCAAGGTTTGTTCATAAGAAAAGGGTATTTTTGTTTATATATGTGTGAGAATACTCTTTGATGTTAACAATGTTATACTGACTTCATCTAGAACTCGTAATGTAATGTCTATCCTCTTTAGATGGCCTTTATTTTCATAGGATTGCAGTCTATAATAGATTTCCTCTTCTGTGGATAACAGTTGCCTTTAAGTTTTTGGATTAGAATCTTCCTAAACTAGAACAATAACATAGTTACTTTTAAAAAGTTTCTATGAGGTCCTAATCCAAACCTAGTCCAAGCCTAGTCAATGCCTAGTCCAAGCCTAGTCCAAGCCTAGTCCAAGCCTAGTCAAAGCCTCAAAGACTGACTTGTCACGGCTGGCAAACACTCCAGTACCTTCCTGATAACAACTTCATTTTAAACCCCTGGATTAGAGCCAAGAGGGCATCCAGGCCTTCAGGAAAGTGAGGGCTGGAGATAGAGGGGGACGGCTCTGCTCCTCGGCCACTCCCTTCCCTGTGAAGCCCATGTCAATCATTTCAGCTCACTACATCTCCTGGGTGAGAAGGAGAAGAGGGTCACCACTGTAAGATTCAAATTACAGACTTGAAAAACATTAGTATAGTGTCTGGAATAGAGTGGTTGTCTAGGACACATCAGAGATTTTTGTTGTTGCTGCTGCTGTTTTGTGGACAGTTTTTGTTGTTATAGTTCATTTGTTTGATATCAGTTCTCATCTAGGCCCAGGTTGTAACTAAGGATGACACTAAACTCTTGGCCCTCTTACTCTATCTCCCAAGTACTGGGATTGCCTGTATGAGCCACCATATCCAGCTTTCAGAGACCCATTTTATGAAAAGAGTTCCTGGTTCTCTGTAAGGATGATGTGGTGACACTGTTGACTGCAGGCTGGAGTGTCGTTAGCAAGGGTGTCCTCACTGTACACTTGATGGACTCATGGGACTGTCAATAACCATCAGCATCTGTAGCTGCCCTGAATTGCTTCTGTGTGATGATCAACTGTGTTGATAATCAGGAATTCTGGGGGCGGGGCAGGGAGAAAGTCAGCAATGACTTGGTTCACTGGTCAGAAAGACAAAGGGGAGATCTTTCTGACAGTTTGACAATAACCATTTGAAAACAAGCCAACAAAACAGAAAGCAGTAAAAACAGTTTGGTAGACATCGGGTTCAGAGCTACACCAGCTCAGATGACGTGTTCGTTACAGACACAAAACATGCTCCTGATAAGCTGCTTTCATAGATGGTAGTATAAGGTATAAATACCTGGCTCAGGACAGCAGAAGTTTCAAATTTTACTTTAGAATGCCACTTTCTTTTTCCATTGTGTGTGTGTGTGTGTGTGTGTGTGTGTGTGTGTGTGTGTGTTATAAGATGTGTGTGGATATCAGAGGACAACTTGCTGAAGCTGATTCTTTCTTTCATCATGTGGACCCTAGCATAGAACTCTGACTGTCAGCCTTGGTGGCTCGTGCCTTTACTTACTGATCCATTTCACCAGCCCCTGAACACTATTTAAAGCTTTATATTTAACACTATTATCCATATAAATTATGGCATTATGAATTAGTATGACTGATTTCTTTACTGTTCAGAATTCTTTTTTACATAAAGACTGTAGTGTTGGGATGGATAAACAGTTTTTGGTACAAAGTTCTAGAGTGTTGGAGATAAACCATCTCTTAGTGATGATCTGTGATCAGCATCATGTCACAAACCTTAATAGTTTGTAACTTACTGGATTTTCAAAAGTACTTTTAAGAAGTTATTTTTAAAAATTCAGCATTTGTTGATACATCTGTTACATGCAAAAATAGAACTGTTAGCAATTCTGAAATGTTCTCAGAAATAATGAGACTTGGCTAAATGCACACAGTGCCTACAAGTTGATCTTTGAGGCTTCTAAGATGCACAGCTGGGTCTTGTTAATGGTGCCAGTGGAATTTGTAGCATTATCTATTTTATGACAGTCCCACACCTACTTTTACCTTATAAGGTAAAGACCCAAACTCTAAATGTCTATTATACATAGTCCTATATTTAGCAACAAAATGTGATTTTTGCAAGCCAAAAAGAAATAGGAATCCAGTCTCCAGATGCTGTTTTTGAAAGGCAGCATCTAAACACTTGCTGGCCAATGTCATGATAATGTTGGAGAAGAGAATTTCAGCCTGTTTTCTTGAAGGCATCATATAAAGCCGGCTGCTTCTTCTCCTTCTCCTTCTCTTCCTCCTTCTTCCTCTTCCTCTTCTTTCTCCTCCTCCTCCTCTTCCTCTTCCTCCTCCTCTCCTCCTCCTCTGCCTCCTCCAGTATGAGGACTGAAAGGCTCAAATGTATAATAGGGACTGACAGAGATGAAAGTTCCAAGTGTTATAAGGACTCTGATGAAGCAGTCTTCAGTTTGTATTTAAAATCCTACTCTCAAATCCTCCTTTTCTTACATTATAGGTGAATTTTCCTGGAAGTCATTAACATTTTCCTTCTGGAAGTCATTCACATTATCCTTCTATTCAACCTACTTATAATTGACACTTTAGGAAAAGCTTCTTCACTTGTGCATGGTTCTTCTTTCTCTGAGAATCATCTTGATAAAGTTGAATGCTCCACTCTATCTTGAGAGACCATTTTTTTCTGTGCAGTAAGATCCAACTAGCTGTAGCTGATTGGTGAAAGAACCTGACCCTTTCTGGACTACAAGAGACTTTTTCTGAGGTTGTCTTTTTATAGCTATTCGTGTTTATTCATTTTAAAGTTGAACAAGGCAGAAAGTTTTCACAGGAGCTACTCATGGCTTCCTTCAATATAATTAGAACAAAGTATCCAGCTAGCCGGGAGAAGAGGGGGCTGAGTTAATTTCATTCTTCTTATGGACTTATGGAGACCTAATACAGTACTAATATCTTATAGTCTTCAAATACTAGAGTATATAAAACTCCCCCCCTCCCTTTTCCAGATTATTTTCAGTAGGTCATCTTCCCACAGGCATTGCAATCAAAGGAGTTTCTGTTTAGTCCAGAAACCAAGAATGAGCACTTTGTTAATTAAGTACCTAGTTACCTAGTAACCACCTTCTGTCCTACTCAGACAAATTGTAGAAATTTCTCTTAAATCGTTTTTATTTCACTTTGCTAAGACAGAATTCCCCAGGGACATGGCAGAAACCAGGCTTTGGTCTTAAGACACTACTTCTCTCTTGTCTTTTCCCTCCTCCTTCCTGCCCTCTGTCTCTTTTCTTCCTTCTTTTAGCCCACACCATGATCTGAGGGAATTCTCCTACCCTAGCAGGGCTTTCCCTGAAGAGATGGTATTCCTAGAGACTAACCAAAGCCTATAGCTAAAATCCAATAATGAGCTGGCGCATGTTTATAAACGTTAACTTGGAAGTGGATCCTCAAAGCTGAATCAGGCTTCATACGATTAAATTCCTAGGCCACAGTTTAATGAGAACCCCTGATGCAGGTCACTCAGGTACAGGACTTCTGATTATGACCTCAGAGACTATTTTATTTGATAAATGCCTGATGTTTTTTAGTTATTGAATTTTGCGTTATTTTATGCATAAATGACTATATAACAATTATTTAAATATTTATTAAAAGACTATCAGACTTTAATTGGACTTATATATGTACACATAGATGACTGCTCATAAAGAATGAGAAAGCCATTTTAAAAGTAATGGCTTTGTAAGAGCTTTGTGTCATCATGTGTGGTCTCAATACATGATGTGAAAGAAAAACCACTGTTACATCAAAAAGGTTTATGAACTATATTAACATCATAAGCATTAACATACTTGAAAGAGTTAGAAACATTGTTGCAGACCACTGTTTACAAAACTGAATTGATTCAAATTTAGATAGAGGGAAAAGTCATTCCTTTTTGTTACGAGGTTTGCTCTTTATATAATCATGTATAAATATTTATAACATATGTACTCCCACGTATATGCATGTATAAACATAGACTCCTAAATATTTAATATTCTAGTAGGAATTACATAATTAAAAGTAAATGTAAACTAAAGTCTGACTGACCATAAACAATGAAAAAATATTGCATATTAATGATATTTTGCATTAGGAAGCCATGTTGTTTCATTTTTAAACAAACACCTATTTACAGCTCAGTGATTATTCGATGAATTGAAAATGAAGTCACTTTCTCTGACAGGGTCACATGGAGAAGTTACTACCAGTGACACTTATTTGGGTGAGTGGAAGAGGCATTAGGTAAATGACAGCAATATATCAATTACTAGAAAATATTGCACAAAGTTACTTTATAATTCATGAAAAGTTCCACCCCGGCCAAATGATTCTGCTATGTAGCAATGAATGTCCAATTTGTTTTGTGATTTTTGAGAGAATTTTCTTAATAACTTTGATTTTTTTTCTCAGAAACTGAATTTCCCTTTTGGACATATCAAGCCCTGAATCAAAGAAGGTATATGATGGTTGGTTTTTAGTTTACAGAACATATCTCATATGCTCTATATTATATTTATTTTCCTTGATGCTCAGATTCTTTGTAAAATTATTGTTGGATTCCACACAATTTCATATTCATTCATTTATCAAGAGACATTTGAGAGTTTACCTAACTTGTAAGTATGAAAGTATTCCTAATCCTTTTTCCTGTCACATTATTCTCCAAATCTACTCTAGGAGAGAATATACACAGCGACATTTTGAAAGTCATTTACTATATGAAAAAACACAAATTGCAAGAAGATTCTAATTAGTTCTAAGTGTTTTGCACAGTAGCATAATAAGGAAATCATAAAATAAACTTAATATGACAGAACATTCAACATTGTGCAATAGGTAGCTAAAGAAGAAATTAAAGCAGGTAGGTTAGACTATTATCACCTCTACTAAACATGTACAGATATGCTTTTCATTTCTAAGTAATCACTCTGGACTTTGTAAGTAGTGGCTGAATGCACTCACTTCCCCTAGCCTTGATTTCCTTGCAGGTGTAGTAGTTATAAAGAAAATATCCACATACACAGCAGGGTTAGAACAGTGAGGCAGACACAATCCACACACCCCAGAATAGGTCTATTAAAGTGTTCTCAGCTGTTTTCTTATAAGTCTCTTGACACGTGGTGTCAGACTACTCCTCCTTCGGTAGGAGCCCGGTGGCTTTTACTCCACTTAGTTCTTACTAGTTTCAAAGATGCAGCAGGATTTTGGTATCTTGCTGTTGGCTGGAGGATTTGGGTACATGCTGGATTTGAGGGTGTTTTCATCTAGGCCTAAATTGATAGTTCATGCTAAGATGCTGATGGGAAAAAAAGAACCTTTTTGAAGAGAATCAATTTGTGTGATGGCAATTATTCTCACACTTGGGATCAGGATCCTTCTAGTTCTCTTATATCTAAAACTTTTCCTTGAAGATTTTTCAGTTTTTGAAGGTGTTTTTTTTTTTTATCTGTTTTGTTTGTTTGCTTTACCTGCAATGGAAAATCATATCCAGTCGGAATTTAGTGGCTTCCACTGGAGTCTACCAATAGAGTAGGTGGCAATGTTTCAGATAAAATGAGGAGACAGAATCCTAGCATTCTACATTTTAGGATATAAAAGATCACTATATGTAGAAGATCCAGTCTTCAAGAAGATAGAGCATTTCACCATCAGGAACTTGTGACAATTCCTAGAAAGGGTTGTACCACTTTTTAGATGTGAATACCCTTGTTATCTGAGACTTCAAATTTGAGTTCCCAATGTGTTTTATAAAGGTTCTGTGTCACTATACAAAGATACTGACTTTTTTAAGATACAAAATAAAACACTAAATTGCCCTTTGCTAATAAAAGTAGAGTAAAACTAAGCATCTGAATGAAGAAAACACAGGATAGTATATAATCTTATAAGATAAGCATTTACAGAAATAACATCTGTTGCTGGAGGGCTTCTCTCCAGGTTCCACCAAGCCCCGCAGTCCTACAATCCACATATAAAATAATCACTCAGACACTTATATTACTTATAAACTGTATGGCCGTGGCAGGCTTCTTGCTAACTGTTCTTATATCTTAAATTAACCCATTTTTATAAATCTATACCTTGCCACGTCGCTTGTGGCTTACTGGCGTCTTTACATGTTGCTTGTCCTGGCAGTGGCTGCAGTGTGTCTCCCTCCTTCTTCCTGTTTCCCCAATTCTCCTCTCTCTTTGTCCTGCCTATACTTCCTGCCTGGTCACTGGCCATCAGTGTTTTATTTATATAGAGTGATATCCACAGCAAACATCTGAGTTATATGTAGAACCTAGTAACTAATTCCAGCTTTTAGTAATAGTTAATCATGATCTTATCCCCGATTGACAATCATCTTGCTGGCTTATTGGCTCTCCCTGAAACATGCTTAGAGTAAGATCTTTGCTATGATTAACATTTAGCTTCTAAGACTTCTGTGCAACTTAGTGCCACACTTCAAAGGTCTCCTGAGGAGTTTGTTTTGTTATTGGATGGTGTGGGTTACTCAAATGGATGGCATTTGTCCTAAGTATGTGACTTTTGGAAATTTGTGGTGTTTCTTAGTATCTTCTATATAGTTCTATCTTCTAAAAAAATCTGAAGACAAAAAAGAAAAAGAAAACAGACCTACAGCATTTCTCTCTTAAAAATATAAGATGATTACTTATGGCCACTTAAAGTGAACTTATTCCTGTTATTGTCGAATATGTCTCTGCACATTAATGCTTATCTCTGGTTAGAAGCATTGGCTGGTGTTGCTCAAATTATGAAATAAATTTTTATAGGTTTCTACAACATGAGATATTTTTCACAGCTTTCTACAGCATGAGGTATTAATTCATAAACTGAGTTTTATGCAACTGTGTCCTGGAAGATTCAGTTCTGTTTCTCATCTATAAAATAAAACAGATTCACACCACAACACAGTTTGATCCAAATGTAACTATCTAGGTGGGTTACATCATCAGAGAAAAAAATGAAGAAAAGTCAGTGGAGGACATGGTAAGGATATACACAAGAATGCCAAGGAGAGAGAGAAACACACACACACACACACACACACACACACACACACACACACACAGAGAGAGAGAGACAGAGACAGAGACAGAGAGACAGAGAGAGACAGTCAGACAGACAGAGAGACAGAGACAGAGAGAGACAAAGAGACAGAGACAGAGAGACAGAGACAGAGAGACACACAGAGGGAGAGAGCCTGCACTCCAAACACTGCTTCTGAAGAGGAAGGATGAAAAGCCTTCATGTAGGAGAGGATGTTGCTAGGACTGTAGCCCAAAGATAAGCAGAGACTCCAGAGCAAACAGGACACCTAAGACAGTTATTCTCTTTCCAGAATTCCAGTGTCTGTTCCTGACTGAGTTTATCAGAGCAAATCTACATGGACTCCTGTGAATTATTTAAGATAATTCATTAATAATAACATTAATAATACAAATAATCTCAGCATAATGAGTAAAATTTTAATGGTGTATCCATATCTTAACTTCTTATACTTTGTTTCTTTTGTTCTGTTGAGGCAGAGCCTTAATTTAGTCAAGATAAGGCTACAACCCTCTTTGTAGTATAGACTGGCCTTGAATTCATGGGAATGCTGCTACCTCAGTCTCCTGAGCACTGGATTATGGTAGTGAGCCTCCATGCCAAGATTAACGCTTCACAGTTCTAGTTTATTAAAATCAAATAAAAGCCATATAAATTTGATATTTGCTCACATATCATTAAAAGGTGAGACCACTGAGTCTCAGGAAAAGTAAAGTCTATGCCTCTGTCTTTAGCACAGTGAATGAAAGGTAGACCCAGAGCTTGAGACCACTGTCCATCTATCTCCAATCTTATGCTCTCAAGGGTTTTAGTCTAACTTGGGTTGACACGGCATAATTGGGTCTACCCTCAGCTCCTTTGCCTGGCTTTTATTGACACACTTTTTGGAAAGGATAATAACTATAGCTCAAACAAAAAATACTAAGTGAATAGTTCAATAATTGGTGTTTGCCAAAGTAGTTTTTCTCTTAATCCTTTTTTAGACACAGCTCAGCTTCAGTGTTTTAGTTGTACAAATTTTTAGTATAGTTTCATTCTCTTTATGATTAAAACAATCAAACCAGGAAGCAAAAGAACCTTTGGAGAGCAACCAGTAGTCATAAATCTGTCGAGACCGAGTATAGGAGGCATCACACCAAAGAGACAAGCCTTTATGTTCTGCCAAATATTGAAGCATACAAATATCCCCTTGCGCTGCTCATGTATATTTAAGAAATGGTGATGACATGGGCTATTTTGATAGCTCTTCAAATTCCTTTTTTGGGATTATTTGTTTCTGTAATCCTATAATACTAACAACCCATGCTCATTCCCAAACACCTATAGATATCACAGATAGTGTAGAGTTCTATATTTAACTTGGGAAACATTTATTCTTGTGAGTAGGAATGAGATTGGTTCCCTGAATTTATAAATTATAAAACTTATCCAGCTTCTCTGAGATTTGGTGTTGTCCTGTGTGTATTTGTTAAAATAATACATTTTTCTGTCAAGCTGTTGGGAAGTTTCAGTGGAGTCATGAGTGAAACTACTTTGGACATTGAAGATATTTCAAGATATTCACTTTTAAGAAATATCGTGTAGATTAAGCATGATAAAGTAGCTAAACTATTTAGGTATAAATAAAATCATGCAACACTCGTCTTTAGACATTTTTATGTTATGCTAGTGCATTGCTCTTATAATTCTTATGTACAGCTCTATGTTCTTTTGGAATGTGCACTGTGTTGCTCTTTGCCATTGTTTCAGATAATTGTTTATTAATTTCCTCATGATTCGCCCAAGCACATACTTGCTGAGTTGTAGATGCTACACTAGGCTCTGAAATTGTATGTGCAGAAGGGAGCAGACACAGGTGGTGATGTATGATGAGACAATTTTCATAAAGATATTAACAATTGAGCTGTAACAGATGAACAGACTTTCCTGGTGAAAGTACAGAGAATTCCAGAAAAAAAGTGGAACAATTTGATGTGAATCTCTGTTATAAAATCCCTTAAGGTTCATAAGCAGCTTACTTTCAGGGTGACTGAAGTGGAAAGTGAAAGAGGGGCGCTGAGTGTAGTAAGTTTACAAAGGTTGACATTGAGGATCATGGACCAGAGGTTCCAATGTGCAAGTTAAGGGGACTATGGCTTACCTCTTAGCTATGGAAAGCACACGACTAACAACAGGAAGCATAAACAGAGTCATGGATCAGAAAAAATATATAAAGCCAGAAGGAGTATGGACAGGTACGTATTGGGTGAAGGGGCTGTGATGCACAGAGTGTAAAGATACCAGTCTATGAGTATTATAAAGTGACTTTGTACTTGAAAGGGGGCTGGTTGGAAACTGCACAGGTGATTTACAATGTGTGTGCTGAAGGAAATGAGAAGAAGAATCTAAATGCTGTTCTGATGTCTTTGATATTATTCAGAGAGAAAGCGTGGGTATTTTGAAATAACTATGAGGTTTTTCTAGTCTTGAAAGACTTTAATTTGTAATGTATAGAAAATATCCAGGTGTGACATCCAGTCTAAAATTGGAGTTGTGAGTTCAGAGCTCGGGACAAAGGTCTTAGATGCAGATAAATGTTTAAGAAGTACCAGCAAAGGCTCACTCCATGAGATGGAACCCACCTCCGACACTGCTTGGGTGGCCAAGAACTTGAGACTAGATAGGTTAGGACCTAGGGTAAAACCAAATACTACTGTTCTGCTATGGGGACATAGCAATAAAATGACTCCTAATGACATTCTGATATACACATAGATCAGTGCCTTGCTCTGCAGTCACCAAAGAAGCTTCCTTCTGCAGCAGAAGGAAACAAATACAGAGACCCACAACTGCACAATATGCGGAGAGTGAGAGACCTTGGCACACCCAGCCCCAAAAGGGAGGTCTCCATCAAATCCCTCCTCTCAGAGCTCAGAGGTGGAAAAATCATAAGATCCAGTGGGATGGAAGATACCAAGCAAACAAGGCCTTCTAAATCTACAGGGCTGACACATAAATAAGCTCACACAGACTGTGGCAGCATGCACAGAGTCTTCAGTGTTCTAAGCCAGGTGGGGTCCTAGTGCTGAGAGGGAAAGTGGGCAAATACCTCCATCCCTAATCCAGAAGCTAACTCCAAATGATAAATGCTTGCAAAGCAAAAAATAGTTTTTTCCCCCAATGGAGTCTGACTGGGTATACAAGCTACTCTTAATGACAAGCCTCATGCCCAGCAGTAGATGGCCAACACAAATCAAACTCAATGGTGTTTTAGGGGTTCTTTGTCCCAGAATGCTGTGCCCGAGCATTTTAGTTTTTTTTTTTTTTAACCTTACAGGTTTTTTGAATACTTATTGTGGTTTTCTCTGTGTGTGAACATGCTTGTCTCTATGTCTGTATGTGTTTCTTTTTCTTTTTTTCTTGTTTATTTTTCCTATTCAGGTATGTTTGTTTTTACTTAATCTTATTTTATTTTATCATTATTTTTAGGTGGCCCTTTGTTTTATAATAAGAGAAAGAAAGAAAGGGTGTAGATTTCAGTGGGAGGAGAAGTCGGGAGGTCTGGGAGGAGTTGCGGAGGGGAAATCATAATCAGAACATATTTTATGAAAAATCTATTTTCAATTAAAAAATAGAAGAATAGAAGTATCAGCAATACATTGGATGATATTGTCTAGGACAGCTGTGGAGAGTGACTGCCAAATACACTCTACAAAAAAGAGTGAAAACTCACTGAAGATGAGGGAGGGGAGTCAGAAATGACAAAGAAAGGCAGAGAATTAAGAAGCTGCCAGAGATTTATCAGGATAAACACCAAGAAGTGCACGGGTTATTTTCTTAGCTCCTAATAAGCACTCTTAATCACTTCTAGAAGAAGGATTTTCTAAAAAAAAAAATGCTTTGTACTTTCCATGTTCTAAAAAATATACTTTTATTTATGTGTATGTATGGCTGCCTGCTAGTCTGCATGTGCAGTGTGTGTGTGTGTGTGTGTGTGTGTGTGTGTGTGTGTGTGTGTGTGTGTGGTGTCCAGTGCCCATGGAGGCCAGAAAAGGACAGTGGATGCTTTGGAACTGGAGTTATGGGCAGTTGTGGGCTGCCATGTGGTGCTGGGAACTGAGCCCAGGCTCACTGCAAGACCAGCAAGTGCTCCTGAACTCTCAGCGATCTCTGCTCCTGACCTTCTCTCTGTTGAGGGAAATACATATCGGGAATCATTAGTATTTCAAAGAGGTCCCAGCTGTTTGGAGGAAGTGGTTGACGTTCAGTTGAATACTGTCAACATTTTCGTTTGTGTCGTTTTCATGATGTTCACAAGATTCCTTGTTTTAGAGCATACTTCTCTCTCAAAAATCATTTAACAATTTTATAAATGAAGAAATTTTTCTTCTACAGAAAAATGAGACCAGAAGTGGAATAGGCAAACTGGAAGAGAACCATGGTTTAAACTTTAACAAAGGATTTAGAGATTCTTATGAGTGTGTACAGAGGGTCAGAACAATCATTTTACACTGAAACCCATTTTGCACGTAATAAATCCCCACCCAACATTTACTCGAGTGAAAAAGTAAGCAAAAGCCTTGGTGAGCATACCAATATAGTCACATACAATGCCATGTTGAGTAGCGTGCAAATTTAGTGTTGCATTGAAATTTCACAAGTGTCACTTGAAAAAGAGGAAGACAGAAGGCTCAGTCGATACGGTTATTGCAGTCTGATGATATCTGCACTCATGCTTCATTAGATGTACTTGGTGCTCTTGTGTTATCTCAGAGTCTTCACACAAAACTCAAGAAACCTGAATGGATGGCCTTCACACTAACCAGTAGTTCATACAGGCTTCTCAGATATTACAAACACATTTCCACAGTATTTCTGTTTCTTTGATTGCAATGTGTAATAAGGGAGGATGTTTGGATCATTTATTGTAACAGTCATCATAGATCTCAGCCAGGTAAGTGTCATAATATAAACAATTAATAATAGAAGCAACCTTTGAAATGACTATTTCAAAGTTAGTATCTATTTAGTTTGTATCTCTTTTAGCTTGCATCCAGATACAAACTAAAATAATGGTGTTTTTCTATTGATTGAATGTTTCTAGATGATTTTCATTGTGCTGATTTAAATCAGTGGAAAAAGGATTTCTAGAAAGCAAGCACTCTAGAAATCCTGTTTTCTAAATATACAAATTTTTTCTTATAATAGTCAACTATTTTAATTTATTCTATGCTCCCTATATTAATAAACAATCTTAGTTGGAGAATATTATGTATGTACAAAGATCTGATAATAAACTATAGATTTGTATTAGTACTATAAATTTTCTTTCTTTGGTGGCAATGATTATCTTGCCCTTTAGAACAATATGAGTCCAAACTAGAAATGATGTCCTACCTTAGGCTATTGCTTCATATTGTGGTTTTATATTCTAGTCAAGTAACATGATCTTCTACAAAATCCATTCTTCATTAACTTGTCTGAGAAAAAGATTTTAAAAAAATCTTGTGGAGTAACATTTTACTGTAGGGACAACTGGGAACAACTTACACATATTATGTCTGATATGTGTACAGACTTGAACTTGGAGGTTTTGACACAGTTTGTTGGAGTAGAAGTCCATATAGGTCTTAAAACCAGTGACACTAGAAAGTCTAAACGTTAGTGTTAAGGGAGATCTCCATTGCAGCAGAGGTTTCTTACATGCTTGTGGATCCCTTTGTGTCTACAGGCATGTCCACTCTTCTGTTGAAACGTTTTTGAGCCTATGTAATTGTTCACATACTCTCACTTATTGTGGTGAATTTACCAGTGTAAGCATTTCACAAATAGCACGCAAGTTGTGTTTTTGAATTGAAACTTGGACAGACATTTTTCAGTTTTAGTATTTTAAAGTCGCCAACTGTATTTTCTACATTTAAAACCTCAAAGCTTCATTACATTTTATCGCACCCCATTCCCAGCCTTTACCACGCTTCATTTAATTATTGTTGGTTTTTCTTCGTGGAAGCTTCAATTTCCCCTTCATTTTCTTAGTTTCTCTTCGTGGCCATTTTCAGCTTCTCTATTTGCCTCCCGACCCTAGGATCAGAAACATATACTCTAGTTTGAGTTCAGATAACACATTCTTTGTTATTTTTAAAAATGTAAACAGATTTTTAAAAGAATATTCCAACCTATAAAAACAATCACCAGGACTTTACTGAATCCCTATACTATTGTGTATTTCTTTTATATTGAAATAAAATCAAGGAAAGCACAAGAAGATTCACAAAACTGCAATCCTAACATGGTAGGTGGTCAGATTCAGGCTAAACAATCACTTAACAGAATCTAAACAGTCAAGATTATGGGGCAATATGTTTTATTTCACACTTACTCAAACAGACTGGGTGAAAGACTGTCAAGTGATATCTTTAAATTTCATACTTGATTTACATTATGCAAAACTGTCAATCATATGGAGAAATGTAGAGGCTATATGACTGGACAGGGTGGCAACCAATCAGGCTAAGCTACAGCCATACCCTCCTAAGGGAAATCTCATTTAAAGGATGTTAGTGGATAATTGACCTTGAATTTTGAGCCAGTGTCAGGTAAGGACCTCGTTATTAATGGCATCTGCTTCCTGAATGTGTCTAATATGTTTCTATGAATATATGTGGCGGCTGTTAATGTTGCAATCATATAATTCAATGAATTTTATTAACTTACAGGTCCCAGTACAAGCTTAACCTTTTTCCTTCTCACATCAGACTGACAAGTGTTTACAATGTATGAAGTATAGTGCATAAGCTACATCTTTAAAGAAATTGGCACTCACAAGTTAAGATAAATTAGGTGTGTGTAAATTCTGATGAAGAGCAGGCATGGTAAGTACATAACCAAAAACTGTCTAGTTCAGTGATAGAGACTCTGAAACATTAAATAGACTCCTGATATTGTTATCATTAATTAAAGAGAAAGAGGGTCTGAGAACGTGTGTGCCTGGAAGTTAGGATATCAACATTTTCCCAAGGGATGAGAGCCAGTCTCAGAAGCTAGGGTGACTTCCATCTACTTACTTAGTTGTGAGGCTGGGCTGTAAAAGCCAGTAACAAAGCACCTTGTCATAGCTACCTGTAGTAAAGAAAAAAGAATTGTAGGCAATTGCATTTGGGTTGGGAAATTTGCAGTTGTGAAGCCTTGTAAGGCTCACTCCATGGATAGATATAGAGGTGAAACTTGGAACATGTTGTCTTTTAACTTATTTTGAAATTGATACTCTTAAAAACAAAAACCACACACAGGAGTATACACACAAAGGTAGTCACTTATGGCTTTGTTTTTTTGTTTTGTTTTGTTTTTTTGTACTAAAACTACTAAGTGTGCTGACTCCCAAGACAGTAATGTGGACTTTAATTTGTATAGGAAACTATACATTTTGCTGACTTTTAAGAAAATACTACAAAGCATGTTACCAGCCAGGAAAAGGCATGCTACGAAGAGATGCAGCAGGCATCAGGGTCAAGCTCATTTTCCATAAGAGCTGTGGAGTTATCAGACTATGAAAACTACTGGCACAATTCATTTATCCTACTTGTGAAATCTAATGTGCACAAATCCTGACACCGGATGGAATCACTAATGATTATAAACATTAGTTTTAACATTAGACTTGCTTGAGGCCAATATCTGACTTTTATATGTAAAGATATCAACAGAATTCAAATGCAGAACTCTCACAGAGAAAACACTCACTCACTTCCCTGTTGAGTGGTTGCTTCCTAAAGACAAGACCAGAAACCTTCCGATAAGACAAACTAAAGCGCCAGCGCATAATCCTGGAGAATGCTGTACTCAGCTTTTTCTTCATTGTGTGGTGGGGAGGGGAGGTAGATGAGAGGGGAAGGAAATGATGCATTTGGCATGTTCTAAGGCAAGATATGTCATCACTTTCAATGGCTTAGAAATTTGACAAATACAGCTATCAACACATAGGAAAGAGTTTATATTTAATATCGTTTCCTTTGGAAATTTCTGGTTTTCCAGCTAAGATACGACCCACGGCTAAGTTGTTTTTGTTCACTGTGATTGATTGCTGAGTTCATACATCACTTGTCTCTCCTGCTCTAAGAAAAAGAAAAAAAAGAAACCATTGATTTCAGCTCTATGACAGTGGCAGCATGTGTCACTGTAGATGATAACTCGGCCATAGACTGTTAGCCTGAGTCTGCAGAGACCGATACACAGAGCACAATGACAGGAATTCAAGTGAGCGTGGAGCAGAGTTTGAACTTCCCCAGAGATAGTTGGGTGGATGATGAGGAAACGCACTGACGTTCTTAGTGATGTATTTATAACAGTTTGTACTCCCGCCTCTGTGCCACTGCTGCATGGCCATTGTTATTTCCATAAAAACCACACTAAGCAGTTTTGAGTTTATACACGTGGTTTATGTCATGCTTGCAAGAGTGAGAAATGGTTCTTTAAAACATACATTAACTTGAGAAAAAAGTTTAAAGAAGTTCTGTGAGAATACAGGAATTCAGTTTAAGTGCACTCTTAAAAATCCCTAGTGTAATTATCTGAGCTTTTCTGAATGACAGGATAGATATTGCATTAAAGCTAACATTTGATCACATCTCTGAGCACAACAAATGATGAGCACATTATTATAAGGACTTCCTGTAAAGTAATAATAACAATCATTTCCTTGATTTATGTAGCATCCATCTAAGAATAGTGAGATTGGTTTTTATGGGCTTTCATGTTGGACAACCACCTCAGGCCACTGAAAGATAAATTAAATTCATTTTTAACATATGCAAATTTCTAAGCTTGCTTAATAAAGTCTGGTAAACCCAGTTTTCATAACCATAATTAGAAAGAAATAGTACTAATTAAGAACACTTGACTGTTTTTGTCCTAAAGATAGCTAAACCTTAAGCATACTGACCACCGATCGTGATTTGTAAGCTGAACTCAAAGGTTTTTGTCTTCAGGTGTTAACTCTTCCAGTGCTCCCCAAGGTTCTTGATGTAATCGGCAAAATCTTCTAGACAGAAGAATTTCACCCACAGCTCTTTATCTACTTATTTTTATTTTATTATATTTTTATTTAAAACACTTTTTAAATTTAAATGTATTCTGATCATATTTTCCCCTCCCTCAAATCCTTCCAGATCCTCTCCCTTTCCCTACCCATCTAACTTTAAGTTCTTTTTCCTCAAACAAACAAGAAGCCAAGTCAACAACCCCCAACAAAGAAAACAAAATAAAACCAGGACACAGAAAACCACCAAAGTGTAACCAAATGCACATACACATATGTGCACACACATACACACTCCTGTGAGTGGAGTCCACTAAATGTTGGTCAACTACTCCTGAACATGAGGCTTGCTCTGGACTTGTTGCTGTACCCAGTGTTACTCCACTGGAGAAAACTGATTTTTTTAAAAAGCTTATTTTGAAAGATGCTGTCAGGACCTTGCTGGGGCTGGCCTTGAGTTCACTCTGTAGTTTTGATCTGCCTCCTATTTGTGATCCTTCTGACTCAGCTCTCTAAATGGCTGGAATTAAAGGTTCTGTACCACCTGCCTGACTCCACTATATTTTTAGAGATAAGCTATAACTTAATTGTGGGAATTTTATACAATACAGAACAGAAAAAACCCAATGTTAAATTTTGGATCTTAAAATAAAAACTACTTTGGATTTATTAATTGTATTTTTTATGTGTATGAGTGTTTAGCCTGCATGTCTGCGTACCACGTGCATGTCTGGTGCTCTTGGATGTCAGAAGTGGGAGTTCAGATTCCCTGAAACTGGAGTTCGGGATGGCTGTGAGCTACTATGTGGGTGCTGAGAACTCAACTTCAGTCTTCTGCAAGGGTAACAAGTGCTTTTGACTATTGAGCAATCTCTTCACCTCCTATTACTTTTTAAAAATAAATCCATATTTAAACTTGTCCTTTAAAAACTGCTTTCATTTGTGGTCATAATATTTCCATTATTATTTTACAAGAGCTATTTCTATATGCTGGATATCATTAGAGATTCTATTTTTTATATTCCTCTCATTTGTGGTATCATTTTTCCCCTCCATTGGGGATTACAACAAGGAAGGGGCTTGAACATGCTAGGCAAGTGTCCCGTGAGCCTTACAAACCATTAATTCCTCATTCTTTCGTGATTTTAATTGCATGCATCTTTCTAAATGCATCTGGGGTTGATTATAGTGAACTTCAAGAAGCAAAAATATAACTTAATTTTCAACACTAAATATAGGTTTTTACCCACCCAAGACCATGTGTTGAATAATCTATTCATGCTGAACCAAATTTCAAAAGAAAATTGAGTGAGTTAGAAGAAAACTGGCACAACAAAATAAGAAACAGACGAAAAGCAGACAGTTTCTTCTCCCAGAAGAGAGAGAGAGAGACTTGAAGATTCTGTTAGGGACTGCAGAGAGGTCAGGGGTCAAAGGAGGAGGCAGAATGGGACTGAAATCCAGGCCACTTGGTGTGCTGATCTCAGGAATCTGAGCATTACGTAGGAAGCTACGTTGTTAGAGTCCATGGTGATTTTGACTCCTAGTGTTTCATAGTGTTCACCCTGCTATCCATGCCAATTGAACAAGTTACAAGGAGCCACTACAGTAAACTAGGGGACTATTTAATGTTACATAGAATACTCGGAAAAGCGGAACAGAAAAAAATTATAATTTTAAGGCAGGAATTACCAGATATGAGATTATCAGTCCTACGTGACAACATATAAACTAGGGAAGAAATTCTTTCTAAAAGTGACAATAATGACAAATAGTATATGACAGATGCTGTGTGCAAAAGAAAGAAGGGGTTCCTTTCATCTGGTAAGATAGAAGTCAGTCTGCTGTGTCGGAAGCCCTGCAGTGGAGTGGTGGTGATACAGAAGCCATACGCCGGGGAGAATTCCTCAGGTAGGTATCTCTGGTAGGATCTGTTGGTCATCCCTCATTGTCTTTGGAGCTGTGTAATTCACATAACTACCAGAAAGCTGATACCTATCACCTCTGCCCTGACCTCAGTTGTTGGATCCAAGGGCAAGACTCTGAACAAGTAGGCCCATTTCCCGTGATACAGCAGTTTCTCCATGTTTCCCGGGGGGTGGGGGGGGCAAGCTAAACCAATGGCTTCCTTTTATAGAGGCTTTAATATGCATTCTAGCAAACAGAGCTTAGGCCTCTCTGGATGACAAAAAAAAAAAAAAAAAAAAAACCAAACAAAAAAAACCTGCTATGATTTGTATTTGTGTTCCCTACCAAATTCATAGCCAAAATATATCCAAATCCAAAAGCATAATTCCCACTGTGGTCACGCTTCCTGGTAAGACTCTTTTGGAGGGTGATTAGATCATGAGGTGGAGCTCTCTAGAATGGGATTTATGTCTTGTTGATGGCTGAGGAAACAAGGGTTATCTCTTTCCTCTGTGTAAGGACATAGAGAACATACTTAAGTTTATGAATTATAAAACAGCCCACGTCAGAAATTGAATCTGCCAATGTCGTGGACTTGAATTTCCCAACCCACACCAGCATTTTGTTGGTTGTATACCACTCTGTTTACAGTGCTATGTGTAGAGGTTCTGATGTACCAAGGCAGACGCTGTACATTGTAAAGCTCAGAAGCCTGCTTTCCTGCCACGTTATGAAAGCCGTTGTGTATCGCAAAGTGAAGTCAATCCAGGGAGGTGTAGAGACCAGTTGGAGTCCAAGGTTCATGCTGGGGTACATTCTATGGGTTTGGATGCATGATGGCACGTATTTGTCCAAGAGTCTTCATCCTGCTTTATTGTTGTTCCTTTTCTAAGTTCGTGAAGTGTCCTTTGCTCTACATTCTTGGAGCATTTTTCCCTTAAGGCATGAATAGGCCAGCACAAGGAGATTATCATTTCTAGTCATTGTCAAAATACCAGACTGCCTGACTCAGATTCATTGGAAGTGCTCATTTCTCTACACAGTCTCTAATCCGGTCCCACGAATATTTTCTTATTTTCCTCAAAGACTTGGAGATGCTTGTACACCTCTGTTTAGGTTGCTAGTGAGCATCCTTAGTAAAGTCAACTTTCTTTGTCTGGAGACTCATCTCTCTGGTATTGATATTCCATGTGAAGAGCTTCTAAACCTAGGCCTGTAATGTTTATCATTGTACTGTCAAATAGAGTTACTTTGCTACTCTAACTATTCTCTGAGCAATATCTACTCTCTTTATACTGGTAACCATACTGTCTCTACAGTTTTAGTATTTTGTGAATGTCATATAGTAGTCAGTATTTGCAGATACTGGTCCTTTTCTATTATAGACACACACTTAAGCACCCTTCACATATTCTTCTGGTTTGATATTTCATTTATTTTTCATTATAATAATGAGTCAATTGTACCACACTTTTATGTTCTCTTCTCTTCTCTATTGGTATGGGTATTTTGCTTGCATGTGTGTATGTATACCACATGTGCCTTGTACCTGTAGAATCCAGAAGAGATCATTGGATATTCTGGAACTAGAGTTACAGGTGATTTTGTGAACCTTCAGATGGGTGCTGAAAATTGAACCCAGGTACTTTTAAAGAACAGCTAGTGCTCTTAATTACTGAACTTTCTCTTCACCTGGGTACCACACTTTATATGTTCAATTACTGAAGAAGATACGTTATAAACATCCAGAAGCCATTTTTTGTTTTGTTTGTGTGTGTATGTTGCGTATGCTCACATATAAGGCTTTATCATATCTGGATAAATAACAAGAAGCAGGATTACTGGGTCATGTAATTTTATATGAAACTGCCAAACTGTTTAACAATGTGTTCACACTGTTTTTCACCCCTTCTGATGATGCGAATTCCTGTTGCTCTACATCCCGTTCAACAAGATTGGCTATGGTGCTGAGAATAAGAGACTGTAGATTGTTCAGCCTTAAAGTGAACATATATACTACATTCCCCTTCCTAAGCCTCAGGGATCGCCAAAAGATGGCGGTAAAAAGAACCACAAGAGCCAGACGCAGTAGACAACCACAAGGAGACATTTTCCGGACACAGCAGGGCAGCTGCACGTATGAACTCGGAGTGGTTGTGAAAGCATGCACAGAATTTGTGCAAGCCCAAGCCAGACGAAATTCCAGGATGGAGAAGGGAGTTGGGCACACAATCCCACCCTTTGCCATAGAAATAACAATAATGATTAGTTTCCGGGAGAGGAGGGAACAGTTTTCTCTGAGTGTGTAACACTGCTTACGCCAACCATGCTCCACTGGAAGACCAAATATCTAAGAATATTTGGGCAGCATAAATTATTCTTAAGGGTTTAAAAATGACACAAAATTGGGTGGGTACGGAAGTGGGGTGGACCTAGGAAGAGTTGGGGAGGGGAGTGAATATTATCAAAACACATTGCACAAAACTCTCAAAGAACCACTTAAGGAAAAGAAGACAACAAATTAGAAAAGGGTTGGTATTTTTGTAATAGTCTCCATCTGTTGCAAAAAGAAGCTTCTTTGATGAGAAATGAGAGCTACATTTATCTATGAGGACAAGTATTCAGAACATAGCTAGAAATAATACTGGTCTAGGAAAGCGGCTTAGCAGGTTCTTCTCCAGGGCCCATGAGGCAGATGGCCAGGATTATAGTACCAGACATGAATATCCACCTATGGAACAGGCTACAGGTGAGAATATCTTAAGAGTTTCCAGAGAGATCGATCCACGAAGAGGGCACAGCCAATAGGGAAGTGTACAGAGAAAATGAACTATTTGCTCTCTGGATAACATGGAAAAGTGATTGAGAAAGAATTGAAAGAAGGAATATGTTGAACATCTATCAACAAGTACAGTCTAGAAAAATCAACGAGTATGGGGGGACTAGGAAAGAGGATATAGAACAAATGTAGGTAGAAGAAGAAAAAGAAACTTACTGCGAAAGTTTCAAAAGAATGAATTTGCCCAAAAATAGGGCCTGAGACGTATTCATGGAATTATGTATACAAGTCACTCTGTGACTCCATAAATTTTTCATCGTATCATATTCACAGATTTCGAAGTGGCTCACATATTTGCTAAATCTTTGTCTATTTGATTATCCAAGTCCGCAAGAAAAGCGAACAGATAGGAAAGGCTCTCTGCAAAAAGCTAATTTCACTAAAAATTAAAGTGCTATATTTACTGTTCTAGAGTGAAAGTATTCTGGATGAAGAAAATTTTTATTGAGACTTTCTAAAATATTACACACATGTTTTTAAAACAGAAAGCCAATTTTACCCTTAATCTCATGATGCCCTGAACCTCAGATGCTGCTTGTCAAATCAAGGGGCCCTTGTACTGCTGTGTAGGTTAATAGTGTACACTCTGCGAAGATACTCATTTTTATGGAAGTCCTGGGGAGGCCATGGCCCCAGGCAAGCTACATTCTTCTGGGTTTGACACAAGTAGGGCTTTATGGAAAGTATTCTTTAACAGTTAGTGGGCCGAGTAAAACTTACAAAATGAGCCCAACACAAGGCAGCTTAGTCCTCAACAGGCAACCTCATGGCGTCTCAATCAGCATGGCCACCTCAAAAGACAGAGTTCTAAACCATGAGAGAAAGATGTGTTTCTTATTTTTTCAACAATCTTGCTATTTAGTTGCAGATTTTTACAGGTATTTTTAGTAACCAAAATTTAAGATTTAGGATGCTACCTGAACACCTCATAGTTACAGATTTTTTTTTTCCAAACCAAGTTTGGCTTAGAAGGATTTGCAATAATCAGTCTTAAGGAAGCACAGTAACCTAGTAAATGCCTTCACTAAAATTTGAAATAACCCATTTCTGAGTAGTTGACACTATTATTTTCATCCAACTAAATAATCACTACAAACACAATGCATTGTATTTTAGGATAAAGAAGGACCTAAGATGAAAAGTAGGTGTATCATAATTTAGAATAAAATATGTAAATATATATTTATATATTATAATTTGTATGTTTCAATACTCAACCACAGAATACCTCTTCAGGGAAATAAGTTAGTCTTAAAAGACTAGTGGATTAGAATACACAAAGAGAATGATTTGGTACCCACAGGAATCAACATGACATCTTCAGATGAACAAGGAGACTGTGTTTTCTATACTACTGTCAAATTAGGAAGGAATGAAATGAATAATTTGGGCCCAAATGCAAAGCTTTAAAAGTCAGAGAAAGTACCTGAAAAGTGTCCTAGGATAGCATGTGTTGGTAGGATTGGAGGAAGACCAATGTAGTGAACCCCGAGGAGTAGGTCTGGGCGATGTTATAAGAATACCAGATGGGAATGCACTTTAGGAGTGTAGGGAACAAGAACTAGAGACATATTATTTGTACTGAGTGACTTTGACTATGACAAAGGAAAAGGAAGCACAGATACTCAGATCACCTCAGAGCCAGGCACAGCAGAACATGCATTTGTGACATGGAGATGGGAAGATAGAGACTTTGAGGTTGGCTTGGGCTACAGAAGACCTCCTCTAAACAAAACAAATCACCAAGCAACAAAACAAAACCCCCAAATGAAGAAACAAACAAGAATCAGTTCATAAGAGAAAAATGAACTAATTTTTCTTTAAATTGATTTTGTGTTTTAAAAAAAGGTTATCCTTCTTAACCTTAAATATATTTTAAATTTTATCTGATGAAGAATTCCAAACATATATAAAAATAGAGTAGTGTGATGGGACCCCAGTGTACCCATAATTTAGCCTACTAGTAGGCAGTGCTGCCCTGCATTTTTAGCATCCTGGATTCCCTATTTTTATTCACCATTTGCCACTCCAACTTTGTGTATCATTTGTTCCTTTGCTTGCTTGCTTCCTTGTATATAGAAAGAATACTTACCACAAGCTCTACTCTCTTAGCACACAATACCTTATTATCAAGCTACGAACACTAGACTGTGCAGCAGATATCTGGAAGTAACTCTTTGTGTATAATTGCAACTGTACACTCACCAAACAGCAATTTATCACACTCCTCTCTCCCACCAACCACAGGCAGCCATCTTTCTATTGTCTGCTCCTATATTTTGAACTGTCCCAGGTGTCCCATATAAAAGGCACCCTGTTGTATGTGTTCTCTTGTGAGTAACATATCACTTAGAAAAGCATTCATCAGAACCATCCATACTGTCATGAGCAATAATAGAATTTCCCTATTTTTGAAGGATGAATCCATTGTACTTGTGTATGTTTTATCTGTCATTTCACCTACCGGGAACACTCCTCCCCTCAGATCTTGGTTATTGCTAATTTTCCTGCAGTGAACATGAAAGGTAAGGTTCATTATCATGATTAATTTAATTGCATTTGGTTAGATACCATGGAAATGCAATTCTTGGCTGGTTCTAGCAGGTGTCTCCATACTGTTTTCCATTACAGCTGCACTATTTTGTGGTCCTCTCCACAGTATATTGGAATTTCAGTTTTTCACGCCTCTGACAACACTTGTCTTTGGTCTTCTTAGTAATAACCACACTAGTAAGAGTGAAAGAGAATCTCACTGTTGTTTCAGGGGAATCAGTTAGGTCAAGAATCTTTTTATAGACTTGCTGGTCATTTAATATTTCCTTTGGAAAACTGAAAATCCCATTCTCTTCCCAATTAAAAAACCTCAGTACTTTGAAAGCTATTGAATTTGAGAGGTTCTTCATATATTTTTGATACCCCAAAATCATGTATCAAGTTTACAAATGTTTCTTATTCTTTTCTCTACCAAAACTTTTAGCTTGATGTAATCTCTCTTGTCTTTCTTTGTTTTTCTTGTCTCTGTCTTTGGCATCATATCCAACAAATCATTGCTAATTCAGTTACCTGATATGAGGAAAATATTTCCCTATGCTTTCTTCTAAGGGCTTTATAATAACTTTAGTTTTGTGTTTAAGTATTTAATCCAATTTGAATTGACTTTTGTGTGGTGTAAGAATCCTGTTTCATTCTTATGCATTAGACTATTGTTTCTCTAATACCTTTTGTTGGGGAAACTGTTTTTCATTTTACACACTTTTGTCACAGATATTGAAGATTGTGGTGATATTGTGTTCCCCGAAACATTGTGCATGCGAATAAACTTATCTGGGGTCAGAGAATGGAACAGCCACAATATTAAGCATAGAGGATAGGCAGTGGTAGCACATGCCTTTAATTCTAGTATTCCAGAGGCAGAGATCTACCCGGATCTCTGTGTGTTCAAGGATACAGCCAAGCATGGTGACTCATGCCTTTAATCCCTAAAAGTGAGTCTTTAATCCCACGGAGTGATGGCAGAAAGCAGAAAGGTATATAAGGCATGAAGACCAGAAAATAGAAGCTTTTGGCCTGATTAAGCTTTTAGGCTTTGGAGCAACACAGTTCAGCTGAGAGGCATCCAGTCTGAGGAATCAGGATCAGCTGAGGAATTGGAGAGGTGAGGAAACTGTGGCTTGTTCTGCTTCTCTGATCTTCCAGTATTCACCCCAATACTTGGCTCCAAGGTTTGATTTTATTAATAAGATCTGTTAAGATTCCTGCTACAGAAGATCAGTGCAGTTTATAAATATGAGTTTATTTCTGAGATCTAGAAGCTCTTCCATTGGTCTGCATATCTGTATATGATATTATTTATTTTACTTTACTTTCAGTCATGCAAAAACTCAGTTTTAAAGTTTTGTCTCTTGATTTTGTGTATTTATTTGAATGTTGATTTTTTAATCTTTCAATGTAATAAATTAATTATTAATTCCAACATTTTTTGTAAAGTGTTTGGTGAGTTTCTATGTGTACAATTATGTCATCATCAAACATATATGCTTATTTCCAATTTTATTCTTTTAATTTATTTTTCTTATTTACTGGCTCAGTCCAGGATTTTCAGTACTATGTTGAATTAAAGTGGGAAGAATGCTCACTATTGTCTTATATTAGTTCTATAACAAGATTCTGCTGTAAGAAACTACCACAAATTTAGTGGTTTAAAAGTGTAGTTTGGGTTAGAAATCTATTTGAGTCTCCTTGGTCTAAAAGCCCAGAATTTGCAAGCATGTAGTCCTTGTTGTAGACTCTAGGAGAAAATTAGTTTCTTGCCTTACCAGCGTCTCAAGGCCAACCATATTCCTTGGCTCATAGATCCTTCCTCTATCTTCAAAATTAACAAAGGTGGAATGGCCTTTACAAGCCACCTCTCTCTGATTTATCCATTTGTACTTTTCAAGACCCAAATAATTGTTTTGGGCTCTTCCAGATAATTCAAGATAATTTGCTATCCCTAAGTTCTCTAATTTTAATTGTCTTTATGAAATCCCCTTGACCATATGTGGTAGTCTGAATGAAAATGGTCCCATAAACTCATGTGTTTGAACAATTGGTCCACTTGAGAGAACTGTTTAGGAAGAATTAGGAAGTGTGACTTTGTTGGACTAGGCCTGTTACTGGAGGCAGTTTTAAAGTTTCAAAAGAAAGACTGGGGCCATTTCTATCTCTGTTTTTCTCTGCCTTATGGTTGTGTTTGAAGATGTAAGCTCTCAGCTTCTGCTCCTATGCCATTCCTGCTTGTCTGCTGCCTCCCGTCTCCAAGATGGCCATAAACTCTAACCCTCTGAAATTGTGAGCCCAATTTAAACACTTTATTTTATAAGTTTCCTTGGTCATAGTGTCTTGTCACAGCAGTAGAGAACTAACTGAGACACTCTGTTAGGTAATATATTAACAGTTACAAGGGTAGGACATGAGTATCTTTAGGAAAACTTATTGTTCTATTTACCACAGTGTGTTTGTGATTTGGATGAATAGTCTTTTGCTAGTTCATCCAATTCAGTTATAACAATGTAGCACTGAACACTAATATGTGTGTTTCTTTGAGCATAGATTTGCTACTATATGGGAATCCTAAGTCACTGTCGATTTCATTAGAACTCTGTCTTAAGGCTTCTGAAGTATTTCTCTGACAGAGCCAAGAAAACAATACTTTGGGGAGTAAAAAAATCTCTCCATGGACTTTGGGTTTTGACTAGCAATGTACAAACGTGATATAATAGAACATAAGTAAAAATATCATGGTATTTATTTGCACAAAGGTTATAAGTTTCACAATTTCTGTTTTGTTCCTAAAAATCAAATTAAAAAAAATCTATTATTTATCTCTGCCATTAAAATTCCATGAGGATGTTAAGTTTCATTTAAGATGCTAGAAGCCATTATGAGAAAACTTTTAAATGACATAAAATTATAAGAAAAAATATATGCTATTTATTTACCCATCAGGAATGATTGATGACCAGCCATGGGAACTATTTCATGAGGCTTTGTGGTTGTTCTTTCATGCTTTATTACATATTTATGAAGGAAATCACATATTTTAGCATCATCCTTAAATCTGAGCAATTCTGAAAGCCTCAAACCAGAACACATTGATCAGAAATACAACTTATAGTCAGTGAAGTGTTTCACAAAAAGTAATCAAATGAGAGATTATAAATAGATATATTTCATGGTTTTCATATATTGTTATAATCTATGCTATAATCTTTATAAATTTTGATAAATCTTTATAAATTTTGAAGGACAGCAAAGAGGAAAGAGCAGGTAGTTTCTTTTGCTAAAATGATATTAATATTTGGATCAATGATAAATAGTATATATAAACTAATGTATCTGAACTATTGTTTGTGTGTATGTTTTTAACGTGTGTGTGTGTGTGTGAGTATGTTTATTAGAATATCATGAGAAATTTAGGAATTAGAATGTTCATATACACACATCTACACATTCAGTTGTTTGAGGGTTAGAGAGAAGATATACATACACGTGTGTGTGTGTGTGTGTGTGTGTGTGTGTATGTGTGTGTGTGTGTGTGTGTGTGTGTGTATGTGTGTGTGTATGTGTGTGTGTGTGTGTGTGTGTGTGTGCATCTTTTAAAATTCTCACAACTCATGGGGCTGGGGAAATGGCTTAGTGTTTAAGAGCCCTTGTTCTTGCAGAAGAATGGGGTTTGATTCCCAGCATCCCATGGTGGCTTACAACCATTTGCAACTATAGTTCTAGAGGATTTGAAACCCTCTTGTGACCTCCAAAACTCAAGTTCCAGGGTATCCAACTCTCTCTTCTGACTTTCACGGGCACCTGGTATGTTCATGTGGTATACAGAAATACATGCAAATACACTCATACACATAATAAAATAACTGATTCTAGATAAAATAAATGATTCTGAAATTTCTTTTAAAATCTTCACAGTTCCCATGGCTAGCCAAGAGTAAGACAATTTATTTTGATACAATTAAGCCAGAAATTTTACACTTTTTACCAAATTGGGATTGGAAAATTGGCATCAGTAGCTTAAAAATCTTCCCAGTGTCTTTCGATGTATATCCAGAACTTAGAGCTTTTACTTTGTATCAAACCCAGATCTGAATATATTCTGATCAATCAGTCAACCAGTCAGCTTCAGATGACTGTTGTGGACAAAGAGCTTCCTATGAATGTCAAGGTACACACTCAAGTATATTGCTACGATGCCACAGTCTTTTGCATGCTATTTGATTTGAACATATTGAGTGGAATTCTGTGTAAGATGTTTTCATGGTTTGAATGTAAACGGTCCCCCAGAGGCTCAAATGTCAGAACAATCTCCAGTTGCAGGTGCCATTTTTGGAGATTTGAGGCCTTGCTAAAGTCAGTGGGTCATTGGGAGTAGGTTTCATGGGTTATAGAGCCAGCCCTATTCTGACCTGAGTCACTGCCTCCCGATCTACTGAGATCTTCTGAGGAGGCTGCTTCCTGTTCTCACTGATTGGGACCACCTGCCACCATACCTCAATTGCCATGATGTCTCAAACCCCTTAGCCAACATACAGGCTCCCATGCTTCTTGTTGGGTGTTTGGTAACAGACTATAAAAATAACTTATATAGATGTGCATATTTAAGATTCTTGTTAGCTGCCTGTGAATGAAGTATGACCCCATGGCAGCTAAGCAAAGTGACTCAGGCCATGTTCCCAAGGAATTCCTTAGAATGTCCTCCAGAATATTTGATCCTTCTTATGTATCTGGCAAACATCCCATCCCACTATCAGTTAGATAGATCTCATTTTTTACTACATTATGAGTTCCTCCTACTATAGCATAGTAACAATTAATACATAATACGTGTTTAATGAATGAAATTGAATTCATATAAACTAGGTTTTACAGTAGCAAATTTGACTGATTCAAAAAAAGATTTTTCCGAAGAACCAAAGTCACAAGCAATTAAATGCTAATTTTAAATAAAAATGTGGAAGAAATGTCTCATGAGTGTCTGTTTGGATGTTTTTCTCACAGTCTCCTAAAAATAAAATTTGGAACTTCTTTTACGCAAATGGTCTTTCAACAGAGATAAGCAGAGATCTGGCCAAGGTTGTTTCAACAGTAAAATTATATTTCATACTCTCATATTTATGCTTTCTTCTGAGAACATGTAGCTGAAATTGTGACATTTGTACAGTTTTCTATCATTTAGCAAAATACATATTGGAATAGAATATGTAGCCCTAAATAGTTTGAATTCCCAAAGGGGTAGCAAATTTTTTTTTAGATGATATATCTTATTCAAGATTCTTATGTAATCTTTTAAATAGTCTATGTACTAACAACTTCAACTATAAAAACCTAGTTTTTCATTGACAACAAAGTTTTTATAGAGTTTTAATAAGTGGTGATTATCCATGATACTGTTTGCTCATCTCTGTTCATTTGGAAAAGAAAAATTTAACTGAATTTTTTATTCATTCTTTTAAATTATAAAGTTATGTATATGCGTCTATCTGAACACTGAATCCAGGTACCTGCAGAGGCCAGATGAGGGTATTGGATTCCCTGGAGCTGTTGGTCTAGGTAGCTGTAAGCTATCCATCATGGGTGATGGGAACCTAACTTGGGTCCTCTGCAAGATCAATATATAATAGTCTTAACCACTGAGCCATCTATCTAGTGCCTTAACTTTAAAAAAAAGGAAATAAGACTACTTTTCGGGGTATTTAGTATAATTTTGGAAGCAGATATGATGATAAAAAAAAACCCACATACAACAATGGCAAAGAGAAATGTGGAGCATTACAAGTTGGTTATCTCAAATTCTTCTGGTCATTTCTGTCTTTCCATGTCTTCCAGAGAGGCTAACATAACCTAGTTCTTCTACTTCTTCTAGAGTTGGGAGTGCTAAGTGAGTCGACATTGGTCAGTGGAAGATGAGAGGCCCCTGCAGCAAATGTTAACTGCCTTCATCATCATCACTTTCTTTATAAACCTTGAATTCTCTGGTGAGCTGGCCTTAGAATCCAGAATCCAAAACCAAGAGAACTGACATGATTAAGGGCAGCGATTGCACTTAATTATTACCTACAGCCAACTTCCAATACACTTACACACACACACACACACACACACACACACACACACACACACACACACACAAACACATACACATACACACATACACACACACACATGCACACACACACACACACACTCACACAGACACTCACACTCACACTCACACATGCACACACTGGAAATTGAAGTCTCTGTTGCCCAAAGCTTATGTCATTACAGTATCTGAGAACTGCCGCTGACCAAGGAAGAGAACACTCACAAAACAACGACTGATATTCTGAAATGTGTGATTCAAATTCTCTTCTAGAAGAATAGTTTTGTAGTATTCCTGGCTGCTGAGCCCTGTTCTACTGTCCTTGCTCATGTTCCCAGCTTGCCTTGATATTTGCTTCTGTGGAGTTATGCAGACGTTCACCTGAGATTGCAGCCTGAGCCAGGTCACCTTCTGAGTGAACGGCTTCTGTACCACTTTTCTCACTGCGCCACTCTGGTGGCTCTTTTCTACCTCACCTGGCATTTCTCCTCAGGATTTTCTAACAACATAGGCATCCAATGTGTGTGGTTTTTAGATTAACGTGAAACAAAAAGACAGTGTGCCATGGATAGCTCAAGCTCATCCCTAAACTCTTGAAGAACTGTATGAACTCCAAAACTTGTCTAATACGTATAATCATAAAACTCTGTCTCTGTCTGTCTGCTTGTCTGTCTGTCTGTCTCTCTTTCTCTCTCTTTCTCTCTCCTCTCTCTCTCTCTCTCTCTCTCTCTCTCTCTCTCTCTCTCTGCTGAAGATTGAACATATATCCTCATGAATCCTAGGCAAGGGCTTTGCCACTGATCTACATCCTCAGACCCTATCTTACTTTTTAAATGTTAGATTTACCTTATAAAGTAGATGCCTATATGTGAAAAGCCAGTTATACTAAGCAATACTAAGAATATCTATTCCCTTGGGCTGGCCATATGACTAAATGAGTTAAGATACTCGCTACCAGGTCAGTTATCTGATATACAAACACACACACACACACACACACACACACACACACACACACACAGAGAGAGAGAGTTCATTAATTAATAAATATAATTTATTTTATAAAAGAATATTTGTTATCTTGAGTTTTATAATTTCTCTGGGATTAGAATATTTTGGTACTGTGTAACTAATTATAACAGCTTTTTGTGGTTTGTTTTTTGTTTTTGTTTTTGACAGGGTTTCTTTGTGTAACCTTGTCTATCTTGGAACTCACTCTGTAGACCAGACTGACCTTGAACTTATAGAGATCCACCTATCTCTGCCACCTTAAGTGCTGGGAATAAACGGGTTTGCCACCATCCAGCTACAACAGCTTATTTTAAATTATATGCTTACTTCATAAAATGTTTCAACTTTGTGATATATTTGGTATTAAGAAAATGTTATACTATAAATAGTATTTCCTCCAATTTATGGTTGAGAAAAAAGATTTGAACGATTCATTCATTAACTCACCCATTCAGTAGATATTCACTGAATTTTTCTTTTGTGTCAGCCTGAGGTCCTAGGAAAAAGAAAGTTACACAAGACAAACACATTTTTCTGGACTCATAATTTATGTTTAATGGTAGAGTTAGCAAATAAATAAAAATAAAGAGAATAAGTTTTACTAAGTTCAAGGAAGGAAACAGAAATGCATGTTATTTAATAAAGAGGGCTGAGAACATTATGTGGAACACTAGCTAACATGGTTATCTGGTTATTGGAGAGTCAGAAGCCCTATGTCTTCTGCCTCCGATCTAATACATGGATAAAATTGTATACTTTCCCTTAACAAGAAGTTGGCCATAGAGGAAGTTACAGTATTTTTTCCTAAGTCTCACATCCTTCTTGAATCTGGATACATTGGCAGAGGTACAGGATCCTGTTTTCCATCATCTTCCTGCCACTCAGAGACACCTTCAGCTGTGTAAGTTTTTTATACTGTGAAGAGGATTCTTGCTGGTCCCTGACATATGAGAGTTTGATTCATCTATGTAAAGCTAAAATCTCTACCAGTTATAATATAAATGCAATCTAATTAGATTTCCTATATCATTACTTCATTTTGCAAAATGAAGGTTAACTGTCATTAAGTACTTTTCATATAACAAGAATATTTGTTGTAGACAAAAAGAAAAAGAAGTCACTTGTGTAGGCAGGTCTATGGTGGGACTGTGAAGTTAGAAGCTAACCAGGGTTGCTATTTGCAAAGGCCATTTGTTCTCCCCCCGTAGAGCAGGGAAAGCAGCCGAGAAAATGGAATTCCAGCATTTCTAGAGGGTTGTTATAACGACAGGAGTTTGGTACAATACTGTCTATTTACTCGTCCCGACACTTGGTTACCTCCCTTGTGACCTTATGGAGCCTGAGGTAATGCATTCTGCATGGTAGCTGGGCTCTGAGAAGGTTCTAAGAACTTGCTGACAATTATGCATTGTGTTCCATTATTCATCACACTGGGGTAACATGAATCTTTCAGATGTTCATTGCAGGCTGATCTGAGGCCTCTGTTCACAAGGGGAGTCATGAGGAACATATATTCTACTTTCAAAGCCTTCCCCACCTCCACTGTTCTCACTTGACTCAACAGGAATATTATGTTTGTGGTGAGAAAGGACTGTCTTGCTTTCTAGAACTTGACTCTGTTCCAAACTATTGCTTTTTGTACACGAAGTGTCTCGCGCTATCACAGACTGGAGATGTTTGCTCTGGACTACTTTAACATCTTCAAAGTCTAACTGAGCACACAGAAATGTGTCTGTGAGGTCAGCTGCATTCCTCCAACACCAGAAGCTGGCGCATATCTGAGGCTGTAAATAAATAAGGACATGATGTTAGGGGGAAAAGTGGGGCTTTTGACCTGCCCAAAATTGATTGGAATGTTTCTCTGACATCCATCTTTGTTTTTCCAAGCTGTGTATAAACATGGGTTTCCAGAACTTTTCAGGAACTGATGAACAATTCAATTTTCTAATGAGTTTTGTGAAACATTAAATTTAATTGCTAAGTAATATAAAAATCAATGTTAACAGAAAGACAAAGTGTGTATGTTTATTGAGGAAGCTTCAAAAAATATATTTCCTTTTATGGTTACTTTTTTTCATCATCAATACTAGAACAAAGATATATTTTATATATTTATGATTAGAGATAAACTAGATGGTTATCCTGCAAGAAGTTTAAGTTCCAAACCTACTGCAAAATGAGGAATGTTAAATGTAAGACACAAATACCAAAGATTCTAGAATAGCCCAGTGCCTTGCTGGCATTTTCTTAGTAAGGAATATTGGTAGTAAGCATAGGTCGGCTGTGGGTCTGTGACTGCTCTCCAGTCACAGGATTGGCTGAGCAGACCCTAGGGATGTGTTGGGGAGGGGACAAGTGTTTGTGGCTCGTCACTGCACTTTGGATGTCCCTTATGTATCTTGGATATTAAGTCTTTATCAGATGTGGGGATTGCAAATATTTTCTCTCACCCGCTGAGTTTTCTTGACATTCTGTTAATTATTCCTTTTGCTATGCAAAAAGTATTTTGTTGATGTTGTTGTTATTTGATACAACCCATTTACCTGTTTTTGCTTCTCATGCTTTTGTTATTGTATCAAAGAGATCATCACCAAGACCATTATGAAGAAGGTTTTCTTGTATATTTTCTTTTAGGAGCTTTGTAGGTTCAGATCCTACAGTCAAACCTTATATTTGTTTTAAGTGAACATGAGAGAGAAGGGTATGATTTCATTCTTTTCCGTTAAAGTATACAATTTTGCCAATATCAGTTATTGAAGAGACTTTCCCCCTCTGTTCACTTTGGCATTCTTGAGGGAGATCAGCTGACGTCAGGTGTGGGGCATTATCCTGAGCTCTTTATTCTGTTCCATTTGTCTGTCTGCTTTCATGCCATGAGAACGCTGTTGTGAACACAGTAGCCTTCTCATACATACTGAAATAAGGAAAAGTGATTCCTCCACCTTTGCTGTGTTCAAGATTGCTTTCTGTATTTGTGATCTTCTGTGGCTTCATTCGAATTTAGTATTGCTTTTCTATTTTAGTCAAATGTATCCTTGCAATTTTGACAGGGATTGTACTGAATCTGTAGGTTGCTTTGGGTTTTACCACTAACAGTAATAGTAAACTTCCAGGACTTGGACATGGGAACGTTGCTTCTCTATGTCTGCTTTAACTTCTCTCATCAGTGTCTTAGAGATGTCAGTGTCCATCTCTTTACCTTCCTGGTTTAGAGTTGTTCCTATTTTACTGTTTTCGGTGGAAAATGTGAGAATTTTCAGATTCCCTTTTCAAAGTGAATTATTGGTAGTTAAATCACTTTCGAGGGTTGGGCGTTTATTGATGTTAGCATTTCTTAACATCTATGGGCCGAGTGGTAAGTTCCTCATGGCTCTTTCACAGAAGAAATGAATATCTGATGATATAAAGAATCTAAATGTAAAGGAGAGTCAGTGTGGGAACTTCATTCGGGATGATTGTAGCAACAATGAGAGAGTGAAGATATTACATAAAAAATGGGCATGAAAACAGAAAGACTAGCTCAAGAGCTGAAATTCAGAATGGACTTAGGTTTCATTTTAGAAACAAGAAGCAAAGCCCATAGATCGCAGTCCTAGATGGCCAACCTTGTGACTTTATTCAGCCTTGGTTCAGCTGTATTTTAATTACGTTGTCCTTAAAAAAACATTGCAAAGTGTTTACTTTCCACAGATGACTAGCTAGACATTTGTTTCATGCATTCTAAGTCTACTTGTATGGTTTTCACAAAATTTTATAAAACAATATCACATATTTAGATTTTTCTAAGGTCTTAGACATTTGTTTTTCTAAACGTTAAGTGAAAAGGGGTGAGGAAAAGGAGGAGAAAAGGGGAAATTGAGGCAAGAGTGAAAGGAGGGAGGGTGAGAACTCACATTTTTTTTTGATCAATGTGAACTAGCCACTTTGAGAGAGAAGACTAGGAAATTGTATGCTCACAACCTGAGAGAAAAAAAAATGGCTGTTTTTTTGTGTATGTTTGTGCTCGTGTGTGTGTGTGTGTGTGTGTGTGTGTGTGTGTTGTTTTGTCATGATGGGAATTGATCCTCAGGCCTTGAAAACATGAGGTGAGTTTCCTAGCACTGACCTAGACCCCAGCTTTGTTTTGGTTTTTATTTTTGGTTTGTCAACAAGATCTCACAGACTGGCCAGACACCTTGAACTCCTCTATCCCTAGGAAGTCTGTGAGATTTGTTTGCTTACTTTATGAGACAGGTCTCAGGTTTCTCAGACTCACCTAGAAGAATGATCTTGACCCTCTGATTTGCTTGCTTCTATCCCCGTATACTTTATGAATGTACTGCTGTATGCGTTATGCCAGCAGGCCTCGCTGGAAGTGATTGTCTTTTCTGAGCAAGGTGAATATGTTTGTGGACCACTGAAGCTCTTAAGAGGTTGTGGGTGGGCTGGAATGATGGGGGCCAGGGGTGTATGGGAGGATTTGGAGGGAGGAAAGGGAAGGAGGAAAGGGGAGGAGGAAAGGGAAGGAGGAAATGTAATTAAGATCACAAGAATACAATTTAAAATTTAAATTAAATTTTGAAAAGTATAGCAAAGAAGGAAAAAAAGTAAATAAGTAAACTCAGAGCTTATTCTGAGGTTCAGTTTTTTTCTGTCAAATTGGGAAAGGAAAGTACAGTAGCATAAAAGGAAAAACGTGACAAATATACAATTCTATTTATTTAAAACCAAGTTATCTTTTCATTATAAATTATAAATTTTAGCATTGATTATCATTGATTATTAATGAGAACATTAAAACTTTGACTTTAACATTGTGGAACTTAGTCTTTCATTATTGAATAGTATTTATTTTTTACACAATATATCCTGATTATGGTCTTCTCCCAAATCCTCCCGCTGTGGCAACCATCTTCAAAAGACAAAACAGGCCAATAAAGAACGAATAAACAGAATATCTGTGGGCATGGAAGTCCCTTGGAGTGTGAGAAATGCGTTTTAAAAGACTCTCCCAAAGGAAAATTGGTTAAATCAGAGTGAAAATGATCACACAAAGGGGTATGTACTCGAGAGAGTTGAACGCAAAGTCAGAGGCTAAAGTGAGAAGGCTCTGTGTCCCATCAGACATCAGAATCTGGGTGTGCTTCAAAAGCTGGAGTTTAGATAGTTTCTGAGACCTTTAAAAGACATTCCCAGGGTGACTCAGCATGGGAAACAGTCCTGTGAGCATGCTGGGCTTCTTGTGAATGACAAAAACTCTGGGGCTCTGAGCTTCATGGAAGAAAACACTGACCGTGGAAAACCCTTCCTGTCTAGATTAAAACTGTCCCAGGAAACAAAAGGGGGTGGGCGGGGCATTTTAGAGGCGAAACTATCACATGGAGCTGTCTTGTTAATGATGAAAGTTTTAGGTCTTTAGTAACATGAATTATTGGTTTCAATTACTGAAGAATGCACACATATATCCAAGACTACTGAACATGCTCAGGATATCAAACCACTTGTAAAATGAACAGACCTCAAGTCAGGAATTTGGAGTTTGAATCCCAGATGGGCATTAACTTCTTGTTATTGGGCTGTGCAGGGTGCAAACAACATGAATGGTCACACAACTTACCTACTTCTCACAAGGGACATATGCATGCAACCAAACTCCCAGACAAGACTCTGTGCTTTCTACTTCCTACTGACCCCTGCTTTGTGGATTTCCAACACCACAAATTAAGTTTATTCCCTTTTGCAATATTTTCTCTGAGTATTATCCTTCAGTATACTCTCTTTCACAGTTGGTTTCTTCTGCTCCATGGAATGTTTATATGGCTCATTTGTGTTATGTCTAGCTGCAGTCTAATGATTTCACTCCCTAATTATATTCTATTGCATAAATTACCACAGTGTCTACAGTCTACATCTACATTTAATGCACTTCTGGGTTGCTTTCACATTTTGCTTATTCTCAGTGTTCCTAGAAACATTCTTGGTTATTTGTTTTTCAAACATCTAAATTAATTTGTGTTGGCTTGCTAAGGAAAGCTAAGACGAAATAGCAAAGATGAGGTAGCTTAAACAACGGAAATTAGTTATTGTGGTGTTCTGGAGAATGGAGTTCAAAGTGAACAGGTCAGCAGGTTTGATCTCCCTGGAGGCATTTTCGTTATCCATGTCAGCTTCCTGTGTGCCGGCTTCTGACGTTTGCTGACTACTCAAATGAGCCCAGACCCACCAAATTAAGGTTCCATCCTTATTATTACATTTCATCTCAGTTACTGCTTTGAAGTCCCCATCTTCAAAAAAATCTTGGGGATTAGGACTTAGAAAATCAGCTGGATTTTAGGGGACATAATTCATCTCATAACTTAGAATAAATTCCAGGTTATTAAAAGTAGGCACATTCAGCTTGAGGAGACACAGACAGTGTTCCACATTGGTTGAGCTGTTTTGCATTCTACAGGCAGTGATGAGGCTTCTAAGTACTTCCAAGTTTTGGTAGTATGGTATTGTCTTTTGTTTTTGAGACAGGTTCTTATCATATAACCCTTGCTGGCCTAGAACTCACTGTCTAAACTAGGTTGGTTTGGAACTCAGAGACCACCTGCAATTCCTTCTGCTGGCCAAGCCTGGGATTAAAGATATATTCCATCTCACCCAGCTGGTATTAATATTTTCATTTTAGCCACTTGCATAGGTATATAGATCCTTACGGATTAATTAGCATGTTTGGTGATTATTAAAATTTATTATTTTTCATATCCGTTAGCCACTTGGATATCCTTATTCTGAGTTACCTGTTGAAGATTTTTGGGCATTTTATGTCATTGTTTGCCACTTTCTCATTGATTTGTAGGCATTTTCACATATCCTGAAAAATCACATAATCTTTGTTGAATATGTGACTGGTATCTATCTTTAGTTTGTGAATTACCTTGTCATGTATTTCAATCATATTCAGATTACTATGAATTCTTCATTTTAATAGAGAAAAATAAGTTATAGACTTTTCTTTAAATTTTTATACCATATTTATTTGTGTGTGTGTGTGTGTGGGGACCCCGGCCCACCTGGAGATCAGAAGAAAAGTTTCAGGGTTTGGTTATTCCTTCCACTGTGTGGATCTGGGGTAGCAGACTGGCTTGTCAGGTGTGGTGTCCAGTACCTTTCTGACCCAGCCATCTAATAGGCCCAAAGTGCCTGCCTTTCGTACCTTATTGAAATGATCTTTGCTTAGTAAGGTCATGAAGACTTTTTATATTTTTAAATAGTCTTAGTGTTTCACTTTCACAGTTAGCTCCCCTTGGCATCTAAAACTGATATTATATATTGTCTGAGGTTGGGAAGGGGGCTTTGGCTCACCATTTTCCATATAGATATTAACTTAACCCAAACTTTTTACTATCCATGTAAAAAGAACATCTTTCTAGCTATACAATATAGTTGCCTTTGGTATAAGTTAGGTGATAATTCTAATTATGGGACAGTCTCTGGATTTGTTTATTTCTTCTGGTCTATATACCTGCCCTTGACTTGCTATCACATTGTAGAATACCTTTGTAATAAGGCTTGACTGACTATTTATTTAGCCTGTTTCTAAGTTACTGGTGTGCAAACCAAGAATCTCATGAATGCTAGAATTCATTCCATCATTGAGTTACAACCTCAGCTCAGGTTTGAGTTTGCATGGTAATCTTTGTTTAGGGCTCAAACATTTCAGAATTTGTTTGTCAAATTCCATAGACTATCTGTTTGGATTTTTGTTTGGATTATGTTGAGTTTGGGAATAATTTTTAAAAATTGTTGAGTCTTCTGATTCATGATTCAAAAATATGTTTAGAATTTGATTTCTATTAGTTATTTTTTATAGATTTCTATGTAATGGTCATGTGTACATCTATTATTAGGTTTGTTCTTAGATAGGTTATTATTTTTCAAAGTTGCTATAAATTAATGAAATATTTTAATGTATTTTCAGTCATACTTTTATGTCTCAATGTTTTGAGAATGTTAGAAAATATTGGTTGAAAAGAGATTCAGATGAACAATAATGATAAATTGTCTTCATCCCTTTATATATTCGTTGACTGTATATTTATTTCATCCTGGTTTTATGATGGGAGCAGAGCTGGAATCTAGGTACAAAAAATAAGACAGTCTTTATTCTAGAGGAATTAAAAGTCTATGGTTAAACAAGCAATAATACATGATGACAAGTTATCATGGATAGAGTTAAAAAGTGTCACCTAAACGCTATGAAGAAGCTTGAGTCTCATAAAACCAAGAATTATACAGGGGATTATCAAAAGAATTACATAAATCATACTGAGAAAATTTACAGTCATTTTATGAGGCAATAAAAACTGAGACATTTGAACAAAATGAAAGATAGTATGAAAGAAATTTGTTAATATTATGTTTAACTGCTAGTTGTGGCAAATAATGTGAAATCACAAAACTTCTCAGAGAATTCTGTCATAAGTTGGTGCTACTTTAAACTCAAGTAGGGAGATAGAGTCCGAGAATAGACTTTCATCAGTAAAGGCTTGGTTTAAGGGTATGGACAATCATTTAAGAGTAGGAACAATCAACATGAGGCGAGACACTGATCTCCAGACTTTGGCAATACTTTTGGAGACTGTTTAGGTCAACAAGAGGGATTTAATCTGGAAATACTGGGATAAGAATGAGGTCAAACCAGTTCCATTATTTATCTACAAGACTGCTGCAAGAAGTGTGGACTCTTTTGTTTTCTAGAAAGACTATAAACAAACTTCTTCTCTGTTTAAATCATAAAGGATACCATTGTCATTTTTATTATAAACTACAGCACGATTTAGAATTATGTGTCCATATCATTCATTGTCAAAGAGTTATGGCTCATTGACATTGTCAAAGTCAAGACAGTTAAGGAAATCTAAGAACAGCTGAAGTAAAAGAACAGGGATTGCGTGGTGAGGAAGTCCTAGCTCCCCATGACTCTGATAAGTAGATAAGCATGTGTAATGTAAACCAGAGATAATGGACATAGTAAAGGAATTTCTGAGCTGAGCTTCAGAGCTGGGCTCAGTTCTCACACAAAACAGCAACACCATCTTTTAGTATATGGAACCTCTTTGGCTTTCAGTTTCTTGTGCAGATTATATTGTTTTCCCTGCCTAACAATCCACAAAACATGACATAAATGAATAAATATGTAGAAGATGATGATTTCAGGGGCTCTTTCTCAGGTCTTATCAGCTTTTTTTTTATTTTTAAAAAATTTTTTTAATCATTTTACATACCAATCACAGATTGCCCTCCCATCCTTCCTCCCACTTTCCCCCAGCCTCCTCCCACAGCCCATGCCCCCACTCCCTCCTCCAAAAGGGTAAGACCTCCCACGGGGGGACAGCAAAGCCTGGGACAACTGAAGCTGAGGCAAAACCAATTCCCTCCCTGCTGCATCAAGGGTGAGCAAGGCATCTGACATAGGTAATGGGCTCCAGAAAGCCAGTTCATGCCCCGGGGATAGATCCTGATCCCACTGCCTGGGGCTCCTCAAACAGACAATGCTATACAAATTATCAGCTTTCTTAATGTGTGCATTCCATTGAATAATCATGTACTCTGCTTTTGCTACTGAGTCCCAAATCATAAAGCCATCCCAGATCATCCCTTTGAATTCTGAATATGTGTATGTATCTTATCTGCCTGGATAGCTCCAATCCCAAGATAGTTCACACCTACACTTGACATGCCTACTCTGAGCTCATTGATTTTATCTCCCTCCAAACTGCATCTCTTTCAACACCTCTACTTTAGTTAATAATATTTAACAATTAACCCAGTTGCTCAACAGGGATGATCATAGTTTGCTAAAATGATACCCATGAAAGTCCTCTGAAAAGCATTTTTCTTTTTGTATTATTATTTTCACAGTTTTTCATTATGCCACCTAAATAGCCTGAATGACTGTAGAAGTCTTTCAGATAACTTTGTCTCACTTCATAATATTCTCTTTGAATGCATAACACGATTTCAAAATTTTTCACAATGATCTTTCTAAACTCTAACTCACATTTCCATAATGCTCTGCCCAAAACATTTCAGTGCTTCTCACTGTCCCAAGGATAAAGATTAGACCCCATATCACGATTCAATATTTCAATATTGGCCTCATTTCTCCCAGTAATTTTGCCTTCAATTCTCCCTGTTGCAAAACGGATCTTGTCTTATGTTCTGTTCTCTCCTTCCCCAACCTTGAACATGAAGCTGTTCTTACAGAAAGTTCTTCTTCCTTACTTACAGATAACATGGACCTCCATTTTCTATATCTTAGCTCCATCTCCTAAGAACTTCACTGTCTGTATGGTTTCAGCTTAGAAACTATCTATTTGAAGAAGTCTTTTCTGGTATTTTTCCTCCCTAGGGTTCCCCCTATAGCTGGTAGCATTCCATATATTATTCTGTTATAGCCTATTTCTCATTACGTATAGTCTTTAATTATCTTATTTCTGCACTAGATAAAAACTTTTAGAAGTGTGTGAATGTTCATCAGTTTGGTTGACCAGAAGTCTGGTTAACTGTCTTGACTTTGACAAAGTCAATGAGCCCATTCACATTACGTCCAGATGCCTGCCTCATAGTAGATTCTTTCTTAACTATATAAAATACAGTTACTCTGTAAGAATATGAAAATGTATGGTAAATCTTTAAATAACATGTCACTGTGATGCTTAATTTTGTCAACTTGTTTGGACAGGGAAATGGTTAAGAGAGTAGATAAGCATCCTTCTGGGCATGTCACTCTCTCTGATTCCTGGGTGCCATGATGTGAACTGCCCTGATACTGTGCCTTTCCTCCGTGATGGATGGAAACTTCTGAAACTATGAACCAAAAATAAGAAAGCCTTCTCTTTAAGCAGCTCTCTTGGATATTTAGGCACAGCAATTAAAAATTGTCTAAATAGTCATAGCGGCTGAGATTATAAAATGGTTATATTTGAATGGGTGGAGAGGAATGGGGAGTGGAGACAGATGTTCTTCTGGGAACACTCCAGAGATGTACATTGTTACATGACATCAAGCCACACAGCTGTTGTGCCCCAGGTAGAATTTGTCGAGATGAAGTCAGAAGACAGCCTGTTTGCTGCTTTTGCTTCAGTGACCTATGCCCTGGGGACAGCGATGAGATCTGTGACCTTAGAAAACAGACGTTCGGGAAAAGTCTTAAAACTTGGGTGTTACACAAGAGGAAATGGCTTGTTCTACTTAGTGAACAAAGTTCTGCAGAAAACTTCCCAAGCCTGGCTGCATCTGCTTCGATAGTTTAAGGGATTTTTCCCCCAAAACTGGCATGAATACTCTAAGTGCTCTCCCACCCCAAAGACAGTAGTTTGAAAGGAAAGTGTTCTAATTCTAAGCTTACTGGAGAGGTCAAGACACTGAGCTGGTAAGTTGTCAGAAGTGTAGGGAAGCAGTGGATGAGCTCGTAGGAACAAACAAGATCACTTTGTGAGATTATTGTAGTTCTAGCTTAAAGAGAGGGTGATGAAAGAGATTTATGATGAGTGGCCAGGTGGTGGTGACACACATCTTTAATCCCAGCACTTTAGAGGCAGAGCCAGGTGGATCTCTGTGAGTTCGAGGGGACCCTGGTCTACAGAGTGAGATCCAAGATAAGCACCAAAACCACACAAAGAAACTCTGTTTTGAAATTGCGCCCCACCCCACCCCCCAAAAAAAGAAAAAAAGAAAAGAAAAGAAACATGGTTTCTTTTCCTAAGAAGCTTGTTTTGTTAGGGAAGTTTTCTGTTCAAAGATGGCAGCAGTTATCACACAGGACCACCCTGTTCTGAAGGACAGAGGATTCTTAGCTACTTAACCTGCTATTCTTTATTCCTCCCTTCATGTTCATTCTTTAGGATAGAAAATTTTCTCAAATACAGCAATGTGGACTGGTGAGATAGCTCGCTGGGAAGGAGGCTTGTAGTCAAGTCTGATGATCTGAGCTACACAGCCAGTGCTCTTGTAGCAGAAGGAATGAAGCAACTTCCGTGAATTTTATCAGCATTTGCATTAGTAGTTGAGGAGAGTAAAGATGCTATTGCTACTTTGGATGGCCATCATCTAGTTCAGTCCCAGCTTCAAAGAACGAAAAATATGGAGGAAGGCAGGGTTCTCTCTCTCTCTTCTCTCTCTCTCTCTCTCTCTCTCTCTCTCTCTCTCTCTCTCTCTCTCTCACACACACACACACACACACACACACATATGCACCATTTACATAAAATAAATAAAATGCACAAATGTTAAAATGTAGTAATTCATTACCTACCTTCTAGAGGATATAGTTAAGAGAAACATATTGATAAAGTATTAGTTGAAAAATGAGCAAGTGTTGTTCTACTGTATTATAGCAAACATAAATTGTACAGGTCTGGGTTTTCTGTTTTCTGCCTCATGTTGCCTTAGATGACTTATTTGTCTTGCCCCGTTGTCTCCCAACATTGTTATTTCAGATCCTTAGCTAGTCTGTATTAGGTATGCACATACATTAAGAAGGATAATATAAACACCCCTAAATCACATGGCTAAAAGTATCTATATGAGCACATGATTCCCAGATAAGAGAAACTTGAAGCATTGTAACTTTGAGTGGGTAAGCATTACTATTATAAAATGTACTTTTAGATTTTCAAAAAGCCCATGCATGAAGAATTCTTGGTGAATTAAGGGTTATGTTATCTAGAACTGGTAGAAATTTGAATGTAGTAACACCAACTTTGCTCTGGTCTATTAGATGTTTTTGCAGTCACTAATTATAATATTTATTATATCCATAGTTACTAAAGAATTCCATGTATGCCCATACATGTGTTACATATGATCACAATTTTACTATATGTATAGATAACTGTATGTTATTGTAACTCCATATTTATTGAGAAGTCTCATTTTTTTCTTTGAAAAGGTTTCATTAAGCTTGGTTCCTAGGCAAAGCATGTATTTTAGGATTAGAATAATGTTTAAAATTTTATAAACCTTGCCGGGTGGTGGTGGCACACGCCTTTAATCCCAGCACTCGGGAGGCAGAGCCAGGCGGATCTCTGTGAGTTCCAGGCCAGCCTGGGCTACCAAGTGAGTCCCAGGAAAGGCACAAAGCTACACAGAGAAACCCTGTCTCGAAAAACCAAAAAAAAAAAAAAAAAAAAAATTTATAAACCAATGAATTTGCAACATTATCTAATTAAAAAGTAAAAAGTTAGTAGCTCTTCATTAGCCATAAAATTTCAACTCTAGGCTAGTGAGACCCTGCCAAGTGCTGCATTTAAAGAATTACCTAAATGTTCCTTCTTGACTCAATTCATGTGTATGAGATGTAGCTATAACATGATAAATTTAATTTTCCTAGTTTAGTTTGCTTTTTGCCATCTTGCTGGGTGGCCCCCTAAAGCAGGTGACATCTGTTCATCTTTCCTACTCCAGTGCTTGCCTATGCTTGGGCTTAGCACACATTTTTTTTAGTAGTTACATAATCAGATGCATGTCGGTATTCCTAAATCTTGTCATCATCACCGGGCAATCAAAGTTCATTAGAATGCATATAAATATCCCAAGTGTTTGTGGTGTGCTCTTATCAAACACTTGGTTTATATTTTCCCATCTAAATGCCACCCTGGTCCCCTACTCTTTGTCATAGTTTTGTTCACTTTATGAAGAGTCTTTTTCTAGAAACAGAAATGACTAAGTTGCATATTGGAATTTTCTGAAGTCAGCAAACCCCAATGATATGTCACATAAGGGCCACCACGGGTGTAGAATAAGAGTTTCTGCCCTTACTGTGTAGACTGCAACCTCCATGTTCTGTTGTACTGCATCTCTGCCAAGTCAGGTCAAGATGGAGCTAACGACTCCAGATCATATGTAGTAATGATATAATATCACGGCTGTATGCTAGTCCAGCTCCTGCATGTGAGTGAGTATGCTGTGCTGTCAAAAGCTAATTTTGTCAATTCAAAGTTACAGTAGACAGTGGCGTCTTCTGTCATTCTGGTCACATGGTCCAAACCCACAGGACTCTAAGGACACTGAGAACAACATGAACAGACCTTCCCAACGATAGGTGTACATGACAGAGGAAGAATGAGTACATTTAAAGTTCCTTCTATTTTTTCTTTAAATAGTCTGGTGAAACCAGTGGTTTGCAGCACACAAGGGTGGGGGATGAAATGGTGGGAAGGGATGTTCTCAGATCTACCAAATGGAGTGAATTGACGGGCATTTGTCTTTGCAGTTGCTGCATAAAATACGGGTAGACTAGCTTCAGAGGAAAAGGAAGACCCTAAAAGGTATACCTATCTTGGCTAAAAAAAAGCTAATATCTAGGTATATACTTGCTAAGGTAACTGTCTGTTGGGCTTAACTAGCAAAAGCAGCAGAAAACTGTGCAGTGGTGTAGCCACCGAAAATGAGAGATGTTTGTGACACTTTGACATGCACAGCATTGTACACAAGTATATTCCCGCCTCCCCATGTCTCTTGACTCTGCATCAGAAGGGAGGGGGACTGGTATGTTAACACTTCTGTGGGATTGTGTCCTAACTTAGATGACTGTATCATGCTTAACTTAATGTTTAGAAAGTCCCTGACATGCCTCTGAAGTCATCTCTTGCTGTGAAAAATAATCCAGCTTTATCCTGTTTGCATCTTCCGTGGTGGTCTCACCCGATGCTTGCTCAGTATGACTGCTGATGGAGAGCCCTTCCATTTTTGGAGAAACCACAGCCACTTTCTAGCTGAGCTCCAGTAGCAGTTTTTTTTCCCTTTATCAGCAAGCCCAGTCTAGGTCCCACAAATAAAGATTTTTAAATTTGTTAAGAAAAATCTTAGTGAACATACAAATGATTGCCCACATATAGGAAGTTTTCTTTGCTGTCTTTACACATAGTTTATAACATCTTTCACTCTTCTGAACAAGCAAGTTTTAGTGCAGTGACAGACTGATGATCACTGTATCTGAATCAAAAAATTCTTCCTCATAGATACACAGGGTTCACATTTATAGTCAACAACAAAATTAGGCAGAAATTATTCTGTATAATTTCCCTTTTACTAAACTACTGCCACTGCTCAGTATCAAATTTTAATTCTTAGAAATTATTAATGAGATTTGTTAGAAGGTAAATCTGAATTATAGATAAACACAATTGGACATATATATGTATATACATGTTAATACATGAATATTTATATGTAACAGAAGTGCAAAATATGTATGCTTATGTGTATATAAACAGTACAGATAGCCACAAGACACTTTTCTAAAGCTAAAAATGTTAAAGTTGACAATCATATAAGTTCACATCCTCTGAGTTACAAAAAAACATTAATTTTCATAGATTTGAGGTATCAAGTTTAGAAATTTCAGCTGTATTTTGAGGACATTAAAACAGTTGTTTGCTAAGTTTCAAAAAATACTTTCACAATATTGTAAAACTGAAATGACTCACTAAACAATTGACAAAAGAAATGAATGAGAAAAATTAAAATCCAAGTGAGTGTAACAGTGCATTAGCTTTGCCCCGAAGGAAAGGTACAGCCCTGCCGCCACCTCTGCTTCCCAAATAGGGTGAATGGTTCGTGTTGTAGCATCACTAAAATGCCTGTGGTTAGCTATTCTGAGAAGATGATCTTTTAAAGATGTGCCTGATGTGCACAATCTATTCTCTTCTAGGCCCAGACACAAAGTCTGTGTCATGGTTTGTAGACACAGTTGACCAAGACTTCTAACTTCTTTCATTACTAGGACCATTTTGAGTGTTCTGTCCCGCATTTAGTGAGCCTTGAGAGAAAAAGTTTCATTTTACATTATTTTAATTTCTTCTTGAGTATCATTCCCTGAGAACAGAGCCCCGTTCCTGTTGTTGCGACAACCTTTAGTGCTTTTCTTCCGTTTGTTTATCATACAATCCCCAGCCTCTTCACTCATGTGAACATCATGGAGTACATCCTAACCCTTTCTGATCCAAAGCCTGAGCACTCATTTTGATATTAAAAACCAGAACATTTTCTCTTGGTACAAATGAGCCCATCCAGAGGTGTAGTGACAGTTATCTGATGTGGTAGGGTAGACAGGATCCCAGGCTGCATCCCCCCTTTTTCAGGAGCACACTCCTGTGGTTACGGCCTTGCTAAGGGTTAGGAAAACATCCTGGCGTGTCCACTTGTGCCTCACTGATTTCCTGAGCTAAGATTAGGGATTAGGGTGGGGGACATGGTTGAAATCTCTTCCTGAACATCACGATTTTGAGACTCAGAGGAACCAAGACTAAAGGTTCCCACAACACAGCCACAAAAATAAATAAATTAATAAACTAGCACCACACCCCTGACATTTGGCCACTCCCCTGGGTATTGTATCTTGGACCTGCTGTATTTTTTTTTCTAATCTAAGCTGTAACTGTTTAGAACATGGAACAAATATTTTGTTTTTGCTAGATACATTCACAATTTCTGAACCCTGAAGTTAGGAAATAACAATAACCACAACCTCATCATCTGTGGTCCATCGGGATGTGGAACATCTTTCTTTTTCTGGATAATCTCAAGGGTGATGTTTTTTATAAAATGTTTCAGTAAGGATAACAAAGTGATACGTTTGTAGATTTGATCAGAGGGAGATTTCGTGCTAAAGCTTTAGAAATCTAGAAGCTTAGGAAGAACTTAAAGCCAGCCAGTTTGCCCACGCAATTCAACAACACAGAATAAGTACTGTTGATGTAAGGCAGACTATCAACCACTACAAGTTTCAGGGCTTTATTCTGGTCCATCACTTATTTCTGTATCTCAGATTTTAACTTATTCCACAATTAAAAATACCCATACTCTTTAGGAAAATAGCGGGAACTTGGAAATCAGACAGATCTCTCCTAGCTCCAGTACTGACAGTCATATAGACTTGAGCTTACCACCCAATGAGCTCTGCACTTCTGTCAAGGGTAGGATTGTTAAAGAGTTGTGGTGATACAGGGAACAGGGAGGGGCACAAAGGAAGCATCTGGCAAACAATAACTGATCTATGTTTAAAAATTAAGCAAAGTCAGACCAGTAGGATCTACCTGTGGTGGTAATCTAATTGTACTGAAATATTATTTTGATTGTATGTTAATAAATAAAGTTGTCTGGGGGTCAGAGCTATTAGAGCCATAGCAAGAGTGTGGCGGTGGTGGCACACGCCTTTAATCCCATAAGATCTCTGTGTGTTCAGGGTCAGAGCTATTAGAGCCATAGCAAGAGTGTGGCGGTGGTAGCACACGCCTTTAATCCCATAAGATCTCTGTGTGTTCAGGGTCAGAGCTATTAGAGCCATAGCAAGAGTGTGGCGGTGGTGGCACACGCCTTTAATCCCATAAGATCTCTGTGTGTTCAGGGATACAGTCAGCATTGGAGACATATACCTTTAAGACCTAGGGGGCTGTACATTCAGACAGTGACGAGGCAGTCATGTGTTTGGGTTTACAACCAATGAGAAGGCAGAACAACATACTTTAAAAAAACGAACCGACAGGAAGTAGGTCTCTTTTCGCGAAGCTGGGACAGCAGAAGGAAGGGTGAGATTTAGCTCTGAGCTCTGACCTCTTGGCTTTCTCTTTTACATTGTTTCTGTGTTTCTTATTTAATAAGACGGTTGGTTACATCACCATCTGGCGCCCAACGTGACAAGAATCCATTAAAAACTGCTTGGCTTGGCGGCAGGTCCGCTTTCCCGCAAGGGCGGCAGGCGGCCCGCGGCGGCGGCGGCGATCGGCTTCTTAGTCCTTAGCCTGGGTCTAGTTCTGCTTGACCTCAGGCTGGACTATCGGTGAGCTGCTTGCTTAAATCCTGCTTGCTTAAAGCCGGTGCTACAAACAACTCAGAGTTGCCCTGCCGAACAGGGCCCTGCCTGTAAAGCCAACGCACGTGGTCGGAGCTTAAGGAAGCCAGACCCAAGCCTTGATTCGGCACAAGAGGGAACACGTGGCTGCATTTAAACTTTAGCCAGCTACGCTTTCTTGCGCGCTCTCTCTCTCTCTCTCTCTCTCTCTCTCTCTCTCTCTCTCTCTTTGGATTTACACCTGGGACACTAGGTGGCTGCTTTGAAAATCCCCTCGGATTTCTACTGTTCTACGCAGATTTGGTAAGTCATAATATATCAGATATTTTAAAGGAAACTATCTAAAAGAGAATTTTTTTCCACATTTAAAAAAAAAATGGGTTTTATGTGTACATTGGAAGAAAATTGGTTTTTGTTCGAAATTGTAGGCAGTCTGGCAATGGAGCAACTATATAATATTAGTATTTGTGGAATTATGCACCTTATCACTATAATAATCCACATTTTAATATTTAAAAAGATAGTCAATTTAAGTGCCAGGATAACAGCTTTAGAAGAACTTGTTAAACCTGTAAAAATTCAGACAGAAGAAATTAACAGTGAAGTTGTTTCAAATCGGGATCATAAGGTTGCAGAAAGAAAGCCTGTTTTCACACAGTCACCCTTAATTTATCCTGTAACCGTACAGCAGATGCCTGATCAAATGGCTACACAAAATACTTGGGCTCCAATTGAAATGTTGGATTTAAAAAGGTTTAAGGAGGCAATAGTATCTTATGGCATGCATTCCCCATATGTAAAGCAAATGTTAAACTCTTGGTCAACATATAATAGGATAGTACCACAGGACTGGCGGGACCTGGCACAAGGTGTTCTGGAACCCAGCCAGAGACTTCAATTTCTGACTTGGTTTAAGGAGGAGGCTAAAAACATAGAAAAACAATGGAGGGATAAAGGAATACAAGTTTGCCAGGATCAACTTATGGGCGAAGGCCAATATGCTTCAGCACAAACACAGTGTTTATATGATGTCCAAACCCTAATTTTATGTCGAACGGCAGCCTTGAATGCATGGGACAAAGTTGAGGAACCAGGAAAAAAATCTGAGTCATTTACAAAGGTGAAGCAAGGCCCAAAAGAGTCTTTTACAGATTTTTTACAAAGACTGGCTTCAGCAGTAAAGAGAATGGTCTCGGATTCAGAAGCTAGTAAGGCAATAATTGAATCTTTGGCATTTGAGAATGCGAATGCAGCATGCAAAACAATAATCAGGCCATTAAGGGCAAGATCTGCACCTATGGAAGATTGGATTAGAGAAACAATTAATGTTGAAGCTGATGAGCATGATGATACATGGGTAGGAGAAGTAATTTCAAAAGGTTTGAGGAGTGTTAGATGTTTTGGATGTTGAAAGCAAGGACATTTGAAAAGGGACTGTAGACAGGTCATTCCCAGAAACAATGTTTCTTCAAGGAACAATGGCAACAGAAGGCCCCTTCCTTCTGGAGTATGCAGAAGGTGTGGTAAGGGAAAACACTGGACCAACGAATGTAGATCAACAAAGGACAGACAGGGTAATCCTTTGCCTCAGTCTTCGGGAAACTCCCAGAGGGGCCTCGCGCAGGCCCCCAGTGCAAATCCAGTTCAAACCTTTCCTGCAGCCATAGAGGAAATGCCTGCTCTGGAGAGCGATTAAATAACCAAATGCCTATTGGAATAAATCATACTGGTCAGGATGATGAAACAGAGAGAATAAAAAATTCAGGAGAAAACATAAAGAAAATTTTTTGGCAAACTTCTATTAATGAACAAAGACCAAAATTAACAATAAAAATAAATGGTGTTTTGTTGTCTGGTCTGGTAGACACAGGTGCGGACGTTACCATAATTGCACCAGAATTTTGGCATCCAACTTGGCCTCTTCAGGAGGTAAACGTTCAACTGTTAGGAATTGGGACATTATCTCAGGTGAAACAGAGTGCAAGATGGCTCGAATGTATAGGTCCAGAAGGACAGAGAGGAAAATTAAAACCATATGTGGCTAACATAACTATGAACCTGTGGGGTCGAGACTTGTTGCAACAATGGAATACTCAGATTAACATCCCTCCAATCTCAGAAACAAATCATAAACTAGCACATGTTACTGAGAGAAATATTAGAAGATATTGTTCTAATGAGTGGTCACCAGCCATCCATATTATACAAGAACAGGGCACAATAACTGATGATCTTCCAAAGACACCAACAGCTCTACCTTTAAAATGGTTAACAGACAAGCCTGTATGGGTCCAGCAATGGCCTTTAACAACAGAGAAACTCCAGGCTTTAGAAGAGCTGGTAGAAGAACAGTTAAATGCTCAGCATATTGAAGAATCAACCAGCCCTTGGAATTCTCCTGTATTTGTTATTAAAAAGAAATCTGGTAAATGGAGAATGGTAACAGACCTTAGAGCAATTAACAAAGTAATTCAGCCAATGGGCTCTCTACAATCTGGGATGCCTTTGCCTACTCTGTTACCAAAAGGATGGCCTCTCATAGTTATTGATTTAAAAGACTGTTTCTTTTCAATACCCTTACAAGAAAAAGACAAAGAAAGATTTGCTTTTACAGTGCCTACTTATAATAATTCTCAACCGGTTAAAAGATTTCAATGGAGGGTCCTCCCTCAGGGAATGTTGAATAGCCCAACTCTGTGCCAATATTTTGTACAACAGCCATTGGAAGTGATACGTAAAAAATTTCCTAAATCTATAATTTATCATTATATGGACGATATTTTACTAGCTGACTCAAATGCAGATACTTTAGAAATAATATTTGAAGAAGTAAAGAAAATTTTGCCTTGCTGGGGATTACAAATCGCTCCTGAAAAGATACAAAGAGGAGATTCTATTAATTATTTAGGATATAAAATAGAGCTACAAAAAATTAGACCCCAAAAGGTGCAAATTCGGAGAGATAGACTACAGACTCTTAATGACTTTCAAAGATTATTTGGAGATATTTCTCATCTACGAACTATTGTTGGGGTAAAAAATGATGAACTGACTAATTTGTTCAGAACCTTAGAAGGTGACAAGGACTTAAATAGTCCAAGAGAATTATCACCTGAAGCTGAGAAAGAATTGGCCTTGGTAGAAAAGAAAGTGCATGAAGGACACGTGGATCGTATTGATCCAAAGCTGGATTGCATTTTGGTTATTTTACCTTCTAGGCGTTCTCCTACTGGAATATTAATGCAGAGGGAAGATATTATATTGGAATGGATATTTTTACCAAATAAACCAAATAAAAAATTAAAAACTTATGTGGAAAAAAATCTCTGACTTGATTTACAAAGGAAAACTGAGACTTCGTCAATTAGCAGGCATAGACCCAGCAGAAATTGTCGTACCATTAACTAAGGAGGACATTGAAAAATTATGGACAGAAAGTGAACCTTGGCAAAGAGCTTGCAGTAATTTTTTGGGAGAAATTAACAGCAAATATCCCAAAAGCAATAGAATTGATCTTATAAAGAGAGCTGAATGGATCTTGCCTCAAATTGTACGGCAAAAACCCATATCTGGAGTTCGTACATTTTATACAGATGCCAACAAAGAAGGAAAGGCTGGTTACAAATCAGAAAATTTAAGTAAAGTGGTTCAAAGTCCGTATAATTCAGTTCAAAAATCAGAATTGTATGCTATTCTGTTGGTATTAATGGATTTTTCAGAACCTCTCAACATAGTAACTGACTCTCAGTATGCTGAAAGAGTGGTGTTACATATTGAGACTGCAGAATTTATCCCTGATGCTTCAGAATTAACTTCACTATTTATTCAATTACAAGATACAATCAGGAAAAGGGATCATCCTTTATATATAACTCACATTCGATCCCATACTGGTCTGCCAGGCCCTCTGGCACAAGGCAATGATGAGATTGATAAATTATTGATAGGAAATGTGCTGGAAGCCTCAGAATTTCATAAAAAACATCACGTCAATAGTAAAGGTTTAAAAAAGGATTTTTCCATAACCTGGCAACAAGCCAAAGAAATAGTAAAGAAATGTCCTACTTGTTCCGTCTACAATCAAACGCCATTACCAGCAGGATGTAACCCAAAGGGTACTCAGAGAAATGAAATCTGGCAGATGGACGTGTTTCACTTTGCAGAATTTGGAAAATTGAAATATGTACACCACACTATCGATACTTATTCAGGATTTCAATGGGCAACTGCTTTGAGTTCTGAAAAGGCTGATTCTGCAATCACTCATTTGCTAGAAGTCATGGCCATCATGGGTATACCTGCACAAATCAAAACTGACAATGCTCCATCATATGTCTCTGTTAAAATGAAACAGTTTTTTGCTTATTACAATATAAAGCATATTACAGGCATACCACATAATCCTACAGGTCAAGCAGTTATAGAAAGATCAAACAGAACTCTAAAGGATATGCTAAATAAACAGAAATGGGTAACAAAAACCCCCAGAAATAGACTACATAATGCTCTTCTAACTTTGAATTTTCTGAATGCCAATGAGAAAGGAACAACAGCTGCAGAGAGACATTGGATAATAGAAAAAACTACAGAATTAAATCAGCCTATATACTTTAAGGATGTGCTGACCTCAGAATGGAAACCAGGGTATGTATTACATTGGGGACGTGGTTTTGCTTTTGTTTCCACAGGAGAAGATAAGCTGTGGGTACCATCAAAATTGATAAAGGTTCGATTTGAACAAGAGAGACCTCTTAATTGAGGAGGTGATAGTTCATCAACCAGCATGAACATCCAATTTAAACTAACTTGTATCAATAAAACATGCCTTTTCATTTAATCAGATAATAACTTGCGAAAAAGGAACATCCCCAAAATTAGTCTTGGGGAAAGGTTTTTGTTTTTGTCTTTTAGGAAAATGAAGGTTAAGGAATCTGAAGAACACTGGACAAATGAGACAACTGAAGAAAAGTGACAAATCATCTATCCCAAGAAACAGAATGAAACGGTGTATGGGTATATATTATCAAAAAAATTCTATGTCTTCCTAAATGTTTGTTTCTGCTTTTCTCTAAAGATTTAACACTATTGGTCTTCTAACAGTCCCAGTTCAATTAAAATTTAAAGCTGACTTTGGAGTTGGAGAATGGCTCTCTCCTTCTTTAAACTCAAGCATGTTGTTAAAAGGAAAATGCAAACTCCCTGTATCATGCCAGAATAAGAGCCATCTTCTGCTATGGTACAGGACAAAAGCAAAATTAATTAAGGGACTATTCTATTACTAATCTCAACTCTTTGATTCTATTCTGATTCTTTAAACTTTTCTCAAAGTATAAATTTTATATCAAAATTTACAAGATTAATATATATATACATTTTAAACTTTGTTAAGATATGAATGGTCACATAGAGTACTAACTAATTCTAGAAAAAAGGCTAGCTGCATATATATGTTTTTGTGTTCGAGTCTCTTATCAGTTTTCTGCAGGAAATCACGGCCAGGCCTAACATCAACTGAAGTCTCCAGAAAGAAGATGGGGCCCCACAACAACAACAATTCCACGTGGACAATAATAATATCATTAAGCTGACAAACATCATCCACAGATCAGCTTTGAACGACAAGGTGCTCAGAGCAAATTTGAGATGACTAGCTGAGATGATCCAGTCTCAAAGACTACTTGAATAAGGACTTGAGATAAACCCTGAACTTTGGCATTATACACAGACTGGATAATGAAGGATATAGTTACCTCCCCTAGAATTTGACAATTAACCTAAAATTTTTCTTTCAGGATAAAGAAAACTTCGCCCATACCCAGCAGGAAGCAATTTTAAGAATACGACGCCCACATTCCCAAAGAGGTGGTGTGGGGCGGGTGGTTTTTTGGTCTTTTTAATGGGTTTTGGGTCTGGGATAATTTTCAGTATTTAGGGGGGTTGGTTACAAGTTATTGTCAAGGGTTAGGAAAAAGGCTAAGCAAAGGAGATTAGATTTAAGGTTCTTGTTTAAAAAAAAAAAAGAGAAAGAAAGAAAAGAAAAAGACAATTACTAGTTTTAAATACTTTACATTGGATTGAATTGTTTTATATTGTATACAAATTTGAAATTGATATTGTTAGAAAATGCTATATGTATATTTCTAAATGTATTTATTCCATCCATTTAACAATGTAATGCAAATTTTTGATCCTTGAATGTTATTATTATCAACTATTAGGATATAAAGAAATGAAAGCTAGTAGTTAGACATTATCATAGAACTTGTAGTCATATTAGATATGTTTTAAAATTGAGCAGAGATGTTTTAGACAGGTCATCTTCAAACCCTTCAGAGATCTATAGAATATGGCATTTAAAATGTTTTAATAACTTAGAAAATTTTTCTTTTTTGAGACATGTCGGCTCCTGGCAGTACTAATCTACTTCAGAGAAAATATGGGCATTGAAGAAACTGCATATGGAGTCAACTTTCCTTGTGGCAAAAGTTAGCCACTGGACAACAAAGTATCCTCGAATCAACAGAACAAAATGGACAGACAGAACACGAAACAAGGGACTATTGATTCTTGCCAAAACAAGTGTGGTTATGGCTTTATCAAAAGGCATCTTCTGAGGCCAGGACAATACGGCCCCATCCCTGAAATGGCCTTCGCATCCGGAAAAGGTACGGTGCCCTTTTCTTCAAAGCAGCTTAACAGGCAGAGGGCCGATGGATTCTGTTGTACAATGGAACAGCAGCTGAAAGCTCATGCCTCTCGAAAGTAGACTGGCATTTAATAGAGGGATGTGGAGAAGAAGGGGATGCTGAGATGAAGCCATATATACACAGCCAAGAAGAATGGACAGCTGAATTTAAAAACTGTCAACAATTTCCAGAATTTAAAATCCTGAATCATGACAGGACACTAGTGGAATTCAGGTGTTTCTGGTACATGGACTGCTCTCACCCAATGTGAGGTTGAACTGTTGACCTTGTGTACATCCTACTTCCAAATGAGTCTGTCAGATACACTGAGCCTATAGGCTGAAGATGATGCCCCAACACTGCGGAGAAACCTCAGGTGACTGCCCAGGCAGCTGGCTGTTTCTGTCAACTCACAAAATTTTTTGGAAGTTGCTTGGATGCACTTCCTGTTTTTATTTTTGTTAGCTAATATTATTCCCTTCTTGGGTCTCTGAGGGAGTTGAAGATTAGTTAGTTATGGTTGAAGATTAGTTAGTTATAGTTGAAAATTAATTAGGATAGAAAATGCATTAGATACATCTTGTATTTACCAAAATAGGATAGATAATGGAATTATTTCCTCTGATTTGTCAAATACCTGTTTAGGTATTTATTACTTGTATATATTGTATATAGTTATTGTACTTTTGCATATAGTTTTTCTTTTGTTAGTTATAACCTTTTGCTTTTTTTCTTTTTATTAAAATAGAAAAGGGGAAATGTGGTGGTAATCTAATTGTACTGAAATATTATTTTGATTGTATGTTAATAAATAAAGTTGTCTGGGGGTCAGAGCTATTAGAGCCATAGCAAGAGTGTGGCGGTGGTGGCACACGCCTTTAATCCCATAAGATCTCTGTGTGTTCAGGGTCAGAGCTATTAGAGCCATAGCAAGAGTGTGGCGGTGGTGGCACACGCCTTTAATCCCATAAGATCTCTGTGTGTTCAGGGTCAGAGCTATTAGAGCCATAGCAAGAGTGTGGCGGTGGTGGCACACGCCTTTAATCCCATAAGATCTCTGTGTGTTCAGGGATACAGTCAGCATTGGAGACATATACCTTTAAGACCTAGGGGGCTGTACATTCAGACAGTGACGAGGCAGTCATGTGTTTGGGTTTACAACCAATGAGAAGGCAGAACAACATACTTTAAAAAAACGAACCGACAGGAAGTAGGTCTCTTTTCGCGAAGCTGGGACAGCAGAAGGAAGGGTGAGATTTAGCTCTGAGCTCTGACCTCTTGGCTTTCTCTTTTACATTGTTTCTGTGTTTCTTATTTAATAAGACGGTTGGTTACATCAACATCTACCCGTCACAATGAGAGCAGCTAAAGTTCTCTGGACATTTGGAATAGCAAGAGAAGTCGTTTCTTCTTAAGTTTGTGACTTGTGTGCTAAGAAGGGCTAAATGTTCATGAAAATAAACAAGAGCATCAGTTACAATAGGACTCCCATTTGATTACTTTATATTCATTATACTGATGAGCAGGGTCTGCCCAGACAAACCTAGAAATTGAGCAGTTACTACTGTCCGTTTTATTTTTAAGATCTCACTTCCCATCCAGGAGCCTTTCAGCACTCTGTCACATGAGCTTTCTTTTCTACCTGACACTGTGTCAACTAAGCAGGGAGCAGAGAGTCTTGAAGATGATCCTGTTCAGTGGCTATCAACTCACTGGTTGCTCTGCATTTGAACAGGGTCTTGAACACACAAGAGTTTTAAACCCAACAGTACTCTGCCTTGTAAGAAAGATTCCTCTATAGATGCTTTCCCTTTAGAAACTTGGCTGTTCTTATACCTATTTCCTTATGATTCTTAAAATTCATTTGTTAAGGATACTAGTTTCTTTCCCCCTTAATCTATGAGCCCTGGTTCTGCATCTTTTTAACAGACATTTCAGTTTACTCAAGAAGTAATTTTGAGGAATTGCTCATTGGTTGGCTTAGAATCAGTACTTGAAACATATGTAAAATAGGATGTCTCTCATTGCCTGTGGAGAAGCCCTCTGTGATCCTTTTTTTAATGTGGTTTTCCCATTGCTATGGGTTGGGTGTAGTTTTAACTACAAAAGTTTATGTGTTAGAAGCTTGTCCTCAGTGTTAGGGTGGTGGAACCTGAGAGGCAGGATCTAATGGCCACAGGGATTTTACTCCTGTGTTGTGGGATAATCTTGTTGTACACTGTGAAGATATGTCCGTATTGTCTCATCTGCCTAAGGCACCTTCTGATTGGTTTAATAAAGAGCTAAATGGCCAATAGCTAGGCAAGATAGGGTGGGCAGAAATTCTGGGAAGAGAGAGGAATTGGGGGCAAGAATCTGAGAGGCAGGAGATTTGCCAGCCAGATGCAGAGAAAGTCAAAGGTACTGTATTGAAGAGAGGGAATGAGTTACATGACGGAAAGTAGATTAATATAAAGGAGTTAATTTAATTTTTAAGAGCTAGTTGGGTACAAGCCTAAGCTAAGACTAAGCTTTCATAATTAGTAAGAAGTTTTTGTGTCATTATTTGGGAGCTGGTGTTCCAAAGACAGTCCAACTACTCTCCTGTGAATGGATTAATGCTTTCTAAATAAAGTGGTTTAGGTCCCCCAGGACTGGATTAATTCCTTCAAGAAGGAGTAGTCTTAAAGTGAGTTCAGCTGTCTTACCTAGCTTTCTCATTCACCTGCTCCTTCTGCACTTGGCTTTCTGTTTCTCATCTTGTGATAAAACTGAACTCCTCTCTAATATGCTAATGCCATGCTGTTTGTGCCTTCAAGCCACTAGAATCATGAGCTAAATTAAACATTTTTTTTTTTTTTTGTCAATTCATTCCTTAAGGAATTGTAATCACCTTGCACCCAGGAGACACAGTAAGGAACTACATCAGAAACAAGACCATTGGAGCTCCATTTTCCACATGGTGCATGCATGTTGATTTCCTTTACTTTCACTTTCATACTTGAAAATACTGGGTTCTCGGCTTAGCCATTTCAGAGTCCTGTAGCCTTGATCAATCCATTCACTTCATTCTTAATTTATTTATACCCAAACATAAGAATAATACTTTCTCTGACTCTTTTGCAGGATTATTGTAATGATCAACTAAAATAGTACATAGAATTTTAGATTTCTTTTTTAATTTTTTTTTTTTGATTTTTCGAGACAGGGTTTCTCTGTGTAGCTTTCATATAATATTTGTATTACACTGATATGAATATTCATATAGTATGCCTCATTTTGACTTTGATCAGACAGACTTGAGTTAAAATCTTGAATACCCCCAATTCTTAGTCTGATGAGTATCAGATAATTTAATCTCTTTAATCCTTTATTTTTTCATTTATAAAGTAAAGACAAGAAAGCTTCATATATCTTTAGTAAAGGTGAATTTGGGGAAATACTTGGGAGCACATCATGGACTGTGCTCATTGTCAGTTTTCTTGTCTTAATGCTACTATTTGTTGTTTTCCTTGGCTCAATTCTTTGTACAAGTCCTTCTTGATCTTATTTACAATTTTATTTCTTTCTGCATTTTGATCAATATCATATTTTCTCGTCAGACTGATGGATTTATTCTCTTTGACTAACATAACAAATAACTACAAATTTAATGTCTTAAAGCTATGCAAATGTATTTTGTTATAGTCCTAGAGGTTAGAAATAGTTGAGAGCCACGTGGCCTGGTTTCAGATCAGCATATGAGTGCTTGTCCAATGGGTCTCCAGGAAGCAAAGCCCGTGGAGACTGTCTCTCACTTGGCAAGAACCAGTGGACCTCAGAACAGCACAGAACACTGCTAGAATATGTGGCCTGTATGCCCTCTTCTCTCATAATGTTGATGATTCTCTTGGCAGTTTTAAGTATCACTTTGTTAATCACACATGGGACAGACAGATGTGATCACTCCTGGAAACCCTGTTTTTTTTTTTTCCTCAAATATTTTCCCCTGGAATTCTTTGGGAACTGATGCTTCTCAGGTTTCTTATCTGGAAGTACCAGACCTGGGTCACTCCAGACCCTGGGTACTGTTCTGATTCAGTGCTAACAGGATCGAAGGCAATAAAAGTTAACGGGCAGTTAAGGAAGTGTAAGCTAACTGTATGCAGGCAGCTTATGGCAGGTCTCCCCTATTTCTGTAAATATGCTTTGCTGGGGTTTGAACCATATTGGTGTTCTTGAGAAGGTGTGCCTATGTTTATCACCTTTTAGCTTTGAAAAGACAGATGCACCTGGCTCGATGTTTAGCCAAGCTAGCAAAATGCTGAATGTTGTTTTTGGATTAAAAGTTGTTCTGATGTAAAGGTTGGAAAAAACATATTTGACATATTTGTTTTTACCGGACAATACTGCTGGAGGGCGGGAAAACGTGCTTGTTTTTGAAGTTTAAATAAAGACAGCTGGAGCTATTCAGGGCTGGACACTTGTGTGAAACTCATCTGGTGATTGAACACTATTTCATTTCTTCATTCTGACACCCCTTCCCTGTTTCAGGACTTAAACCCAGGCTGTGGTGGGACCACAGCAAGATATCTTAACGTAGTCTCAGTAGGCTAGAGTAGAGCTATATATTCCTGCTGGAAGATTGGTGATAATCTATTTCCTTACCTTCTTTGACTGGTTTTATATTTTGTTCTAGGCATATGATTGAGATTTTTTCTTAAAAATTAATACAAGGTTATATGAATCCAGTTGTTTGCTTTTCTCAGCCAATTAAAATTCTTCAAAAAACCAGACGTTTTGGCTAACAAAATTTAGTGTGGAAAAGAGAAGTTACTGTAAGGAATATATCCATATAGTGATGGAATCTAAACTTCTAGGTACATTTATAAAGGTAAATTTTGTTATAATTTGAATATGAACTATCCCTCACAAGCTCATGTCTTTGGCTCCTTGGTCAGGAGGTGGACACAGTGTTGAGAGGCTGTGGGGTCTATAAGAAGAGGAGACTAGCTGGAAGCAGGACACTCGGGGTACACAACCCTCGATCTTGTCTGTCACTTTCTCTGTTTCCTGCTTGCCATCATGATGAAGGAGCAGCTGTAGATGTAAGTCTTATTAAATAAGAAACACAGAGCCAAATGCAGAGTTAAAAGCCCAAGAGGTCAGAGCAGTAGCTGAGAGCTGATACTAAAAACCCTTCCTTACCCTTTGCTGCCACTGCTGTCCTTCCCCTCAGAAAGAGTGCTACTTCCTGTGTATCTGTCTTTTTATTGACTTTCTGTTCTGCCTTCCTATTGGTTGTAAACCCAACCACATGACCTCCTTGTCACTGCCTGTCTATACAGACCTCTAGGTCTCTATGGTTGGTATTGAGATTAAAGGTATGTGTCTCCATGCTGACTGTATCCTTGAACACACAGAGATCTGCCTGTCATGTGATCAGGATTAAAGGTGTGCACCACCACCACCTGGCTTCTGCTATGGCTTGCTATTAGCTCTGACTCCCAGGCAACTTTATTTATTAACATACAAATAAAATCACATTTCAGCACATATATCACCATAAGCAGCTGTAAGCTCTCATTACCATGGACAAAGGCAAGGTGTAGACACCACACTACCTTTCCTCCATGATGAACTGTGAACCCCTAAAACTGTGAGCCAAACAAACTTTCTGCCTGTAAGTTGTTTCTGCCAGGTATTTTATCGAAGCAAGGGTAAGAATAGCTATCTGAAGCTTTATTGATGAATTTGTAAAACAAAATACATGAATTTTCACTACAGATCTGAGTTTTGACAAATATACAATCGTAGATACAAAAGTAGGTAAAAACAGGCCACCAAACATTTTTCTATCCCCATAAAAGAAATGTTCTAATGTTTCTCTGCCATCAATCAGTCTTAGAAGTCACTGATCTTCATTTTCTGCTGTAACTCTGCCTTGCCTTGAATTTCAAGTAAATGGAGCACACACGGAATAGGTTTTTCTTTTCAAAGCATGTTTTGCATTTACCCCTGTTGTTGACAAGGTCTATTATAATTTTGTTTATCTTTTTTGAAAGTGAAGGAAAGGCTTTTATATTTCTGATTTTAGCTATTATGTGTAAATATTATATAAATATGCATGTGTAAGTTTTTATAGCTTTATGCTGCATTAGTCTTGTGGAATTACAAAAGCTAGGTAACTGATGGCTCTTCTAAGAGTATATTCAGCCTTGAGGTCATATAAATACAGGTAACATTATGTGGACTGGGTATGTTGTATTTATGTGTTCAGTCATATACATTTATGTATCTATGTAACAGCAATTAATGATAATGCAACCACAAATGTGAGAGAGAGCAAGGACGATATGTGGGATGAGTTGGAGAGAGGAAAATGATGTAATTATAATTTTAAAAATAATTATCTTTTTAAAAAATGCTATATCTAATTCCACAAATAATGCAGAAGACTTATTTCCTCATCAAAACATATAATTGGGAGGCGATAGAGAAGCTGATCAGGTAAGAGTGCGTATTGCTTTTGCAGAGGACCTGTGTTGGGTTCCTAGCACCTATATGGCAGCTCACAAACACCTATACCTCAAGATCTATGAGAATCCAGTGTCTTCTTTTAGCCCTAAAGCACTTATGCATACATGTGCTGCACATAAACTCACACATGTACATAAATAAAAATAAATACATAGATATTTTAAGACTTATGTTTGGTAATCATTCTAATGTCAGCCATTCAAAATGGGTTCTCAGTGCTCTCACTTATTAATCAGCATCTTCCAAAATGATTACTAATGTTGATTTACCAACTGTTTTTCTAGATACAAATAGTTTATCCTAAAAACTGTACATTCCAGCTGCTTTCTACCCAGTGCATGCAACTTTCCATCGCCTGCTTGAGAAGCAGCTCACTGTCAAGTAAACATCATTTTAGTATAACTTCTATTTTAAGACTTATTTGAAACCATTATTTGCCATTTGTTTCCTAGGTACTTAAATATTCATGTCATTTCTTTTCCACCTGGGATCACATGGTCCTTTTGCATTACCCTTTAATGTAAGAGGTCTGGAGGAGAACAGATGTCTGTTATGTACTTAGTATGATACTCACATTTAATTCTGTGAATATGTGTGTGTGTGTGCGTGTGTGTGTGTGTGCGCGCGTGTGTGTGTGTGTGTGTGTGTGTGTGTGTATACACATATACTGTCTATATAGAGACTGTGCGGTTTTTAATTTGGCATAACTCTATCAATTACAATAGTGGATGACATCAAAGACAAAGGCACTTTATTTACAGATTTCTCTTTTCTCCTATTTTGAAATTTACTGATAATTTACCTCCCTACTTTGCCTTACTTAGCTGTCAACTACTTTTCTTCTGTAACTTTGGACACTGAATATTTAATTCATTCATTTTTCATTTTAATCATAAAAACATTTGCAATGGGGTGAAAAATATATTCTTCATAACTCCTTGATTAAAAGGGTAGTTTCATGATAGTTTTATTATTATCTTATATAAAATTAATATTTGATGATATTAAAACAATACTTGCAAAGGAAATGAATTTCAAATATCTGTGAGATATAATTTTCTACCTAAGAGTGTATATTAGGGTTCTTAAGAGAAAAATAACAGGGTAGTCTACACACAGGTACATAGAAGAGATTACAAGAACTTTCTAATGCTATCTGGGAAGCTGAGCATTCCTGTGATCTACCCTTTGCAATCTGGAGACAGCAAGGAGGAAGGTGGGTCATATGATTAACCACAGTCTAACGGTCCGAGAATGCACAAAAGGAGGCTGGTCTCTCCTTTGACCTCCATGTGGGTTCCAGGAATCAACCTCAGCCATTAAGCCTGTGTATCAAGTGCTTTTGCCTGCTGAGCCTTCTCACTGGCTCTTGTTTGTAACACTTGTCTGTCCTATAGAATCATGCCTGCCTGGCTCGCATCTGCCTGAAATTGTCATGGAGGATCACCCTCAAGTCATTAATTTGAAGGTGATTTGTTTTTTATCATGATCTTAGAAAGGTGAGAAAATAGAATGGACTCCATAAGCTGAATAAATCAAGGATGGGTCAGGAAACAGAACTGAGACTACTATGTAGATCCCTGAAGAACTGTTTACACACAACTTTTTAAAAATATAAAAGTCATCTATGGGAAATGAAGCAGATCTGCCCTCTTGTCTCAATTTTGCAGAATCTCACTTTAAGCAAGCAAATTGGGCTGATGTTGGATACCTAATGACTATTAGCCCATGTGCCTACTGTTATTTCTTAAGGATCTTTCCTAGGTAGAGTAAATCTTAAAAAAATTGTTAAATTATATACAGAAAAGTGATAAAGACAAACTTTTTTATTTTCTTAGAAATAGAACATTTTGCTATTCCCCAATTCCCTCAATCCCATGAAGGAAAATTCTTTGTTTTGAATATGACTTTGATGATGACTGAGACAGAAAACCCCAAGAGGATGCCTTGAGAAACAATAGAAGACTTGCTTTTTAACGTAGCAAGGGACAACTACCATCTGAGTTCTTTTACTTTTATTCTTAAAAAACAAAAGAAGCCAAAACCTTCTTTGGGTTTTAAAGTTGAATTAAAGCTAAGCAGCTTGGGACAGTATAAGAAATCAGAGCCATTATGTGTGCGCTGGACAGATGGGACTAGAGCTAAGGAGGAAAGAAATTTGGATTTAAAGGGGTCTTGATAAACATTCTCGTGACTTTTCTTATCATATTTCTTATCACAGACCAAATACCTGACAAGAGCATTTTAAGGGAGGAAGTAGTTATTATGGCTCATGGTTTAGGTAATACAGTCCAGTGTGGCTGTAGAACCCGATCCTGCTGGTGGTGGAGTATGAGGCTGCTTGCTCACATCTCAGCAGAACAGAGACTACACAGACACACTGTAAAGAAGAATGGATTATAATTCTCAAAGTCCACCCCATGGCCCTTGGTTCACCAGCAAGGCCTCATGTCCAAATGATTACACCTCTCTCCCAAATGACACTACTTGTTGAGGCTAAGTGTCTGAACAGTGAGCCTGTCAACAGTGTTAGATATTTGGATTTACAGCAAGGAAAGGACAAATATGATCTTAAAAGAAAAATTTTAAATGGACAGGAAAAATAATTCTCATTTTCTTGACTAATGTTTTATTATGCTAGGACTCTTTTGGGATCTATGAAAAGTGAGAAGAATCTCATTGTGGACATTAGGTAAATTCACGGCCCTTCATGGAAGACTGTTACCTGCTTGAGTCTCATGCATTGTGTAGCTCATCTTTAGCTCATTGATTGAGACCAAAGGTAGGATCCAGGCAGGACCTGAAACAACCAAAAGCTCCCTTTCTTTTCTGTTAGCCGTGTAAGCTGGTGAAACTAGTGAACTGCATTCAATGTTAATAGCTGTACTTCTGAAATGAATAAAACTCACTGCTTTTCTTCAGAAATAAATGAAATAAAGTCTAATAAACATTTAGAATAGAATCTACAATCTGCTAAGGGGGCATTTGTGCCTGCAAGTCCAGTTATTATTGTTTCCATTAACAAGATGCCCATGGAGGTATGTTAGCTGATGAGGACCTCAGAAACCAAGGCAAGCACCTCTTCTGGGGGCAAAGTCACTGGAGGAGAATAAAGTCTGGGGTGTGGAGGAGAAGCTCCAACTGGTTCCACATACATTGTTTTGGAGAAGAGGTCCCTTCCAGCCAGCCCAAGCTGCACAGTGAGCTCCTATCCCAAATAAACCATATTCCATGTTTAGACTTGTCTGATCATTCTAGGTGTACTGGCAATGGCCTCTTTATGAGACACCTTGGACAAGATGGTTCTTTGGAGGTTGGGGGTCTGATTACTACAGAGTAGCTAGCTATCATCTGCCATAGTTCCACATGTGTTAGCAGTGCCCCTCCCCCAGGTTTCATGAAACCCAAACTGTTTCATTCTTGACCACACCAAAGGGTTCCAGTATACAAAAGCATTCTTAGTTTACTATTGGTCTATTTCTTGATACCAAATAAAATAGTATTAAATTTAGAAGTAACCCTTTTAGTGGGAAAGAACCGCTTTATAAAGCTAAAATCTACCGTGAAAGATGTAGAAAACTTAGTTTGAGAAGAATATTTTTCTGGCCTGGAATTTTCCAAGAGTGCTGGAAAACTGTTGCCTGCATTTTATTCCCTGTTATTTATTGTCCTGCATGGTGGAGTTTTTTTCTTACAAGTCTATTTGCACTTGGTTTGCCCCAAGGAAAAGGAAGATATAGAATCCTCATCTATCTCTGCTATTGTGCATCATTACTTGGGAAACGTCAAGTCAAATGCCATACAAATAGATAAAATACTCCTGAAGCATCAGCTCTCACCATTAGGAGGGAGGGAGAAAGAGCAACTATTTAAGTTTTAAGAGATAGAGTTAATAAAAAGCTGTCATTTTCTGAGGAGGGGAGACAAAGGACCTTCTCAAACACATGTAACTTGGCATTGAGTATTAATGAAAGCTCAGAGTCTTACTTTGTTATCTGTGGTTGTTTGCATTTTTTTAAATCACACTGTAAAGATTGTAGTTCTATTGAGATTAGAGTACATATTCAGATACTGGACAATAACATTTATCTATCAGAGGAGCGTAATCTTTATTAGATGAGAAAGGCAAAGCCGACTCACTCAGCGTTGCTCTGAGGGATCTTTTTTGGTTAATCTCCTTCTAGCTTCCCCAGTTATATGCTTTTTAATAATGCCTGCCTGGAATGAGCTTAAGCTTCTCAAGAGGAACTTATTCTCTCTTTACTAGATTTTCAGTTGCAATGAATAGTCCTTGTTACCCCAAATTCCTAGATATAGGTTTACACCTGTCCAGACTTTGTCCCTGTCCCTAACACCTCAATCAATCTTCATAATAGTTTTTGTTCACTTGACTTTATGGACAAGAGTGGTTCCTACCTCCCAGAAAACATCTAATCGAAGTATTTTTCTAATTAAGCAAAGTTCAAATGTGAGTTATTCCAGTTACTAAGCATTGTAAACTTTTAAGGAAAGGTCCCTCATATTACCATTTCCAAAATTCTCGGTGAATAATTTAGAATATATGTTTCCTCAAAGTGTTTAAGAGATCATGGGAAAGTCACTCAAAATTTGATATATCTGCAACACAAATTTTGTTGCTTACCAATTATTCTATTAATGGATTACTTCCTCCATTTTTACTCATTCATTTATATTTTTAGATGCATATTATTTAATTTCAGCAGCAAGACAATTTGACAATTTGAGCATTTTGACAAATTAGCTGTAGGAAAGGGTACATATCTGGCAGTTATTAAGTACTTGTTCGGCTTTGCTTCAGTCATTAGTCATATAATCTTAGATATTTCAAGAAATGTGGGCACTGATTGTTGTTTTGTGGTTTTTTGTTTTTGTTTATGCCTGTAGTAGTTTGAATATCATTGGCCCCCATAAGCTCATAGGGAGTGACACTATTAGGAGTTGTGGTTTTGTTGGAGTAGGTATGGCCTTATTGGAGTAAGGACAATATTATGGGGGTGTGGACTTTGGGGTCTCCTATATGCCCAAGCCATGCCCAGTGCCTCAGTTTACTTCCTGTTACCTTCTGATCAAGATGTAGCCAGTACCATGTCTGCCTGCACACTGCCACACTCCCCACCATGATGATAATGGATTGAACCTCTGAACTGTAAGCTGCTACCTCAGTTAAATGTTTTCCTTTATAAGAGTTGCTGTGGTCACAGTGACTTTTCACAGCAATAGAAACCGTAACTAAGACACTACATTTTTTTCAGATGATTTTATTATCAATGTATCCTAGTCTGGTCCCACAACATTGATACCCTATAAATTATAGATCAAGGAAAATTTACATTGTCCTTGAATTCAAATTCAAAAACATTTGTAAACATGTTGAAAAACAATCATGTGAGCTACAAGCCTGGCTCTCACTGCTTTGCCGGTTTCCACAGAAGTGTCTGTCAGTTGAAGTTTATAATTTATTAAATCATGATTGTATACATCCTGGGAATGCAGAGTCAAATGAACACATCCAGGGGACAAAAAAAGAATGGAGAAAGACCAGAAAGAGGATAGAATTTTTCCCCAAGCAGTGACCTCCTCAAGCAATGGAGATGTGTGTGTATGGAGGGGTTATTAATTAACTTTATATATCATTCAAGAAAGCACTTTGGGGTAAGACATGCATTCCAGAGTATGCTTAGCTTAGGACAATAGTTCAAGAATGGAAGATGGCTCAAGGTTTATGGAGAACATGTTAGGAAGTTGAAATGACATGCAGGAACACTACTGAGCATACTAAATTTTCATCATAAAGTTTTAACAGAAAAAAAAGGAGAAGACATTATGAAAGTGTATTATTATAGATGTTTGCACCTAAAGGTGTTTTCTTGCTTTGCTGCTAAGAAAATTAACTGACTAAATAGCTGCTCTTTTAGCCACAGTGACATTGCCTTCACAGACAAGTCCATGAATAATAACCTGAATCAAGATGTACAGCATTACAGATCCTCCATTTTAGTTGAATACATCATGTCATAATATTTGGTCTGAATTTGTTTTGATTCAGATATTCACTGAGGCAGGTACTGATTTTGTCTGTATCAATGCAGTGAGTATCCATTGGGAAGAGTTGGGAGATACACAGGGTAGGTAAGGACTGGAGGTAGTGTTAAGCATTGTGTCTTAAAATGTAAAATAGTGATAAAAGCAGGGAAATGGGAACTGCTATTAACGTATGTTTTTTAACTTTCCATCTATTATCAAACAGTTGCTGTGTATATCTCCATAGATTTCTGTGCTTTGACGACTAGTAGGTGATAATGTATGGAATTCGACGTATCAGTCTTGCACAAGGTGAAAGATGTCGTCTAACTTGTGTTTAATGAGTTGTAAGTCATTCTGTCCATGAAAGTCACAAAATCAGATAAAATTTGGAAGTGGAGAAACTTTACTAATTGCATAATCATTATTAATTTTGCCATTAATATTAATATTTATTTCAATTCCACCTTACCAAATATCTCATTTCATTTAATATGTGAGAAATAATGAGTCTTCAAGATGAAATAATATTAAAGTTAATTGAAGTTAGTGGCTAAACTGAGACTTTGTGAGGATATGATATTAATTCTTCCTCAGCTTCTTTTTTAAAGATTTGTTATCAGGAAAGTATGCATACTTTATTTCCATATTTACTTAAATTTTAAACACCAAATATCTTTGAGTTTTAGAATTTTCTGTATTAGAGATTCATTGTACTATAACCAATACATTACTTCAATCGCCTAGTTGGCAAATTCATCAATGTTTGACACTTTGATTTGTAGCTGAAAAATAATTTTTTGGAAAATTATTGGAAATTAAATAATAGATAATAGGAAGCTTCTTATAACCCTTACTTTGTTGTTTATTTCTTTCTCTCCATATATATGAAATATATCTATTCCATGCTATATAAATACAACATGCTCTGTCAGAATAATGTTAGTTATATGCATATGTTTTCAGGGCTGAATATTTGGTATTGGATAACCAATTAGTATGCTCTTCCTTGGGGAAAATTATGTTTCTTGCTCTCAGCATTCCTTAGTTACTGTTGTTATCTGTCTAGGGTTGAGGCCCCATGAGATTTCACCCTTCCCTGTTAGCATTTCGATTGGTGGTGGTCTTGTTCAGGCCTTGTTTAGGCAGCCATGCTGATGATACTTCTTGAATGTATCTTCTTTGACATTTCTAGGAGACACAGTCACACAACAGACTCCTTGATCCTCTGGGTCTTACAGTCTTTCTCTTCCCTCATCCACAGTGATCCCTGAGCCTTAGTGCAGGAGTTGTATTGTACATGTATCATTTAGGACTGGGATCCACAACTTCATTTTGATTAGTTATGGTTTTCTGTAATGATCTCCATACTTGACATTTTCTTAACAGCTGTGAAAGGACTGGAAAATAGACACTAAGTTTAAACACTAGGTAAATTTAAAAAGAGTCACATGAGTTTACTTAATTTTCATATATAATAGCAATCTGGTAGCTATCCTTTGAATACTTAACTATGTGCCACCATTGTGCCAAATATATGAATTATCCTATTAAATATGTATTTTTAAGATTTAGTTTTATTAATGTGTGTGTACATGCATGTGCATGCATCACATATGTGCAGATGTCTGCAGATGCCATCAGATCCCTTGGATCTGTTGTAAGTTAACTGAGGTGGCTGTTGGGAACTAAACTCACATCCTCTTGGGGGGCAACAGCTTTCTTATCCACTGAGGCTCCTTCCCAGCCTATCTTATTTAATATTTTATTTAATATATTAGAGATATGTTATCATTTAACTTTTAAAATTATTTTTATGTGTATATATGACTGTTTTCCCTGTATGTGTCTGCATGCCACATATATGCTTGGTACCCTAAGAGGCCAGAAGAGGGTGTCAGGTACCCTTGAGCTGGAGTTGCAGATGTTTGTGGATTGCTATGTAGATACTACCAAACAAACCCGGTGCCTTTGGAGGCGAGAACAGTGCTCTTAATTTCTGAGCCATCTCTTCAGCTGTTAGGGTTTAGTGGTGAAGAGTACTTTGGTAAATCTTAGCCAAAGAATGCTGCAAGGATCACACCATGCAACAGATCTCACATGAGAGATTTATTGGGGTGGAGGAGGCTGCCTCTGAGCTAAGATTAGGAAGAGCCAGAGACAGGGTGACAGAGAGTGGGCTGTGATCGTGGGGACTTTTAAAAGGGTGTATGTATTGCATTTGGCAGCTGGTGATGACATGATTATTAGTGCTAGTCACTGAAGGTGAGCTGGGCAGGGCCACCAGGTTCTAAAATATGGGCAGTTCCTAACGTTCCTCCCTTTTGTTTATTATAAAAGGTGAAGAAATAGGAAGGGGTGGTCGGTGAGTCAGGAATTGAGGTGGCATGCTTTTTAGACTGCTTCCTGTTGTCTGGGGGCAACAACATCTTTGGGGACCCAAGAAGGCTGGGCCAAGTCCAGGAAGAGCAAGCTGTTTTACTCACTGTCCAGGCTCTGCGGGACTACAGAAGCACAGGTGGTGTCTATGAGGCTGGAACACATAGGGATAATCTTTTTGGAGTTGCCTGGGATGCACCTGGAGCTGGCAAGTTACTAGAACAGATCAGATATATTTTGGGTATAGAAGGTAAAGTTAAAGAGTTTAGGGGGCATTTTTTCTTACAAGTTTCAGATATATTAGCATCACCACTGTTTGTAATCTGTAATGAAATCCACATTGTAGAAAAGGCAGTAGTCTTAAACGTTTGAGTCATAATAGAGTGTTGGGGGCTAAAAATGATTTTGGATTAAAAGTGTGAACACTCTTTTCTTCATCTAGAAGACTGGGTGTATATAAATTAGACAGATTTTTTTTTTTTTTTTTTTTTTTTTTTTTTTTTTTTTTTTTTTTTAGCGTAATGAGAAGTCTGTACTTAGAAGACAACCAAAGGAAATTTAAAAATCTTGAGCTTGTGTCTATGATAATAGTAGTCTATGATTAATAGTAGTCAGGCCGGGCGGTGGTGGCACATGCCTTTAATCCCAGCACTCGGGAGGCAGAGCCAGGCCGATCTCTGTGAGTTCGAGGCCAGCCTGGTCTACAGAGGGAGATCCAGGACAGGCATCAAAACAACATAGAGAAACCCTGTCTCGAAAAACCAAAAAAACAAAACAAAACAAAACAAAAAAAACAAAACAAAACAAAAAAAGATAATAGTAGTCAGAGATTACTAGAGCTAGATTAATAGCTTATCAGAACTCCATTGGCTAATGTTAAAACTTTGCTTTGGAAGTCTTAATATAACAATATTATAGAGAAGGAAATAAATATGAAACATTTTTCATGTATCTTAAATCATTTTCTTATACCTTTACAAATTTCATTTACATACCTTAAGACACTTTCTTAGACCTTTATAAATTGCGTTTATATATCTTAAAACATTCACTTAGATCCTCACAACTTATGCTTTATATCCTGAGACCTTACATAAACTTTATACCTTTTTCTATTCAATCATTCACCATGAGACAGATGATTGGTTACTGACAGCAGTAATCAGTCATAAAGGAAAATCCTTTAAATAAATCAATAGTAAAAAGTTACATTGAAATCTGTTTTGCGAGTTTATCTCTTTTCTGAGTATAGTAACAAGTTAGGTCAGTTGTCTTTAGTAGCTCTCCAGAGAGGCTTGAGGCCTGATTTTTACCTATGAAGAGAACTGTGAGGGCAGCTGAAGCCTTGGGGATGGAGCTTGTATGCTTGCTACTGTTAAGCAGGAAAAGTTCTCAGTGACCTAGTGGTCAATACCATCAGACAGCTGAGAAGGATGAATTTCACTCAAGTTAGCAAGAAGCACAGAACAAGTAGCTCCTGAATCTATTGAAAATGACAGACACTTACCAGCCACCTGGATGTAGGTTTCTCTGTGGTTGGGGGCAGAAGTCCTAGGTCAGTGTCAGTCCAGAAGATCCAACAGACTTTCCTGTGGGGTAGGAACTTGGGGCGACTGGCCTAACTTATCTAGGCAAAGCAGGCAATCAACTTCCCGTGTCCTGCTTATCTACAGTTTGCACAAGGTCCTGGATGGAGGGAGGTGAGGTGAGGTGAGGTGAAGGGCAGTTTTTTACTCAGCAGCCAGCTTTGCAACATTTAAAGCAAGAGCCAGGTAGAGTTCTTCTGTGCCTCATTATCTTTGGAAGAGAACTTAGGTGTGCTGCCAGGAGCTATCACTTCTCTTTATCAGGAAAAGCCTTTTTCATTACTATTATTGAACATTTAAAATACCATAGTCATCAGATCTCTCAAGAGTTCGAGGACCATCTATCCATTAAGTATATCTAGACTAAACAAACTTTGCTTGTTTCTAGTTACTTGATTTAGGCTTAACTTTGAAAACATATACAGGGGGCTAAATATAGCTTGTTCCTGTAATTAATTACAAAGTACTTAGCATGACTACAAGTATAGCTCTGAACACATCAAAGAATCTGACCATCTATAATGTGACTGACCATTAGCTTGCATGTCTTAATTATCCTTAACAGTTTAACAAGTTTGTAGTTTTCGCAAGATTAGGGCTTTTTACTACTTATCCCTGTTAAGTCTGAGTCTTAGAAATTAGTTATCCTACTATGAACCTGAGTAGACTTTAGGAATTGATACCTTATTTATCAAATATATGTTGTTACTTATCTGAATTTTTTAGATTCTTGGTATTGAACAGTTAGCATAAGCAGCATAGGACATAAGTAGTTAGGTAAAATCTCTAAGTCAGCTTTTAAAAATCTGAGTAGACCTTTATAACCTCAAAATTTTATCATCATATGCAGTGTAATCTAAACCAGAGTGGGATCATATATATGGTATGTTGTAGCAAAGATAATCTTAAAATTTTGTCATCATACAAAAGTCCACAACAATCCAAAATGTTTGATACTTGTTGTTGCTTCCTTAGTCTAAATAGGAGATACAATGAAAACGGAGAGCTCATTAGGACTGAAAAGTTTTATAGCTGTTGCTTTATTCCAGGTGGTCATCATAAGGTAGTGAAGTCTCACGGCATGCACACTTTAACCTTAGTAATGATGGCTGCCAGCCTTGTGGCTGCTTACATCTTGATGAGGTCATCAGCCAAGATGAAGAAGAGACACACATGGTTGCTATTTAAAAATGTCTACTTTCCTAATAAATCTATTTTTATTGTTTTAAAATGAGTTGACACCAAGTTACATACACATATACACACATAGAGAGTTGAATCCAAGTTACATACACACGTACATATCACACACACACACACACTCACACATATAGATTTGTAATTATAAGTCTTTTGTTATAAGTTTAAAGCCAAATTTTGTTACAGATTTCATAGATTTTAAACCATATCCAAGAAAGAATTTACAAATTCTGAGAAAAGAGTTTATAGCATAATTTTAAGAGATTTCATTTGAGAGCAAAGTGCAAAGAAATCATAGAGATAAAAGAATTTTAAGAGTGGGAAGATGTAGAACCTTAGAGATAAAAGACGTTGGGATCATATATTTCATTAATATCAGTCTCTGAGTGACAGTATCAAGAGCTAAGAGGATATAAAAATGATATTAGTAAGCTGTAATGAACACAATGAGGTTTAATAAAAGTCAGAGTGAAAACGGTCCCGTGGACCAGGAAAACAAGGTAAAGCATGTGAGAGAGGAAGCGAACAGGCGATATGCATGAAGACCAGAACAACTTCAAGGCCCTGAGTTATTGCATTGAAAGCCAAGAAATGCACTACTTTGCTGGGGATACTCAGGGTATCTCTGAGGCCAGAGTGTGTGAACAGCAGGATAGAACAGGAGAGAATTCCAGGCCACTTTGATCAGACTACTTCTGGAACATGCTTTCAAAATAATCATATTAGTGTGTGCCCATTACAAACGGCTAAAACAAACAAAATACCGTCATGGAGGAAGCAAAGGACCATTTATGAAAGGAGAGGTGGTGACTATGGTTAACTTTAAATATTAAAAACAGTTCTAAGTAAAATACCTTAAAAACTGACCTTCAGAGCAAAGGTTGGAGTGAATGGAGGATAACTAATGTGGAGCATTGTATTTTAGCATGAAGATGCATGAGGAGATGGGGGTTAGCTCCAGGGACATTAGAGCCATACCGAACAATCAAATGAGAGAAATTTGGTAAACAAAAATATTATTGTGGTAAGTTGCACCCACTAGTGGAAGACCATGTGTAGCTGGAGAGTTTCTCTCCAGCTCCCGCCAAGTCCCAGCAGTCCCGCAGCCCACTTATAAAATAAACACACAGACCCTTATATTACTTAAACTGTTTGGCCTAATGGCTCAGGCTTCTAGCTAGCTGTTCTTATATCTTAAATTAACCCATTTCTATAAATGTATACCTTGCCACATGATTCATGGCTTACCAGTATCTTACATGTTGCTACTCATGGTGGCAGCTGGCAACGTTTCCTGACTCAGCCTTCCTGTTCCCAGAATTCTCTTCTCTGCTTGTCCTGCCCATACTTCCTACCTGGCTACTGGCCAATCAGCATTTTATTTATACAGAGCAATATCCACATCACTTCCCCTTTTCTTTTTTTTCAAAAAGAAGGTTTTAACTTTCACATAGTAAAATTACATATAACAAAACAATTATCAAGTAAGAATTACAGTTACAATATTTAGTCTATTTATAATATCTAGTCTATTTGTATTTGGCAAAATTTAAGAAGATATCCTACCTATCTTATATTTGTGAGTTTAAGGTCTCATATCTAACTTATCTCTTATCATCACTAAGGAAATTATAACTATCTAGTCTTCAACTACATCAAAGACCCCAGAAGGATATATTACCTGGGAAATGGGAGAAGGACGCAAGCAACTTTCAGGAGCGTTGCGAGAGTAGAGAGAGACAGCTGGCATCCTGAACAGTCACCTAATGTTCCTTTGCAAAGTTGGGGCATCTGTCTTCAGCCCACAGGCCTAGAGTCTCTCAGTCACTTTTCTCTGTGTCCTGTAGAATGTCTGGCAGTTTCCTCTGCAAAGCAGGAACCTGAAGGACCATTTTGCCAAGCAAAGTTCAGTGGTCACCTTCCTATGGGTCCTGCATGTCCAGTTGATCAAGCAGTCGAGGCAAGAAGAACCATGAATTCAAGAATATTTGGATAGCATAAATAAATCTTGAAAGTTTAAAAAAAAAGACATAAATTGGAGTTTGTATGGAAACAGAAGTGGGTCTTACAAGTGTTGGGAGGGTGAATATGATCAAAACACATACACAATTTTCAAAAGACATAAAAATAAACAAAATAAAGCTAAAAGAATTTAATAAGAAGTTGTCTTTGAGAAAAGGGCAAATTGTGGCAAATCTAGGACACTGAATAGGAAAGTTAAAAGGTACCAGTAATGGGTAGCCAACCTCAAAAGCAACAAGGGTAGAGCTTCTCTCTGTGTCTTTTTAGGCTACAAGCCTACTCAGTGTGCTGGCTCAAAACATCTTGACCTTAGATTTTAGAAGAAGAGAAAACTTAATAGCAGACTTGTGAAAACATACTGGAAAATATAGCTCTGTCTCACCTCTCCTACTTGCTGTTATTCTTTCTTTTCTTCTGCCTCTTCCTGATCTTTCCTCTTTCTCCTCTTCTTTCTCATCCTCCTACTCTTCCTCTTCTTTTTCTCCTTTTCCTCCTTCTCAACTTTTTGTTTTATTAAAATGAAGCAACAATAGAAAACAGTGTCTGCAGGGGAGCTTGTGGGACCCCTCATTGTCTGTCCCTTTGTTTCTTAGTCACAAAGCCCTTCATGTACTGGTATATCAAGTCCACTGATGTTCATCAGAGTGATGCCTTTGGGGTATTTTGAATGAGTTGGTATTTTCCAGTGCAGTTTGATTCTTTCTCCTCTTCTGGGAGCACCCAGCTTTGGAGAAAAGTATCAAAAAGTGGTTTGTCTTTTGACTTTTTGACTCTTCTTTATCCATGACCAGCCAAACTTCTCCTCCTGCCAGACACTGGGACTTGAATGTATCATTACAGCTGTTGTCTGGAGAGTAATTACAGCCTAATTTGACTTGTGCAGCAGAATGACAAAAGCCTGGGCTGTAAGGCAGGGTCAGAGGTCAGCTATTGCCCCATGTACTGCAGGCAGCAGCCTCATCAGAATTCTGTTGAGGCTTTCCTCCGCTTTGGGATGAGTCTCCAGCTGTCTGTGTGTCTCTTCATGTGACTTTGGATGAAAACATGGAGTGTTTCCAAGACACAAAATCCCAGAATACAATGTGGCTTCTTATTTTCTTATCAAATATATGAGAATCATTCTAAAGTAAATGGGTTATTTCTTATGTCTTCAAAAAATATATATTTGGTTTTTTGAGATAGGGTTTCTCTGTGTAAGAGTCCTGGCTTTCCTGGAATTTACTTGTTAAACCAAGTTGGCCTCAAACTCACAGAGATCTGCCTGCCTCCACTTCTTGAGTGTTGGGATTAAAGGTGCACACAACCACACTGGGCTTAAAAATAAATTTTAAGTGGAATGTGTGTACAAGTCAGTATCAAATATTATGCTTGTTTTCTTATGTACACGCTACTTTAAATAAGAATTAGAATGTTAACATCAGCATGCTGTCGTAGAACAGAAACTGCTGGGTATTAAATAGAATAACTCTCACATGAACAAATAAGTTATGTTCACACTATATAGAAAATCCTTGCAGATTATATAGTACCTTAAATCACTAAGTAAAAATTTTAAATTATTTATGGGAGTTAACCTACTCCTAAAAGTAATAAAAGGATATTTCTTAAACAATTTGTCATGTTTTATCTAATCTAGTTTATGTTTCTGGTAGAATATAAGAGTTCAGGTATATTTGTAGAGAGGTATTCATTGTTATTTAAAGGTTTCCACTCTCATTTTCCAAATATAAAATATTTATTGTAAGTTATCTCTAAAATTTGGCAGACATAGTCATCTAAAATATGTTAATTTGAATGAACAAAAATAATAAAATGAATAATAGTGATATTGTCTGTCAGGTTTGCAGAAACTACTAACCTAAGGAAGAGAGCTAATATTCTGGAAATAATAAAATATCAGATGATCATGGTAAGCTGGTTCATCTAAAAAGGTCAGCATCTAATATAAAATGGATAGAAACAAAATATTTGAAAAGGAAAACAACCTAAGAAGTCCAGCTGCCTGAACAGGATGCATAAAGAAAGTGATGTCATTAAACTTGCCAGTAAGGTGTTCTGATCTGCCCAGTGCCTTAGATCCCAGGAAGAGTTACTGACCACATATTCTGCCAAGGAACTTCAGATTCTACTCACACTGCTATATCTCATTATTCCATTGGTGTGGGGAGCTGTGTAAACTCACTTTGAGCTTAGGGAAGGGTTTAAAACTCTAAAAAGCCAGCTGTTAATCAATGAGGAGTATTTCTAGATTACCAGAGCGAAAGAAAAATATAGAAACTAGGGTGCAATTTAATACTAAGCAAACAGAAAATTGACAGCAAAGGGTTCAGGCTAAGATCATCATGATAGGATTGGAAGAAATGTCTTTGGGTGTGTGGGAGTTTAGAGTCAGTCATCTGTCTGCAACAATGGGACCCTGAAATGTGACAACTACAGAGAGCTGGTTGTATGTCCTCCTTCACCTGATACTTTGGGTTAATGTAAAAGAACTATCACCATTCCCATTCAGAAGAATATCTTTATTGAAGGCAGACTATGTACCAGGTCATGGTATAAGAACTCATTCACTGATTTCTTCACTCATTTTTTGTTCTATATACACACATTGAATTTTAAGTGTGCCAATTACAATGGTGATTACTTGGACATGATAGAGAGGCACACAAACAGACAGACTAACAAAGAGAGGAAGAAAGAGAGACAGAGATTGAGTGAGACCGGAAGAGAGAGAGAGAGAGAGAGAGAGAGAGAGAGAGAGACAGAGAGAGACAGAGAGAGAGAGACAGAGATAGAGACAGAGACAGAGAGTGAATATGAATATGGATACTGTTCCATGGCCTCTAGTAACCTACTTCCTCCATCTATATCTTAAAATATTGTCAGCTCCCAATAACGCTATCAAACTATCATCCTACCATTGATGAAGTCAGAGCTGTTATGATCCAAAGATAACCTCTTAATTTTGCTGGATTTGGAACTGAGCCTTGAACACCCTAACCTTTTTGTGGGAAAACTTTACATCCTAATAGTAATAATAATAATAATAATAATAATAATAATAATAATAATATAACAATAATAGTGATAGTAGTAATAATCTGAAAAAGTTAGTGATATAAGGAAGGCATAAACCTGCCAATGGATTGATAACTTTTAAATGTGTGATGAGTTTTAACAGCCTTCAATCTCCCTCCTCTTAATTTTTGCATATTTGACATTTTCTTTAATAAAGTGCTAGCCTATTCCAAACATTTGCTTCTTCCCAATTCCACTATGATTCCCTCCTAATTGCCAGCATTCTCTCCAACCTACAAGGCTTGTCGGGTCTTCTCTGGCTGCCGCTGTCGCCTCCTTCTAGCCAGTTTCTTTCCAGCAGAGAGTGATCACATCACACTGAAGTTATGCTGGGTTTCATTCACTTTGGCTTTTCCTAACCTCCCTAGAGCCTCTCTTTTAACCCCAATGGGCTGGAAACCCCTGACCTATGAGGCCACTCACTTTGCAGCTCAGTGATCTCTCCAAACACATCCAGCATCTCTCTCTTGAAGTTCAGTCACTGTGAGAGTCTTGGGTACCTCAAACAAGCTGCAGTTCCATTTCAATTTTTTTGTCTCAAAAGTCTCCTCTGCTTGAAAACTTTTCCTCTGATCTCTTCATGTCATTCTGATTTTATGAATGTTTTTCTTGCTACCACCAAACAAAAGAAGCCATTTTGCCCTTGTATGTGATATGATCATTTCTTTGCTATCATTTCCCACCATTGACATTTAGGTAGCTAGATTGTGAATCTGTTAGTTTTCACTCAGTAAAATGTAAGATAGAAGAGGGTCTTTATCCTTCCCAAGTTTTATCCTTTGTGTTCATAACTGTTACTTGGCTTGGGGAGATAGCTCAGTGATTAAGAACACTGGCTGCTCTTCCAGAAGATCCAGGTTCAATTCCCAGCACCCACATGGCAGCTCACAAATGTCTGTAACTCCTTTTCCAGGGAATCTGACACCCTCATACAGACATACAAGTAGGCAAAACACCAACGCATATAAAATAAAAGTAATAAATAAAAACCTGTTACTCAACAAATATTTATTGGCTTTGATTAATGAATTTGTTCATAAAAGGCCTGAGGTTCTGTTCCAATTGTACACTGTAAGAACTCTGCTTCAGTGAGTGTGTGATTAAAAAAACAAGGCCAAGACTCGGTCTCTCATTCTGTACAATTGTGACAGACCTCTCTATAAGCCAGCTCATCCCCTATCAAATGAGGATCCCACCAGGTTGTGACAATAAATGACATTTTAATCCCTTGTCTATCAAATGAGAGTCTATGCAATCTGTCTACACTGGTCTATGCATTCATTTCAAGCTGCAACATGTTCCTGATGCTCCTTAAGGTACTCCACCAGGACCTGTGAGATCTGGCCTCTTTCCAGTCTTCTGTGTGGAGCCCTCGCCCAGACATCACTGATGTTCAGGTCTTTTAAGTACTGTTCTTTTTCACAATGCTCATTTCCCCTTCCTCCAGCTCTTTCAAACAGATCCTTCATGCCTTAGAGAACTTCCCTAGACCAAATTAGGCATCTGTATTTCCAATATTCCATTTTATTGTTAATAGCACTTATTATATCAGGTTTAATTGGATTCATGACATGTTGATTCTTTTCTCTAACAGTGTCTTTACATCAAGGATCATATAATACCTGATTATGGTGTGTGTGTGTGTGTGTGTGTGTGTGTGTGTGTGTGTGTGTGATAGAGAGAGAAAGAGTCCACGGTTATTAATCATAACCACTCAGATTTCGTAATCAGTAACTGCCAATGATTAGTAATATAAGTATTTCTTCATAAATGAAACATACATGTAGAAATACATATTTGAAATAATTTTTGCAATTGCTTATAAAGATTTGCTGATGGAGTTTTGATAAGACAGGAAAAGGAGGGATGTAAATGATTCCTATGTTTCTGCTTAAAGAAACTAGGTTGGTGTTATTCCCAGTTCCTAACTCAGAGCAGGTTTTAGGATGTGTGCAATATGAAGAGTGAAGGATTATATGTACATGGATGGATGTGTATGTTTACATCCAGGATTACAATTAAGCCTCAGAATTCAACACAAAGGTCAGCCTGTCTAAGGATTTTCTATATCCACCAGTACAAATTAGAAAGGAAGATGTTCCTTGTACAACAAAGAAAAGACACTTCCTTCATTAATCCAAAGAAGGAAGAGCAGTCCCTAGCATATATATCTATAAGCAGGACAGCAAGATGCCTCTTTTGTGTATTAGCAATGTGATAACCACAGAAACTTCTATACTGTGAAGGGTTAAAAACACATCTCTACTTGCAGTGGCAAAATTCTAACCTGGCTCCCATAACCATTACTTTCTGTGGTTAAATTATGTTGTAGGGTAGAAAACATTTTGCAGACACAATCATGTTATTCATCTGTTGACCCTAAAACAAGGTTACAAATGGGGCCAACTTTGTCACGTGTGCCCTGTCAAGGCATGGTTCTATTTTAGTGGCAGAAGAGGAAGTCAGAGGCCATCTAAGAGTAAAGAGAACTTGATGTGGCATTGCAGATTTGCAGATGGATGAAGCCTCATGGCAAGAAACATGGGCTAGCCAGGAAATGCTGATGCCAGTTCTCAAAACACAGAGACGCTGCAACACTGCATGAGTAGAAGCGTGCCCTCCTACAAAACCTTCAGAGAACAGGGTGGCCTGCCTGATGCGCTGATTTTGTGACTGTCTAAACAAAAAGCCCAGCCACACCTGCATGAACCTCGGACCTGCAGGCTTATGAAACACGGTGTGCATTATCATATAAGCCAGGGTGATACAAAAGAAGACGTAGGTGTTTACTTATTGTTAGGCTAATGCATGAGCCACAGAAAACAATACAGGAGAGATGAAAAGTTCCGTCATCCCGGACAGGCATCTGCAAAGGAGTACACAGATCTGTCGCCAGGATTGCATCAAATGCTGGTACCATTACAGCAATCTCCAGCACATTGTCAAATGCCCAACCATTAAGGACTGTTTATTCCAAATTCTTTTCAACAAAGTTCAGAAGATTATATATCATCAAAGGGGGTTAAAAAACAGAAAATGTTAAGTGTGTAGCCGAGGGGTTCAAATTTTTATCAAATAAGAATTCATGATTGGGCTTTACCATTGCTCGGCTTACCTGTGGGTTTATTTCCTGACTCATTTGGACTTCTGAAAGATGTCTCCTTAATATGATTTGATTTTGGTTTCTCTAGGGTGGTCTGTCTGATTTCTTCTTTCCCTTCCTCCCCTCCCCCCCGCCTTTTTTCTTCTCCTTCAGTCTTAAATAATAAGACAGTGTTCTAAGTCCTGGTATCCTAAATATGAACAAATAGCATCAGATCTAGAGTATAAAACAGACAAGTCATGGTTAAGGGGGTAAGGACTATGCAGCGCGTGTGAGAGAGAGAGTAATAAAAGAATAAGTAGATGCATATGTGGTAAAAAGCAACTAACTACCACTGAGATGGACACAAAGTTTCCTGAGAAAAATTGTCACTCTGAAGCCCAGGCACTCTGGCCTATCCAGGTGCAGAGCTGTGAGCATTTCCCAGGGGAAGGCGAAGCAGGAGCTACAGGGCGTCAATGTTCAGATATAAGCTGAAGCCAGGTCACACAGCCTTCTAAGTTGGGTAGATGATTTAGAATTTCATCCTAAAGAAATGGGAAGCCAACAGGTGATTTTAAATAGGATACTGGCATGGTTATAGGATGATGACAGCTGTTCTAATAGACCAGAAAAAATGGATGGATGGGCTATGTGTCTACCAATGGTGAAGTCATAGAGAGAAGAGAAAATGATAGTCACTTCAGGGTATGGCTCTTGGTATAAAAATCGGTAGAGAGATTCAAGAGACACACAAGTGCTGCCAAGTGAATTTCATAACTCCAGAGAGAAAAGCGGGGGATTGAGGTTGGTTTGGTCTCGTCTACTCACATTCTGTCAGACCTAGCGGTTTCTGTATAAAGTTCGGGACCAGGCAGGCCTTCTCACATTAGACCTCCTTGGATCTCAAGCTGAGGATTTCAGTCCTATGTTTGATGCACATGTAAAGAAAGCCACCAAAGCTTACAAGGGATGACATCTAGTTTCCCCTCAATCTGAAGGACCAGACAGCAGCCCAAACTTGCATTTCAAATAATTTGCTGTAGCGGGTGATAGTTCAAATTCTTGCTGTGCACAGGAATTTAAAAGTCACTCATACTTTGGGATAACAAGCTTGTTGGTCTACCAGATGGAGGCTTTACATATTTTTGTCCCTACCCCTTTCAGCTTCACTCTGTACTCCACAAATCTCCATGGAAGAGCAAGTGCATTTAATCGTAAAGACAGCAAGGAAAACAGAACTATCATCAGTCATTGTCAAATGCTCTATAAATGGAGCCAGAGGACGGGGTTCAGAACTCTGTGTAACAAGGACAGAGGAAAAAGGTCATGGCAAATCATGTGGTATAGCATTTCCCCTGAAGCATTTGTTGGCTAAGACTTGCTCACAGTGTACAAGCTTTTGTCTGGGGAGAGACCTAATTGTAAGACTGTTCCTCAATGTGTGGCTGTGAACAGTCACTGCTCTGCACTGTATTAGAGAAAGGGAAAATGCACTGCAAGTCGATCTGGGAGAAATTAATTTTTGCCGTCCATGAAAACAAGTAACTAATATGAACAACTGTTTAACTTATGAAATATTAATTAGATGACTTATAAATTATGTATGTGGGAAAAGAAAACTTGTCAATGGCTGGCTTGAAGATTCAGAAAGCACTGAAGCTGATAACAAAAGGAATCTTGTGCAGCGGGTCATGTTGGGGTGGGTTTTCCCTCTCCCTTTGTGCCCGGTAATGGTGAATACAGAATTGTTTGCACGTAATTCCCTGGGCGTGAGAGAACCAGTCATTTCTATAGAGCATTGATCTTATGTGCTTGTTTGATATGTAGAAGCATAGAAGTCAGTAGAAAAAAAATCAATGGAAAATTAGGGAACTGAAAAGATGGTGGATCTCAGCTACCCAAATACTGAGCGAACATGTGAGCAATGCTACAATCTCCTAAGGAGCTATTTGAGATCTCTCAAGAAAAGAATAAGTACAGTAGCCCTGAGTGTCTAATCCACGATGGTGTTGTAAGAAATGAACATTGGACTTAATCCAAGAAAAGTTTAGATTTCTTGTTCTTAAAGTCTTAGATGGTGATAAAACATTTTCTTACAAAGTATGACTTTAAAAAATACACTTAATTTGTGCTATATTCTGGTTTATTTTGTGTTTTTCATACTGTCCAATGCAGGCAGTGGCAGGATCCATAAAGAGTTGCACACTCCAGCACAATGTCACGAAATAATCAGTCTCACTTTGAAAGACACATTATAAATATGACTATCAACTCATATCTTCTAAAAAAATATAAATCCTTTTTGAAAGAATTTTAAAAATACACTTTAAGCTCAAAAGAATTTAGTCTACTTTAAGTTATAAAATGAAAAGCAAAATAATTCAATAAATAGATATTCTGAGTTTATGATATATTTATCTTTTGTTCTAATATGAATATAGTTGGAAGCCTTGATATAATTAAGTCATATTCTCCAATTTGTATGCCATAGATGATTAAATAGGAAATTAAATAAATCAAATTTCTAATTTTATTCAATTTTCTATTGCTGTTCCCCCTTTTTTCTATCCTTAATGTCTCTTGAGAAAAGATACAGTTTTCTGTGTTTAATGAAGATAACATGACGGTTGAGAATGTGGCATACTTGGTAAGGTGGTAGCTACATAAACCTGAGGACGTGAGTTCAATCCCCAGCACTCCCATAAAGACCAGGCATGGTTACTCACACCTGAGCTTTCAGGGCTGAGGGATCCCATACAAGAGGAGCCTGGGGACTTGCTGGGCCACCAATCTAGCAGAATCAACAAGGTCCAGGTTCAATGATATACCCTGTTTAAAATATAAGGTGGAACAAGACTTAGGAAGGCAGTGGACATTCACACATACACACACACACACACACACACACACACACACACACACACACACACACCTATCTATATAAACACACATACATAAAAGAATACAGCCCCATTAACATTAAATTGTAGTGTCTCAAATAAAATGAAAGAAATTGGTGAATTTGGCTCAGTCTTTTAAGAGGAAAGTATTCCTTGTTCTCCCTCTCTGTTTTTGATCCAGCTGGGATCTCCCGCTCCCCTAAGCTCTCTTTCCCTTGACCCTTGCCCTTCATTACCCCCACTCATGTCCAGGTTGTTCATGTAGACCTCATCCATTTCTCTATCATTGGACGATCCCTGTGTCTTTCTTAGGATCCTGTTTTCTAGGTAGCCTCCCTGGAGTTGTGAGTAGCAGTCTAGTCATCTTTGTTTTACATCTAGAGGGAGAACAAGGAATAAGAGACCATGATAAATGAAGACCACATGAGAACAGGAAGATGCAAAGTGCTAGAGAGGTCCCCAGAAATCCACAAAGATACCTCCACTACTGGCAATGGTCAAGAGAAAGTCCGAACTGACCTACTCTGGTGATAGGATGGCCAAACACCCTAACTGTGGTGCTAGAAATCTCATCCAATGACTGAGGGAAGCAGATGCAAAGATCCACGGCCAGGCCCCTGGTGGAGCTCTGGGAGTCCAATTGGCGAGAAAGAGGAGGGTTTGTATGAGAGAGAATTGTTGAGATCAAGATTGGAAAAATCATGGGGACAAATAGCCAAACTAATGGAAACACATGAACTATGAACCAATAGCTAAGGAGCCCCCAACTGGATCAGGCCCTCTGGATAAGTGAGACAGCTGATTAGCTTGATCTGTTTGGGAGGCATCCAGGCAGTGGGACAAGGGCCTGTCCTTAGTGCATGAGCTGGCTGTTTGGAACCTGGAGCATATACAGGGACACTTTGCTCAGCCTGGGAGGAGGGGAATGGACTTGCCTGGACTGAATCTACCAGGTTGAGCTAAATCCCCAGGGGAGTCTTTGCCCTGGAGGAGATGGGAATAGGGGGTGGGCTGGGAGGAAGGGGGGGCGAAATGGGGGAGGACGGGAATCTGTGGCTGATATGTAAAATTAAATTAAATTATAAAATTAAAAAAGATATATATGTAATATATATAAAATTATATATAGAGAGATATATAGTTATAGATATAGATATTTGCAGAATAGTGTAAAATCCCCCAAATCCTGATCTGGGTATATATAAGCAACCAGAGAGCCAAGTGTGGTTGCTTTCATTTTAGGGAAGACAGGACATCTTCACTGAAGTATGAACCCACTGCAATGCGCCTCTGGTTTGCATGGTAATACTAAGATTTGTGTTAGACTTAGTATTATACAGAAGAAAAATGCATGAAAGTTAACTGCAGCTTCACAGTCAATTCTAAGGTCCTCTTTTAATTCAAAGACACCCAAATACTAAGTTAAAACTGAATGACTGAAATGTGCCCTATGATTTTCTATGCATTTGCAGTGTCAAATCTATATGGACAAGTGTACCTGGAGACAAATGTCCATACTATCATAAAACAGACGCTTAATTATGTTCACTTGCATTTTCAAATTATTCCCGACAAATTACATTGGTGAGGTGACAAATCGATCAAGCTACGACTCCAATTTCATATTCATAATAATGTGCTCCTGTAAACTGCTCTAATAAGGTTTTAACTAAGTTTTCCTCCTGACCTCACTGAGCTGAAATATTGCAGGCTTCTGTGTGCTTTGCAATGTCTCCAATTAATTTTTGACCTTGGTGCCGCTTGGGCACAATGGGGCAGGTGAAGGGTGGAGATCAGATTTAATTTTGCATTTCCTGACGGCTGCTGGATTGTATCGCAACTCGAAGAGTGCTGAAGCACGTTATTTTTGGTCAGTGACTTTCTTTGCAGCATGCTGGGCAAATGTAATTAACTGGGTGTAGTTTGTTCTCAGCTGTCCTCTTCATTGTTGTATGGGAACTCGAGTTTCAACAGGAAGCACCTGTACAGCAGTTGTATACCAAGCCTTCCCACAGAACTCATATATAGCATTGCTTCTGAGCTGCATGGGTTCTTCCCCCCAGTAGAAGGGCTCAGCTGTATTTGAAGACTGCATTTTTAATTATTACTGAAAATTCAAACTCTTGGCTTACAAGTGAACTTGTTTGGGGGGCGGTTAGCAACACCCAGGGTCAGCCACCTCACTCATGTATCTCGTCATTCAATATTAGACAATCTAAAATTCACATTTTAACTAATGTCTGCGCTGAGTAAGGAATGCAGAAGCCCACAAAGAAATCAGATTAAGATAGCACTCTCAAGAGAGAGTGAAAGAAACACAAGAAGCTAAGAAAGCACGGTAGCCAGGGACTTGCTGTACTTCTACAATGTAACAGGAGCAAATGCAATCCTGGTCATGTGAAATCACCTTAAGTAAAACTGAATTAGTTACTGCTTAGAGGCAAACAGTAGAAATACAGGTAGGTTTCTGGCTGAAACAGTTTAAAAGCACACTGTTAATTAAAACTGTTTGACTTTATTTAGCAAAGCAGTGGATTTTACATTAAACAAGCTTCAAGAAAATCAGACATGAAAACAAACAAACAAAAAACTACACACTGAATTTCACAACTGAGCCCCTGGTGAAGTTGGAGAACTGCAGTAACAAAAATCCTGCAACAGAAGCGAGTATCCACAGGAACTTAAGTCTGCAGCTGTCTGGGTCAGATGTGGAGTTCTGCATCACACAGACCGCAGTTTCAATAGCTTAATGGCTTGGAGGTGAAGCAAGCAGGGCAGGGCAGAGCAAGATTCCTTTACACAGCTGGAGCAGTTAAAATGTTGCATCTTGGGTGAAAGTGTGGAACCAAGGGCTTCTCCTCACTGAGAGGTGGCAAGGGTATTGCCAGCCTCAGCTACAGCCCAGCACCCAAGAAGTGCAGTTACCAAATTCCCTTCATAGTTTGAACTTAACCACAACCTGGAGGTCAACATAATAATAAGCTAAGAAAACCAAGTTCTCGGGGACTTCCAGCGCTTCTGAGTGTAGCAGAAACAGATTCTGATCACGTGAAAAGGCAGCCAGACTTTGAGAGAATGGCCAGAATGAGTTGAAATTCATGTTCATACAAAGACTGGCACATGAATACTTGCTGCAACGATACATACATACATACATACATACATACATATATATATATATATATATATATATATATATATATATATATATTTGCCAAATGCCAAAACTTGGAAATTCATTTGACAAGTGAATAAAACACACAAAGAAAGAAGCCAATGTCAAGAAGATTCAACAATAACTAATAAAAGAGAATTAGTGTTTTGGCAATGTTACATAATTGATATTGGCTATTGACTACAAAATTTAGTTTTGGGATTTTGGAAAAATAGATTTTAAATTTTGCAAAAACAGGAAAAGGGAAGACATTAAAAAAGAACTATTTGAGAAATTAGCCAAATAGATAGTCCAGAGGACTGGTTATAGAAATTAGTAACTTATGAGAACATTAGATATTAGTATGAGATTTCCACTTACAGCTTAAATGCAGTTGAGCTGTGTAGACTGGTTTTGAACACCCTCTGTAGCACAGAGAAGCAGGGAAATTCCATGAGACTGTGTCTCCATGATAGGGACTTGGGTTCAAACCTTGTAAGTCATTTAACTGGCTTCCAATCCAAACTGGCTTCCTCACTCAGTGATAGGAATTGAAGACTCCTCCATGTCTGCTGGCAATCTGACAGCTTGTTTCTTCTCATCACAGACTGTGTCACCTACTGTGGTTAACTAATAATTTTTCTATTGACCCATTAAATAAATAAATCCAGAGAACAAGAAAGGAGTTTCTAGTGAGAAAATTCTGAAGATCAGCCGAAGCCCTGAACCATTTGCATAGTCAACAGTTAGAGTGTGCAGGTGGGACTTGGGGCTGGATTCCAAAAGGACACAGATGCACTAGAAGCGACAGCATCTGCTGTTCTGAGATGGCTGGTTAAGTGCTCTTTCCCATCACCCACTAGTCAGAGAAATTTTACCATCCTCATGGCTTTTGGACCACAGAGAGAAGGGCCTCTCCGCTTATTACTGGTTAGAGACTGGGAACTGTTACCTGTCCTACCCAACTAGTCTTTAAACCTAGTCTAAAGTGATTGAATTGGAATACTACTCAATGGTAAAAATAATAAGCTACCAATAAACAGTACTGTGTAAATAACTCAAAAAGTAATTATATCAAGTAGGGAAAACCAAACATAAAAGGGTACTCAATGTATGATTCCACTGATCTAAAAATTGGTGGAGATTTGACATCAAGGTTAATTTAAGTCATCATTAGCTTCAAAAAACAGAAATATCAAGAATCATAATTGCAGTGTTGGGGGAGGGTCAACTAAAATTAAGTGCACTAAAATTATTTAACAAAACCTGTTACTTTATAAACTAACCAAAAAGTGAAAAGGAAGACTAATATAAAATGTCCACATTGAAGAGTGAGGAGTAACAAAATTTAAAGACTGAAAATAGGTACAGCCCAAGAAGTAAGAATAAATCCAGATCAGTGTGGCTGAGTACTTTGCTCTAGTGTATTCAAAGACTAGTAGACATGGAGAAAAAAAGAGTGGAGCTGAACTAAATTTGGAGTTTTCCAGAAGAGCATGCCTGAGAGTGAGAGAAATTCTAATCAGAGAGCAAGGGATGTGTCTTAGGGTTTCTATTGCTGCTATGAAATACCCTGACAAAAACAAGTTGGGGAGGAAGGGTCTTATTTCACTTACAGGTTTACATCACTGTTCATCATTAAAGGAAGTTAGGACAGGAACTTAGACAGGGCAGGGACCAGGAGGCAGGAGCTGATGCAGAGGCCATGGAGGAGTGTTGCTTGCTGGCTTGCTTCCCATGACTTGCTCAACCTGGTTTCTTATAGAACCCAGGACCACTAGCCCAGGGATGACATCATCCACAATGGGCTGGGTTCTCCACATCATTCACTAATTAGAAAATGCTCCAGAGGTTTGCCCACAGCCTCCATTTTATGGAGACATTTTCTCAATTGGAGTTTCCTCCTCTCAGATGACTTTAGCTTGTGTCACGTTGACATAAAACTAGGCAGCATGGGATGTGAACTGAAGGCGAGGTGGTCAAGATTTGATAGGAATGAAGAGCAATGACAAAGTGCTTGAAAGCTGATTACCATGATGGCTTGCTTATCTAAGTCACTGTCAACTTTATAAAAGGACAGTGAAAGCTGTCCTCATATCATAAGTACTGTACAATAGACAGTAATTACTAATACACTTCTGCAGTCAAAAAATTATTGGAACTTGATGCCAGAGAAACTGAGCAGTGAAGTATTTGTCAGGAAGAGCAATACTGCATGGAGGAAAAGGAAGGTGCAGAGGCTGGGGTATCAAGCTTGGTACTCCAGTGGATCTTGGAACAGAGATGTCAAGGTATTAAGAGGCAGGAGTGTTGTAGACAATTCATGTGGACAACAAAATCAATAAGGATGGTGACAGTCAAGGAGGGAGTGACCAACTATGATCTATTCAAAGTCACCCTAAACACATGCCAAGAGGATCCCAGTATTTAAAGAAATGTGAAATAAAATTACAGTGACAAATCTTATGAGATCAAAAGACTCAAAAAATGAAACTTCCTGCAAAGTGAGGGTGAACAAACACATGTTTAATAGAGTTACCAGTGTGGAGAACTTGTCAGCACAGGACCCACAGACAACGATGGAATCTCCACTTGAAAGGGCTACTGGTGGCAGAGCCTTGGAGCAACCTAGATTTCCTTCGAAGCAGAAAGATGAAGGGAACGTTCAGGAGAAAGGGTGAGCATGTTTCAATGGCACCAGGCTGTGGCTTTCAAGAGATGTCGACAAAGTTGTTTATAAAGAAACCCTGTATGTTTGAAAGGCTATAAGTAAATTTTGTCTTGTAAACTGTGCACTAAGGCAGATGTTTATGTGTAGATAATGTTTGTGGTTGACATCCATTTCAATTAAAGCATTTTCTATGGAGTCAGTATAATGGACAAATAACAAAGATCTCTTTTATGTCCTCTAATTATGTGGATAGCTAATGTCTCTAACCTAGCAAAGTTGACTCAGGTTAAGATCCATACACAAACAACTAGCTAGGAAACAGAAGCTTTGTTACAAGCACAACATAATTAGTTATCTCACAGATAGAGAACACCATTACCTATGGCTAGCAGGAAAGTTGATTTGCATTGTTTTCTGCTTGTCAGATAAATTCGGATTCTGATGTTGAGATTTCTCAATACATAAAATAAGAATGCTCAGCATGCTTGACTAAAAGATATAATTCCTTCCCAGAGGATCCCAGCTCCCCATCATCTCATTTTGCACAATACAATGTCCTGTGCAGGTGCAAAGGAAGTAGGAGGGTGGAGTTAGGGCCCAGTCTCCTTTGCCAAGACACTACTTCCTTGACTTTTTCCTAAGATCTAAGGGGGATAAAGGAAGAGGCCAGTGCCAGGAGCTAGTTCCTACAGCAATAGCCCCTCAATCAAATGGGTAGCCTGAAGAAGGGAAAGCTAAGGCTCAGCTGAAGCCACAGGATGGTAAACCCACTCTCAGGCAAGCCAGAGAGGTAAAGAACATCAATATTGTCGTTCTATGCAACTGAATTCACAGAGGGGTGGTTTCCTAGTCTTGAAGAATCACAACTTTTTGCCTTATGCATCCTCAAAACAAATAAACAAACAAACAAACACCTCCTAAAATCCTTGTACTACACATACCCTGGACAAAAAAAAAACTTACTCTACTCTTGATTTCTCTATTATTCATCCTTTGTTCAAGTAAAAGACCTAAACCTTTCACTCATCATACTGCCAAACTTTTAACGTGACTAAATTAAACCAGCATATGAAAATTTAAAGCTTTATTATTGCAAACATATGCTCTTCTATGAAACTTTAAAGAAGATGGAATTTCAGAATGCATCTTTCTCTTCTATAGATGGCTTCTGTGTTTTGCTGTTTTGCAGAGAGAAAAGAACTCTGAAGCCTGATAATAAAAAGATGATCTAATTTTTATACTTTCAGAGTAACTTTGTATGCTAGAAGTTGATACCTTTTTCTTCCCACCTACACAGGGTTTCTCTATGTAGCACTGGGTGTCTTAGAACTCACTCTGTAGACTACGCTGGCCTCAAACTCAGAAATCTCTCTTTCTTTGCCTTTGCTGGGATTGAAGGCATGGACTACCACTGCCAGGCTAGAAGTTGATTTTTTTTTTTCATGAAGATACATAAGTTCATTCCTTTAGTTCTAAGGATCAACTAAGAAAATAGACTATTTTTCTGTCATTCAAACACCGTGATTTATTCTTGTTTCTCATGAAAACTTACAACTCTTGCTTGAGTGACAGTGTTTGAAATATATATGTTACACAAAGTATCTATCAAGGCTTTTAAAATAAATATGTATGTAATTAACTTGTCATTTATATCACCATATCTACATAGTGATGACTGAAGATCAAAACATCCTTAAAAAGTCTTCCAAGGTAAGCCTTATACTGTCATCAACACTGACCACTGTAGCAAGTGTTTCTGTCCAAGTTAATGCAAGCTTATATAACATCGAGGTAATATGAAAACATGACACTGTTAATTTTTCCTCTTTGTTGGTATGTGTTCCTTTCAAGGGAAAATATTTGATGGGCTTAACAGGATGATTTCTTAACCCCCAAATTTTTTTCAACATTGTCTTTTGATTATTAGGAAAAGTAGACCTATTTGCTGTTGAGAATGTTTTATTTGTATTACAAAAGGAATTTTCTTTATTTTTTAATAGACAATAAATATAGTTACTTTTCTTCTGAAACACTGTAGCTAGAAGCATTAAATGTTGTGTTGATCCATCTTCCTCCTGATAATCCATCGCGTATGCTCTAAATCCTTGCTTCCTGTTCATCAGTAGATTCCCATCTAACTCAGGGATGAAGAACTTGTTCTCACAGTGGTCCTCAAGCCTTGCCTGGCTCATGTCCATTCCTGCGCACCTGCTTCTTGCCACCTTCACAAACCCCCTTTACCCCTTCATCCTACTCATCCTCTCAGGAGCTGCTGAAGGTCTTGCTTTCCTCAAACATGCAGAACACCCAAGGCCTTTAAAGTTGCTCCCCTTGTGATCGGGGATGCTTTTCCTTCAGCTAGCCATGGATGCTTCCTTTACTTTCTTCAAGCCTTTGTTTCAGAAAAGCCCCTGAAACCACTTTGATGCACAACTTCTCTCAAAACTCTCTTTCCATCTTATTTTTTTATTTCACCCGTTAACCACCAGACATACTGCATGTGGATCTGTACATTTGTCTTTCATAGCACTAACATGTAATTCTCGCTTATACCTACAACATTCTACTCATTGATTATGGGTGGAATAGAAACTCCTATTTAAAATGAATAGAAGGAAATCTTTTTCTGTCTAAATCCACTTCTGCCCCAAAACTCTTCAGAGTTTTGAATATTCTTTTTCAGTTACTGTGCCCTGGACACATGGAAGGGATATTTAGAGTTATGAATAATCTATGAAGGTATAATTACAAATACCCAAGGTTAAGTCAGTAAGGCATAGGTTTGGCTTTGTTTAGTCTTTAATATGCTGTTTGCCTTTTTGAAAGCAGTATGATGAATTTTTGAAAAATAAAAATCAGAATAAGCACATAATTACTAAATAAAACATGAAGATATTTATGCCATCATTAAGAAACTTCTTTTTATAGGTAACCCAGACCCAGAAAGACAAATGCCTCATGTTCTTTCTCCTATATAGATACTAGCTTTGAGTCTTTAGATATTTGTTTTTAAATTGAAATACCCATAGAAGTCAGGAACTAGTAAGGGACGATGGCCATGGGGAGCTTTTAGAAAAGGGAGTGGGGAATAAGGGAGCGAGAAGGGTTATATGAGCTGGGAGGGAGAGTATGAGTGGGTATGGGGAGGTATAACTAGCACAAAAGGCCTCCAAAACAGCCTTATGCTATTGCAGGGTGGGGTGGGGGGGTCCCTGCAGGTATTACAACTGGCAAGGAAAGGAACTTTGAAGAGTCGAGAACAAAATAAATCTCAGTACAGCTAAACAAAAAAACTCAGTCAGGCTGGATCAAAATTTCCAGAGAGTCTGATTCCATGGTTTAATTTTCTTTCACATTTAAACATGGTAAAACTTTGCGGGGGTTGGGGGGAAGTCTCTGTGTCTCATTACCAAGCTTCAGAGATGGCTATATCAAAATCCCCTTGCAAAATACCTCACTATAGCAAAGTACCTGAGACCTTTATCCTAAGAACCAGTTCTGTTGACTTGCAAACAGTGTTCAGGGCTAGGACCTAGAAAGGAAGAAAGCAGAAGGATGGATTCTACTGATGGAGGATGCAAAGTCCATGGACCTCTTTCAAAAGGATGAGTTCTGTTCACTGAGAGACAATGCCCACGATTAGGCCTAAACAATGCTCAGGATTTTTCAGAAATTCAGGTGGAATTTCTACTCCTACTAGAACAGCAAAGGATCACCAAGTTGTTAGACCACTTTCTCTCTGGCATTCCAGGTGACCAGGCATCATTCTTCCTTCATCTGAAGAAAGTATGCCCAAATGTTTAACAAGTCGGGTTCCTCCAGTGCTTTCTTTAAGCTGTACCTTCTACATTATGGAAACCCAGTACCATAGATGCTTCCTAAATGGGGTCCAACAGCCCTCCAAACATCAGGGCTGTATTACCCTCCAGAACTTCACAGTAACACCCTTGCTAAAGACACCACACATGTGGGACATGAAGAAACCAAGCTGGCACTGACCTGGAAGCTTCATCCCTGTTGATTAGCTTTCATAATGATAACGGATCTCTGCTTGCTAGTAATCAACAGTCTCAACACATGTCTGGACCCTGTGAATCAGAGTGACAAGCGGTCTGGTAAGTCATGTCCATTGATTCAACAGTGCTACACAAGAATTTTTCTCCTTGATAGTCTACGTTTTCACCAGAAAGCATCCAAATATCAGTATTTTTACTTTATGCGGTTGACACTTGATAGTCATGGGCTGACTAAAACCTTTCTTCCAATCTAAAACTTTTATTTATTTTACCTCATGATGCTGTTCTTCTGTTTGCTACCTCTATTTTCTTTTTCTGTAGTATTAGTTGTTGTGTGGTAAGTGCTCCCAAAATGTTTTCTATCTCTATTAACGACTTTACGCTTTTGCATTTTTAATCTCTTTATCTCTCTGCAATGTTATGCCAGAATGCATCTGTATTTCCTTCTTGTTCACTTACTGTCTCTATCCCTGGAACCAATCCATAAATTCTCTGCTTTTGCTTTCATTTCAATGACTATATTACTTGTAGTAGTTTATTTATTCTTTCTTTGTCTGTTCTCTTTACTATTATCTTATATATTCTCCTATTTCTTCAGTGGTTTGTATCTTATATTTTGTCGGTGATCCTTAACAAACATACTGGAAATTGACTTTCATATTTCTCTATTTACTTTACATTTACCTATACCAAGTTTATTACACAGCAATTGCTCCTAAATTCTCCCAGCTCATCATTTCCCCCTTCCATTTCCTCCTTCCAAACCACCCTATGTACAGTTTAATTCATTTCCTCTATTTATAACACAAAAATAAAAGGTCTGTGGTTCATTCAATCCACTACATCCAATCCAAATATTTCTATTGAATTTAATGATAGCATATTTGCTTTTATTTGTTGAAAATATGGGCTTCACGATTCCTTACTTTCTAAGCATTGAATGTCCTTTGTATAATATCCCAAGAGACCAAAATGTGCTTTGAGAACTTACTACAAAAGATTAGCAATCTTTCATTCAGTGGATACGTTTCTTCCTTCAAATGTTCACGTGACTGATAGCTTATCATTGTCTATTGTATGTTACAAATGAACACGTCAGAAAAGGAATTATAGATGTGAGGGAACCAGAGATAACCCTAGGAGCATTTCCCATGCCCCACCCCTGGATAATATTCAGAATGTAACTAGGAGGAAAACTACGTCATGACAATTAAAGATTTATTTTCAGAGTAGTTAGTCTCAGAATTATTGGGCTTTTAAATATTGTAAGATTTACTGTACTTTAGCTAGAAAACATTCAGAGTGTGTGCAGCCTGAGAGGTTGTCGTTACTCTTCTAACACTGTGGGAACTGCAAGCGTGAAGACATTCGCTTTGGAAACCCCAGGGAGCATGGGTGGAGAGTCCTCTGATGGTGTCCACAAGTTACAGTGCTTGAGACACTCTTCCTGCACAGTCAGAAGCTGACTTCTCCCACCTAGAGCGACTTCACATACACTTGTCTTCTGTTTCTCTGAAGTTGACGGCTTACATCTCACACAGCGTGTGAACCAACTTTTTCTCTAAACAAAATTTCAAGTTGTTAAACAGCTGTCATTACTGCACAGATTTTTTTTTTTAGTCAACAAAACCATGGGAAAGAAATAGCTCATGGGATGAAATAGGAGAGCCAAAATTCCCTACAACTGAGATTTGATTAAATTAGGAAAATTTCATTGCGTTCAGTGAGCTCAAACTTCAAATGTTCGTAAGAAAAAGCAAAGAGAAAAGTCTCCAAATGCCCAAAGTTCTGGGCATGTAATGCTCACCAGGGAGACAGTTATGGAACTCATAATAAAGGAACCAGAAAAGGGGAAGCCTGTAATTTTAGGTCCTCTAAACATAAGGGCTGCTTCACAGTGTTAGGGACAGAGGAATACTCAAAGCTATTTTTTCAATTAGTATACAAAGTGCTGGACTTTATGATGCCATCTTCAGACACGCATGCTCCTCCCTCCCTCCCCACCCCATCCTCCTGTTCCTTCACTGTGCCCTTCCACACTCAGTAGCTTCCTTTCCTTTTTCTCATCACATGTGTTCTGTTTCTTTCCTCTCTCCAAACACACCCCCATTCCTGTGGTTTATAGTCTACTCCCCACAATATATATAATGAAAATGTAAAGGCTAGGATCTACAAATGAGCGATGACATACCCTTCTATCTGAATCTACTATACCTCACTTGATATAAAATAATTTCCAGATCCATCCATTTTCCTACAAATTTCATAAGTTCATTTTTCTTTATTTCTGAGCACAATTTGTTTGTATGTTCTGCAATTTCACTCTTCCTTTTCTGTTGATGAACATTTACAATAGTTTCATTTTCTTGTTCTTGTGAATAAATCAATCATTAACACAGATGCACAGTACCTCTGTATAGGATAGAGAGTCCTTTGGTTATATGCTCAGGGGTGCTATAGCTGGCCTCACCAGCATTTGTTATTGTTTACTTGATGATAGGCATTCCTGCTAGGACTAGATAAAATCTCAAAATAGCTTTAATTTTCAAAACTACTTTTTGTGACATATAATAAATAATAAAACAATTGCTTGGAAAAAAAAACTGTGAGAAGGGAGGCAGCTAAGGGTGATAAGCAAACTCTCTTCCTCTCTCCTTCTCTCCCTGGTTCCACCAAGTGTCACTGTCCAAGCACTACCTATACAAAAACAGAAAGGCTGTTCACTTCGTGTTGTATGGGCTCCTACTGTCCTTACGTAATGAGAGACACAAGAATGCTAGGCGTTAGACTGAGATGTTCAAGGTTTCAGAAGCAGTTTAGGACAAAGATTCCCAACGTGGGCCACCTAAAACATGTTCTTGAGAAGGCTAAAACAGAATTGGTCCAACCAGAGGGGGTGTGAGCCTCCATCAAGGGCAGCTGAGTGCAGGAGGGAAGGTTCCCAACCCTATATGGCTGTAACCGATAAAATTGCCTTTGAAAGCAAGCGTCTATTTTCACAAATATTCACATGTACCAAGTATAGCCAGACCATGGAAAGAAAAGTAGATAACATATTTATTTTGGGAGATAAATAGATGAATATTACCACTAGATGAAAACTGAAATGTTCCTCTAACTGAACGGGGGATAGTTTTCAAATAAACTTAGTGATTCAAAAATATTTTCATAGATGTGATGCTTAGATAGGTGAAATGATTTCTGGTGAACACAGATTTTAAAAGATTATCTGCACTCTTGGCTACTTGGATTAAATCTTTGTCCTAAATGAGCAACTACTTAGAAGGCACTCAAACCAAACATCCATGAACGTTCCTTGGTATCTGCAGTCCACAGATAATTGTAAAATTATTTATGTGTTTTAGTCTCCCTTCTTTTTATAATGAAATGCTGGAGATTGAGTAACTTCATCTGGCTTGTGGTTTTAGGGGCTGAGAAGTGTGGAACCACCATCTGCCAGACATCTGGCTAGTGCCTTTTGGCTGGATCCTACAATGACAGGGACATCACATGGTGAAACAGAATATGCATATGTCATTAAGACTGATTGTCTTTCTTGGGAAACTACCAGTCCACCATGAAGCTGAGGCCTGACAATTTTATCTAATCCCAATTACTTCTCGCAGAACGTACCTCAAAATATCCTCAGCATACCAATTTGTAATTCAGTTTCCAACATGAAGCTGATAGGACACACTGAAACCATAATGATGTAAAATAATTATTATAGCTTGGAATTTACTAATTAGAAAGTTTGTGATCCTATTTAAATAGTCAAGGATGGGGGACTGTCAAAGCAGAGCATGAAAACCTTTCAGAGAATTGTGTTTCACTGTGTATCACTTGCCATGCTTAATTAATTGTTATTCTTTTTGAGGACCTGCTCAAGGCACCAAGTGAGGGAGCATAGAATAGGCTGTATCAATAACCAGAGCACTGCTTGCAAGGCTCCGAGATTCCCCGTGTTTATTCTACGTGAGGCAAACAAAGCTCAAATGAATTTGCTGGGTGGGGATATAGATCAGTGGTAGGGCAATTGCTTAATATGTGAAGCCCTAGGTTTCTACCCTAGAATACACACACACACACACACACACACACAGAGAGAGAGAGAGAGAGAGAGAGAGAGAGAGAGAGAAAGAGAGAGAGAGACAGAGACAGAGACAGAGACAGAGACAGAGACAGAAGCAAAGGGCAATATTATACTATGTACTAGATCTATCTAGCCTATTGAACATGTAGCCAAGCTACAAAGCACACTGTAGGGTACTGTTTCCTCTTGTGGTTGTGTAACTTAAGGGAAGCTGAGTTTCTCTACCAATCATCATAAAGCACAGAACTAACCTGAGAAAAGTTCAAATTTAGAGTGTGATTCTATTGAGGGAAATGGGTTTGACACCATTATAGTTGACAAACTGAAAGAGGAATTGTCCTGAGTCAAGGACTGCCTGCATGTTGAGCACAGTGTCAGGCAGTGGCGAAGTAGAGCACTCAACCCCTGACCTGCACACCTGTGCTGAGAGGATCCTGGGAAGGCTCCTACAGGACAGGCAGGCCATGGCCTTGAGCAAGCTCAGCCTCAGACTAACACCCACTGGGACAAGCAATGGGTGACTGATGGTAATTAAGTCCCCTGTAACCCTTTTTCCTGTTGGGTTCTCAGAAACAATCCAGGACCTCACAAAGAGAATCTAAATTGACCTTTGTAGTTTTGCCCTCTGGTATAATTAATTAGCAGATTCTCAATCATAATGCAGATGAGTGCAGGGAAAAGCTATTTACATAATGAAATGTGGTGCACTGTGGGAACAGCTTCTTCAGTTACTGTATAATGGATGTAGCTTTAAGAAAACAAGTGTTTCAGAATTAGGTGTATATAGAGGAAAGATGTTTCTCTTGATCTCTCTGTCTCTGTCTTTATCTGTGTCTCTGTCTCGCTTTCCCTTTGGGGACTTTCTGTACAACAGATAGACAAAGTGAGATGGGCAGGTTACTTTCAGAAATAAGAGATAAAGAGATGAAGTCAGGGACTCATCTTGGAGGGAACATTGGGAGGATGAATGAAAGCATTGTGGGAAAGATAGGGTGTGATGGTTTCCATATAAGTTGGAATTGGAGAAGAGACAGATTGAGTTGTGCTTGGTTGTGCACATGTCTCATGCTGGAGTTTAATTCATTGAACAAGATGGACTACGTTCTAGTGGAAGTCTTGTGCATTTCTTCAATACAAAACATGAAAGTAAATGCATGGGTTTATAAGTAATCAGCCAACCAGTGGAAAGTTTGTGTGTGTGTGTGTGTGTGTGTGTGTAGATAAAGTGGTGGCATATGCCTTTAATCCCAGCACTCGGGAGGCAGGCGGATCTCTGTGAGTTCGAGGCCAGCCTGGGCTACCAAGTGAGTTCCAGGAAAGGCGCAAAGCTACACAGAGAAACCCTGTCTCGAAAAACCAAAAAAAAAAAAAAAAAAAAGAAAGAAAGAAATTAAGAGTCACATGATATTAGTACAGTCCATGACTGGTACCATTAAAATATCAAGAAAAAGAATGGTGTTTGTGCTTAAGGTTTAAAGTATGACTTGAGAAATAAACTCCAAACCTCCAAGAAGGTTAATTATGAATTGTAGATTAATTGTAAAGTTTAATGGAAAACTATTCTCTCCTCAGAATGAACCCAGCAATGAGAATGTCAAAAGAGGACAGTCACCATAGAGCAAAAGGGAAGATGGAAAGTGGTTATGAAGATTTCACACAAGGCAGCACCAGCCTCAGACTGCATGGGCTTCTGCTTCACTGCCAACCAGCACCTCACAGCTGGAGAATCCGGAAGCTCCTAAATCCTTCCAGACCAGGGGTGGAGAGCAAGAGATAAATTGAATTTTTGTTTAAGTGAGCAAATGATTTTTTCCACCATCTAATAGATTTGACCAGGAAAGAGATGAGAAAGAGAGTGTATGTGGTGTGTGTGTGGGGGGGAAGGAATATGATGAAGAGGAAGAGAAGGAAGAAAAGGAGAGAAGGAGGAAGAGAGAGGAGGAGGGAGGGAGGCAGGTAAAGAAACATTAAAGTCCAGTCTGATTTACTAATACCCATGTAAATATTATTGTATATTAATTGATTGTTAGGTCAATGAATAATAAGCAGAATTCAATAACACATTTGAAAAGAGAAAATTATACAACATGACCAAATAAAATTTATTCTAAGAACTGAACAGTGGCTAAAAGCAGTAATATATACATAGAGGACCTGGTGTAGACCCATGTTGGCCCTGTGTTTGCTGCTTCAGTTTCTGTGAGTCCATAGATACCTTGCTTAGTTGACTCAGAGGGCTTTCTTCTCCTGGTGTCCTCCATCCCCTCTGGCTCTTATACTCTTTCCTGACTCCTCTTCTGTGGGATTCCCGGAGCTCTGAGGGGGAGGATTTGATGGAGTCCTCCCATTTAGAGCTGTGTGTTCCAAGGGCAGCCTCTCTGAGTAATGTCTGGCTGTGGATCTCTGCATCTGTCCCCATCTGCTGCAGGAGGAAGCTTATCTTATAATGACTGAATAAGGCACTGCTGCTCTGAGTATAATAGAATATCATTAGGAGTCATTTTATTGATATTTATATATCTATATATATATATATTATACACATATATTTATTAACTAAAAGTGTTCTGTTTCTTCCTAGGTCTGTAGGCTATCTAGTCTCTGGTTCTTTATTACCCAGGCAGTGTCAGGTATGGGTTCTGTCTCATGGTTTGGGCCTTAAGTCAAAACAGATATTTGCTGGCTACTCACACAAATTCTGGACTTGGGGTGGGTGGGGACTGGAACAGGAAAATTAAGTGGGGAGGGGACATAGGGTAGAGGGAGATAAATGTGGGGAGAGATCCGAAATGGAAGGGCATTTGAGGTATGATATAGAAACTTACTATAATGGAAACTTCCTAAAATATGTGAAAGTGATCCTAATGAGGTCTCTTATTAATGGGGGACACAGAATCTCAACTAGGCATCTCTTGTTACTGAATGAGGCTTCCAGTAGTGGGACTGGGTAGCATTCAGTTGAGTTGTTGGATAAGCAGGTCCCATGGAAATCTCCAAACAACCCAGGCTGTTGCCAAGACAATGAGTTGCTCTCTGCCAACTGACAATAAGGTTCTGACGCCCCTTCTCTGCAAACATTTGTTTGCAGAATTAAAAAACAGTAAAAAAAATCTTTTAAAAAATAAGTTAGAACTAAACATGTAATTTCATTTGTAACTACTGAGGATGCAGAATAACTATAATTGAGATGAGCAATATCTACAGTCATTATTGAATTTATCCTCTGATCGTGAAAGAACAAAACTGGGAACAAACCAAAGCAAAGTACAAAAATATTTATACTCAGAGAAATTTTAATGACACAACATGTCAAAAGCAAAATGTTATCTGGAAAAAACCCTTAATTATTAGCGGCTGGTGAAATAAAATGTGGTAAACTCAAGCAATTATTATTTAGCTCTAAAGAGGATGAGGATTTTTAAATGTGGCTTTATAAAGGAAAGAAAATGAAGTAAATAATGTCCTATAAAGTACAACAGAATAGTCTAAGGATATATTATCACACACTAAATAAATAAATGGAAAAATAAAATAAATACAATATAATAAAATGTCCACAAATAATTACTCGTATTAACTTGTTAATAAGACCCCAGTTTGCCTGCCCCTTCTCTATTAAATTTTCCCCCTAATTCTTCTGTGCTTTGCACATTACTCTGAAATGCTTGTCCTCTTGGAATTCTTTTATAGAGTATGGCCTCTTGTTAGGAGCATCAAAATTGCACAACTTTCGTTTGCAATAAGCAAACTCTAACAACATTTCTAGAATTGAACACTGTGTGTTAGGAAAATTCTTCTGTAAATAAACTTCAATTTCACAAGTGATTTAGAACAAAAAGCATCAAAGATATTGTTAGTGTTAGATCCCAATACGTCCTTGTTATGATACCACAAATCCTCATAGCATGCTGCTTCTTTACTTTGCACAAACATTCAAAGAAAGGAGAACAAGCAATCTCTGCATGCAAAGACAGGATAATCATTCTCTTTTTCTGAAAGAAAAGCAAATTTTACAGGCAATAGTGTGGACCAAAGACATCAGATTGGTACTTGGGCTAACGGAAAGGCAAAGCCTTGGATATTGCCATGACTCCATTGGGGCTCAGAGCATGTAGACCCAAGTCTGATCTTCTGGCATGCTGAATATTTTGAAGTGAAAGAAATAAGGGTCTCAAAACGAGGTGTCTGCCTCATCTTCTCCTACCCTCATTTCTTCTTCCCTGTTCTTCTCTTAAGTGAGTCATAGAAACCAGAGCTCTGCCTAAAAACAAGCTGGATGACACATAATGCCACCCTTAGACCTCTTTTCCTTTCTGAAGGCCTTCACATGACATGTACCTTGCCCTATATCTGGAAAGGGATGCTATGCAGGGATTGAGAAGACTCTGAACTTGCTGAGCCCTCCTCGCAGACAGATATTATCCATAGACCACAACTATCCTGGTTATTTTCAATTATCAACTCGACACAACCCAGAGTCACCTGTGGAGAGAGTCTCAGTTGAGGGACTACCCGGATCAGAAGCCTGTGGCCCTGGCTGAAGGACTGTGTTAACTGTTAATTGATATGGGAGGGACTAGTCCTCTGTAGATGGCACCATCCCTAGAAAGGTAGGCCTGAGCTGTAAAAGGAAGCTAGTTGTACATGAGTCTAAGTGCAATCCAGAAAGCAGGATCCTTTTGTGGCTCCTGCCTCCAGATTCCTGCTTGAGTTTCTGCTCTGACACCCTCAAAGATGGGCTGTCGCTTGTTAGCTGAAACAAACTTTTCCTCTGTTTTGTCACAGCAAGGGAGAGGTCGCTAGGACAGTGTCCTTTTGTCCAGTCACATTTCTAGAGTAATCCAGTCTTCATGGAACATAAGGGTAAAAATAGTTTCCCCTACATCACTTTCTCATTTTAGAAAGCTCCCATGTTATATAAAATTTTGTAAAATCATAATAGCTGAGTGTGGTAGCGAATGCCTTTAATCCCAGCACTCGGGAGGCAGAGGCAGGCAGATCTCTGTGAGTTTGAGGCCAGCCTGGTCTACAAAGTGAGTTCCAGGACAGCCAGAACTGTTACACACAAAAACTTTGTCTTGAAAAACCAAAAATAAATAAATTAATTAATATAATAAATAAACATTTTTTTAAATGTCACTTTTCTGTTGCTAACTTGTCTTCTGTGTTGGAGTTACACTGGTGGTGAAGGGAGTCATAGGGATGACCTTTTCCCCCTATATCCCTGTGGCCTCACACCATGGCTGGCATATTTTGAGGAAATGATTTTGGATGACTGAATGAATGTCATCTCAAGGACAGCAATTGATATATCTTTTCTACTAGGTAAACCTCTCCTGCTAAATACATCTGGTTATACATTGGAAGTCTCATAAAATCATCTCTGCAGAGAAATTCCTTTCTTCTTTCAAGACTAAATAAATGATAAGAACTGACTGCCAGTCTTCCTTACTGAGTTTCATCTAAATCATGTATAAGTAAGGGGGCAGACAGCAGTCTCCATTTGGAAGAAGTGAAGCAATGAGGAGTTGGAGTAATATTTTAATTATATAGAGCTGTAATTACATGATTACATATAAATCTAGTATATAATACAATCCATGTGCAATACAACTTAACCATGGCTTTAATATATTCACAGATATATGAAGAAACTATCATCATAATCAGTCTTAGAACATTTACATTATCCTAAAGAGCATTTTAAAATTGCTCTTGAAAGACAGCATCATGTGAAAATTGTAAGCATTTTTTTTGATAATTGGTCTTGATCTATCTGACTGGATTGAGATGAAATTCGCCTCTGTGTTTCTATATTTACAGAGAGAAAGTATATGGGTACAGTAACTGGAGAAAAGACCTGCCATAAGTGTACATGACACACTATCCATGGGCCTGCATGGAAGGACGGTGACAGAAGACAGTCTGGGTGCAAGCTCTCCTCGTATGAGTGTAGTTTCCCATCTACCATTGACTTCAGATGCAGCTTCTTCGGCCTTCCAGCATGTCAATACCACTGACTAACTAGGGACATTGTGGGCCTTTAACAGTGGACTGAGATTGCTGGGGCATTCAGCTTCTTGGACTGAGCAACAATCACATTCTTGGCCTCTCCAGCATGTAGATGACTCTTATCGGGCTGCCCAGACCTTATCATGCAAGCCAATCAAATTCACCCCATTTACTTTGTGTGTGTATATATATATATATATATATATATATATATATATATATATATATATATATATATATATTCTACTGGCTTCCATTCCTAAGTAGTCCCCTGACTAGAAAAGTTCTAAACAAGTAGAAGACCAGGAGAGGTGAGGTGATGTTTCTACTTAATTTCTCCCATCTGAAATCTTTCTTTTTTTCTTAGTAGTCTTGGGCTCACAGGCATAAAGTTTTTGACAAAACACTCAGGACTAAGGAGCTCATCAAACTCCAGACATGGGAAGATTGGTACATGCCCAGAGCATGGCCCTGAGGCAGCAGTGTTTACTGCAGACAGTAACAAACATGACAAGTAATGTGCCATCCTGACATTGTCACTACTGGCCACTGAAAATGCTGGCTGAGCATCAACCTCAAGACCAATTCCCACAGGTCTGCTGCCAAAATATTTGAATAAACCCAAGCAAGTTTATAACTCTTGTTGTGGCTGAAAAAAATATCTCTTTCTCTTGGCAGTCTAAATAGACTTTGGAGAATTTGAGGATGGACTGTCACTTGCTGTGCCTCAAACTTATCCTTACTGAAATGGAATTCATTTAGCATGCAATGAGCGCACCCATTGCTGCTGGCATACTCAAAGAACTGTGAAGCCATCCCTGCCATTTTAGAACACTTTGTTGTGTAACTGTTTCCTGAGATTGAAACATTCCATTCTGCAGGGTAACTCTTTAAACAAGGGGGAAAGCAACTCCAACAGTCTCAGGAACTCCCTGAAACTAATCAATTTCATTGGGTTCCTCTCTTCCAAAATAAGTAATAAAGCTGCTGAGAGTCAGTCTTAGAGAAGCCAAGGTGGAAAGAAGACTCTCAGATCAGACCAACTGCCTGGAAGAATGCAGCTAAGCAGCCTAGAAGAGATTTAGACCAACTGAATCACCTGAAAGGGACACTCCAACCTGTTGAGGGGCCTGTAGGTTGTGCAGTAAGCCCCAGATTCCCAGCTTTTGTGAATTGTCATCTATCCTGGAGTAGGCTTTGGTGATGCAGCTGTCTGTAAGGCATTTATATACCTTTAAACAATCCATATTCCTGTAAATAATCCCAGTAAAACTCACTGGTTCACCAAGTTAAACTTTGGTACTATCCATACTTTGGTCTGTCATGGGATCCCAATGGGGGGTAGATAGACACGTGTATAGCATCTCCTTAGTAAACATTTTATGACACAACGTAAGTGTATGACCACCTCTACCCCACAAAAACAAAACAAAACAAAACTTGTATGGCATAGCCATTACTCTTGCTATTTATTTCTCCTCCTCTTTTTCTTTCTTTCTTAGTCTTCCTTCCTTCTTTCCTTCCCTCCCTATTTTTCTTTCTCCATATCTCTTTCTTTCAGTCCATCTTTCTTCATCTCTCTTTCTTTTCAGTGTGGGCCTATACAATGTGTAGGAGAGAACTAAGTCTTACTATGACTGAAATGCCTGTGTTCCCTTGTGAGTTGCACAGGAATTTTCTGAGGTGTGAACCTGAACCTTAACATGAGAATCCTTGGTCTTCTGCAGGCAGCAGGACACTGGGGGAGTCATGGGGCAAAACTCCTAAGGGCTGTGTATAGGCCTGGTACAGGAGGCTGGTGGCCTGGAGTGTGGCTCCCAGAAGGTATAGGTGGACCTAAGCAGTGTGGACCCAGGAAACCTTGAGCTTCCTGCGCAGTGTGCATAGGCAGCCCTAAGCAGGGGAAGCCTGTCTCTTACTGGCTGCAGGAGGCCATGCAAATTGGGAATCTGAAGCAAACTACCTGAGACCTGTGGTCCTGTCTGGTACGTCACCAGTGACTAGAGCCCTTCTTCATTTATGGACGGAGAAAATAACTACTGAAAGAATTTTGTGGTCAAGCAAGTAAATAAATTGAAATGAAAAGGTGCTGTGGGATGTTCTGTACACTCTGAATGTGTTGCTCTGACTGGTTAATAAATAAAATGCTAATTGGCCAGTAGCCAGGCAGAAAGTATACGTGAGACAAAAAGAGAGGAGAATTCTGGGAAGTGGAAGGCTGAGGCAGAGAGATGCTGCCAGCTGCCACCATGAAAAGTAACATGTAAGACACTGGTAAGCCATGAGCCATGTGGCAAGGTATAGATTTATAGAAATGGGTTAATTTAAGATGTAGGATCTAGCTAGCAAGAAGCCTGAGCCATTAGGCCAAACGGTTTAAATAATATAAGTATCTGTGTGTTTATTTGGATCTGAGTGGCTACGGCCTGGTTGGGACTGGAGATAACTCCAGCTACAAAAAGGAGCATTAGAGGCCGGGTGGTGGTGGCGCACGCCTTTAATCCCAGCACTCGGGAGGCAGAGCCAGGCGGATCTCTGCAAGTTCGAGGCCAGCCTGGGCTACCAAGTGAGCTCCAGGAAAGGTGCAAAGCTACACAGAGAAACCCTGTCTCGAAAAACAAAACAAAACAAAAAAACAACAACAACAAAAAAAGGAGCATTAGTAAAATTTCTGAACATATTAACTCCAAGAATACTTACTTAAAACTATTTTAATAATTCTAGGTCATTTCATTCTTCATGAACAAAAATAAATTTGATTCTGTGGACTTAGTATCAAACTTAGAGGAAAATAACTCAAAATCGGAAACCAGCTATCTGATGTCTCCTGTGTCTGTACAGTACAAATGGAAAATCCTAAAAAGAATTCAGTTATTATTAGCATCTTGAAGAATCATGGAAACATAAATTTCAACACCTTTGCATGTAGAACAATTATGATTCCACTGGTTTTACATCTCAGAATATTGTAAAGATTAAGTAAGCTTCTCAAGTTATGTTCCAACAATATGGAATCTTGCCCAAAGTAGGCAATCAGTCAATGATGACTTACTTTCTTTCAGTGTTTCTAAAGAGACTCATGGAAACATTGCTGAGGAATAGTTCTTTATTATTCGAAGAATGCTTCAAAGCAGAGTGCTGAGGCCAAACCTTTTATCATTCTGCAGTGAGCCTGAACTGGGGTTTGAGTCGCTCTGTTAAAGATTGGAGTGGATGCCAAACTCTGTCCCTCTAGAATCTGAATGAAAATTTTCACGTTGTAATATTACTTTTAAAATATAAGATGTCAAATGGTCCTTTTTAATTTACCTATAGTGTGAATTACCATGATTTAGGTTTTTTTTTTATTTTTAGATTACAATTTTGTTACAATATTTCTCCCTTTCCTCTCATCCCTCCAAACCCTGCCATATATCCCTCCCCATTCTTCTTCAAAATTCATGGTTTATTCTTTCACTAATTGCTATTATATTCATGTATATATAAAATACAGATATAGTCCTATAACCTACCAGTCTGTATAAAACTACTTGTATCTATGTTCGCAGGGCTGATGGTTTGGCACTTGACAACCAATTGATGTGTTTTTACCTAAGGATGGCCACCTCTCCCATGTCCAGCTTTTGTTAGTTGACTCTGTAGATGTCCTTAAAGTCCCTTCATTTGCACGACCATTTCTCTATTTGGTCATTAGTCAACTAACTGAGTAATAGAACACACTAAGTGGTGAAACCAATGTGAAGAACACAGCACTTCTTGCCATCCAACTGCTTTTACCAGTATTTTTTCCAGGAATAATTCCCTAGGGGACCAGTTCATTTCCTCCAGTCCATACATTATTTGCATCCTATGTGTTCCTTCCGCATCGCCAGCCCTTCTGTAACAGTTGTGTCTTTCCTGTGAGCTCCACCTCAGCACTCACAGAAACTGCACTTATTTGTTTTTGTAATTCCCTATTCAAAAAGTATTTGTTGCATTGGTGATTCTGACATCTGTCTCTGCAGCTGTGTCTGCTCTGGATTTTCAGAGCTATGCTTTCCTTTTCTCCTGATGAGTCTTCCCAGTGTTCCTCCTCTTTCATAATCGGTCTCAGCTGACAGCTCTGCTCTCCAGATCACCTGTGGATCAGAAGCCTGGGAGGCATCCTGGAATCCCCTCTCTCCTCTCTGCAGGGTAACCATCCCTGGATCCCGGGGCTTGGTTTACAAGGCAGTTACTGAATCTACATCTTCACAACTCTCCAGTCCTGCTTGGCTCATCCTCTCAGTCTTCTGCTTGTTCATTCTACACAAATTATTTATTTTTCAGTAACTGTTTGAAATATTGCTTGTCAAACAATTTAGCCCTTTATAATGCCATTTTGAAACTGGATCACCAAAGCAGATACCACTGGGGCAGGTTTTATTTCTAGCTCCTAATCAAACAATTTTCCTGAGTGAAACATTTTTACGTTATTTTCTAAAGTTTCTTTCAAGAACATAACTTGGGATAGAATACAGAGGTTTTCTTTAAAACACAAATTGTTCTAGCATTAATATCTAGGCACAATTTCATGGTTACTTTCTTCTCCTAAGTTTCCTAGATAGTATTACATTTTAGAATGATTTAAAAATGAAGATGAGAGCCGGGCGTTGGTGGTGCACGCCTTTAATCCCAGCACTTGGGAGGCAGAGCCAGGCGGATCTCTGTGAGTTCGAGGCCAGCCTGGGCTACCAAGTGAGCTCCAGGAAAGGCGCAAAGCTACACAGAGAAACCCTGTCTCGAAAAACCAAAAAAAAAAAAAAAAAAAAAAAAAAAAAAAAAAAAAAAAAAAAATGAAGATGAGAACCACATGAAAGGCAGAATGACCACATAATAAATAGAACTTTGACCCAAAAACTAGACAAGAACCATCCCAGGAAGTTGAAGAGCAACCTCTGTAACAGCTAGCCTCCTCCAGGTCTTGCTCAATAAGTATCAGCTTCCTTTATTTTTGCTTGTGCTTTCAACTTAAGATAAACTGCAGAAACCAAATGTGTTTCCCAAACTAATTACATGGGGTGTTCTACTTCTAATTGGCCCATGTCTACATTCCCCTTCCCAAAAACTTGCTGTCAGGGCATTTATCTAATAGCCTCCTTTTTATCAGTATAGTTTTTTTTTCCTGCTCCAAGTTACTGAGAAATGCATTGATAGTGGCTGATTACCATACTGTAACCAGCTCCTGATTAATAAACTCTACTTTTCACTTGAGTAGTCTTCAGTTATTTTCATAAATGAGTGATACATGAATCTTAACAATACCCAACCTATGTACATGTCTCTTATTTCAGTTACAGAATACTGAGCTTTGACAAGAAGAGAAAGGATTTACTTGAGACAGTATCTTCTGTTTGGAGCCTGGCTGCCCTGGCTGAGGTCACAAGGCTGGTACCCCGAAGGTCTAGCTACTTCCTAGGAGATTTGTGAGGCCCAGAGTTTCTTGTGTAAATTTCCTCTACCCTGGCCCTTCCCTAATGAACTGCGGGAACACCCATCCTAAGATAAGCCAAGTAAATAGTCCATTGTTTGCTCCAAATGTAGAGTGTCTTAAGAGCTTTCATAAGGCCTCTTATCTCTTTAATATTTCTGAGATGGGTCCTAGGCTTCAAGGGAGGGAAATGTAAACACTGGGCATTGTGCTAATCCGAAGGTTCAATGCTGAGGAGCAGGACAGACTTTATTGGATGGGAGTAGTAAATACCCAGAGGCTAAATGTAGGCCAGAAAGCTTTCAAAGACTGTGAAAATATTCCCAGATTTCTGGCCCCAGTACTGCTTTTGATATAAGCAAATTAAAGGAAAGTGTTCTGTTTCTGAATGGGAAACAAGATAAAAGGATTATACCAGATGGCAACTCTCTATGTAATTGCAACATGGCTAGTGATTATATGAGGAGCGTTTGATATCTTTGCAAGGCCTTCTACCTACTGATAGGGCCAGATAGCGTTTGGACAGTTCACACTGGCAGTATTTTATCTGGAACCCAGGGTGGGGGAAATGGTAAAAGCCAGCCTCAGAAGTCAGTGGCAACTCATCCATCACTCCTCGCTAAAATGCTTTGTTTGCTCTTTACTTATGAAGTGGGGAGTTTGTTAGTACCTTTTGGAACTTGTAGGGTATGGCTCTCCTGGACTTTTGTAATGCTCTGGGTCTTTGTAGTTTTACTGGGATCCCTTTGTCTTTTAACTAGGTTTTAATGTTAACATTAGAGTCACTGTGTCTACAAATACTACTTTAATGTTGTTTAATCATTTGAATTGAATAAATGCTACCTTTAACTTTTAGCTATCAAACTTGCCTAATAGATACTGAAAATGGACACTAAGACATTTCTAAAATGCTTAGTGAGAAATAATATTTTAACACTGAATGATAATGATGACATGACCACTCCAATGTATGGTTGAGGAGAAGGGTTCATTGTAGATATGAGGGAAAGAACAGCCAAAGGCCTCTAGAAGGGTCCGGACTAAACATGGCCAGTGGACTGAATAGGGCCAAGAGACGAGGGAGGGGTCGAGAGAGGAAGAGAAGGGGGGCAACTGAACCAAAAGAAGAGTCCTGGACCAAGTGTCCAAGAGTGAGCCAAGAGACCAAGAGAATGTATAGCCAAAATGGCTGACTTACACTCGGATCAGAGGTTGGAGGAAGAGACGAGAAGCCCAGCCCCTGGGTTGGAGAGGTTTAGGGTAGGGGATGGGGTGAGGAGTGCTGGGAGGAGCCACAGGTTCTGTGTGAGACTTGTCCCAGATTCTCTGAGAGCTAACATTCCAGCTGTTTGTTGATCCTAAAGGGCTACATAATTTCCTCTATAACTACTTCCTGCTGAAACCGGGGTATTGTGTGGAAGGGCAGGGAGGCTGGAATAATGGCCAAAAGATGGAAAGGGAGAGGGAAGTACCAACTTGGAGATACCTGTTTTTCTCTCACTGCCAGGTTCTGTGAGGCCACCTGTGGCTGGTAAAGTGTAGGCCACTTTGCAGCAGCTGGGGATACAGATTTCAAAGGAACAGCTGGGGCTGGTGTGTTATAGGCAGTTTGCAGTCTCCAGCTGACTGAAAATCTTCTAGGACAGATATAAACTAGGGACATAAGATAAAGTTAAAGGGCTTAGAGGATAATAGTTATCCTTGAAGTTTCCAAGTAGTGGGAGGGGGAGAATAGTTCCAAGACTAAGGCAAGAAAGAGAGATCCTACCCTCAAGAATAGACAGGTGGGAAACATAGGCTGTTGATTGACAGGAGTACTTATCTTGAGTTCATTTGATCTGTGACAGGTATATCTAAGTCTCATGACTCTCTGAAGCTTACAAGAATTTTTTAAGTTTATAAAAAGAGATATAAGTTTTAGCTATATCAGTATTACCACTGTTTGTAATCTGTACTGAAATCTACACTGTAAAAAAAGCAGTAGACTCATGCCTTTGAGACATAGTAAAAGCTTGGGGACACAAAGATATGGTTCTGGGATAAAGGCATTAACACTTTTCTTATATATCTAGAGAACTGCTCATATAGATTAGACAGAAATGAGTTTAGTGTGAATGAGAAGCACTTCTAAGTCTATACTTAGACGACAACCAAAGAAAATTTAAAAATCTGAGCTTGTGACTATGGTGTGGCCATTGTTATACTAGGGCTAGATTAATAGCTTATCAGAACTCTGTTGATTAATGCTAAAACTCTGAACTTTTCAAGTCTTAGTATAACAATAGCATAGCAATGGAAAGAAGCCTGAAACATTTCTCATGTCTTGCATACCATAAATCACTTTCTGAGACCCTTACAACTTAAACTTTGAACATTTTCTTCAATCCAAACATTCACCACAAAACACGAATGGCTGCATATTGAGAGAAGCCATTGCAGGGTAAGTTCCTTTAAACAAAGGAATAGTAAAAAAAAAAATATAATGAAATATGTTTTGTGAGTTTATTTCTTTTAGAGTTTGCCAGCAAGTTAAACTGTCTGTGCCTGCCTATCTTGGCAGGAGACCTAGTAGCTCTAGAAAATGAGGCCTGGTTTTAGATATGAAATGAACTGACCAGGTAGCTGCAGCCTTGACAGGGAGGGTTTTGCCTGCTGCTCTTAACATAAGGCTATAGTTAGCTGTCAATATTATCAGAGATCTGAGAAGAATAAATTATAACAGGAAGTAAATGGCCTATGTATCAGTTAAAATGATAGAGACTTACTGCTTTCTGGATGGTTACCCTGGGCTCCCAGGGTCTTAATGGCTTTGTTGGGGGCAGAGGTCCCAGGGCAGTGTCAGTCTTTGGTCTTCAGGCCCAGAATATCCAAGAGACTTTCCAATGAAGGAAGAACTTGGGGACTGATCTACCTTGTCTTGGCAAAATGGGGCAATCAATTCTCCAGTGTCTTGCTTGTCCATACAATGTCCTGGTGATGGGTGAAACATGGAACAGTTTTTCCCATTGGTTTGCATTACCACAATCCAGGTGGAGTTGACTATGCCCTCATCTTCTTTGGAGACTCTAGGATTGTGACTAGGAGCTGGCAATTTCTGTCTATTATGGTAAGCTTTTTCTATTAAACACTTTAAATGCCATGTATATCACATCTCTGAAGAGTTTGAGGACCATTATCTATTAAATATACCTGATTTTAAATAAATGTTACTTGTTTTTAGTTACTTGCTTTAGACTTAACCTTAAAAAGATATATAGTAGGCTAAATAAAGCTTGTCACTAAATGAATTACATTCATACTCACCATGACAATAAGCCTAGTTCTGAGTACAGTAAGAATTTTATCATTTATAAGATGACTGAGCATTAACTTGTGTGTCTTAATCACCTTTAACAGTTTACAAGTTAGTAGCTTTTGTAAGATTAAGATTGTATAGCTTTATCCCTGTTAAGTTTGAGCCTTAAAAATTTTAGATGAAGATTTAATTGAAGATCTTTTAGTATCAAAATAAACCTTTTGGGCACAAATGTAGTAAACTTTAAGCCATAAGCTGACCATAGGGAGATAGGGAACTTTCCTGATTTTTTTTATAGTGCACCATTATTTATCCTTATTTATCAAACATAATTTATTTATCAAATATATGCTGTTATTTATCTAATCTTTTTTTCTAGAAGTCTGGTGTTGTACAGTTGGGTTAGTTAAGTCAGCTTTTGTTAATCTGAGTAGACCTAAATAACCTTAGGAATTTATCATACAAAAGTCCATACTAATCAAAAATATTTTGGAGATCTGCTATTGTCTTCTAAATCTAAAAAGGATGTACCATGATAAACCAAAAACTCAGTAGAACTAAGATGTTTTATAATTGTTGATTTATACTACACAATCATCTAATCCAAAGTGGTAGTTAAGTGCCATGACATATGCTCTTTATCCTTAGTAAAAATGGTGACCAGCCATATGTTTGCTTCCATCCTAATGATGTCATCAGCCAAGACGGTTGCAAATCACATGACTGGTATTTAAAAACATCTGTTTTCCTTGTAGATATATTTTTAAATAAACATTGAATCCAAATGAGAAGAATTTTATATACATATATATTTATATATTTAAATATAATTATATATGTTATATATCTTAAATATATATTTTCATATAAGGATATATTTAAAATACATGTATTGACTAAGAGATGTATTGCATATATAATATACTGTAGCAAATTAAAATATCCTATGTATAGATTTTTTATGTATAGCTTTTTTAACTACTAACCAGTTTTTGGTTTTTTGTTTGTTTGTTTGTTTTTCCAGACATGGTTTCTCTGTGTAGTTTTGGTGCCTGTCCTGGATCTCTCTCTCTATAGACCAAGCTGGCCTCAAACTCACAGAGATCTACCTGGCTCTGCCTCCTGAGTGCTGGGATTAAAGTCATGTGCCACCGCCTTAAGCTAACTTTTCGTTATAGATTTTACAAAAAAAAAATTTTTAACCACACCTAATGAACTTACAAGTTTTGAGATAAAGGATGTTTATGTAATAGTCTTAGATGATTTCTTGAGAGTAGGCCACAGGGAAATCATGGGTAAGAGACTCTGGGGAGTGTAAAGCAGAGAAAGTTTAGATATAAGAGATTTGGGAGCATTTGTTTCTATAGTGGCTGAAGTTACCATATAAGAGAATTTGAAAATCTAGTGTGCCAGTCTTTGGCCATTGATTGAGCTGTACTGAGACTAAGCCATCTGCAGTAAGTTAATGAAACTTTAATAAAATTTCTGAGGAAGAAAGAAGAAAGGGTCATATAATGTCCAGGATGGCAGGAGGAAGCTAGAGGACCAGGAGGGCATGAAAAAGCCAGAGGCCCAGGATGGCATGAGAAAGCCAAAGGCCCAGGATGGCATGAGAAAGCCAGAGGCCCAGGATGGCATGAGAAAGCTAGAGGCCCAGGATGGATGAGGAAGCCAGAGGAACAGGAAGGTGTAAGGAAGTTGGAGGCCCAGGAGTGTAAAACGAATTGCTAAACAGTCTTATTAATAAAAACCCAGAGCCAGATATTGGGGTAAATACCTGAGAGATCAGAGGAATAGGAAAAGCCACAGCCAACCTCACCCTCCAAAGAGACCTACTTTCTGTATACCCACGCCTATATGCCTTTCTGTTCTGCAATCTCACTTCCTCTCTACATCCCAACTACATCACTTCCTGTCTGTCTATATAGACCTCCAGACCTTTATGGTTAGTGCTGGGATTAAAGGCATGTGTCACCATGCCTGGCTCTGTTCCCAGTGTGGCCTTGAACTTACAGAGATCCGAGTGGGTCTCTGCCTCCTGAATGCTAGGATAAAAGGCATGTGCTACCATTGCCTGACTTCTATGTTTAATATAGTGGCTGTTTTTTTCCCTCTGATCCTCAGATAAGCTTTATTAAGGTACATAGATAAAATATCACCACACAGAAGGGCATAAGAAAGAGACAGAACAGACATCTGAAAGGGGGAGACAAGGAAAAGGGTCACAGTATAGATTTAGGAGGATATAAAGAAGGTACAGGAATTCCAGGAGGGACCTGAGAAACAGGAAGGACAGGGTCACTCAGGCCCAGGAGGGCTTCAGAAAGCTGAGAAACATGCAGCTCTTAGGGGTAGGCAAGAACGCTTCAGGAAGTAGTTGAGAACAAAGGGGACAGGGGGGTAAGTGTCATGGTGACAAGAATTTCAGTCTGGGGCATACCCAAGCAGAATGAGAGACTTGTCAAAGAGAAATGTCCCAGATTCCAGAGGAGAGACATCCCTTCCTATGTGAGGGAGCCAGTAGGGTGAGAGGAGCATGCTGGCACACGGATGTGACTTGTGTAGTAATAGTAGACAAAGCGGGAAACTCCGGGTTGATACTTATCCAGTAGAGGAGGAAAGAAGAAAGCTGCTAGAAAGGCAGACTGGAGAGTCTTTTGGGAAAAGTAAGGGTTCAAATATAGGGAGTTGGGAGAGTGTCTTAGTAGAAAATTGCCCATGTGGTGTAAGGAAGTAAACTTGATATGCCCATGTGCCGGGCACCCTGGAAAGTGTAAGAGGCTCCAGCAGCCAGAGATGGGACATTTCCTGAGTAGTTAAGGGCAGGTGGATGGTTAGAGCAGGTGGCTGAAGAAGTGGACTCTAGAATCTGGAGTCAAGTACGGCGAGTGGCAGAAGCCAGCAGAAACAAATGATCTGCACGTAACTTAGGAGAGTCAGAGCAGCAGCTTGGTTCTGAGAGCCCGGGTCCCTCGGAAGGGATCTCATATTCTGCTTCTGGGGTTTCGGTACGGGATGAAGGAAAATAAGGGCACGAGCACTCTAAGGTACGGTTGAGGAGAAGGGTTCATTGTAGATATGATTGCAGCCAGAGGCACTTGGAAAGGTCCAGACTGAATATGGCCAGCAGACTTGGGGGGCCGTGAGAGGAGGGGGGATGGAGAGGAAGAGGAGTGGGGAACAAGGGGACTCAGAGAGGAGATGTGAATCCTAACTAAATGAACACTTCCCAGTTCTTACATCTTTTTACACACCCTAGAAAGTCAGTGGGAGAAATTTTCTCTTATACAAATAAAAAGAAGATAAAAATGGGGTTACTGACAGATCCTACATAAAGTGATTTTTATATTAAGTTTAAAGAAATATTTTGTTGGAATTATAAATACAATAAAGCTAAAACAATGAAATGGAGTTTATATATACAGTGTCAGTTACTAAAATACAGAGTATTTTTTGATTTTTCAGGGACAACTTGATAACCTCATGGAAAATTCAGCCAGGCTTCTTCTTTGGTCAAGCTAAATTCTTTGGAGGTAAAGGGGGGTCATATTCATTTGATCATCACTGAAGAAATCTCTTTTTGGTCCAGTAATTAAAGACATTAGGTCTTTACTGGTATACTTCATTCACTCTGTTGTGAGTTCTTCCTTTAACAAGGTAGTTAGGAGAGTCAAAAACCCAGAACAGCTTACCAAACATTCATTTATAATGTGTCTCACTAGAGTGACCTGGAGATGCTATGATGGGGGTAGAGTTCTCTGGCCTTTTGCTATCCTTTCTCTCAGCTTTACTCCCAGCTCCAGGACAGCCAGACACCTACCTGCCCCAGACACAGGCTAGACATTTTGTGTGTTCAAATGTCTAAACAATCAAGCAATATAGTTCTTTGCAGGTGACTGAGACAGAGCAGTGACTCAAGACGGTGAAATGGCACCTACAGCTTTCATTTCCTTCAGCTTCTCCATCAGTCATTCTTACCTTTGCTCTTTCTTTCACTCTCAAATAAATTTACTAAATGTTGTGCAATTAGACATGTACCTTGATTTTTTTTTTTATTTCTGACAGGACACACCCCAATGAGAACCTAAAAATGTTCCCCAAACTAAAGTTCACTAACAAACATTTTAGCGTTTTTAATCATCTGTGACACATAATCATCCTTTTATGATTTTGATGGATACCAGCCAATAAACTAATATTCATGGCTGTATATCAAACCATGTCACCATCTGTCAGGGATTGCTGTGGGGACCAGATTTTTATGATGAGCATTTGCCTTATGTGGTACTTAAAAAACAAATGGAATCTCTTCAAAGATCTGTCATATTATTTAATAATAAATGGATTTTTTTCTCCTTGTTAGTACATAGAATGACTGCCTAAGAGAGTAAACGCAGTTTTAAAAAATGAATTAAGGTTCCCCCCCAAGCCATACTGACAGCAGCCTCCTACCCTACCCCCTCACCAACCATCCCCTACAGCACCAGCAACCACTGGAGCCATACACTGGCCCCCCTGCACTGATTGGGAAGAGGTAAGGCCCTGATTGACTGACTGGACACCCCAGTTCTCTAGCCCCTAGGCCTGGAAGGCACATTCCGTGCTCCTCCCACATCAGCCATTACAGCCCCAGAGACCTGGGTTCAGTATCCTCCTCATCCATTCTCCAACTATTTCCTGCAACACCAGTGACCACTGGAGCCATAAACCCCTCCTGTACCCACTGGGAAGAAAAGTAACCCAGAACTCCATCTGTAGGGATTAAAAGAAGAAATGGGTAGAAGGCAGTGTAAGAACACATTCAACAACATAAAGAACAATACGGCACCACCAGAACCTAGTGATCCTATAACAGCAAGACCTATTTTTAGAATCCCAACTAAGATAATCCAGAAGAAAACAACCTTAAAACAACTTTATGAAGATTATAGAGGCCCTAAAAGAGGAAATAAAAAATCCCTTAAAGAAATGGAGGAAATCAGTAAATCCCTTAAAGAAAGCCAAGAAACCCAAGAAAAAACAAACAGGTGAAGAAAACAGTTCAAGACTTGAAAATTGAAATCGAGGCAATAAAGAAAACACAAACCAAGGGAATTCAGGAAAAGGAAAATCTGAGTAAACAAACAGAAACTACAGAGGCAAGCATAACCATCAGAATACAAGAGATGGAAGAGAGAATCTCAGACTTTGAGGATACAATAAAGGAAACAGATTCATTTGTCAAAGGATGTTAAATCTGGCAAATTTTTAACATAAAACATCATTGAAATCCGGGACACCATTAAAAGACCAAACCTAAGAATAATAGGGATAGGAGAAGGAGAAGAACTTCAGCTCAAAGGCAAAAAAAATATATTCAACAAAATCATAGAAGAAAACTTTCCCAACCTAAAGAAAGACATGCCTATGAAGGTACAAGATGCCTATAGAACACCAAATAGACTGGACCACAAAGTAAAGTCCCCTTGACACATAATAGTCAAAACACTAAACATACAGAATAAAGAAAGATTATTAAGAGCAGTAAGGGGAAAACATCAAGTAATATAGGCAGACCTATCAGAATCACACACCACTTCTAAATGGAAACTCTGAAAGCCAGAAAGTGCTGGACAGACGTTCTACAGATGCTAGCCCAGACTACTATACCCAGCAAAGCTTTCAATCACCATAGATGGAGAAAACAAGATATTCCATGACAAAACCCGATTTAAACATTCCATATCCACAAATCCAGTCCTACAGAAAATACTAGAAGGAAAACTCCAACCCAAGGAAGTTAGCTGCAACCACCAAAATACAGGCAATAGATAACCTCACACCAGCAAATTCCAAACAAGGAAAACACACACACACACACACACACACACACACACACACACACACACACACACTACCATCACCACCAAAGAAACCAAAGAGAACAAGAATTAACAATTACTGCTCATTAATATCACTTAGTATCAATGGATGCAATTCACCTATAAAAAGACATAGGCTAACAGAATGGATACAAAAACAGGATCCATCCTTCTACTGCATACAAGAAACATACCTCAACCTCAGAGACAGACATTATCTCAGAGTAAAGGGTTGGGAAAAGATTTTCCAATCAAATGGACCTAAGAAACAAGCTGGTGCAGCTATCCTAATATCTAACAAAATAAACTTAAAACTAAAATTAATCAAAAGAGATCGAGAAGGATATTACATATTCATTAAAGGAAAATTTCATCAAGATGAAGTCTCACTTCTAAACATTTATGCCCCAAACACTGTAGTGGGCAGCTGTTCCAGCCTTGACCTGGAAGTACTACCCCAAGTGGAACCTTCTGGTAACTGCCACCTATGACCTGCCCCTGGGGCGGGGCCAAGATGGGAGCCCTTAAGATCCAGATATGCTGGCTCTCTTGGTTCCTAGTGATCCTGAATGCTGGATGGTAGACCAATCAGAGTTCTCCAGAGAACACTGCTGGACTACACTTCACCTCTCCCAGATCTTGTAACCTATCCCTTTACTTGTAAGTTACACCAAAATAAACCTCCCTTTTAACTATGTAGAGTTGCCTTAATAAATCCCCCAATATCTGGAGAATTCTGTCCGTCTACCATCCAGCATCCAGGATCACCAGAAACGAAGAGAGCTGGTACATCCAGATCTCAGGTCTTAAGGGCTTTTGCTGTGACTCCACCTTAGGGGCAGGTCATAGGTAGGCATGACAGTTATGGAAGCCTCACTGAAGTTAGTACTTCTAGGTCAAAGCTGGAGTAGCTACCCACTACAAAACACAAGGGCACCTACCTTTTTAAAATAAATATTACTAAAGCTTAAATCACACATCAAACTTTACACACTAATAGTGGGAGAATTCAACACTTTGTAGATGAATTTCTAAACAGTCTTATTAAATAAAAAACACAGAGCCAAATACAGAGGTAATAGCCAAAGAGATCAGAGCAATAACCACCAACTAACCTTAGCTTAGCACTTCACCATAGCTTCCCAAGAGAGAGCTTCTTCCTATCTAACCTGCACCTTTATTGCCTTCCTATTCTGCCTTCTCATTGGCTCTAAGCACAGCCCCATAACTTCCTCATCACTGCCTATCTATACAGACCTCCAGGTCTCTATGGTTGGTACTGAGATTAAAGGTGAGTGTCACCATGCTTGGCTGTGTCCTTGAACACACAGAGACTCTGCCTGCCATGTGATTAGATTAAGGGTGTGTGCTACCACCGCCTGACTTCTCTTTATGGCTATGACCTCTGATCTCCAGGCAAACTTTATTTATTAGCATACAAATAAAATCACATTTCAGCACAAATAAAATATCACCACAACACTCTACTCTCACCACTAGACAGGTCTGCCAGATAGAAACAGCAGAAAAATAAGAAAACCAACAGATGTTATGACCCCAGTTGACCTAACAGGCATCTATAGAGCATTTTACCTAAACACAAACAAATACACATGTGGTGATATATTGTGTACCCTAAAAAAATTTACCTGAAGATCTGATGACAGAACAAACAAACCACTAGCTTAAACATAGAAGTCAGCCAGTGGTGGCACACACTTTTAATCCTAGCATTCAGGAGGCAGACATCCATTTGGATCTCTGTGAGTTCATAGCCATCCTGGACTAAATGAGATTGACTCAGTCTAGGAGAGAAAACAGAGCCAGGCAGTGGGTGGCATACACCTTCAATCCCAGTGCTGGGAGCACACATGCCTTTAATCCCAGGAAGTGATGGCATGGCAGAGAAAGTTATAAAAGGCATGAGGAGACAGGAACTAAAGGCTCTTTCAGGCTGAGGAATTGGTGAGGCAAGAGGTGGTTGCTGTGGCTTGCTTTACTTCTCTGATCTTCATGTAAATTTTATTAGGGTACATAATATATTACCACATATACATTCTTCTCAACACCTCATGGAACCTTCTCCACATGTTCAGTAACAAAACAAATGACAACAGTTATAAAAAATTAGAATAACGCCCTGTATCTTATTGGACCACCATGGCTTAAAGTTAGAATTCAACAACACCACAAATTGCAGAAAGCCTACAAACTCATGGAAACTGAACAATGCCCAAATGAATCACCAATGGGTCAAGGAAGAAATAAAGAAATTAAAGACTTCCTAGAATTCAACAAAAGTGAATGCACAACATACCCAAACTTATGGGACACTATGAAAGCAGTGCTAAGAGGAAAGTTCATAACACTAAGTGCCTACATAAAGAAGTTGGAGAAATCTCACACTAGTGACTTAACAGCACATCTGAAAACTCTAGAACAAACAGAAACAAACTCACCTAGGAGGAGTAGACAATAGGAAATAATCAAATTGAGGGCTGAAATCAATAAAATAGAAACAAAGAGAATAATACCAAGAATCAATGAAGCAAAGAGTTGGTTCTTTGAGAAAATCAACAAGATAGACAAACCCTAATCCAAACTAACTAAAAAGCATAGAGAGAATATCCAAGTTAACAAAATCAGAAATGAAAATGGGAACATAGTAACAGACATTGAGGAAATCCAGAGAATCATTAGGCCATACTTTGAAAATCTGTACTCCACAAAATTGGAAAATCTAAAAAAATGGACAATTTTCTGGATAAGTACCACATACCAACATTAAATCAAAATCAGATAAACAATTTAAATAGACCTATAACCCCTAAGGAAATAGAAACAGTTATTAAAAGTCTCCCAACCAAAAAAAGCCCAGGACCATATGGTTTCAGTGCAGAATTCTACCAGATCTTCAAAGAAGAGCTAATACCAATACTTCTGAAATTGTTCTGAACAATAGAAACAGAAGGAACATTACCAAACTCTTTTTATGAGACTACAGTCATCCTGATACCCAAACAACATAAAGATACAGCTAGGAAAGAGAATTACAGAACAATCTCCCTCGTGAATATTGATGCAAAAATACTCAATAAAATACTAGCAAACTGAATCCAAGAACACATAAAAAATATCATCTACCATGATCAAGTAGGCATCATCTCATAGATGCAGGGGTGGTTCAACATATGAAAATCTGTCAATGTAATACACCACATAAACAAACTGAAAGAAAAAAAAAAACACATGGTCATCTTATTAGATGCTGAAAATACCTTTAACAAAATCTAGCACCCCTTCATGATAAAGGTCTTGGAGAGATCAGGAATACAAGGAACATACCTAAACATAATAAAGGCAATATACAGCAAGCCAAGTGCCAACAACATCACACTAAACGGGAAGAAACACAAAGCAATTCCACTAAAATCAGGAACAAGACAAGGATATCCACTCTCTCCATATCTATTCAATATAGTACTCAAATTTCTAGCTAGAGCAACAAGACACCAAAAGGAGATGAAGAGGATACAAATTGGAAAGAGAGAAGTCAAACTTTCAATATTTGCAGATGATATGATAGTATACATAAGTAACCCCAAAAATTCTGCCAGGGAACTCCTACAACTGATAAACACCTTCAGTAATGTAGCAGGATACAAGATTAAAAAACAAACAAACAAAAAAAAAAAGTAGCCCTCCTACATACAAATGATAAATGGGCTGAGAAAGAAATCAGAGAAACATCACCCTTTACTATAGCCACAACTAACATAAAATGTCTTGGGGTAATTCTAGCCAAACAAGTGAAAGACCGGTATGACAAGAACTTTTAAGTCTTTGAAGAAAGAAATTGAGGAAGATATCAGAAAATGGAAAGATCTCCCATGCTTTTAGATAGGTAGCATGAACATAATAAAAAACAGCAATCTTACCAAACACAATCTACAGATTCAGTGCAATCCTCATTAAAATACCAATGCAATTCTTCACAGAATTGAAATAATAATACTCAACTTCAAGTGGAAAAACAAAAAACCTAGGATAGCCAAAACAATTCTATATAATAAAGGAACTTCCAGAGGTATCACTGTCACTGCCTGCAAGCTCTACTATAGAGCTATGGAAAAAAAACAGTTTGATATTGGCATAAAAACAGATATGTTGATCAATGGAATCAAATTGAAGACCCTGACATTAATCCACACACCTACAAATAACTGACTTTTGACAAAGAAACCAAAATTTTACAATGGAAAAAAGAAAGTGTCTTCAACAAATGGTGCTGGCATAACTGAGTAGCAGCATGTAGAAGAATGCAAATAGATCCATGTCTATCACCATGCACAAAACTTAAGTCCAAATGGATCAAAGACCTCAACATAAATCCAGGTGCAGTGAACCTCATAGAAGAGAAAGTGGAAAGTAGCCTTGAATGCATTGGCACAGGAGACCACTTCCTAAATATAACACCAGTAGCACAGACACTGAGAGCAGCAATTAATAAATGGGACCTTCTGAAACTGAGAAACTTCTGTAGGATGAAGGACACTGTCAATAAAACAAAATGGGAGCCTACAGAATAGGAAAAAAATCTTACCAACCCCACATCTGACAGAGGGCTAATCTCTAAAATATATAAGAACACAAGAAACCAAAATCAAAATATCAATAATCCAAATAAAAAATGGGGTGCAGATTTAAACAGAATTCTTAGCAGAAGAATATCAAATCGTCAAAAAACATTTAAGGAATTGCTCAACATCCTTAGCCATCAGGGAAATGCAAATCAAAATGCCTCTGAGATACCATCTTACACCTGTCAGAATGGGTAAGATCAAAAACACTGATGACAACTTACATTGGAGAGAATGTGGAGAAAGGGGAACACTCCTCCATTGCTGGTAAGAATGCAAACTTGTACAGCCACTCTGGAAATTAGTATGGTGGTATCTCAGAAAATTTGGGAATCAACTTACCTCAAGACCCAACAATACCACTCTTGGGCATATACCCAAAAGATGCTCAACCATAAGAACACCACAAGGACACTTGCTGAACTATGTTCATAGTAGCATTATTCATAATAGCCAGATCCTGGAAACAACCTAGATGCCCTTCAACAGAAGAATAGATAAAGAAAATGTGGTACATATACACAATGGAGTATTACACAGTGGTGAAAAAGAAAAACAATTTCATCATGAAATTTGTAGGCATGGATGGAACGAGAAAAAAAATCATCCTGAGTGAGGTAACTCAGACCCAGAAAGACACAGTATGTACTCACTCATAAGTGGATACTAGATATAAAGCAAAGGATAAGCAGCCTATAATCCACAACCTCAGAGAAGCTAGGTAAAGAGAAGGACACTAAGAGGTACACAGGAAAGGGAAAGGGTTAAGATCTCCTGGGTAAACTGGGAGGGGGCAGCAGATGGGAGGGGATAGGAGGTAGGAACATGAGGATTCAAGATGGTTGAGTTGAGGGAAGGATGGAGAGAGAGAGAGAAATGAAAGAGATATCTTGACAGAATGAACCATTAAGGGGTTAGAGAGAAATCTGGAGCTAGGGAAATTCCCAGGAACTCACAAGGATGTCCCCAGCTAAGTCTCATAGGAATGGTTGAGAGGGTGCTTGAACTAGCCTTTCCTTATACTCAGATTGGTGTCTACACTAATTGTCATCATAGATCCTACATTCAGTGACTGATAGAAGAAGATGAAGAGACCCAGAGCAAAGCTCTTGGCCAAGCTCCTGGAGTTCAGTTGAAGAGAAGGAGGAGGAATTATAGGAGCAAGGGGGACCAGGATCATGATGGGAAAAACTACAGAGATAGCTGAACCAAGTGACCCAAGCTAGTGGGAGCTCATGGACTCTGGACTGACAGCTGGGGAGCCTGCATGGGACCGAACTAGGCCCTCTAAATGTGGGTGACAATTGTGCGGCTTGATCTGTTTGTGGGGCCCCTGGAAATGGGACCAGGACTTACCCCAAGCACACAAACTGGCCTTAGAGACCCCCCCCATTCCCTATGGTACCATACCTTATTCAGCCTTGATGCATGGGGGAGGGGCTTGGTCCTGCCCCAATTTGGTATGCCAGCCTGTGTTCACTACCCAAGGAGGGTACTTCCTATGAGGAGAGAATGGGGGTGGGGTGAGGGGAGGTGGGAGGAGCAGGAAAATGGGATGGAGAGGAAACAGGTTGGTATGTAAGATGAAAAAAAAATTAAATAAGAACTATGGGAAAAAAGGATGAATTAAGAACTTGGGTTGGAGGGAATTTTGCTCCGTGACTAATAAAGTTTGTTGTGAAAGCATGAAGACCTGAGTTGAGACCCCCCAGCACCAAGTAAAAGTCAGGACATGGAGCAGGCAGAGGCAGGAGCTTTACTGTGACTTGTTGGCCAGCTTATCTACTGAAGACTGTCAAGGTGCGAGTTTGGCAAGATGCCTGATCTCAAGGAAATAAGATGGAAAGTGATACACCAGGACATACAGTGTCTTCCTCTGGCCTCTGTGTGTGCACAGATGCACATATAAATGGGCACACATGGCCCCCGACTTCCCTTCTGGTCCAGAGATGAGTACCCGGGTCCAACCCGGACCCCATCCCTGGGTACCAGCCACTCCGGGAAGACCTGCCCAACTTGGCACCAGGTTCTGGCCACCGGGCAGCTCCCCTTCTAGCCCCACCGGGAGGGATCCCCTTTTCCAAGCCCCCCGGCAGCCCCTGCAATCTCCGCGCCCTGCCCCCACGCCCATCTGCCCGAGACCCCAGCAACTTCCTGAGACTTAGAAACCGGCCCCCAGCTCCCAGCCTGCCCCCGACTTCCCTTCTGGACCAGAGAGTTGGACAAGAGAACTCCCTTTTGGACAAGAGAGAGAGTCTTCCTGAATCTGTCAGCTCTTTCTGAAACAAGTACACTGATAAGACCAAGAAGGAACCACAAGG